>NC_064303.1:72859533-74059533 GCF_023373825.1 Bactrocera dorsalis | reverse complement strand
ATACATATGTATAAGCCTTACTTACAACTAATTTTATGTTGCTGCTGTTGTTACTGTTGCTATTGCTGCTGTTGCTGCTGTTACTACTGTTGCGGCTATTGTTGACTTTGCTGCTGCTGTTGCTTTTTAAGTCGAATTTTGGCGGTTGGTTGTGCAATGGTCGTCGTTGGCGGCCATGTGCGAGGTTTAAATGAAATCAGTTTGTTGGTGAAATTTCTGATTTACAGAATTTTTTTTATTTATTTGTTTTTATGTGGATAGTTTATAGATCCACGCACTTTCTTCTATTTGTTTGAAATTTTCAAAAATTTTCACTTTCAGTTTTTGGTTTTTCAATACACATTTTAAAATCACTTTATTTGTGAAACTGTTGTAGTTTTTTGTTTTTCAATTTTATTTATTTTTTCAATTGTTGTAACGCGTACGTTAGCTTGTGGCGCTGAGATTTTTTCTTATGTCCCTTGGTGATTTTTATTTTGCCGTTAATTGCTTAGTGCGTTTCGAGTAACACACTAGTATTTTTGTATTTCTTTTCTCGCGAGTTCGCGATACTTGTTTGCGTTTTGTTTTTGGTCCGACAGGAGTTTTACGATTCTCCTGGCAGGATCGCCAATTAATAAATTGTTTGGTTTTCGAGTGACTACGGGCAACTGCCTGTGGTCGACCGCCGTTTTCTTTATTATCTTTTTCTTAAATACAATATTTTGCTTAAGCCTAGATACAAATATTACTCTTACATTCTAGGAAGTATATCTACAATCCACTTGAGATAGGACATATGTTACAAGTGGAAAGATTCATCTTACAATCTATGAGTTATATTTTTGGACCACCTAAGGCGGACAGTATTAGGAAAGTACCATATGGGTTACATATTTATAACAGAAATACAATATGTTCATGTAACATGAACTGGTGGTATTAACTTACACATGTAAATATGTGTGTATGGCATTCCCTCACAAATAATGCATACACAACATACATACTTATGTATATGCGTTCACATGTAGATATGTCACCCGCAAAAAGTACAAATATTGTTCTACAAAAACAACAATCGTCTAATATAGCATCAGCAGTGTCACAAGTCAATATGGCAGCCGAATTGGCGAAGCTCAAATGTAGTAAATTTTACAACAAAAACGATTTCATTCATAAACGCAGGGGCATATGCCACAAGCGACCTCGCTTCATTCATATAAACAGACGCCGTAACATCTCCCCGAGCCTGCCTTTGCCTATAAGCGGCTTTTCGCGACGATGGCAAAAGCTAAAAATCATAAATTGAACAACTTTCTGATGCTTCTTCACAGAAAGAAGTCAGAAAAGTGGCAACAACGGAGTTGTCGATTTATAATATTCAATTCTAAAATATTTTTCCGTAGTTCGCAAAAATCAGCGTCGATATGTAAGCATGTTCATACATATGCATACATATTTACGCACGTTTGTAGGCGAAGCTGTTACAGCGGCAAGGGAAGCGGTAACAATCGGCGATCGTTTGTTGGTTTCTTTCGCGTCTCGTCGCGTCAGTGCTTCTACAGATTGATGTGCTGAACACATAGAACGCGACAGACTGCAAGCGCCATCTGAATCTGATATTGAAATACACACATTCTTAAGGACACAGTTATTTAGACAGCTGCACAACTACATAACTGTGTCCATAAGAACGTGTGTATTTTAATATTTCACAGATGTCGCTTGCAGTCTGCCCTGCTCTATGTGTTCCGGGCGTGACTCTTTGAGTTTCGGCCATTGATTGTCACACTTGTTATTATGAATGTATGTACATACATATGTATGTGGCTCGCATTTGCTTTCGTAAACATACAAATGTGCCCGTGAAACGAAGATTTCGCATGAAGCAATAATTGTACACATTTCCATACAAAGTTGTGGGTAGACAAATTTACAAACATTATGCGTATGTTTCTTTTTGTTTACATACACACATAATTACATACCTGAATATGTGCGACCGCTTGGTCTTTTAACATGTTATCAAAACTTTTAAAGACCTGACCTGTAAATAAATATGTATGTATGTATGTATATATCTTATCAAACCTACATTAATTAACCCTGCATTACTAACCTCAAATCATGTCGCATGGTTAATAACCATGGGTCTTATCGACCCTCATTTGTATTATCTTTTAAAATCGTTTAAACTTATAAATTGCTAAAACGTATACGTCTTTTAGTATATTGTAGTATTTTATTGTTAAATTTATAAAATGATGTGTTAAAAAATTAGTTTATATACTTAAATTGAAATTAAGTTTGTATTCATTGCAACATAGCTAAAAAAGTGAAAAAAAGTTATCCAGCTAGATTCCGCAAAAAATGATAAGTTTTAAAGATATTGACTTCAAATAAAGTGCAATTGAAACCTGAAATATAAAAGTAAAATGTGAAAAAGAAAAATTGGAATGACTACTGTAAAAATTTTTCAATTATGTAATCTAATCGACCCAGGGTATTTTTCAAAACAATTTTTTATGCATAATATTTTACATGATTCTTATTCTTATTGTTTATAAACGTTTAAATATGTAGAAATTTAGATTACACATATATCTTGCGTTAAAAATTATTCTTTATTTTTTGTTAATTTAAAAAGTTTGCGTGTCTGGGTCGATTCGACCCTAAGGTTAGTAATGGAGGGTTAAAGATTTACATGCATACAAGTTGATACCACCAGTTCATATTACATGAACATATTGTATTTCTGTTATAAATATGTAACCCATATGGTACTTTCCTAATACTGTCCGCCTTAGGTGGTCCAAAAATATAACTCATAGATTGTAAGATGAATCTTTCCACTTGTAACATATGTCCTACATATGTCCTATCTCAAGTGGATTGTAGATATACTTCCTAGAATGTAAGATTAATATTTGTATCTAGGCTTAAGCAAAATATTGTATTTAAGAAAATGTAATAAAGAAAACGAGGCAGTCGACCACAGGCAGTTGCCCGTAGTTACTCAAAAATCAAACAACTTATTAATTGGCGATCCTGCCAGGAGTATCGCAAAACTCCTGTTGGACCATAATGTGAAAATAAGATTCGGCGGTAACCATTTAAGGGGACAAAAAATCCCCGTGTTACCGTTTGAAAATCAACAAGTATCAGTGAAAACTGAGAAAAGGAAAAACAAAACGCAAACGCAAACAAGTATCGCGAACTCGCGTGAAAATAAATACAACAGCAATTAGAAACGCGCTAAGCAATTAACGGCAAAGTAAAAAAGATTGAAAAAATGCTAAGTCCAAAAAGAGACACATAAGCAAAAAAAAATCTCAGCGCCACTTAGAAAAATATTGAAAAAATTTCGAGTGTGTGTTTGTGCCACCAATTGCCAATCGAACGCGCCACGTCTATACGGATTACGAGCGAAAAACAAGCTAACGTACACGTTACAACAATTGAAAAAATAAATAAAATTGAGAAACAAAAAACTACAACAAGTTTCACAAATAAAGTGATTTTAAAATGTGAATTGAAAAACCAAAATCTGAAAGTGAAAATTTTTGAAAATTTCAAACAAATAGAAGAAAGTGCGTGGATCTATAAACTATCCACATAAAAACAAATAAATAAAAAAATTCTGTAAATCAGAAATTTCACCAAAAAACTGATTTCATTTAAACCTCGCACATGGCCGCCAACGACGACCATTGCACAACCAACCGCCAAAATTCGACTTAAAAAGCAACAGCAGCAGCAAAGTCAACAATAGCCGCAACAGTAGTAACAGTAGTAACAGCAGCAATAGCAACAGTAACAACAGCAGCAGTAGAAGCAGCAACATAAAATTAGTTGTAAGTAAGGCTTATACATATGTATTTATTAATTAAATTAAGTATAAAAATTGTTTATTGTGAGTATTAATTTGCTTCATGAAACTCACAAATACATATAGTATATAGAAAAGGGCAAACCCGAAAAATAACGATTATAAAAAAGAGGCGATAGGAATAAAGAATTTTTAAGAGAACAAGATAATTTTATAATTTTTCAAAATGGCAGTGAATAATTTTACTGTAGACGATATAGCTAGATTAATAGCTACACAAACCGCAAACTTAAGAACTGAGATAGCTCAGTTGAGAAATAGAATTAAAATTCTAACAGATGCGTCACACGTAACTGAGTATGAAACCCAAGGAATTAATGATTCCATAACATGTGACGAAAATTTAGACATAATAAAGTCTTTGCCAGAATTTTCCGGTAAATCTTATGTCAGCTGGAGAGAAGCTGCAAAGAATTCGATGAGCCTATATATTGAAGGTAGTAGAAGGTATTTTGGAGCATTAACTATCCTCCGAAATAAGATTGTAGGTAATGCCAATGATATGTTAACTAATCATGGCACAGTTTTGAATTCAGAAGCAATATTTGCAAGATTAGATTTTTCTTACGCCGACAGACGACCAATTCACGTAATTGATCAAGAGATGAGCGTTATGAGACAAGGATCGACATCCTTAATTGATTATTATACTGAAGTCAATCAGAAATTGACATTACTAATAAATAAAACTATAATGACGCACGGCACCAATTCAGATATTACAAAACAATTAAATATCAAGAATCGAGAAACCGCGTTAAGAACTTTTATAACTGGTTTAAATTACCCTCTAAACCAAATATTATTTGCATTAACACCTACCGATTTGCCAAATGCTCTTGCTAAAGCACAAATACGATCGCAATTTGCTTTCCAATTTTCTAAAAACAATCATGAAATTGGTTTACGAAACCAGCCTCAAGCTAACCGAAGATATTCGAATTTTAAGAATAACTTAAGGTACCCCCAAACAAATAATAATTCATACCAAATGTATGCCAATCACCCAGAACCTATGGAAGGGGATCAATCAATCCAATTAACAAATAAACCCAATAATGTGCAAAGAGACCAACCACATGTGAGGAGTAACAGAAATAATTGGCAGACAAATTATCAGCCAACAAATATACCAAAAAGGTCATTTGAAAGTGCACAAATAAGCACTCAACCAAAAATTGAAAGAATCAATAATATTGGTGAGAACCATTTTTTAAGGGTAAATTCCGATTTGCCGTATGTTATTAAAACCGATACAAAAACTGGGCAAATCTTTAGAATTCTCATAGATACGGGAGCAACCAGCTCATATATACGGGCCGGAATTTATAATAATAAAAACCTTTTAGTAATTAAGAAGAAGGTGAGAACCATTCATGGTTCGACCATAATAAAATATTTTCATAATATCAATCTGTTTGGTATACAGGAACGTTTTTATGAAATTAACAATTTAGAGAGCGATCTTTTAATTGGAATTAATTTCCTAAATAAAATCGGAGCGACAATTGACATTCCGAATAGAAAATTGATATATGGGAATAATAAAATAGAGAAAATAAATTTTCCCAATGATTCAATTATACTAAACCCCTTGGGACAAAAAAGTCCGGAGGCACCCGTCAATGATAATATTAGCAAAAATGATACTAAGGATAGAAAAATTAATGAAGCAAATGCTCACAACACTTTAAAAATAAATAATGTGGAAATTTCTAATGAAGTTGCTGACGCATTATCAAGACAAGTATTAAATAATTTAACTAGTTCATGTGAGTCGAGTGACTCAAGTGATTCACTAATAGAAACCCAACATTCTGCAGAAAGTAGCGATGAGTACCAAATTTATGAAACAAAAAAACCTTTGAATCATTTTAAGCAACAGATAGTAATCGATAATGGAGCAAGAATTACTGTTTTAGAGACTATTTCTTCTTTTAATAAAAAACGTTTTTTAATTGAATATGACAGACCAGAAAATATAATTGGTATTTTAAAAGAATATATGAATCCAAAAGTAGTTACAGGAATATTTTGCACACCTGAAGTGCTATATGCAATAAAAAACATTTTGAAGGAGACATTTCCCACGATAAAATTCCTATATACTAAACTATTCCCTAATGATATATGCAATAAAGAAGATCAAGGATCGATAATCGAGCAAACACATAATAGAGCACATAGAAATTATAGGGAAAATTTGGCACAAATTAGGCAGCAATATTATTGGCCTTTAATGATAAAACAATTTAAGCAGTACGCAAAAAATTGTAGCATATGTAATAGTAATAAATATGAAAGACATCCGAAACTAATTCCAATAGGAGAAGCACCAATACCAAACAAAGAGGGAGAACAACTCCATATAGATATTTTTTTCGCACAAAAGCTTAAATTTCTTACATGTATAGATTCATATTCCAAATTTCTAATCGTAAAATATATAGAAGACAAATCAAATTTAGAAGAAAAAGTTTTGGAACTGTTACAAATATTTCCAAATGTTAAAAGTATAGTTATTGATAATGAACCAGGCTTAAGTACGATACAGTTCAAGTCTTTAATGGAAAGGATTAATGTGCAAATTTATTATTGTACACCACGCCACAGCACAAGTAATGGCCAAATAGAAAGAGTTCATTCAACACTGATTGAAATCTCCATATGTTTAAAGCAAGAACACAACTTAATTAGTAATTTTGATTCAATTATGAGAGCAGTTCAACAGTATAATAAAACAATTCATTCTGTAACAGGTAAACAACCTTGCAACATTTTATTTAATAAAGAGCCTCATGATAATATGAAAAATGTGTTACAAAATGCTCAAGAGAAAATTCTAGAGCATCATAACAAGAAAAGGCTTCAGAAAAGTTATCAGAAAGGAGATATTATTTATGAAAAAATTTATGGGGAAAGAAATAAATTGAACCCCAAGTACAAAAGACAAGTAGTATTAGAAGATTTAGGAAATACAATTAAAATACAAAACAGAAACAGAATAATACATAAAGATAATATCAAATCTTAAATTAATATGCAAGAAAAAGAAATTTTTGTCTAAAAGTTGTCACATTTAAAAAGACTTCAATCAAAAAAATAATTAGAAGTCAAAGATAATATAAAATGTATCTAAGAGTCAAATTTAAATAAATTGTACATATAAATTAAGATTTTAAAATGGAACTGTTTAAATTGATAAAATAGTCAATAGCCTCACGTACTATATCCCTTTGAATCGGGACGCTTCAATTTAGAGGTGGGGGAGTTAATACCACCAGTTCATGTTACATGAACATATTGTATTTCTGTTATAAATATGTAACCCATATGGTACTTTCCTAATACTGTCCGCCTTAGGTGGTCCAAAAATATAACTCATAGATTGTAAGATGAATCTTTCCACTTGTAACATATGTCCTATCTCAAGTGGATTGTAGATATACTTCCTAGAATGTAAGATTAATATTTGTATCTAGGCTTAAGCAAAATATTGTATTTAAGAAAAAGATAATAAAGAAAACGGCGGTCGACCACAGGCAGTTCCCCGTAGTCACTCGAAAACCAAACAATTTATTAATTTGTACGCATATTTGTATGTTGGTGTGTATATACATTATTTGTTCAGCAATGTCGTACACATATGCATATGTATGTACATATCGAGCAGTGCGCGCACACTTTTTACTGATAAATGATAATATTAGGATTTGGATTTGAATTCTACCTACATAAGTATGTATGTATGTAACTATGTGCTAATATCTAGATGCATATGAAAATTTAAATGATGAAATGTGATTTACATATAATATTGTTGTAATATATAATATTAAGTGTTTTAGGGTATCTCATATACATATGTACATATGTATGTATATAGCATATGTATGTATATACAACCATATGCATACATATTTATACGAAATTATATAATATTATCAAACATTATAAATATTTAATAAATAACTCTTATTCGCACATTAACTACAAATATAGTTTTGAAAATAGCATAATTTTAATAGAATGTTATCAGTTTTGCATGCATTCGGAAAAATATGCAAAATGATAATCATATCAATTAATATGATTGCTTGTAAACGTATGTACATATATAATTATATCCAAAAGACTAACATACGTCTGTAATAAGAATGTATATTTCTGAGCATAATTTTCATTGAATGCTCTGCTCTGTTCACGCGCCACTGTTAAAGTTTCTCCTTCTTAGCCAGCTGTGGTGAAATGCACCCATCGCCTTTTGTTAGCTTTTGACAGTTCACACGCTTGTCCGTTGTTGGACCTTCTCTGTAAATATACGTTCTCTGGTGCATACGGAAAACATCTGTTTTACCGAATTCGTTTTTATGCTCTCTTTTCGTCGTGCAAATATATTGCCAAACAAAAGAAAAAGGAAAATTACACAAGCATTACAGCCTATTGTTTGCTCATACATATACATACATTAGCACAAACAATTTGTGCACACTAATCAAAAAAGCGAATTGATCTCTCTAACGAGCTCTCAATTGCTTAAGAATATAAGAAAAAGCATAATCATAAGCACACAAACATTTCGTGCATACTTATGTAAATAGCGCATTGATCTCTTCAACGAGCTCTCATAAGCACATACATACAAGTCCAAGTATTAGGGTGTACATACATAAATATTAACTTAAGGACGTAAAAAGTATTTGTAAATTAAAAGCGCGGATATTTGCAAACTTAAAACTAAAATAAAATAATTAAATATTATTATTTTGCAAATAAATAATAACACGAATAACATATTCGTTGGTTAGCAACCTAAACTGAAAATAAAACATTTACCTAAAAAAAGGTTCAAATCAATTTCCTTTTTCAAATCAGTTTGCTCTGAGGAAAATTTAATACGCTTGAGAAATATTTTAATACACAATATATTAAAAATGAACAATAGCAAAAATCAAAATACACCTGGAGCTACACGTTCAACACAGGTTGCTAAATTTATTTCGGAAAGTGACAGTTTAATAAGATACTGCACTAGATTTTCCTCCTCACCGATTCAAGAAAACTCTGAATCGTTATTGGAAATAAAAAACCAAAATCTTAACAATTTTTGACTCGTCTCCAAGCGGCTCATGACGCCATTGTAGACTCTGACGAATCAGACCTACCACAAAATTTTAAATTATCTGCTTACGCCATATACGAAAACTGCTTAGACCAGTATGAAGAAACAAAAGCTATGATCTTCGATCAATTAAAGCTAATAAAAGCAATTGCACCTACTCCCCACAGTAGAGCTGCCACGAATGGACAATCAAGAGGCAAGTTCAGGCATCCAACTCGAGGTGCCTGCATGTGATACAGAAACCTTTTACGGAGGTTATGAAGAATGGCCGTCCTTCCGGGACATGTTCACAGCCGTTTACATCAACCATCTTCAACTATCACAGGCACAAAAACTGTATCACCTCCGATACAAAACAAAAGGCCAAGCAGGCGTCATAGTAAAACAGTTCGCTCTTAATGACGATAATTTCAATTTGGCTTGGGAAGCTCTAAAAGCTAGATACGAAAATGAAAGAAAACTGCTCGATAAACAAGTAACGACACTACTAAACTTGCATAAAACCAAGAAAGGAACAAGTGAAGAATTTGTAACACTACAATCCACTCTTTCTAATTGTTTGCCGATTTTGTCGACACAAAATATTCCCACAGACAGCTGGGACCCAATTCTGGTAAACATTTGCACCGTCGCATTACCAGAAAAGTCGTTACTTCTACGGGAGCAATCGCTCTCATCACGGAAAAAGTGCCCAACGTGGCAACAAATGAAAGATTTTCTCACCACCCAATATGAAATTGCGGAAATGTTAGAAGAAAACATAATAAAAAATAAGAACATTAAACACGACCTCAGTGTAAGCTTCAATAGACCCCAAGCTAGAAGCAAACAAAAATCAAACATAATTTTTAACAAAACACAATCGTTCACATCCGAACAAAGAAAACAAACGTCATGCGAACTATGTTAAAGAGGGCATAAACATAAGTTTGCCAGAGGTTTAAAAACTTAAATATTAACGAAAGGAACAACTTTGTCAGATCAAAACGACTCTGTACAAACTGCTTGTCCCACTCACACAATCTTAATAACTGTAAAAGCAAATTTAATTGCTTATATTGTCACAAAAGACACAATTCGATGCTTCATTACAGCAGATATCCCCTCTCACACCAAAAAAGCGCGCTTACAAAAGAAACCACGGGTTTAATTGCAAAAGCAAATACCGAAACACAAAATTATAAATATTGCCAAGAGACAACATGTTGCTCAAAGGCACAAAGTTCAAAAGCTGCACAGCGAAGCACAAGGTGGACTAGTTACAGAACTAGTTACCACCACACCAACTCAAGTTGAGAAAAAATGAAATAAATGCCTTAATTCACAATTAAGAAAATTTCAGGAGATAGGGAAACTTCCCCAAATATTAAACAAAACTAAAGAAGATCAGTATTGTGAGGATTTTTCTAAAGCCACAACTACTCGATGAAATAATGGCTACCACTAGAGCCACAATTTTGGAATACCTCACATAAAGGTAGAAAAAGCAAGGTCAGATTCCCTCTGACAACCCCATATAAAAACACAAATATATGTTCGTAACCTTTCGACCCCGCAGGATGGCTTTCGCCAATAATGAAAAAACAATTCTGAACAAATCCTAGAGCGGTGGCGGGCTACTAAACGCCAAATTAGTGCATAAGCACTTAAACATAAAATTTAACAAAAGTGTCTCAAAAAGTAAAAGCACAAAAAAAATCGACACTTTTCATACAATATTGCCCCACAGAGGCCTCAATTGTAAAATAGAAAAAAAAAGTAACAAAAACAGATATCGCTCTTATCGTCCCTACATATGCGCTCCTCATAAGAGTAGTTGGTGAGAATCTGTTGTAAAGCATGAACCTCCCACTTAAAAAATTATAATTCTAATGAAGCCGTTCGCAATTACCGACCACTCTCTCACAAGATCCCTCTATAGGCACAGCCCTAACTCCAGGGCTAAGGAGTAGCCATTCTGGCCATATCTGAGCCAGACGTGGAATTACTATCCTTCATTAGCCGTTCATAAATTAACTATCATAAAAAATTGCAACAATTGCCGATAACATCAAAGAGGCAAATAATGAACAACCGGTATCCTATGCTGATGAAATAAGAAATTTAAATAACCGCTAACAAATTAATACAAGCATAATACAATAAGTCGTCAAAACACGCAAAAGCAATTACTACCTCAAGCACCTCTACCTTCACAAATGCAATTTTCTATTAAAACCATTACATACATATTAAATGTCTCAGATTATATATATAAAACTAGGCAAAATATTCGCCTAGGGGGCCCAGGATGTTTAAATGAGTTAAGCATCCACCCCCTTTACCCGGTGAAACTGGCGCATCCTAATACTACAGCGCAATTCACCAGAGGATGCCACTACACAACAATATCAATATAACACACCACACTCGCACCAACCCAACCAACAAAAGCAAAAGCGAAGGGAAAGCGGACACTTTTCGATCTACACTTTTGCCATACACTCATCGCAAATCAACATTCGCTTTTGATACACTCGTACATACACTGCGCCGCGTTAACACCTCTACGCCGATATATGTATAATTCACCGACCCTGAGCGCGTTAATTAGAGTCGTCTGTTCTCCAGAGCGCTACATCAAGATCGATACACGCGTAACCACCGAGCTACATACGTTCGAATCAACACCATCTCTCGTTGCTTCATCTGGACATCGCCTCGCATTATTCATATTGTACATGTATCCCATATTTTGTGTATTAAAACCATTTTAAATCTAAATTACGTTCGCATTCTGTTTTTAATAAAGTGATAGTGAGTGCATAATTGGAAAAGGCAACTAGTGGGTGTAGAATTAACTAAGGACAATATGGTATGTATTTAATATTAATGATATAAAAATTAATTTAGTTATTGTATTATTATGTTTTTTTCGGAAAAACAATTAATCATTAAAAAAACTATTTTTTTTTTTATTTTTAGAAATTAGTGTTTTGGTTATAGTGTCGGGCGAGGTCAAGCTATGAATTATTTTTCCTTGTAAACTACAGGGTTTCTACTTAACATATAAGCTCAAACATTTTCCCCGTCTTTTCCCCCCTTTAAAAAAAAGCGCGTTGAAAAAAGTTGGTCAGTTGCATAAAATGAGTAGTGTTTTATTTATTTTTTTCAATTAAATACGAAAATCCTCCTTAATTATTTGTATATAGATGGTTTAAGGGGGTTTTATCGGAGCCGGTGTGAAAATTGGACAATGGGTGTGACACCGCCCACTTTCTGGTGCAATCCCATATCTCGGGACCCGACTGACCGATTTCGACAAAATTTGGAACGAAACATTATTTTAATTTTTCTGTATAACTCTGTGAAAATGAGCGAAATCGGAATACAACCACGCCTACTTCGCATATAACACAATTTAAAATTCCATTTGATTCCTTCACTTTCCAGAACACAAATAAAGAATTAATTAATATAACGGAATAAAACTTGGCGATAATAATAATCGCTTAAAGTAAGCCACTTTTTGACCAATAATCGTCTAAATCTAACCAAAACTGTTCGAGCCCCTAGGTATCGAATATGTGAACCAATAGTTGACTTTTGACAGAAAATATTGTTCAATGTGTGAGATATGAAATTTAAATTCTCACAGAATCAATTTATATTGAATATATCCGCCAAAATTTGACTCAAGTCTCAATAAAAATTGCAGAACATATTTTATTCAGTGTATCTTTGCGCCTAAAATAGATACAATTGCGCGAAAACTTGACCACTCCAACACAACCCCTCACCTATAAAACTATGATCAGTGGCGGATCCACGGGGGGAGGGGGGTGTGGTTTGGTGTTAAAACACTCCCTAAACTCAGAGAAAAATAATATTACGAAAGAAACTTGGTTGCGAAAATATTCATCAACATGCTTTATTTTAGTAATATATCATGCGCATTATTATGCACCCATGCGCACTATAACTTGCCCCTGCACACCATTTTACGTAGTACATGGTCAACTTTACAAGCTCTTCATTATCACGTGCATAATTATTTGTCAGGATGGAGTCATGTGTAGAAGTTCACGCAAGTGAGGAAAGTTCTCTGATCGCCATTCACTTGGGAGTGGCCCAGAAACGATTCTTTTACATATGACTCAAGCAGCTCACGACTTCCGGTCTTTGACCAAGTATCCTCTGGGTAGCCTAAGAACATCCGTTTGAAGGCGAGCTAAAGTGAGAAGGCGAAATATCCCCTACTTAGGGTTGTGCGCTGGGTTTGGGACCCGCCACGTAAAAAAACACCCCCAGTGAATAGTCATAACCAGCCTCGGATGAGAGACCCCCCTTTTGATGACGACCATGGCAAACGAAATAAGGACTACGAACTAAGGGCATGCACCTGGAATATCCGGTCCCTTAATTGGGAAGGTGCCGCTGCCCAGCTGGTTGATGTCCTCGTGAAAATAAAGGCTGACATCACCGCCGTCCAAGAAATGCGATGGACGGGACAAGGACAGAGACGAGTAGGTCCTTGTGACATCTACTACAGTGGCCATATAAAGGAGCGCAAGTTTGGTGTTGGATTCGTGGTGGGAGAGAGACTCCGTCGCCGAGTACTACCATTGACTACGGAGAATGAACGTCTAGCCACAATCGGCATCAAAGCGAGGTTCTTCAACATATCGCTGATTTGCGCCAACGCCCCGATGCAAGAGAAGGACGATGTGACCAAAGATGCCTTTTATGAGTGCTTGGAGCGCACTTATGAGAGATGCCCCCGCCACGATGTCAAAATCGTGTTTGGCGACTTCAGCGCCAGGGTGGGCAAAGAAGGTATCTTTGGCACTACGGTCGGTAAATTCAGCCTCCACGAGGAAACATCCCCAAATGGGTTGAGGCTGATCGACTTCGCCGGGGCCCGAAATATGGTTATCTGTAATACTAGATTCCAGCATAAGAAGATACATCAAGCTACCTGGCTGTCTCCGGATCGAAAAACCTCCAACCAGATCGATCATGTTGTGATAGACGGAAGACACGTCTCCCGTGTTTTAGATGTGCGTGCGCTCCGAGGTCCTAACATCGACTCGGACCACTATATTCTTGCAGCCAAAATTCGCACCCGCCTCTGTGCAGCAAAAAACGAACGCCAACAAACACAAGGAAGAATCGACGTCGAGAAGCTGCAATCACAACAGACAGCCGAACGATTTTCTACTCGGCTTGCACTCCTGCTCTCTGAGAGCACTCGTCAACAACTCGGAATAAGGGAACTGTGGAACGGCATTTCAAACTCCTTACGTACAGCTGCAACCGAAACCATTGGTTTTCGGAAAGTGCACAAGAACAGCTGGTACGACGAGGAGTGCCGCGGAGAGAAAACAGGCTGCCTACCTCGCAACGTTACGATCGACCACAACACGTGCGGGATGGGATAGGTACCGAGAGTTGAAGAGGGAAGCGAGACGCATTTGCAGACAGAAGAAAAAAGAGGCCGAAATGCGTGAGTACGAACAGCTCGATAAGCTGGCCGACAGGGGTAATGCTCGAAAATTCTACGAAAAGATGCGGCGACTTACAGAAGGTTTCAAGACCGGAGCATACTCTTGTAGAACCCCCAAGGTGATCTAGCCACCGATGCCCAGAGCATACTTAAATTATGGAGGGAACACTTCTCCAGCCTGCTGAATGGCAGTGTACGCACAACACCAGGAGAAGGCGAACCCGATACCCCAATCGATGACGATGGAGCAGGCGTTCCATTGCCCGACCATGAAGAAGTTCGAATAGCAATTGCCCGACTGAAAAACAACAAAGCGGCAGGGGCCGATGGATTGCCAGCCGAGCTATTCAAATACGGCGGCGAAGAGCTGATAAGGTGCATGCATCAGCTTCTTTGCAAAATATGGTCGGAAGAAAGTATGCCCAACGATTGGAATTTAAGTGTGCTATGCCCAATCCATAAAAAAGGAGACCACACAATCTGCGCCAACTACCGTGGGATTACCCTCCTCAACATCGCATATAAGGTTCTGTCGAGCGTATTGTGTGAAAGATTAAAGCCCACCGTCAATAAGCTGTTTGGACCTTATCAGTGTGGCTTCAGACCGACCAGATATTCACCATGCGCCAAATCTTGGAAAAGACCCGTGAAAGGAGAATCGACACTCACCACCTATTCGTCGATTTCAAAGCTGCTTTCGACAGCACGAAAAGGAGCTGCCTTTATGCCGCGATGTCTGAATTTGGTATCCCCTCAAAATTAATACGGCTGTGTAAACTGACGTTGAGCAACACGAAAAGCTCCGTCAGGATCGGGAAGGACCTCTCCGAGCCGTTCGATACCGAACGAGGTTTCAGACAAGGCGACTCCCTATCGTGCGACTTCTTCAATCTGCTGCTGGAGAAAATTATTCGAGCTGCAGAACTTAATCGAGCAGGTACAATCTTTTATAAGAGTGTACAGCTGCTGGCGTATGCCGATGATATTGATATCATCGGTCTCAACACCCGCGCCGTTAGTTCTGCTTTCTCCAGACTGAACAAGGAAGCAAGGCAAATGGGTCTGGCAGTGAACGAGGGCAAGACGAAATATCTCCTGTCATCAAACAAACTGTCGTCGCACTCGCGACTTGGCACCCACTTCACTGTTGACAGTCATAACTTTGAAGTTGTAGATAATTTCGTCTATTTAGGAACCAGTATTAACACCACCAACAATGTCAGCCTGGAAATCCAACGCAGGATTACTCTTGCCTACAGGTGCTACTTCGGACTAAGTAGGCAATTGAAAAGTAAAGTCCTCTCTCGACGAACAAAAACCAAACTCTATAAGTCGCTCATAATTCCCGTCCTGCTATATGGTGCAGAGGCTTGGACGATGACAACAACCGATGAGTCGACGTTGCCAGTTTTCGAGAGAAAAGTTCTGCGAAAGATTTATGGTCCTTTGCGCGTTGGCCACGGCGAATATCGCATTCGATGGAACGATGAGCTGTACGAGATATACGACGACATTGACATAGTTCAGCGAATTAAAAGACAGCGGCTACGCTGGCTAGGTCATGTTGTCCGGATGGATGAAAACACTCCAGCTCTGAAAGTATTCGATGCAGTACCCGCCGCGGGAAGCAGAGGAAGAGGAAGACCTCCACTCCGTTGGAAGGACCAAGTGGAGAAGGACCTGGCTTCGCTTGGAATATCCAATTGGCGCCACGTAGCTAAGAGAAGAAACGACTGGCGCGCTATTGTTGACTCGGCTATAATCGCGTAAGCGGTGTCTACGCCAGTAAAGAAGAAGAAGAATTATTTGTCAAGTTGCATAATTAACTCATTCTTTTGGACAGTATAATATGATTTTTCGCAATTCAACTGTCTTTATACCCATTTTCGTGCACAAGAAAAACGTGTCCTATAATAACTGAATTTTCGCGAGGGAACTGCTATATTAAAAATACGTTGAGTAATAAAACTTTTCGTTAAACCCCCCCACAAAATTTTTCTGAATCCGCCACTGACTATTATCAAGATTTTCGGACATACACTTGACCTTGCTCCATATGCTTGCCGATTATATGTAAGGTACCTAAATGAAACCGAGAGAAAATTTTTTGAGTATGTAGCATATTAGTAGTATGTGGGATGAACAAAAATAGATAAAATGTGGTCGGCACTAACCCCTTCTGAAATATATTCAATACAAAATGTTCGGTTGCACCCGAACTTAGTCCTTCATTACTTGTTTTATTTCAATATATTGCATTATTATATTTAATCATGCATTTTTATTCATTTTCATTCATAAAATCACTTTAAATAATTTTGTCCGGTTTTTGAGACCAAATGCTCCTAAGTATGTGCGACTGTACTTCAGACCGTGAGTTATGTCAACTTCACCGACATACGACGTTGCGTCAACTCCACAGCCAACAAACATACAAGCCATTAATGGGCCACAATAAAAAAGTTAATGTAAATAAGCTTGATAAATTTAGGAAGTGATCGAACCAAACGAAGTCGTAAATATCAGCTTATGATTCCGTTTGTGTGGCAACGGCTTAAGCAATATACGTACACAATATGAACCAATTGGCGTATAAAACTAACAAATAAAAATCAATTGATTCATAAACAATGAAGAAACAATGTATATAAATAATAAGATTTTTCAATATAAGTTCAGTTCTGAAAGATCAATAAAGCGAGAAACAACCACCAAAACGAAATTTGGTTTTGCTTTTAATTTAAAAAACAGAAGTTGACAGCGATAACTGGTGCAATCGCGGAGCTAATTTCAGAAGAAATTTAGTTGAATACGTCTTCGAGGTAATTTGAATCTAATCTACGCGAAAACTCTATGTGGGACTCTGATTTAGCACCATCTACTTATCAGTGTTGAAAATCTATTACATTATCACAGCTGATTTACCATGCGATTCTGTAACTTGAGACAGTCTCAAGTCTCTAAATTTGAGATTTTAAGTTAGAGACAATTTTTGAGACTTGAGACGATATTGCTATTCTGTAAGTGACAGTCACAAAATCTATTACATTTCGCTATTCAGAGACATTTTTACACTTGAATGAAAATAAATATGTCGATAACAAATATTAAATTTTCTATAACATAGTCAAAAAACATAATTATCAATAAAAATAAAAATATATCTTGACTTTGTTTCATAATATTTACGAAATTTGTGTAAAATTTATTTATTTTTCATATATTCGTGTTTGAGTTGCTTACAAAATATAAAGAAACGACAATCGATTAATATCTATGATGATCTCTATTCAAAATATTCAAAATGGCAGACAAGAGCTCTTTTTAGTTTTGTGACCAGCTAACTACCAGGTCTCAATATTTTGAGACTAACGCTAGAGACTGTTTAGTGAATAGTAACTAGTCTCAAATTGAGACTTTGTCTCAAAATGTCTCAAATAGAGACTAGAGACTGGTAACAGAATCCCGCTATTAGACACTATATGTATATAGAAAAAAATGTAAACAAATCATCTGTCCAAGGGCAGTTAGTTAGTGAAGAGATTAAATGAAATCAAATCTTAATCAGAAAGTCTTAACTAAAGTTGAGTAACGAAAGCAACGGCATTAACTTAATCATGAGAGAAGCAACTAGTAACTGTTGTTAAAAGAAGCCAGCAAGATAAAAGAATTTAGAGGCAATAGCGACTACGACTTTATGCCTTTCATACGGGAAGTCGAAATATTTCTGCCACCTTTCGAGATCTTCTTTTTTATTGGCGTAGACACCGCTTACGCGATTATAGCCGAGTTAACAACAGCGCGCCAGTCGTTTCTTATTTTCGCTACGTGGCGCCAATTGGATATTCCAAGCGAAGCCAGGTCCTTCTCCACTTGGTTCTTCCAATGGAGTGGAGGTGTTCCTCTTCCTCTGCTTCCACCCGCGGGTACTGCGTCGAATACTTTTAGAGCTGCAGTTTTTTCGTCCATCCGGACAACATGACCTAGCCGCTGTCTTTTATTTCGCTAGACTATGTCAATGTCGTCGTAATTCTCGTCCAGCTCATCGTTCCATCGAATGCGATATTCGCCGTGGTCAACGCGCAAAGGACCAAATCTTTCGCAGAACTCTCAACATCGACTCATCGGTTGTTGTCATCGTCCAAGACACTGCACCATGTAGCAAGACGGGAATTATGAGCGACTTATAGAGTTTGACTTTTGTTCGTCGAGAGAGGACTTCACTTTTCAATTGCCTATTCAGTCCAAAATAGCACCTGTTAGCAAAGTTATCCTGCGTTGAATTTCCAGGCTGACATTGTTGGTGGTGTTTATGCTGGTTCCCAAATATACGAAACTATCTACAACTTCAAAGTTATGACTGTCAATAGTGACCTAAGAGCCAAGTCGCGAGGTCCTGATAAGGTCCAAACAGTTTCTTGACGGTGGGCACAGTACGCTCGATAGAACCTTATACGCGATGTTGAGGAGGCTTATCCCACGGTATTTGGCGCAGATTGTGGGGTTTCCGTTTTTGTGGATATGGCAGAGCACGCTTAAATTCCAATCGTTGGGCATGCTTTCGTCCGACCATATTTTACAAAGAAGCTGATGCATGCTCCTTATCAATTCTTCGCCGCCGTGTTTGAGTAGCTCGGCCGGCAATTCGTCGGTCCCTGCCGCTTTGTTGTTCTAAATAAGTACCGACGTCGCATCACATTTGCATCAATTCACCACACCTCATCACGCGAGAGAACACCACACATTCCAATTAGAACAAAAGGAAAAGAGTAAAGATTTCGCGCAACTTTCGTTGATACGACATCGATCACGCAGCATCCCGGTTCCCGCTCACCAAGTTTTCACTTTATATTAAAAGTAATTTTATAGTAACGTTCATCACTGTATATATATATATATATATTATATATATTTAACGTTTTTTAAACCGGCGGTTTTCTACTTAGCGTTTGAGCATTTTTTATATAATATATGTATATATTTAAAGTTTTCACTTTATATTAAAACTAATTTTATTACCATAATTGTGAAGTGAATTTTGCAGAAAATAAAGGTTTGTAACGATCTTGAAATTGGTGTATTTTCCTTTAACTTAAAGTGTGAGTGGCCTATAAGGTGAGTTTTTGTACAAGGCGGGCAATTGTTATTCGAAATTCTGCTATGCTGCGGATGTTTCGCCTTCTCACTTTAGCTTGCCTTCAAGCGGATGTTCTTGGGCTACCTAGAGGATATTTTTTCAAAGACCGGAAGTCGTGAGCTGCTTGAGCCTTGTGTAAAAAAATTGTTTTAGGCCACTCACAAGTGAATGGCGATCGGAGAACTTTCCTCACTTGAGTGAACTTCTACACATGATTCCATCCTCCTTCGAGAAACCGCATCCAAAAATACGTATTTCAGCGATGCGTAATCAATAAATTGCAGGATGATGCACTCAACGTAATATGAGGATTAGGAACATCATTGACATGGAAAGGAAAAAAAAGGAATTGATGGCAAATTTTGGCTTCAGGGAGTCTTACCATCAATTTTACTTCAGGACTTACAATGTAAGTCATTATTAAAATAATCTTCAGAATATAAAATATGAGCAGAAACGCCTTTAGCCGCGGAATTCTGTCAAGCTATAAATGAATCAATGATACTTAAGACATACCATCACACTTATCGAGAATAATACGGAATATAAAATCACTAAGGGAAGCATATAGCAAACTTGATGAAAAAGAACTCGTGAAACCAGGTAGGAAACAGGAGAAAATTTTGTTTACGAAAAATATGACACAAAATATAGGGCAATCAAATCAGAACGGTAATATTCCGCCATTTGAAAATAGGCAAAACCAACAAAAGCCGATAACATCAGGAATAAATAGATCGACATTTTGAAGGCAAAACCACCTCAATCAACAAAAAACTACACAGCCCAGGCGTTATGAACCTATGGAAGTAGACCACCTACAGGAAGAAAGCGACCCGGAAATAAATTTTCTGTTGGTGACAGACAAGGAGATATTCCACAAGTTGAATTAACCATAGGCAAGCATAAATTAATATGCTTAATCGACAAAGGATCGACTACATCACTCTTGAACAAAGGCGCGCTTCCGAATTACAAAAAAAAATTAAGTTACAGAAACTAATCCAATTTAATACATTAAACGGGCAGAGTTACACAGAATATGAGGTTATTTCGGAAATACCAAAAAAATTCAATAACAAGAATTTAATGGCTTGAAAACTCACCACATTTACATATAAAAACTTCCAAGGACTTACAGGCCAAAATATCTTAAGAAAATTAGGCGCAATCATCAACTTGGAAGAAAATTACTTAGAAGTATACATGCATTAGAAAGTCAGGAAATCAGTACTGAAGTTCTTGGCAGACTCATACGAGGTGACATGAATAAAGAAGAGCAAGGTGAATTAGAAAAAATTGTAAAAGGGAATTGTATGTATATATATGCCCACGAAGTATAACACGAAATTATCACAGATATCCGAAGATTCATGAAGAGAAGATCAACAATCAAATTCCGTTTATGCGACTTCATGGCATCTCGCCCCTCAACACAACATTCATCACATCACACAGCATTCAGCACACAACACAACATTCATCGCACAACTTACATCATCATACCACGCAATCCCACTCATCAAACCAACTACACTACACACCATAATCGTTTTCACCACCCAAGCGATCAAAAAGGATTGGTTAGATCGGGGTGGGCCCAATTCGATTTTTACGCTCGTATACGATATTTATGAACGTTTCGACCGCTCTTGAATTTTTCGTTCAAATTTATTTATTTATTTATTTATAAACTTGAATTTTTCCCGCAAAAAATACATAAATCGCTGAAGTATTAGTTCCGAAAAATTGCCAGACTTTAATTAAAATAAAAAAGGGGATACATAACTGAAGTTAAAGTAAGTATACCCCGCAAGATATCCAATGAAACTAACTCCAAAAAACAGATATGTTGAAACAAAATATTATTGTTGAAATCAAAAAACATCCAATCGAACAAAGTGCCGTATTGTAATCGATTAAAGGAAACTTAATGAAATCACTGTAAACGACAAATTTCCCATCCCAAATATTGAGAATATTTTTTCCACACCTTTGGGCCATTATGAGTGTATTGTTTTGTGGACCACCCTTTACGCACTCACCGTATATTTCTTCCAAAAGTATAGAAACACAGAGATATTTTAGATTTAACCCAAGAGGCTAGCAAACTTGTAGGCAAATGTAAATATAAATTTTCGGATTTATTTCTCACAAAATCAGTGTGTATAATAAATATAATGCACTTTAATTTTTAAACGAAATGCTCACAATGATTTGTGGAAAAAAAGTAAAACTTTTACTATATAATATTAAATATCAAATTAACGATAATGTTCGGGGAAAAATGGTGGATGTTCGCCAAAAGAAAAAAACGTCTTGATCGGACCGAAGTCGTAGCGCCAGAATGATGATGTTAAACAAGGTGTCCGTCCTTTTTGTACATGGCTTCGGCGAAAGTAGATGTTGGTGTGTGATGTCCTTGTGTGTGTGTTAGAACGTGGTGGATGATGTGAAGAAAGTGATGATGAGTGTGGGGAATGTGGCGAATCAGTGTTGCATATGTACGTAGATGTGTGGGATGATGTTGACGGGCAGAAGTGGGAAGGCTGATACCCATTTAGCCATCCTGGGCCCCCTAGGCAAATTTTTAGCCTAGTAATCGCTGGAGTTGTTGCAACGTAGCTACCACATTGCTGAGACCGGTTGGACGGCGGGTTGGTGGCCTAGGACGCTGCCGCCGTGTTACGTTATGGTGGTCTCGCGTACGCGACTCGTCCGGAGTGGTCATTGGCCTTCGCTGTTGCTGCCGTTTTGAACGTCGTTTACCCCCGCGGTTGCGTGGGGCAGAGTGTCGCCCGGTCTCGGGGCTGGTGATGCGGTGCAGCATAGTGTGGTGTGGAAGCATACACATTTGGCACACATAGCCGGACGTACACTCTTGTGTGGTATGCGTAGGCGACAGGCAACTCAGGCAATGGCCATGAGCCCGGGCAACCTGCTGGCGTTGCTGAGGTGGCATTCCTTTAAATATGCCGCAGTGTGGCAACCTGTGCGAACGAAAACATAGAGGACATCTGATGCGAGGTAGCTCATTAGGTTGCGACGTCGGAGTTGCTCGAGTTGCACTGCGTGCAGCGGTGGACTGCGTTGTTGCCGTGATGGTTCGCGGCGCTGGTGTTGGGACAGCCCCCGGGCGGGGAACGTGGACAGCCGAACGAATGGTTGGCATTGGTGCTGTTGCCGCATCGATATCCATATGTATCTAGAGAAGAGTTATCATCATTAGATATTGGTTAAATATAGTGGTGAACTATGTTGCCACGTGGTGTGGCATGAGTGAGATGCAGAGGTATTCATCCTTTTATGTTATTTTTGGTTTTAATAAATTATGGTTTGGCATGAGTGGGTCGTCATGTGGATCGACCCTTTTATGTTATTTTTGGTTTTACTAAACTATTGTTTGTGGTATATTTTGCGGTTTTTTCGGTTTATTGCCGGCTTTTTTTTCGGTTTTCGGTTTATATATCGGTTTTTTCGGCTGTTGGCAAAAAGCATAGTTTAACGACCGGCCTGGTTAGTGTTCCAGTTTGCGTGCGGAGATCGACTACGCGAATATGACCGTCGGAGCTGTAGTAAAGCTTCTCTATGCGGCCAAGCCGCCATTCGGTAGGGGGGAGACAACCGTCATTGATCAAGACGCAATCTCCAAGCTGAGGCGCCTTTTCTGGTGTTTTCCACCGGTACCTTCTGTGGAGGTCCTTTAAATAATCTTCTTTCCATCGGCGACTGAATCCATGATGGAGAATTTTAATTCGTTCCCATCTGTTTAATAAGGAGAGCGTCTCCACGCCAGGCTCAGGTGTGGTCAGGATGGGCGCTCCTTTAAGAAAGTGGCCGGAAGTTAGTGCTGTGAAGTCTGAGTGATCTTGCGAGAGGGCTGCGAGAGACCCTGAATTAAGAACGGCTTCAATTCTAGTTAAGAGTGTCGTGAACTCTTCATAATTGAATTTATAAGTGCCAGCTAGCTTCTTGAAATGTGATTTGAAGCTTTTTAAGGCTGATTCCCATAAACCACCCATATGTGGAGCGCTTGGGGGGATAAACTGCCAATTGATGCCTTGGGGAGCATATTTTTGTATAATGTCTGGTGAGACTTGTTTCATAAAATCCACAAATTGTTTCTCTGTGGTTCTTTGAGCTCCGATAAATGTTTTACCATTATCGCTCATGATTTTGGATGGAAAGCCACGTCGTCCGACGAAGCGAGCAAATGCCGCGAGGAAAGCCTCCTTTGTCAGATTGGAACATAGCTCAAGGTGTACTGCTTTTGTCGTAAAACAGACAAAGACAGCCACATAGCCTTTCATCAGGGTGGGAGACCTTAGCATGGACGCCTTTATTTGAAAAGGGCCAGCAAAGTCGACACCTGTAGTGGTGAAAGGCAGAGCAAAGTTACAGCGTTCCGGTAGAAGTGCTGCCATAATCTGCGTTCTCATTTTCTGCTTGTGCATAGTGCAGACCTTGCACGTGAAAATGCACTTCTTGATTTGGGGCTTAAGGCGGGGAACATAGTACTCTTGGCGTACCATATGTTGCATGAGGCGATGTTCGGCGTGTAACATGAGTATATGGATATAATTGATGAATAATGTGGCAAATGAGGATTTCTCTGGTATTATTATGGGATGGCGTTCGTTATACGTAAGGCTGGAATTAGCAAGCCGGCCGTTTGCACGAAGCATACCTTTCGTGTCTATAAATGGGTTTAGTACTAAGAGTGAGCTCTTTTTGTCAATTTGCTTCGATTCTCTTAGTAACCCTAGGTCGCGGCTGAAGTAGCGCGTTTGGGTTGATGCAATAAGAGCGACCTTCGCTTTTTGTAAGTCTTGGTGCGTCAATGTATCGCATTGGGGGCAAGTTGCTCCCTTTACCTTAAGTTTGAGTCGCTCTACGAACTTGAGAATATAGGCGACTACTCTGAGTGCTCGGGGGAACAATAAAAATCGTTCAAGGATGTCAGCATCATCCATTGCTGTATGATAAGTGGCGATTTTTCGACCTTCTGGGGCAAGTATGTTGCGCATTGGCGATTGTGGCCAAGAATCGGGAGATTCTGTTAACCATCGGGGGCCATTCCACCAGAGGGTGGTGGTGGTGAGATGAAGGGCTTTGCACCCTCTTGTCCCAAGATCGGCAGGATTGTCAGCACTGGCTACGTGGCGCCAAGTGGCTGATCCTACTAGATCAAGTATTTCAGATGTTCGGTTAGAAATATAAGTTTTCCACGCGTGTGGTGGTTTTTCTAACCAGGCTAGAACTATTTCGGAATCGGACCAGAGGTATAATTTATATTTTTCCATCTTTAAGTGGGTCTGCACCATGGAGACTAGCTTTGCTAGTAGCAGAGCGCCACAGAGTTCAAGTCGTGGTAGACTTAGCGTTTTTAGAGGCGCAACTTTTGCTTTTGCCACTAGTAGGTGGCTTGTAGTTGCAATATCGCTTTGGGTGCGCACATATATAGTGGCACAATATGCCTTTTCAGAGGCGTCGCAGAAGCCGTGTAGTTCCACCTTGTATTCGGGGGAATAGTTTACCCACCGTGGAATTTGTAACTGCGAAATGTCTTTTAGGTTATTAGCAAACTGGGACCATCTTTCTAAGCGAAGAGGTTTCACTTGTTCGTCCCAGTCAGTTCCGTCTAGCCATAATTCTTGGATCAGGATTTTCGCTTGTATCATAATTGGCGAAAGCCATCCTGCGGGGTCGAAAAGTTTTGCCACAGAGGAGAGAATTTGGCGTTTTGTAATGGCGGATAATGCGGATATGGACTCACTCGTGTATGAAAACTGGTGCGATATCGCATTCCATTGGATGCCCAGTGTTTTTGTTGTACTTTCCTTTTCAAATGTAAGGAAATTAGTGTCCAACAAATGGTCTTTAGAAATATTTTTTAAAATATTTGGGTGGTTGGCTGTTATCTCTTTTAATGGAAACCCTGCGGTATTGAGGGCGTTTATTACTTGTGATAAGGTATCGTATGCTAGTGGAAGACTGTGGCTTCCAGACAGGATATCGTCCACATACGTCTGTGTTTTTAACACTCGTGTTGCCAGAGGAAATTCTGACCTTGTGTCTTCTGCCAGTTCGTGGAGTGTACGAATGGCTAAGTATGGAGCACAGTTTACGCCAAAGGTTACTGTTTTTAATTTGAAGTCGCGTAGTGGACTATTGGCAGATTTTCGGAAAATAATCCGCTGAAAATCTTGATCATCTTTATGAACCAGTATTTGTCGATACATCTTTTCGACATCCCCATTGAGTACGTATTTGTATATACGCCAGTTCAATATGAGGAGCATTAAATCTGGTTGGAGTGTGGGTCCCGTAAATAGAATATCATTTAGGGAATTCCCCGAGCTAGTGGTTCTTGAGGCATTGAAGACAACTCGAACTTTTGTTGTTTTTTTTCTCAGGCTTTACTACTGCATGATGTGGCAAGTAGAAAGAGTAATATTTGCCTCTTATGATTTTTTCACATGGGCTTACTTCCTCCATGTGATCTAAATGAAGATATTCTTCCAAGACACTATCATAATCTTGTTTTAGCTCACCTTTTCTAAGTAGGTTTTTTTCCATACGTAGAAACTGCTGCATTGCAGAGGTGCGAGAGTGACCTAAGGCGAGTGTGTCTGGAAATTGTTGTTTTAGTGGTAGTCGTACGACATACCGACCATTAGCTGATCGAGTAGTTGTGGCTTTGTAAAAGTCTTCACAATACTGATCTTCTGGTGTTGTAATTGAAATGGGGGGGAGTTCTTCTAACTCCCAAAATTTTCTGAATTGTGAATTGAGGTACTCGTTTGAGATTTCCTCAACTTGAGTTGTCATTGCTGTGACTGGTTCCGCAACTAGTCCACTTAGGACCCATCCGAAAATGGTATTTTGCGCCAGTAGTGTTTTGGAAATTTTTTCAACACCTTCTAGTATAATTTGCGATATGAGATCGCTGCCTAATAGCAGGTCTATTTGAGCGGGGGTGTTGCAGTTGGGATCTGCTAGAGTCAGATGTGAAATCTTATCCCAATGCTTGCTATTTATTTGATAGCTTGGAAGCATGTTCGTTAGTTGCGGTAAGACAATAGCATTTGCTTGAATGCGCTTATCCGCTTGGGGGGAAATTAGGGTAATGGGGCATATTTTGTTAGAGTTTTTGGAAATTGTTGTTTTAGTGGTAGTCGTACGACATACCGACCATTAGCTGATCGAGTAGTTGTGGCTTTGTAAAAGTCTTCACAATACTGATCTTCTGGTGTTGTAATTGAAATGGGGGGGAGTTCTTCTAACTCCCAAAATTTTCTGAATTGTGAATTGAGGTACTCGTTTGAGATTTCCTCAACTTGAGTTGTCATTGCTGTGACTGGTTCCGCAACTAGTCCACTTAGGACCCATCCGAAAATGGTATTTTGCGCCAGTAGTGTTTTGGAAATTTTTTCAACACCTTCTAGTATAATTTGCGATATGAGATCGCTGCCTAATAGCAGGTCTATTTGAGCGGGGGTGTTGCAGTTGGGATCTGCTAGAGTCAGATGTGAAATCTTATCCCAATGCTTGCTATTTATTTGATAGCTTGGAAGCATGTTCGTTAGTTGCGGTAAGACAATAACATTTGCTTGAATGCGCTTATCCGCTTGGGGGGAAATTAGGGTAATGGGGCATATTTTGTTAGAGTTTTGTACTACTCTTCCGCCCATTCGCGTAATTTCATAATTGGCTTGTTTTGTTGGCAATTTTAATTTATTTTGGGCCTTAGACGCTATAAAGCAGAGCCGCTCAAAATAATACGCAATTTATTTACCAACGCATACAATCACACATTTGATATCTACCAGCGTATGATTGTGTGCGCGCGCTTGCTTAGTACACTGAGTGAAATCGTGCTATTTGGTTATTTTGTTATTAAAAATTTAGAAAAAAATAAAAAATTATGGTTTTTGATTAAAAAAGCAATTAAGAACAACAATAATTTTAAGTTAATTTTTTTAACTTTCCATGATTTTTTCCATATCGACTTCAAGATCGTAAGTTTTGATTCTCATTAAGTCCTCTATATGCTTATTCGAAACTGAATTCCTGTATTTCGAGTGTATTTTTGACGCTGGCAGAATTAGCGTCATAGCGTACATGTTTCGACTGCATTTGCTTGCCTATACTCCGAGTATAGGCATGAAAAATTTTGAGCGGCTCTGCTATAAAGGATCGTTGGGACCCTTGGTCTATTAAGGCTCTTAGTTTGAACAGTTCTCCTCGATGTTCGATGGAGACAACTGCTGTGGGTAGTAGTACTCTACTATGATTATCGATGTGTAGCGTTTGAGATTTTAATGCCTTTGAGCAGCATGGTGTCTCTTGGCAATTTTGTTGCGTTTCTGTTTCGGGAGTTGCTGTTGCAACTAAACCCGTGGCTTTTTTTGAAAAAGCGCTACTTTGAGATGTGTTGGGAAAGTTGTTTATGTGCAACATAGGATGATGCCTTTTGTGGCAATATACGCAGTTAAATTTGCTTTCGCAAGCATTGAGATTGTGTGAGTGGGACAAGCAGTTTGTGCAGAGTCTTTTTGACCTCACAAAGTTGTTCCTTTCATTCACATTCAATTTTTTAAATTTTTCGCAAGCTTTTAGCTTATGCCCTCCTGTACATAGTTCGCATGACGTGAATTTATTTTGTTCAGATGTGAACGATTGTGCTTTGAAAAAGCTTCTATTTAAATTGTTGTTGTTATTGACTTGGGGTCTATTGAAGCTTCTGTTTAGGTCGGGTTGAACGTTTTTAGTTCTGACTGTTTTTTTATCTACCCTTTCTGCAATTTCATATTGGGCAGTTAGGAAATCTTTCATTTGCTGCCACGTTGGGCAGTCTCTTCTTGATGAGAGCGATTGTTCCCATAGAAGTAATGATTTTTCTGGTAATGCTGCGGTGCATACGTTTACCAGAATAGGGTCCCAACTGTCTGTGGGAACATTTTGTGTCGTTAGAACCGACAAACAATTTGAAACAGGGGATTCTAATTTTATGAATTCTACACTTGTTTCTTTTTGAATTTTCGGCAAGTTCATGAGTATGGTTACTTGCTTGTCGACCAATATTCTTTTGTTCTCATATCTTGCTTTCAGAGCTTCCCAAGCCAAATTGAAATTGTCATCACTTAATGCGAACTGTTTTACTATTACGCCTGCTTGACCTTTTGTTTTGTATCGGAGATGATACAATTTTTGCGCTTGCGATAGTTTTGGATGGTTTATGTACACGGCAGTAAACATGTCCCGGAAGGACGGCCATTGTTCATAACCTCCATGGAATATTTCTGTGTCGCACGCTGGCACTTTGAGATGAATGCCTGTTGCCTCTTGGGCTTGCAATTGTGGTAACTCTACTCTACTGTGGGGAGTAGGTGCAATTGACTTTATAAGTTTTAGTTGATCTGCGATCATAATTTTCGTGTCTTCATACTGGTCTAAGCAGTTTTCAAATTTGGCGTATGCAGAAGATTTAAAGTTTTCTGGTAGATCTGAATCGTCAGTATCTACAATTGCGTCATATGCAGCTTGGAGACGTGTCCAAAAATTTTCAATCGTTTGGCTTTTTATTTCTAGCGCTGATTCAGAATTGTCCTGAATCGGCGAAGAAGCAAATCGAGTGCAATATTTTATGAGACAGTCGCTCTCAGAAATGAATTTGGAAAATGTTATGTCTTTCCCCCTCTTTTGTTTTGTAGCACCTTGCTTAGAGCGTGTAGCCTCTGCAGGTGTACATGGACTCTTATCGTCAGTAATCATTTTTGGAATTTTTAGGAATTGAGATGTTTTAGATTCTTTTGAATCTATATTCATTTAGAAAATGTAAATTTGTAAAATATTTGTGTATATTTTCTTTCAGTGTATACTGAGAACTTAATTAACCGAGAACTCTTTTAGTTAAATAAGAGTTTTTTATTTCGTATAAAAATTAATAAAATCGCGTTTATAGCTTTTATTTCTCGCCGTTGTGTTTACTTGCGTATACGTTTATTATTATTGATGTTTATTATTATAATATAAATTATATATTATAATTTATTAAAATACTATATAATAATATTATTATAATAATATTATTTTTTGTATTACAAGTATTTTTTTTTTCTCTTTGTCCGGATTTATTTGTATGCCCTCGTACGTTTGTGACGGAATGGGTCAATACCTTTTTTTATATAAGTATGTATGTGCGGTCCTCTGTGCTTGCCCGTATGTTTTCGTGTTATTGCACTTCTCTTTTTCTTCTTCTCCGGGAGAGAGGTATTTTCTTAAATTTGTTTGCCTATTAGGACTGTGAATATATGTATGTGTGTTGTATGTTTCATATACCCGTAATATACATATATGATTTATTTATATAAACCTGTATTTCTTTAGTAGAAAATTGTTAATTTGTTTTAAATTGCACACAGTTTATTTTGTGAAATAAACTTAAAAGAAGGATTTAAATTTAAAGTTTTTATTATAACTTTTTTAATGTGTATCCTAATAATAATATTAATATTGTATCCTATATGTGGGATATATGTTTTGTAGTTTGTAAAGGGTGATTTTTTAAGAGCTTGATAACTTTTTTAAAAAAAAAAACGCATAAAATTTGCAAAATCTCATCGGTTCTTTATTTGAAACGTTAGATTGGTTCATGACATTTACTTTTTGAAGATAATTTCATTTAAATGTTGACCGCGGCTGCGTCTTAGGTGGTCCATTCGGAAAGTCCAATTTTGGGCAACTTTTTCGAGCATTTCGGCCGGAATAGCCCGAATTTCTTCGGAAATGTTGTCTTCCAAAGCTGGAATAGTTGCTGGCTTATTTCTGTAGACTTTAGACTTGACGTAGCCCCACAAAAAATAGTCTAAAGGCGTTAAATCGCATGATCTTGGTGGCCAACTTACGGGTCCATTTCTTGAGATGAATTGTTGTCCGAAGTTTTCCCTCAAAATGGCCATAGAATCGCGAGCTGTGTGGCATGTAGCGCCATCTTGTTGAAACCACATGTCAACCAAGTTCAGTTCTTCCATTTTTGGCAACAAAAAGTTTGTTAGCATCGAACGATAGCGATCGCCATTCACCGTAACGTTGCGTCCAACAGCATCTTTGAAAAAGTACGGTCCAATGATTCCACCAGCGTACAAACCACACCAAACAGTGCATTTTTCGGGATGCATGGGCAGTTCTTGAACGGCTTCTGGTTGCTCTTCACCCCAAATGCGGCAATTTTGCTTATTTACGTAGCCATTCAACCAGAAATGAGCCTCATCGCTGAACAAAATTTGTCGATAAAAACGAAACGAAACACATTTCGAACCGAACACTGATTTTGGTAATAAAATTCAATGATTTGCAAGCGTTGCTCGTTAGTAAGTCTATTCATGATGAAATGTCAAAGCATACTGAGCATCTTTCTTTTTGACACCATGTCTGAAATCCCACGTGATCTGTCAAATACTAATGCATGAAAATCCTAACCTCAAAAAAATCACCCGTTATATACTTGTATAACTATGACCGCATGTATGCCATATGTATGTACAAGTATGTCTAGAAATTTAATTTTGGCGGTACGAATAAACCGAAGAACATAGAAATTGTAATATGCAGGTATTTAACCTCTGCATTTAAATGTGAGTATATACTTGAGTATATACTTGTTTGTATTTATCGTATGTGTTAATGTATATTAACAGTGATATTTTAAAAATGTATGTATATATGTATGTTTATGCTCTCTCTCTTTGATGCTTTCTTAAGAATTTTTTATTGCGCCTATTGCTTAATTTGAGCAATCCCGCTTTCTGCTTTAAGAAGCAGAGGGAGTATTGCCGGGAAATTTCCAAGTAAATACTTGAATACTGAGATAATATTCTCTTTTTGGTGAGAGTTTGCATAAACAAAAGTAAGCATGCGTAGGCGATATAATAACAATTTTTTTTGTTTTTTTTAAAACCGGTTTTTTAATTTATACCGTAGTATTTTATATCCGTTTTAATAAAACGTTGCTTAATGCTTAAACGGCTTTATATGCAACCGTAGTTACTAGCATACATAAGTACATATATACATAAATCAAAACCAAAAAATGGAAACGATACAACTCACTTTGATTTCCCTTAGGGATTTTTGGGTTGTACCGATCAGTGAGTTTGTTGTCCAATTCCTCCTCTTCGTTGTATGCCAGCTCTTTTCCCTTTCTCTTATCTGCTTTCTTTCCGTTTTTGTTTTTAGTTTTTGATTCTTGTTAGAACTCGCGCCCGTATAAATTATTGTGAGTGTGTTTGTTTTTTAGTTAGTTTTAGTTATTTCAATTTAGTTCGCGCCCGTTTGGTTTTTTTTGTTTTTTTTTCTTTTATTAAGTGAGCTATGTATGCTCTATTTTGTGCTTTTGTGTACCAAGCACTTTGTACTAATGTCACTGACTCTTTCTTTTCTTTGTATTATGTATATAATATGTATATTAATTTCCTTTCACTTGCTTTTATGTTCTTAGATTACTTTTATTTTTTGTTTAAGTTTTTCGATCACTTTAATTTCCACCACACTTTATTTTAAGATTTAATTATTATTAATTATTATTATTTGTTTAAGTTAAGTATATTTTTTTTTTTTTTCTTAGTTTCCGTAGTGCCTTTCTTTTAGGCTCGAAGGACCATGTATTGTTTTGTGGACCACCCTTTACGCACTCACCGTATATTTCTTCCAAAAGTATAGAAACACAGAGATATTTTAGATTTAACCCAAGAGGCTAGCAAACTTGTAGGCAAATGTAAATATAAATTTTCGGATTTATTTCTCACAAAATCAGTATGTATAATAAATATAATGCACTTTAACTTTTAAACGAAATGCTCACAATGATTTGTGGAAAAAAAGTAAAACTTTTACTATATAATATTAAATATCAAATTAACGATAATGTTCGAGGAAAATGGTGGATGTTCGCCAAAAGAAAAAAACGTCTTGATCGGACCGAAGTCGTAGCGCCAGAATGATGATGTTAAACAAGGTGTCCGTCCTTTTTGTACATGTCTTCGGCGAAAGTAGATGTTGGTGTGTGATGTCCTTGTGTGTGTGTTAGAACGTGGTGGATGATGTGAAGAAAGTGATGATGAGTGTGGGGAATGTGGCGAATCAGTGTTGCATATGTACGTAGATGTGTGGGATGATGTTGACGGGCAGAAGTGGGAAGGCTGATACCCATTTAGCCAATGAGTTTGTGCGAATGCTTTTCGGACTAAGAAATTCACCTGCCACATTCCAAAGGCTGATAAACTCAGTATAAAGAGAATTAATAAATAAAATATGCGTCGTTTACCTTGATAACATACTGGTATTAATCTTTAACGCAAGCTTCAAAGAACCCATTCATATTTTAAATAAAGTTCTTTATAAACTAAGGAACCACAATCTAAAGTTCAATTTGACAGATGCAATTTCTTTTCAAAGGAAACTGAATTTTTGGGCCACATTCTTTCACCAGAAGTAATTATACCCTACCCAAATAAAATTAAAACTATTCAATCGTTAAAGCTGCCGGAAACGCAAAAACAAATCAAGCAACTTCTGGGAATTACTGCCTACTATACATAATTCATAAAAGATTATGCTAGGTTAGCACATGGATTAACAAAATATCCCAGGAAAAATTCAAAAGTTAACAAATATTCTCCACATTATATTAATGCGTTCCTTGAATTAAAAAGGATGCTCGAAAACCCTCCAACCCTAACTTACCCAGATTTCTTAAAGAAATTTAAGTTGGTAACGGATGCAAGTGATTTTGCTGTAGGAGCAGTTCTCATGAATGACCGTCCTATTAGGCACGCAAGAAGAACCTTTAATGATCATGAAAGCAAATAAGCAACAGAAGAAAAAGAATTGCTCGCCATGGTATGGGGAGTTATTACTTCGGGCCGTACCTTTACGGGAAGGAATTTGATCTTTCAACTGACCATCAACTACTAGTCTGGCTGTACCCCAAACATAAAGGAAAGGATTCCAGGTTACAGCGATGGCTACTGGAATTGGGTGAATGTAATATAAACATGATTTGATGTACTCCAGAAACAGGGGAAATTTACATAACAGAAGAAAATATTGAAAACATGAGTACATGAGCAACAATTCACTCACAACAAGAGGAACAAAATGACTTATTCCGTTTATTCGAAATAGTGGTGAATCGAATCCCCACACAGATAATTCTTACGGACAACAAAATTAGAGAAACTGAAATTATAAACAATAATAGAAAAATTTATATCAACACAAACGATATATCCTCAAGTTTCATGATCGATATATACCGAAGATACCTACAAAGCGGAAGAGTTGTAATATTTTCCGAACTTTCAGGTAACACTCTTATGAAACTAATTGAACTTTTTGGATCCAGCATAATGTTTGTGAAATGTAGTTATCATGCCAAGGACATGAGGAACATTGACGAAACTTTCAAGCAAATAAACAAATTTGAGACAGGAAATAGTGACAAAACAGAAACTAACGAGAAAAAGAAAGATTAAAAAGAAAATATACTTCAATAATCTAAAAAGGTGGTGCAGGAAAACAGAAACACCTACCGGCATAAATCAAATCATACACTTAGATATATACACAATAAAGATAGTTTCATAACATTTTTGACAAATTTTCTAAACACAGCTTTCTCTGTCCTCTAAGGACAGAAATAGTCAAGCCATCATGGAAAAAATTAGACTCTTCTTCTTAACAAGGAACAAACCAATCAAAATTATAACCGATAATGAACTCAATTCCGTTAATGTCAAAAACTTTTTAAATCAGGAAAATATCCACATACATTTTACCAAGCCAAATGCACATACAGTCAACTCAGACAAAGAAAGACTTCAAGTACAACCACTGAAAAGTTTAGAGTGATAACAAATCAATACATAGCACAAATAAGGGAAAACCTCAGAATATAGCAGAAGGAACAAGTAAGGAAGGGCTAAGTTCGGGTGTCACCGACATTTTATACTCTCGCATGATAAAGTGATAATCAAGATTTCATTATCCGTCATTTACAATTTTTTTTTATTTTGCTGTAAAATTAATTAGAATTAAATTCTGAGAGATTTACCGATATTTTCGGTGAAAAATTAGGTTAGGTTAAGTTAGGCACTGAGTTCTTCGTGTTCGATATCAGAGACCTTGAAAAGTTATAGTCCGATAACGACAATTTTTCCACAAGGGATACCTCAGCTCAAATACCGTATTCGCCCATATTTCGTACATGTCATCAGGATGTTAAGAAAATATTATACACCGAATTTCGTTGAAATCGGTAGAGTAGTCCCTGAGATGTGGTTTTTGGTCCATAAGTGGGCGACGCCACGCCCATTTTCAATTAAAAAAAAAAGCCTTGGTGCAGCTTCCTTCTGCCATTTCTTCCGTACAATTTAGTGTTTCTGACGTTAGTTAGTCGGTTAACACACTTTTAGTGATTTTCAACATAACCTTTGTATGGGAGGTGGGCGTGATTATTATCCGATTTCTTCAATGTTTGAACTGTATATGGAAATGCCTGAAGGAAACGACTCTATAGAGTTTGGTTGTCATAGCTATAGTAGTTTCCGAGATATTTACAAAAAACTTAGTAGGGAGCGGGGCCACGCCTACCTTTCCAAAAAAATTAAGTCCAAATATGCCCCTCCTTAATGCGATCCTTTGTGCCAAATTTCACTTTAATATCTTTATTCTTGGCTTAGTTATGACACTTTATAGGTTTTCGGTTTCCGCCATTTTGTGGGCGTGGCAGTGGGCCGATTTTGTCCATCTTCGAACTTAACCTTCTTATGGAGCCAAGAAATACGTGTACCAAGTTTCATCATGATATCTCAATTTTTACTCAAGTTACAGCTTGCACGGACGGACGGAGAGACAGACATCCGGATTTCAACTCTACTCGTCACCCTGATCACTTTGGTATATATAACCCTATATCTGACTCTTTTAGTTTTAGAACTTACAAACAACCGTTATGTGAACAAAACTATAATACTCCCTTTAGCAACTTTGTTGCGAGAGTATAAAAATTAATAGAAACTATTATCAGCGACAGATTAATTCAAATAAACATTAAAATCATATCAAAGCGAAATGAGAAAAGATAAAATTACGTACAAGATCAAAAGCAAGCTTACATTAATGACTATAAACCAGTTAGGCACGAGTATGAGCCTAAATACAGAAAAGCAAATTTACAAAACATTCATCCAACAAACATGAAAAACCAAATTTTCAGGGGCATTTAATCCTAACGCTGTTAATGGTGGCCATACAACCGATAGATAACATAAACGGTTTTGCCGAAATAAAACTCGATAATGTTAACATGATTAAAGATTATTGCAAAATACTTCATATAATAGACATCAAAATTTTTGATATCATAGACACACTGTAATTAAATATAAGATCAACAAAATTAGAAAATAGTCTACTTATATAGACGAAATGTAATAGAAAAATTTGAAGTCATCAACAATAAAAATGATGTCATGTTTAAACAACTATCTTATTATCCTGCTTTTAAAAATTAAAATCCCAGTAAACAATAAAGAACATATTCTTAACAATATAGCGTTCTCAAGACTCAACACAATGACAAGAAAAAGAAATTAATGAACTTGACATTGATTTATTTCAACTTCAAAATATTGATTTAACAACTGCTCATTATAAAGAAAATAGAATAATATTTATTATAAGAGTGACTACTGAAATTATTACATTAAAAAGATCATCAGTAAGCAACGATAATTTTATCACATTTAATTTCAATTTCTTAATTGCATATTACAAAAATAAAACATTCAAGTACATACATATGTACAAAATTATTTATAATAACTGTAAAAGTACAAGGTGGGTTGAATCTAGCGCCTTCTGTGGGGCCATCGACTGGTGCGTTACAATTTTCTATCTTTTTCGATTGGCCAGTGAGAATTTCATGACATTTCATAGATTGGAAAAGTTATTGCGTTTTAGGTGTCAGTATGTTTGTGTTATCGGCGCGAAAATGAGCTTCGAATAAAGAGCCAACAATAAATTTTGTTTTAAAGTTGGTAAAATTTTTACCGAAACATTTCACTTGATGAAACAAGTTTATGGCGATGATTTCAACGTTTTCAAAGTGGTCGTGAGGACATAAATGACCCTCAACATGTGGGCCAATCAAAATCCCTGATTACCGGAAATTCCATGGAAACTGTGCGTGAATTCATCAAAAATCTGCCGAAATCATGATTGAAATTCATGGCAATGGAATTGAACATATCCAAAACATCGATTTATTGCATTGTGACGAAACATTTGGGCTTACGAAAGGTGTGTGCACGGCTTGTTCATGCCCATGCATTTGCCCATGAAAAAAAAGCGTTATGCAGACGTAAAGGCCATCCAAAAGGCATGCACCGGCATACTGGCGGCCATACCGGCCAACGAGCTAAAACACTCGTTCGACATGTTTTTGGACCGTGCAAAATGCTGCATTGAGGCAAAAGGAGACTATTTTGAATACAATAAATTGATTTTGCCGAAAAAACCATTTCTTCTGTTTTTCTTTTAAATTTCCTGTTAACTTTTCAGGATTGTAATGTAAATACAAGCAACAAAATATTTCAAACCAAAGCAAAGAATTTAAAGACAATATTTTAATACCAGGCACCATTAACCCTGTAACCGGCGAGCATGCCTTTAGACGGTGTATAATTAACATGTTGCTATGCAGCTCTTATATTTGAAATCTCTGTTCTAATGGTAAATATCAGCAGGCAACAACGCAATTCTCTTATTGAAACAAATTACAGTAAGCATTCGTCATTTGATTGCAAATCGTTGAGTGCTAAAGTCAATTTTTTGACAAAGTGTGTAAAATAATTATTTGTGCATCAAGTGGAGTTTTTAAAATAGTATGAACTCGTTAAAATTCATGATTTGCGTGAACAAAAATTTTCTCATATAGGTAAATATATATTCTTTTATGTTTTGTGCTTTAAGTTAAGTTTTTAGCAAAACTTTGTTTGTAGCCGGTGAAAATTGAACACCGTCTAAAGGCGGGTCTAGTCCATTTTCTTTATTATTTCATTTTCCTTTAAACATTTTTGGGTTTTAAACATTCAGGGAAACAATTAGCAGTTTGAAAATGTTTTTGCAAAGAAAAAATTTTAATTTCTCAAAATTAATTGATTAGGAAATTGAGGAACTCATGGCTGAATCGGCGGATGGCGCAGATTCAGAAGACGATTTCGACGACGATAATGATGATTTGGAAGACCTCTTTAGAAACTCAGAAAAACATCTGGCAGAAGTGCATAACAATGTGGGGCAGTCTGACGAGACTTTACCATCAAAACCTTGTAAAACAAAAACAAAAAGGGCACGATCCCCTCTACCAGAAACTGAAGCTGGTGAAAGTCCAGTAGTATCCAATGCGGGGGGGTTTAGCGGAAATATAAAAGATATTTCCCTCCAAAACCCAGAGTTCAGAAAAATTTTATGGAAAAATAAATTTCTTGAACTTGAAAAAAATTATGTAGTTTTTCAAGGAGACAAGGAATTGCTGCAACAATTCAAAGAATTAACCACACCATTCCGTTGCTTTAATTATTTTTTCAACCATGACTTGCAAACTGAAATTGTGTATCAGAGCAATTTGTATGCAAAACAGCAAGATGTTTTTACAAACTTTACTTTGACATCCTGTGATTTAAAAAAATATATCGGAATTTTGATTTATATGTCTGTCTACCGATATTCCATTGTCGAGAGTTACTGGTTTAGACTCAATATGCAATTTGATTTTGTGCCAAAAACAGCTCGGTTGTGCATTGATGAACAAATGTGTTCGACAAAAATGAGCCCTAACTGCGAAAAAGACGTAAGCGCCAAAAAACAAATTATACAGGGGAAGATTTTTTTTTTAATCTTTGGTTCAGGAAGAAGTAGTATAGTGGAATTGAGTATGTATGCACTGCTACTTCTTAACTATACATTGTATTTATTTTTTTTCATATATTTCTAAGATAACGGGTATTAATGTCGCTTATGTCTTTTTTGCTGTCATGCTGGATAGCTACTAATTTATGTTTTGGCGGTTACGCCCAATGATATTAGTAAAAAAAACTTTGTTCTGTTTTTAATTTTTCAAATTTTTTCGTGTACAAAAATTAACCTTAAATTCATTAGTGTCAATAAAAAATAAAATTAATATGAAAAATACTTTAGAGTACAGAATTAATTTTAACTACAAACTTATATAAATAATAATAGTTTTTAAACTTTAATTGAATAGTTTTAAAAATAATTGGCTTTCTAGAAAATACTAATTGTCTTCTTGATCAGTTTCAGGTAGAACATCTTTAATAATTTCATCGTATTTTAAATTTAAAAATTCGCTGTGAAATCTTGTAGGTATTATGTTTTTATCACATAGTGTTTTTAGATCTTTGTATTTTTTTGAAGAAATTTTTAATAAATTATCATATAAACGTAGTGGTCCATTTTCTATTAAAGAATTATTTCGTCTTGATCTTGCAATGGAGTTAAGATCGTATTCTTCAATTTTGGAATCGTCAAAATATCCGTACTTAAGTTTCATGATAGGATTATTTTTTTCTAACGAAGCAGAATGTAATTTTGGAAAAGAGATTTTAATTGAAGTGGGAAACATAGTTTGAGAAAATGTTTTCCAATCTTTGAAATCAGAATTATTCATTATAACGCATTTATAATTTTCGGGATTAGTACTTGCGTTTGAAATCATGGTATACCATTCACTAGGGGCCCAAATAGTTTTATCGCGAGTAAATGCCTCAATAGTGCTCTGTATAGAGTCAACTGGCATCATACGAGTAGTATGCCCAGGTAACAAATACGTAATTTTTATGTTGTGTATAAAATTCGAAATTGTAAGAAAAAATACTAATGTGGAAAGCATAGCTTTATTCCGATTTTGACCAGCACAGCTGTCACACTAAAGACTTACTGAAGAGTGAGTTCTTCTTTCGTCGACAATTTTCAAATACTCAAAGACCACAGTGGAAATTTCATAAGATCCTCTTTTTCCGTCAGCTTCTCCCCACAAAAAACAATAACCATTTCTGGTCCCATTTTCATACACCCTTTCATTATATTTAGTATGCATAGCAATCATATTATCCTTTTATATTGCGAAATTCTTGAGGAAGATACAGCTTGTTACTTTTATTATGACAATAATGCGAGGGAACTGCTGGCAATTGTTCAATAAATGATTTTAAAAGTGCAACCTTGGACTCGTCAGACTTATTATGAGGCGTAGATTTTTTTTTCCTCACTAAAAATTTCAAACCACTCGCATTGTTTCTAGCCAATCTTAACTTTTTTTCCGATATGTGAAGCGTTTTCGGCAAAAACTGTTGGCACACTTTAATAGTATTATCATTATAATTAATGGCATAATTATATGTATATTGCCTTCTGTTACTATCCCCTCTTCGTCTTCGGACGGATAACCGTGTTATACACGAAAAGAGCCAGTCTTTTTGTCTAATTTTGTTGCCGAAGCCCCAAAAATGTTCATTTATTGCTAACCGATCTGACTCGGTGAACTTATCATCACAAAGATTTCCACACTTTTTATTTATACAAGGATTCGGCTGAACACTAGTATCACGTTGTTTTTTATTTTGTAATCACTTAGGTAATATTCTTTTGTTTCTGTAACCTCTTTTGCCCACACATGTCTCTTCTTCAATATCATTTTCAGATTCTGTTTGTGAATAAGTTTTTTGCTCAGAAGAATGATTAGAATCAGTATCGCTGTATGGAACAAGACTATTTTTGAATGCAATCTGAAACAAAGATTTACAACACCAAAATATAAAATGAAATTTATCGAAATATATTTACAAAAACAACCCAGTGCACTTACCACTTGTTGACACAATTCCATATTGCACAATCACTGATAAAAAGTAAAATATTTTGCGATTTTGCCGCTAATCAAAACTAATATGTTGAATCGAAAAAAGACGTAAGCACCACTTCGTTGTAACAAAATATGTAAACAAACGAAATATGTACATAAGTACACACATACGTCTAAATTGTTTGTAAAATCATAACGGTTCATTTTATAGCTATGGTATTTTGTGAGATGATGCGAATGATCGAAAACTATCGATTTTTATCAAAAAACAAAAATCGATAATCATGGTGCTTACGTCTTTTTGGCGGTTAGGGCTCGATATGCCCGCAAAGCCCCATAAATATGGCATGAAACTTTTTGTTCTTTGTGACTCGGATGGCTTTTCGTACAGATTTGAAGTATACAAAGGAGCTGGCGATAATAAAGTAATACCTAATACTCCTGATTAAAATCAACAGCCAATGTAGTCATAAGGTTGTCAAGTACAATTCCAGATTTCAAAAACCACATATTGTACTTTGATAATTTTTATACCTCTCTGCCACTTCTTGTTTATTTACGAAGCAGAGGAATTTATGCATTAGGAACCGTCCGATCTAACAGAATACCTAACTGCAAGCTGACAAAGGAAGTGGAATTAAAAGATAAAGAACGTGGATGCTCAGAGCAGTTTGTTGGCCGTGCCTTTGGAGTAGACATATCTTGTGTTCAATGGAAGGATACAAAATATGTACGTCTGGTATCCACGTATGCTGGAATTAAGCCATTTAAAACACTAAACAGCAATTCACAATCCTTAAAAATATGCAATTATGATCGGAAAAATAAATCCTACGTCGAAGTAGACTTTCCTAATATAATTAAAGAATATAACCGCCATATGGGTGGTGTTGATTTGATGGACAGTTTACTTGGTCGCTATCACATCAGAGTTAAGACCAAAAAATGGACTTTGCATTTATTTTATCAATTAATTGATATGCCGATAGTAAATTCATACCTCCTTTTTCAGCGTATTCATGAAATTAACTGTAAAGATATTTATCAAAAAAAATTACCAAATTTTCGTATTGAAGTGGCTGATGTACTTTGTCGTTATGATGAGACTAACGCCAAAAGAGCTGTCGGTAGACCTCAGAGACAAAGTCCACAAATACAAAAATTGAAGAAATCGTATGATCCAGCCGATGACATTAGTTTTGATGGAATTGGACATATGCCTGACGTTTTGAGCAGTGGTGGCAAAAAAGTATGCAAACTTCCGGGATGTAAGTCCGAAACACAAATGTATTGAACTAAGTGTAAATTAAATCTGTGCCTCTCAAACAATAACAAGTGTTTTCAAATTTATCATCAAACAATAAAAAGAACTGAATAAAATTTCAAGTAAAATCATCCTCTAATAAAAGTTTTTAATTACGTTACCAGGCAGATCCGCGGTCAACAAATTTTCTCACCTGGATGGTAAGCTTAAATTTTTTTTACCTTTTAACACTAACGTATGTTTTATTTAGCCAAAAACTATGAAAGAATAATTTTTTTTATCGAAAAAAAATTGGCCGGTTAGTGGGTTAAGGTATAACAAAATAAATCATTTTCACTTTTTTATAGCAATATGTACAATAGTTATGTTACTAACAAGCCAATTGTCATCATTTTTACATATGCCATTTATAAAAAATTAAAAACAAAAATTCGGGAGAATTTTCAGAGTAAGGGGGAAGAAGTTATGTCAACTCTACCGACATGCGATGTTGCGTCAACTCCACAGCTAACATACAAGCACATACAAGCCATTAATTGGGCACAATAAAAAAAGTTAATGTAAACAAATTGGCAAATGTAGGAAGTGATCGAACCAACCGAAATCGTAAACATCAGGTTTCGATTCCGTTTGTATGCCAACAGCTTAAGCAATATACATTAGGGTGCTTCAAAAAAAATTTGGAATTTTTTTTTCCAACTCTTATCCCCTCAAATGTTAGTGATTGACAAACAAAAAATCCCCTTTCAAGCCAGGCGCTGTAGCTTAACTCTAAGAGATCCCTATTTTTTTTTTAGGTTCCCATACATTTTACATAGAAATTTTCGTTTTTTCGTCAATATAAAATTTAACCAACTAATTTTCATTTCTCAAAAATAACCATCTCATATTCAGAATGTTCACTTTTCAAACTTTAAAAATTAATCAGAAAAAAACAGAACAAATGGTTTTTTCAGAAAAATGAATTTATTTTATTCAAAATAGTCTCCTTCTGCTTCAATACAGCTTTTTGCACGGCCCAAAAGCATGTCGAACAAGTGTTTTAGCTCGTTGGCCGATATGGTCGCCAGTATGCCGGTGTAAGACTTTGAATGGCCTCTACGTCTGCATAACGCTTTCATTTCATGGAAAATACATTTTGCCGAAAATGAAGAAGTCGCACGGTGCCATATCAGGTGAATACGTGGAGTGGTTAATGGTTAAAATGTTATTTTTGGTTTTCGAATGTTGGATTCTGAGCAATTTTTGGTCGTTAGTCAATTTGTGCGATAAATCGATGCATTGGAGATGTTCAATTCCATTTCCATGAATTTCAATGATGATTTCGGCTGATAGGCAATCATCGCCATAAACTTGTTTCATCAATTGAAACGTTTCGGTAAAAGTTTTACCAATTTTAAAACAAAATTTAATGTTGGTTCTTTGTTCCAAGCGCATTTCGCACCGATAACACACACATACTGACACTCAAAACCATTAACTTTACTTCCACTCGATCAAATGTCATAAAATTCTCACTGGGCAATCGATAAAGATAGCTGATTCTAACGCACCAGTGGCCATATAGATGTCAAAAGTCCGGTTTACTTTGAAAAACTCTTTGTAGTTTCTTACAGTTTAAAGTCAGACGGGATTATGCACATAATGCTGCAAAAGCTGAAAAGGCTTGATAATATATACAAAGCGAACATTCAACTGTCTTACATCACAAGAAGTTGGAAAAGAATTAAAGTGGTGTTCCTACCAAAACCAAGATGAAGAACACACGACAATGCTAAGGATTTTAGACCTATAAGCCTCACGTCCTTAACGCTGAAGGTAATATAAAGGCAAATGGACAAGGAAATAAATAAATAAAAAAATTTAAAATAAAAGAAAACACCCTATATGGCCTGCTACACTTGCAAGAGAATCGTCAGCAAGAATTGGGGTCTCAAACTTAGATAAGGACTAATAAGGTATGATGGCCAGCGCTAAAAAGACAACGCAACATCAGAAAATTAAAAGGAGTACAAAGAGCAGCGTGTACAGGTGTTACTGGTGCAATCAAGTCATGTCAGACTGACGTGCTTAATGTGATCCTGCATCAACTACCCATAGACATCTATATTCACAAAATGGCAGCAATATAACGGGTGATTTTTTTGAGGTTAGGATTTTCATGCATTAGTATTTGACAGATCACGTGGGATTTCAGACATGGTGTCAAAGAGAAAGATGCTCAGTATGCTTTGACATTTCATCATGAATAGACTTACTAACGAGCAACGCTTGCAAATCATTGAATTTTATTACCAAAATCAGTGTTCGGTTCGAAATGTGAAAATCCGCTTTTTTTATCGACAAATTTTGTTCAGCGATGAGGCTCATTTCTGGTTGAATGGCTACGTAAATAAGCAAAATTGCCGCATTTGGGGTGAAGAGCAACCAGAAGCCGTTCAAGAACTGCCCATGCATCCCGAAAAATGCACTGTTTGGTGTGGTTTGTACGCTGGTGGAATCATTGGACCGTATTTTTTCAAAGATGCTGTTGGACGCAACGTTACGGTGAATGGCGATCGCTATCGTTCGATGCTAACAAACTTTTTGTTGCCAAAAATGGAAGAACTGAACTTGGTTGACATGTGGTTTCAACAAGATGGCGCTACATGCCACACAGCTCGCGATTCTATGGCCATTTTGAGGGAAAACTTCGGACAACAATTCATCTCAAGAAATGGACCCGTAAGTTGGCCACCAAGATCATGCGATTTAACGCCTTTAGACTATTTTTTGTGGGGCTACGTCAAGTCTAAAGTCTACAGAAATAAGCCAGCAACTATTCCAGCTTTGGAAGACAACATTTCCGAAGAAATTCGGGCTATTCCGGCCGAAATGCTCGAAAAAGTTGCCCAAAATTGGACTTTCCGAATGGACCACCTAAGACGCAGCCGCGGTCAACATTTAAATGAAATTATATTCAAAAAGTAAATGTCATGAACCAATCTAACGTTTCAAATAAAGAACCGATGAGATTTTGCAAATTTTATGCGTTTTTTTTTTTAAAGAAGTTATCAAGCTCTTAAAAAATCACCCTTTACAATTTCAAGAATTAGCAAATAGCAGATGGAATAATATAATAAAATGCAATATAACTAAACAGATATGGAAAATATATGAAAAGAAAAGATACCATAACAGGGTATTTTCCATTTGGAGAACTTGCGTCCAAAATAGGTTTGCCCTACAACAACATCTGCCGAAGCTGCGAACTAGTAGGAAATAATGCAACAATTTTCCACTTTCTCTGTGAATGCCTACCCCAATCGCAGATCCGACACAGAATACTTGGAATCCATCAGCACCAAACCTTGAATGGATGTCTACAAAAAGCATATCGGACATTAGTAGCTTCATCAAACCACAAAATGATTTGAAAGAGAAGTTGAAACGTGATACCTCGAAATACAACTCCTACCTACCTTAGAGAAACAATCGATTTCTGACAACAACACGAGAGAAAATATATTACACTTCCCAGCGGGATAATGGTTCACCACTTACATTTTTCTTAGAAGAATTCTTCGAATAAAATTCTATGTACAATTTTTCGATACCAGGTAATGCATAGAAGTAAGCTATGCGGCTAAATTTTACTGTGTTCATATTTATAATCAAGTAAATACATGAAAAACATTACAATACAATATATAGACAACAAACACAAATTGATGGAATAAAATTTATAAGTAAATATTTTCATTATTTCGTCAAATCGTCAAGTATTTGAAGAAAATTTGCAGAAAGTTGGTTGTGTTTAGGTAAGCTGCTATTTTAATTAAAAATTTTGTTTATTTTTGTGTTTAAACTTTGAATAAAGAAAAAAGTTAATTTTTTATTTATTTTAACATTGTTTAAATGAGTTAAGCATCCACCCCCTCTATTCGGTAAAACTGGCGCATTCTAATGCTACATCGCCATTCACCACAGCTGATGACACTACAGCATAACTCACCACACCAGCAAACCCACTTAACAAAAAGGATGGGCAAAGGGAAAGCAGGCACATTCGCTCGACACAATTCGATATACACACTTTCGCAAGTCAACATTCGTTTTTGATCAATTCGCTACCGACACACTGCGCATATCATCAATTCGACACATACGCCTCGATCAGGGACATTCGCTTAGATACTGCGCCGCGTCAACACTGCACCTACTCCGATCACTCAGCGGTCCGGTTGACATCCTCCCCGCTCCGTATACGTGTACTCGGATTTCAAACAGACCATAATATTTTATATCATATTTTTCAATAAGTTTAAATAAACCTTAAATTATTTTACACTTGAAATACGTGCGCATTTTTATTTAATATCGTGAAAGTGAATACTGCTTTGTTTCTAAATTTTTTGGCAACAAAATCGTTCATGGTCCTTCGAGCCTAAAAGAGAGGCACTATTGGAAAAACAAAAATCAATATAAATATAAAAATATAAATTTACTTGTGTGGTGGCAAAATAAACAAAAAAACCAAATAACCACATAAGTGCAGTGACCCAAACAGAACAAAAAAATACCCATATAACTACATATATTCGTACATATGTAAATATATAAAGATTCACGGTGGGTAACAGGAATGATGAAGTGACAAATATCAAAAGCAAATTCAAGAGTGTAGCAAATAAGAACAAAATTCCTAACTAAACAAAACAACATTAACACATATTAAAAGTGCGTACCAATTCGGAAATAATAGCTCTTATTTTTTTTTTTTTTTTTTTTTTTTTTTTAAAGGAGCTTTCGGTTACATATATACTTTAATAATCTAATTTTCCGGAAATAACAACTCTTATTTATTAAAAAGAGTTTTCGGTAACAAATTTGTCTATTATAAAAAAAAAAAAAATATATATATACATACATATATATTTTAATAATTAAAATTATCGGAATGAGCACTGACTCAAAAGACTCTAAAGCAGAATTCTTAAGAATTCCGAAAGTGACTAATGACGATAAAAGCCCATGTACACCTGCTGAAGCTACACGCTCAAAGCAAGGTGCTACAAAGCAAAGAAGGGGGAGGGACATCTCTTATATAAAATTCATTTCTGAGAGTGACAGCTTGATTAAATACTGCACTCGATTTGCATCAGGACAACTCTGAATCGCTACTAGAAATAAAAAATAAATCTATTGACAATTTTTGGACGCGCCTCCAAGCTGCATACGACGCAATAGTAGAAACTGATGAAAATTTTAAATCTTCGGCTTACGCCAAATACGAAAATTGCTTAGACCGCTATGAAGACACAAAAGCAATGATCTCAGATCAATTAAAACTTATGAAGCCAATTGCACCTACTCCCCACAGTAGAGTAGAGTTACCACAATTGCAAGCCCAAGAGGCAAGTTCAGGCATTCATCTCAAAGTGCCAGCGTGTGATACGGAAATATTTCATGGAGGTTATGAACAATGGCCGTCCTTCCGGGACATGTTTACAGCCGTATACATAAACCATCCAAAATTATCACAAGCGCAAAAATTGTATCACCTCCGATACAAAACTAAAGGTCAAGCAGGCGTAATAGTCAAGCAGTTCGCATTGAATGACGATAATTTTAATTTAGCTTGGGAAGCTTTAAGACAAAGATACGAAAATAAAAGAATATTAGTTGACAAGCAAGTAACGATACTTATGAACTTGCCTAAAATTCAAAGAGAAACCAGTGAAGAATTCATGAAACTAGAATCCACTGTTTCAAATTGTTTGTCGGTTTTATCGACACAAAATATTCCCATTCACAATTGGGATCCTATTCTGGTAAACATATGTACCGCCGCATTACCAGAAAAATCATTGATTTTGTGGGAGCAATCGCTCTCATCAAGAAGAAAATGCCCAACGTGGCAGCAAATGAAAGATTTCTTAACTACCCAGTACGAAATTGCGGAAAGGGTAGACAAAAAAGTAGTCAGAACTAAAAACGTTCAACAAGAACTAAATCGAAGCTTCAATAAACCCCAAGCCGGAAGCAACAATCATTTAAACAGAAGCTTTTTCAAAGCACAATCGTTCACATCTGAACAAAATAAATTCACGTCATGCGAACTATGTTCTGGAGGGCATAAGTTAAAAGCTTGCGAGAAATTTAAAAAAATGAATGTCACTGAAAGGAACAACAGGTCAAAAAGACTCTGTACAAACTGCTTGTCCCACTCACACAATCTTAATACTTGCGAAAGCAAATTTAATTGCGTATATTGCCACAAAAGGCATCACTCTATGTTACATCTCAATAACTTTCCCAACACATCTCATAGCAGCGCTTTTTCAAAAAAAGCCACGGGTTTAGTTGCAACAGCAACTCCCGAAACAAAAACTCAAGAAAATTGCCAAGAGACACCATGTTGTTCAAAGACATTAAAAATTCAAACGCTACACAGCGAAAATCATAGTAGAGTACTACTACCTACAGCAGTTGTCTCCATCGAGCATCGTGGAGAACTGTTCAAACTAAGAGCCCTAATAGACCAAGGATCGCAACGATCATTCATAGCGTCTAGGGCACAAAATAGGCTAAAACTGCCAACAAAACATGCCAACTATGAAATTACGGGAATGGGCGGACGAGTAGTACAAAACTCAAGTAAAATATGCCCCATTACTCTAATTTCCCCCAAAGCGGATAAGCGCATTCAAGCAAATGCTATTGTCTTACCGCAACTAACGAACATGCTTCCAAGCTATCAAATAAATAGCAAGCATTGGGATAAAATTTCACAGCTGACACTGGCAGATCCCAACTGCAACACGCCAGCTCAGATAGACATCTTAATAGGCAGTGACCTTATACCGCAAATCATATTAGAAGGTGTTGAAAAAATTTCGAAAACACTACTGGCGCAAAATACCATTTTCGGATGGGTCCTAAGTGGACTAGTTGCGGAACCAGTCACAGCCATGACAACTCAAGTTGAGGAAATCTCAAACGAGTACCTCAATTCACAATTGAGAAAATTTTGGGAGTTAGAAGAACTCCCCCCCATTCCAATTACAACACCTGAAGATCAGTATTGAACAGACTTTTACAAAGCCACAACTACTCGATCAGAAAATGGTCGGTATGTCGTACGACTACCAAAAAAACAACAATTTCCAGACGCACTCGCCTTAGGTCACTCTCGCACCTCTGCAATACAGCAGTTTCTAAGTATGGAGAAAAACCTACTTAGAAAAGGTGAGCTTAAACAAGTTTATGATGGTGTCGTGGAAGAATACCTTCATTTAGATCACATGGAGGAAGTAAGCCCATGTGAAAAAATCTTAAGAGGCAAATATTACTCTTTCTACTTGCCACATCATGCTGTAGTAAAGCCTGAGAAGAAAACAACAAAAGTTCGAGTTGTCTTCAATGCATCACGATCCAGGAGCTCGGGTAGTTCCCTAAATGATATTCTATTAACGGGACCCACGCTCCAACCAGATTTAATGCTCCTCATATTGAACTGGCGTATATACAAATACGTATTCAATGGGGATGTCGAAAAGATGTATCGACAAATACTGGTTCATAAAGATGATGAAGATTTTCAGCGGATTATTTTCCGAAAATCTGCCAATAGTCCAATACGCGACTTCAAATTAAAAACAGTTACCTTTGGCGTAAACTGTGCCCCTTATCTAGCCATTCGTACACTACATGAACTGGCAGAAGACACAAAGCCAGAATTTCCACTGGCAACACAAGTCTTAAAAACGCAAACGTAGTCTTCCACTAGCATACGAGACCTTATCACAGGTAATAAATGCCCTCAATACCGCAGGGTTTCCTTAAAAAAAAATTACTGCCCATCACCCAAATATTTTAAAAAATATTCCTAAAGACCATTTGTTGGATACTAATTTCTTTATATTTGAAAAGGATAGTACAACAAAAACACTAGGCATCCAATGGAATGCGATATCGGACCAGTTTTCATACACGACTGAGTCCATATCCGCATTATCCGCCATTACAAAACGCCAAATTCTCTCCTCGGTGGCTAAACTTTTTGACCCCGCAGGATGGCTTTCGCTAATTATGATACAAGCGAAAATCTTGATCCAAGAATTATGGCTAGACGGAACCGACTGGGACGAACAAGTGAAACCTATTCGGTTAGAAAAATGATCCCAGTTCGCTAATAACTTGAACGACATCTCAAAGATACAAATTCCACGGTGGGTCAACTATTCCCCCGAATACAACGTGGAACTACACGGCTTCTGCGACGCCTCTGAAAAGGCATATTGTGCCACTATATATGTGCGTACACAAACCGATGTCGCAACTACAAGCCACTTATTAGCGGCAAAAGCAAAAGTTGCGCCTCTAAAAACGCTAAGTCTTCCACGACTTGAACTCTGTGGCGCTCTGCTACTAGCAAAGCTAGCTTCTATGGTGCAGACCCACTTAAATATGGCGAAATACAGATTATATTTATGGTCCGATTCCGAGATAGTTCTAGCCTGGTTAGAAAAACCACCACATGCGTGGAAAACTTATATTTCTAACCGAACATCTGAAATACTTGACCTAGTAGGATCAGTCACTTGGCGTCACGTAGCCAGTGCTGACAATTCTGCTGATCTAGGTACAAGAGGATGCAAACCTCTGCATCTCGCCACCTCCACCCTCTGGTGGAATGGCCCCCGATGGTTAACAGAATCTCCCGATTCTTGGCCACAATCGCCTATGCGCAACATACTTGCCCCAGAAAGTCGCAAAATCGACACTTATCATGCAACACTGGATGACACTGACATCCTTGAACGATTTTCATCGTTCCCCCGCGCCCTCCGGGTAGTTGCCTATATGCTCACGTTTATAGAGCGGCTCAAACATAAAGTTAAAGGAGCAACTTATCTCCATTGCTATAAATTGACGCACCAAGACTTACAAAAAGCAAAGGTCGCTCTTATCGCATCAACCCAAACGCGCTACTTCAGCCGCGATATAGAATTACTAAGAGAATCGAAGCCTATCGATAAAAAGAGCTCACTCTTAGTTCTAAACCCATTTCTAGACACGAAGGTTTTACTTCGGGCGAATGGTCGGCTTGCTAATTCAAGCCTAACGTACAATGAACGCCACCCTATAATCATACCAGAGAGGTGTCCGTTTGCCACTTTATTTATTAGATATATCCACATACTAATGCTCCACGCCGAACATCGCCTCATGCAACATATGGTCCGCCAAGAGCTGTACATACCCCGACTGAAGCCCCAAATAAAGAAGTGCATTTGCATGTGCAAAACCTGCACTATGCATAAGCAGAAAAAGCGATCGCAGATTATGGCAGCACTTCCACCTGAACGCTGCAATTTTGCTCTGCCTTTCACCACTACAGGTGTAGATTTTGCTGGGCCTTTTATGATAAAGGCATCCATGCTAAGGTCTCCTACCCTTTCATGAAGGCTATGTGGCTGTTTTTGCTTGTTTCACGACAAAAGCAGTACACCTTGAGCTATGTACGAATCTGACGACGGAGGCTTTTCTTGCGGCTTTTGCTCGTTTCGTCGGACGACGAGGCTTTCCATCAAAAATCATGAGCGACAATGGTAAAACATTTATCGGAGCTCAAAGAGCTACCGAAAAACAGTTTGTGGACTTCACAAAACAAGTTTCACCGGACATTGTCCAAAAATACGCTCCCCAAGGTATCAATTGGCAGTTTATCCCCCCAAGCGCTCCACATAGGGGTGGCTTATGGGAATCTGCCGTAAAAAGGTTCAAATCTTATTTTAAAAAGATAGCTGGCAACCACAAATTTAATTTCGAAGAATTCACGACCCTTTTAATTAGAATTGAAGCCGTTATTAATTCACGGCCTCTCGCTGCACTCTCGCAAGATCCATCTATTATCACAGCCCTAACTCCAGGGCTAAGGAGTACCCATTCTGGCCATATCTGAGCCAGGCGTGGAGTTACTACCCTTCATAAGCCGAGAATAAATAAAGTCCAAACATTGCCGATAATACAGAAAAGGCATATAATAAACTACCGGTATGTCAAACCGAGAAATAGTAAATTGTAAATAACAGCTAATAGAATTAATAATAACAAACAAAAACTTTTTTGGTATCATAATACAAAAAGTCGTCAAAGCACGCAAAATCAATTATTACCTCAAGCACCAATATTTGCACCAAATACAATTGGCTATTAAAACCAAAATCGCTTCTTACAGCTAATATTCTGCGGCCTCGGTTACTCCACCAACAGTAAGCCGAATTACATGCATCAGATTATATATATAAAACTAGGCAAAATATTCGCCTAGGGGGCCCAGGATGTTTAAATGAGTTAAGCATCCACCCCCTCTATTCGGTAAAACTGGCGCATTCTAATGCTACATCGCCATTCACCACAGCTGATGACACTACAGCATAACTCACCACACCAGCAAACCCACTTAACAAAAAGGATGGGCAAAGGGGAAGCAGGCACATTCGCTCGACACAATTCAATATACACACTTTCGCAAGTCAACATTCGTTTTTGATCAATTCGCTACCGACACACTGCGCATATCATCAATTCGACACATACGCCTCGGTCAGGGACATTCGCTTAGATACTGCGCCGCGTCAACACTGCACCTACTCCGATCACTCAGCGGTCCGGTTGACATCCTCCCCGCTCCGTATACGTGTACTCGGATTTCAAACAGACCATAATATTTTATATCATATTTTTCAATAAGTTTAAATAAACCTTAAATTATTTTACACTTGAAATACGTGCGCATTTTTATTCAATATCGTGAAAGTGAATACTGCTTTGTTTCTAAATTTTTTGGCAACAAAATCGTTCAAACATAAATGTTGAAAGTGATTCTGAAGAGGATGCGGTGAATTGTGGTTTTGCTTGAATATAATTATTTCGGTGTGAAGGGCAAAAAATTGTTAAAAGAACTTAAGCACTTTAATGCGTTAATCTTTTCCTGTTTTTATCATTGATGGAAATTTATAATCTTTCATCTTTTTCTGTAGAATGTGTAAAAGTAGGATTCTTTACCGAATCGGATATGTTCACCAAACTCAAAAAAGCATCAGACTCGCCAAAGGCCCTTTCTTTAAGTCTCGTTGCTTGGAAAAAAACGAAAAGAGACTCAGCCACAAAATTAAAAAAAAAAAAAACATTCTTTTTTATACATAAATTCTTATTTTCATAACGAATTTCATACATGCATTTTCATAAAGAAGGCAAAATTAATAAGCAATTTTTTTCTATTCTACTATTGACCTTAGCATAGAGGAATTCTCCGTTAACTTTGGCATCGACGAATTCTTCGTCCCTATGGTAAGCGAAAGGGGTGATCTGTTACTTTTCGTAGGACATAGCCGTGTTAATTTTCATCGGTCGGAGTAAGCGTTACAATCATATTGTATCCGCTGGGTTACTATACTAACCGGGTACAAATATTCATTTGGCGTAACCTCCATATTAATTATTTTCAAAGTATTTAATAAAAATTTAATTATTTGTCCCTTGTTCCTTAATCACAAGATTCAGGCTGCTGAGAAGATTATCTCACTAACCTACTAAATCTACTTAGCTAGATTTCGCCATACAAATATGCCACTTGTGGTAAGTATATTAATTTTAAAGAACAAGAACAAAGATTAATTCAACTTACTCTTGCCGTACGTCATGCACACTTTACACCCCCATCTCACTGTTCTTCTGCTTCATCTGTGGTGTCATATCGTATTATTCCCACATACCGGCCATCTTGCGTAAAATTCGTCTCGAATAACTAAGTAGAATCATCGTCATCAAATGAATTTAGCCATTCATTCGTAAATTTTGCGCACGTTGTTGTTGTTTTTGGACCCTTCGCCGTTACCCAGTTTTTAGACATCGTAAGTGTTGTTCGGTTTTACGTTAGTAACTCGATAGGGGCCTAAAAGCTTTTGTTTCAGTTTTAAACCGCCACCTAATTGTGCGCGTTTTATAGCAACAATATCATTTAGTTTGCATTTATGAGCTTTTTTTCGTCGAAGATTGTTTTATTTTTTTGTTTTCTTCTTGAATCTTAAGGATTTATTGTTTCGCGTAATTATTCTTCCATGAGTTCCTTAAAATGAATATCTTCTGGCTAAATGAGATAAGCCTCCCCCTAAAGTCACTCCATCAACACAACCAAAGAGGAAGTCACATCACTCCCAACACAACAATGCACCACACATACAGAACCCACATACCAACAGGACACACACATCAATACCACCCATATGCGAGAGAACCTCACATCCCCACACGCAAACACACACCACACTGGGTATCACTCAACTAAGAGGGTCAACACTTCAGTTTTTTTTTCGTCTGAATTTTGAACAGGGATAATGAGATGCCCAACATATCCCAATGTGAGAGCGCTTCAAAATTAGTGTTTTTAATAACTTTTTCCATTATGGCCAGATCGAACAAAATAAGAATTTTTGGGCATTTAAATTAAAACACCCAAAATGTATTACGATTACAAATGATTATATATTGGACTTTTAATGTATGGCGAAACTACTTATCCTTTTATCCATTTTTATGATTTTATGGTATGTTAAAACAACTAACTTTTGATCTATCAACACTTAGTAAGATGAATTAAGCCTGTTAGTTCTCTATTAATAAATGTTTTTAATCATTTATAATCGAAATATAATTCTACTATGAAAAACGTATCATGAAATAAATTTAAGTTTCCCATTTTCTTTGATTTTCATTGTTTTAAAATTTTATTATTAACGATCTTGAACGGCGGAAACGAATTCCTCCGTTCACATGTATTTTTGGTATAATTTCACTCTGCCCGTTTCAGTCATTCCAATTGCTGTCAAAGTTCGGTAGGTGAGCGGTTCTCACATTTCCAGTAAGAGGAGAGTTGGGGATCCTTTATCTCTGATTGTGAACCTGCACGTCGCTTTCTTTCGACCGTCGACTTCTCGATCGTCACCCGCTGTCGTTACGCTGCTATTTTCACAGTTTTCTACATTCGTAATTATATTTACATTTATATACGCGAATTTGAACAACACTTATAAATAAAAACAAAATTTCTAAATTAAAATAGAATTGTTAAAAACCGAAACGGGGCGTTTTCTTTCAAAAAAGCTAAAGAAAGTGGTAAGTGTTAAAGAGATGAAGTGAAGTGGGCAACGGCCCAAACAAAAAAGGAAAAAAAGTGCGGTGACATACTTGTATACATATATACAAAAAAAAACATATTATATAAAAACAAGAGAACTTTAAATCGTGTGTGCAGTTATAAAAAAGGGAAATAAACGCATATGTACATATACCTTAGGGTGTTCTTTCTTTAAGCTATTAATTTTTTTCAGTCCCGTCACGAAATTTCCTTGGAAATACCCTAAAAAAATTCCCTGAAAATCTTAGCCCTTAATACTTCTCGAGATATTCTGCTTTTTAAGTAAGGCCTTATAGAATTTTTATAGATGGTATGTATGTATTAAAAAATCTATGAAAATTGCATACAGTCTTACATAAAAGGATGAATAACTCGAGAAATATTAATGATAGTGATTTTGACCTTGGATCTTTTTTATAGCAAATAAAATTGCCTACAAATTTGTCATGCACATTTTTTGATAGCTCCTGTAATTTACGAGATATATACAAAAAAATACGAAATTTTTGGAAAAATCGAGTTTAGAGCCCAGTACTACCTCGCCAGTGGGAGTTACGACTTTGTTGCACTGGGCACTTTTGTAGAGTGAACAATTTTGAGAAATATGCGTCTAAAGTCAAAGCGATGTCATAAAATACCTCTGATCTGTAGGAATTTAAAGAAAAAATCTCATGATTGTAGTGTATTTTCTATGGCAATTTTTACAGGCCTTGATCCAGTTCTTAATGTTAATATTAAAGCTAAAATTTTCAGGGAATTTTTTTTAGGGCATTTCCAAGGAAATTTCGTGACGGGACTGAAAAAAATTAATAGCTCAATAAAAAAAAAACGCCCTAATATACATACATAAATACTGTGCTGCAAAAAAACAAAAAAAGATACCAAAAACCGGGCGCGAAATATTATTTCTTATAGAAACATCTACACGGGCGCGAAGCTCAACACATATTTAATTTATTTAATATTAATTTCACTGTGAAAAAATATAATAAACGTGAAACAAAAAAAAGCCAACCTACAAAGATTTGAGCAAACTCTGTCTTTTATACCTACTCCAAAGGACGAATTGTTTTAAAATGCAATATAGGCATTATAAGACGTTCTTTAGTTAGGGTTGAGTGTTCCAAAAATATTTTAATTACTTGCTGCAAAAGCATAAACCCCGTAGTAAAAACATGTACCATATGTATATATGTATTTCTGTAGAGAACCCTAGTTTACATTTGGAGATTTTGTCACCTGGTCGTATTTTAAAGAGTATTTTCAACTTGTTCAATATATCGTACCTCGGGGTTTTCGCGACGTGATCTGTGTCCCCGAATATTTCCAATTTGCTCTTCGGATCGAATTTGAAATAAAACTAACTATCATTCTACGTCACTTCTGGTGATTGGGGAGTATTTTAAGCAAGCAAGTTATTTCGGAGTATACGTTATCGCTTTCGTCCATTTCACTACATGAAATGATATGTATATTTCATTAAGTTATTTAAAGCCTTTTTTTTGCAGTTTAGTCTTTCTCTAATTCTCTTTGATTTTATAACCTAGTTCATTATGCACACCTTGAAAAGTTATATGTATGTAAGAACATTCTCTATCAATTACACTTGTTCGGTCAATGATTTTTTTCCATCCATTTCAGTTGTTATTTCAGGCAGAAATAATAATATTGACAAACTGAATCTCAATTTAATTTGAGGCGTGCGCTTTCAATATTTGAAGAAGCGCCATCATCAAAATATACACAAAAATATATTTCGCCCTCTAACCAGATTCCCACCTTGTATATATTGGCTCTGGTGGAATCGCGACATTAGGCTACATACTTGTATTACATACATTTACACCCCTATTCTGTGCACTTGACAAATTCAACATATTTATAATTTGTCAAAATTTGAAATTTATCAAGCATTTCGTATTCTGTGTCTGAAATAAAAAGCTCTTTTCTTTATAAGTTGTTAAGATGTCAAATGCTCTTGACAGTGCTCGTTATGAATTAAATACATATGTATCTATTTGTGCACCTTGTTATGAAAATGGAAGATATGTTATTATTGTTAAACGAAGATGAAAATTGTGAGAATAGGAATCGCGCGCGGCATTTAAAATGTTTACGCGAAGATAGCAATCAATTTTCTTTGAGTGAGAATACTTTTGCGCAAAATTTTCGATTAACTCGTGAAATTTGCCGTTGCTTGATTGATGAACTAGCCCCACACGATAGAAAAACGTCACTACCTTTAACTTCTTTGGACACGGCTCATACCAGAAATGTGTAGGTAACAAGGCAAATTGACGTGCCCATGAATCAGGCGTCCATTTCGAGAAGTGTGCGGGCTGCAGCAAAACTTATTGTGAAGGTGAAGGAAGGAGAAATAAAGTTTCCCAGTTCAACAGAGGAAGAAAATTTTATAAAAACGGGGCAAGCATTAATAATATACTAATTTAAGCAAATTTATTTGAAATATATTCCAGATTTTTTAGAAAACTTGGAATAAAAGGCTTCATAGGAGCAAATGACTGCACGCATATTACTATCAATATAATTTGAATAGAAATCAGCTGTTGCTATTTACATTATTTTGTTCACCACACGTGTGGGGAAAAGCTTTGCGAATTGAAGCTTTTACTTTTATCAAGATTGTCACAGAATACCAAAATATTTCTCGCTTGATAAATATTTGAGTTAACTGTCAATATTTTATTAATTTGTCAAATGCACAGAATAGGGGTGTTAGGCTACATTAGGGTACATATTCTTAACCTTCAAGCCGGCGCGCCATCTTTTGTAACAAAAGCGGTCGCGCGTAGTCTTTTCGACGCCTCAATTGAAATGTGAGATTTAAAGTGGATAAAGTTGTGGAATTCATTTTTTTTATTAGTTTTAGTTATTATGTAATCATAAAATAATATTTTACAGGAAAAGTATTTTTTTTTGTCATATTAAATGATGGAAAAACTTAAAAAGTAATATAATTCATTGAATGCAAATTAAATTCATTAATCTTAACACAAAACCAAATAAATTTTTTTCAAAATTTGGGGAAAACATAAAAGTCATAGAATACATTGAAAAGAATGTAAATACGTTAATATCTTATTAGAAAGTTAGAATAGTTCAATAGTCAGATTCATCAGATTCATCGGTCACAAAACACTTATTGCAAATAAATACCGTATGGTCGCGACAAATATTTCTTTCGCAGATTTTGCATTGGGCTTTTGTCTGCCTTCTTTCTTTTGCTGGACATATTTTGCAGCTTCCTCTACTGACTTCGGATGTACTTGCCTCACTATTGGGCTCATCATCTAATTTCAAAAAACCTCTTATATTTCTTTTCAAATTTCTTGGTAAGATTTTATCAGCTCTTCTTTTCATATGTTCTTTCGTCATTTCTATTCCCAATTCGCGTAGAAATGTACGTCTGTTTTCGATAACTACATCATTTTCTCTCAAAATTACCATTGAGTTTACTCCAGCAATATTTAGCAAGCAAAAAAAAGAGTGTCAATGGCCACCTATTGCACTTCCTTGATACGGAATACAGTTTTACCTTTTTATTCACTTCATCAACTCCACCTTTTGTTTTGTTGTAAAAAGTTATAATAGCTGGTTTTCGTTTCTCGTTAGTGCTGGTGTCAATTTCAGCTGTACGATGAAGTGATGAAATCAGAACAACAGATCGGTTCTTTTTCGGTACATACGATACCAGGGTAGAAATATTTGAAAACCCAAATTGACTAGAATACTCTGGCTTTCCCTTCGCAATGAAACACGGGGGAATTTCTTTTTTATTTTTACGCAAAGTGCCAACAACAGACATTTTATCATTTGTGGCTAAATCTTTTACCAAAGGAATGCTGCTGAACCAGTTATCAATGGTCAAATTTCGTCCGGTTCCAGAAATTGGTGAAATTGACCTTTTTACAACATAACTTCCTGAATTACTGATTTGAAAAGGTCCTTCTGGTTGTCTCCCAGCATAAAGCTCAATATTCAACGTGTAAAAGTTGTAGAAACTTATACGCGATGTTGAGGAGGTAGTTGGCGCAGATATGGAGTCTCCGTTTTTGTGGATTGCGCAGAGCACACATAAATTCCAATCGATGGGCATGCTTTCATCCGACCATATTTTACAAAGAAGCAGATGCATGCTCCTTATCAGTTCGTCACCGCCGTGTTTGAATAGCTCGGGTGGCAATCCATCGGCCCCGCCGCTTTGTTGTTCTTCAGACAGGTGTTTGCAGTTCGAACTTCTTCATGGTCGGGCAATGAAACGCCTGCTCCATCGTCATCGATTGGGGAATCGGGTTCGCCTTCTCCGAGCGTTTTTCACTGCCACTCAGCAGGCTGGAAAAGTGTTCCCTCCAAAATTTAAGTATGCTCTGAGCATCGGTCGCTAGATGTCGTTCCACTGTTCCCTTATACCGAGTTGTTGACGACTGCTCGCAGAGAGTAGGAGTGCTAATTGAGTAGAAAATCGTTCGGCTATCTGTTGTGATTGCAGCTTCTCGACGTCAAACCTTCCTTGTGTTTATTGGCGTGCGTTTTGGGTATGCAGCCAAGACGCAACAAGGTAGTGGTCCGAGTCGATGTTGGGACCTCGAAGCGCACGCACGTCTAAAACACTAGAGACGTGTCTTCCGTCTATCACAACATGATCGATCTGGTTGGTAGTTTTTCGATCAGGAGACAGCTAGGTGGCGTGATGAATTTTCTTGTGCTTGAATCTAGTACCACAGATAACCATATTTTGGCAGGTTGCATCGGGGAGGCTGTATTTACCGACGTAGTGCCAAATATACTTTCTTTGCCTACCCTGGCGTTAAAGTCGCCAAGCACTATTTTGATATCGTGGCTGGGACAGCTCTGATAGCTGCGCTACCGGTGCTCATAGGAGGCATCTTCATTCACATCGTCCCTCTCTTCCGTCGGGGAGTGGGCTCAAATCTTCAGTTCTTCAAATATGTTGAGGAACTTCGCTTTGATGTGGATTGTGGCGAGACGTTCATTCACCGGGGTGAATGACAGTACTCGGCGAAGCAGTCTCTTTCCCACCACGAATCCCACACCAAATTGGCGCTCCTTTATATGGCCATGGTAAATGCCATCTCGCGAACATCAACCAGTTGGACAGCGGCACCTTGCCAATTAAGGGGCCGGACATTCCAGATGCATGCCCTCAATTCGTAGTCCTTATTTTGTTTACCAGTGTTTCTTACTCGGCGGGTCCCAAACCTAGCACACAACCCTATGTAGGGGATGTTTCGCTTTCTCACTTTAGCTCGCCTTCAAACGGATGTTATTAGGCTACCTAGAGGATACTTCGTCATAGACCGGAAGTCGTGGGCTGCTTGAGCCATATGTAAAATAATCATTTCTGGCCACTCCCAAATGAATGGTGATCAAAGAACTTTCCTCACTTGCGTGAAATTCTACATAAGACTCCATCCTCATATCACATTAGTGTACAAAAACTCACCTCATTGTTCACTTACTGTTTTTTTTTTAAGGGAATAATGCACTAAATGCCGAAATAGTTGTACAAATATTTATTTAGAGAGGAATGCACTTAAAAATTGTTAGTACAAAGTGGGTTGAACAATTGGTTTTACACGCTAAATATATTATTTATATGCGGGTAAAGGGATGCTGCGAAAAGCGGAGGTGTACATTTGTTCTAATTGGTATGCTGGATGGTATCATCGTGTTTTGATTCACGTGCGTGTATGTGTGTAGTGTTCTCTCGCGTGATGTGGTGAATGCGTGCTTTTGGCTATTTGGTGATTGGTGTGTTTCGGTGTGGTGGTGTGATGTGATGTGATGTGACGTCGTTACTAATTTAGCCATCCGGCCGCCCTAGGTGAATATTTAGTATAGAAGTCGCTGTACCGGCTGTATCGTAGCAGGCGGGATTGGGGCCTATGCTGATGGCTCCGTGTTGACGGTTGCACGGTTTTGGCTAAGAACGGGATCCTGCTGGATAGAGTACGCGCCGACGGTATGTCATCACAGGAATTCTTGGAGAACGCCGGTCGTTACCACTGGTGCGAAGAGCCGGTTGTCGCCGGAGTCGTATCTGGTAATGCGGTGCAACAGCGTGTGATGTGACCGCACACAGATTTGGCAACGATTGGATGGGCACTCCTGTGTTGCGTGGGAAGTTGTCAGGCAATTCAAGCAATACCCGTGCGCAGGTTGCTCAGGCATCGTTGGCATGCCTTTAAAGATGCCCCATGTGAGCGGCGACCTAGTGAGCATCGAATGCGCTGCGAATCCGCTGGTAGTGCGAGCAACGCTGGCTTTGATGGAGTGCCTTTACGCGGGGCCGTTATCGCAGTGGAGCCTGTTGAGGGTCGAAGCGCGGCCGTTGCAGTGGTGGTCCGGGGTTCTGGTATTGGGGCAGCTTCAGAGCACGGAGCGGAAACTGCCGAACACATGGTTGACGTTGAGGATGATGCCATATCCATATTGTATAAGGACGCGGTCTCGAAGCTTTCGTGCCCTTTCTTGAGTTTTACAACGGTATATCTTGTGGAGGTCATTTATATAGTCTTCCTTCCATCGGTAGCTGAAATCATGATGGAAAATTGTAATTCAGTCCCATCTCTTTTATAAGGATAGCGACTCTACGCCTGGCTCAGGTGTGGCCAGAATGGGTGCTCCTTTGAGAAAATGCAATGGGGTTAAGGCTGTGAAGAGCCTTGTGAGAGTGGTGAGTTAGGTCTAGAGTTTAGTACGCCTTCGATACGAGCGAGTAATGTAGTAAATTCCTCATAATTGAACTTATGGTTATCAACCGTTTTCCTTAAATGGGACTTTTTACTGCTGACTCCCACAGCTTGCCCATGTGTGGTGAACAAAGGGGTGTGAATTACCAATAGATTCCTTGTGGTGCATATTTTTTAATAATTTCCGTGAATACTTCTTTCATGAATTGTAAAACCTCATTTTCCGTAGCTCTTTGAGCTCCGACAAAGTTTTTTTCATTATCTCTCATTATTTTTAAAGAAAAGCCGCGTCGTCCGACAAATTGTGCAAATGCTGCTAGAAAAGCCGCAGTAGTCAAATCTGAACATAGCTCGAGGTGTACTGCCTTTGTCGTAAGACATAATAAGACAGCCACATACCCTTTTCCAAATGAGGAAGACCTTAACATCGAGGCCTTTATCTGGAAAGGTCCGGCAAAATCAACCCCTGTTATGGTAAAGGGTATAACATAATTGCAACGTTCAGGTGTAGGGCTGCCATGATCTGCGTACACATCTTATGTTTGTACATAGTACACTGTTTACACATGAAAATGGTTCTTTTAATTTGTGGCTTTGGTCGCGATATATGTATAAAACTCTTGTAAAACCATTTGTTGCTTCAAGCGATGCTCACCATACAGTGTAAGCCGATGGAGATATATTAGAAATGTAGGTAAAACGGGATTTGTTTGGAATAATGATGGGATGTCGTTCGTTGTAACTAAGGCTGGAGTTTGCTAGTTTTCCATTTGCACGTATTAATTCCTTAGCGTCCAAGAATGCGTTTAAGGCGAGAAGTGAGCTTACCTTTTCGAGAGGTCGCTTTTCAAGCAATGTTGATTTCTCCTTGCTGAAATAGCAAGTTTGTGTATATAAGATTAGACTGGCCTTGGCATGTTGCAAGTCGGAATGTGTTAGTTGTACGTAAGGATCGTTTAATATTCTTTTCACCTTTTGTTTAAGTTTAGGAATGAATTTGTTCATATAAGCGACTACCCTTAGTGCTCTAGGAAATGAAGAAAATCGGTGGAGAATATCATCCTCTTCTGGAGTGATATGAAAATTTTCTAACTTCCCGGAGGTATGATATTCCGAACAGGAGACTTTGGCCACAATTCTTGTGATTCTGTTAGCCATGTAGAACCGTTCCACCATAGTGTAGTGCTGGTGAGGTGCAGTGGCTTGCAACCTCTTGTCCCAAGATCCGCTGGGTTATCTGCACTTGCAACATGTTGCCATTTTGCTGAGTCAACTAAGTCTATGATTTGAGATATGCGATTAGATACATACGTCTTCCCAGTATAGGGTGGTTTTTCTAACAATACTAGAACTATTTCTGAGTCTGAACAGAGATACATTTTGTGATCGTTTAATTTGAGACGGGGTTGAAGTATTGAAATTAATTTTGCTAACAGACGAGCACCATTTAGTTCAAGCAGTGGCAGGCTTAGTGTCTTCAAAGGTGCAACTTTGGTTTGGGCTACCAAAAGATGTGAAGCTATTTTGCTATCAGGAAAGTATTTGGGGTTTTGTAATGGCGGACGTTGCAGATATTGACGCAATTGTATTTGAGAATTGATTGGTTATCGTATTCCATTGAATCCCTAGTATTTTTGTTGTACTAGGCTTTTCGAATTTAAAGTAGTCTGTATCTAATAAGCCTTCCTTTTTTTATATCTTTGATTATTTCGGGATGATTTTATGTTATTTTCCTTAGGGGAAAACCTGCTGAAATTAGTGCTTTGATTACTTGAGATAATGATTCGCACGCTAATGATATACTGTGGCTACATGATAAAATGGAAATTTAATATCTGGCTACTACCAGATTGAATTAGAGGAAGACGCAAAACCTTTTACGGTTACGGAGTTCAATAGAATGTCATTTGGTTTGCCGAATTCTTCAAGTACATTTAAAAAATTATGACTCAGATGGTTGCACCCTTGAATAAAGCAATTGTAAACTATCTGAATGAGGTGATTATAGCTACTGATACAGAGGAAGAAAATTGATTTTACCTAAAGAGTTTTTAAAAATCGTTCTGAAGAAACGATTAACGCTAAGGTTATCAAAGTGTTCATTCATGAGAAGTTAGGTTATTTTTCTGAGGCATCAGGCAGCTGAAAATGGTATTAGACCGGATGTTAAAAGAGATATGCGATTGAACATTTTCCAACACCGCGAAACCAGGTAGAAGTTAGAAGGTTTTTATGGTTGACATGGTTTTTCCGGAAATTTGTTCCCGGATATGCATTGATCGCTAAACCTCTCACTCGGCTTACGAAGAAGGACGCAGGTTTCGTTTAAGATTCGACACGTGTTTAATCGAGTTGATAAGTAAAGCCTCAATTTTGACAATCTATGACATCACGAAAGACCATGAGCTCACCGGTTTTTCAGCTTAATTAAGAATGGGAGTATTTTGTTTGTTGTTCTAATAAGCATACAATGGCGGATACTTAAACTCTACCATTACGATGTGCGTCATCCCGGTGTCGACGGTACTTTCAAAAGGATTATGCAACATTTTTCGTTTCTGCGCATGAGGAACTTTACAAAGGACTTTATCAAGTCATTGAATGCTGTTACAGTCGCGAACCGATTCGCAGGGAATGCGAGCTCTATGGCATGAATGTTCCACCATGATCATCTTGGACCATTTGTGGAAAGTCGACGTGGTCATGAGTAGGTTCTGGTCATAGTGGACGCGCTCCAGGTATTCGGTAGTTGCCCCAACTAGATCTCCGAAAACCAAACCGGTCGTAGATGCATTGAATGATTTGATAGAGGCACCGCATTTACGTCCGCAGCATTTAGTAAGGAAAAATTTGATTCACTTCACACCAAACCAGTACGGTACAAAAAGGGAGCGCTGTACAGTGGTCGGTCTTGTATAGAACAGCGGCCAAAAATACTTTCACTGCCTATATAAAAGTAAAACTTTTGCCAAAGCTTTTTAAAATGTCCCTCCCCGTTTCCCACTCCGCCACTGCCCGATGGTAACGAATTTTAATTAATTATATTAAATTAAAAAAGTTGATAAACGAAAAAAGGAATTTTTTTAATATTATTCAACTAAATCAAAAACTGATTTTAATAAAATTGATTTTATTTTACATGATAGTTTTCTACGATTGGTCATGAAAGGATCTAAGCGCAAAAGTATGTGTACTATGTGTATGATGAAATCGATTCAACGTAACGTCCTTATTGCTTGACTCAGCAGATTCTTATGAGAGCTCTCCAATTGAAACTGGTGTATTTGAATAACATCGGGAACGTGAGTTAAAATTTTACGGACTGACGAAGGTATAGAATACCAGGAATATTTTTAAGTTAATTCCTTTGCCGGATCTAGCGCAAATCTAGTGCATTTAGGGTTTATTAAACTGATCCCCTTTGAAATTGAATTCGAACAGGACGGCAATAGCGGGTGGACGAAGGTCTGCAGGTTTTCCAAATATGTTTGTGCTCTTCATTATTTCGCGATTTTATTATCAGTTATACAAGGACATATATCGTGACAAATAAATTATTGTCTTCCAAATTATTATTTTCAAATTTCTGCCTATATTCGCTTTGACCAGAACTACCATCAAAGTCACATACATATTTCTATTGATAATAGGTAATTAGAATACTCATTCTGTTCAATAATTACATTTGTGACGCAATGTGGTCCAATAATTTTTTATCTCAACTTCAACATTAGATTATGAGATTTTTATTTGCTCAGGATAACTGTTTTTCCTTCAAAATGTTATCAAAGCAGGGTAAAAAGTGAATGTCAAGTTTTTGGTTAATGAAGCTTCTAATAAGTTGATACTGATGCTTGGCTAAATTTACTACGGTGAGAAGAGATATTACTTCATACATTTCATAAACACCAAAATTCAAAAATATAATATTTTATATAGGCGTGAAATTTTACATTGATATGATGTGCCTAAATAAAAGTACGTATAAAACAAACATTTGATAAAAGTGAGAAAATGATAAAATGAAAACCAATATTTGGTAATGTATTATATGTACCATGAAAAAAAAAATAAAAAACAATAAAATATTTACCTATACGTAAATAAAAAAAATTATAAAAAATAACACACAAAAAATGGCATGCCTGGTAGAATAACATGAAGAACAAAGAAAGTTGCAAAAAGTTTCAGCTGAAATCAAAAGCATAGACTTAGGAAACATTAGCTAATATAAACAAACTTAGTTCATTTGAGGGCGAGGCAAGGATCACAACTTTTTGTATACCTTAAATCCATGTATGAAGAAAAACATACCACTAAAAAGGGCACTTACAAAACAATTGTTTTAAAATAATAAAACAACATATATTATTATTACAGAAAAAGCACTTTGTTATCTAATATACACCTCTATTATCAATACTCACTTCGATTTATGGGGATTGAATACGATTTTTTATTGCAATTTAATCTATTATAAGAGATAATTTTTTAGCTATTTTCACTGCACAGTCCGCGTGTTTATATTATCTAACTTCTCTCGCTTCTCGTAGCCCCTACGAATGGTATAGAGCAAAAAAAGTATTTATAGTTAGTTTTATGAAATAGCTTTAATACAAACAGTAGTAAATTTCAAACTTTTATTTTTTTATTTTTGGCCTATGAAATCGACCAGTGTGCGCTGGTGCTGGTCGAAGCTCCACCTCCAAACACGGGCGAGTCAAAAAAGTTGCAACCGAAATACAAAGGTCCCTACGGGGTTAAGAAAGTATTGAGGTACGATCGTAACATAGTCGAAGATATTGAAGGCATGTAGCGAACGCAACGTCACTACAGTCAAATTTCCACATCTGAAAATATTGAATTGTGGTGTGCCTTGTTTCCAGAAATAGACGAAGATGGTGATCCTGAAGATGCTATAATGACGAATAACTAAGCAAGAACGAGTTACTGCGAGGAGAGGCTGAGCTGTCATCACCATATTTTTTTTTTTTCAATTTTACATGTTCATTTTGCATAGTATTCATTTTTGTCATATTTATTCATTACTTTGAATAAGCTCGTTTTAAGGCAGTAGTCCGATAACTTGGGTTCAAAAAATCGAAATTTTGTTTGCTTAATTTGAAGGTACAATGTCTTGAGAATATACTGTGAAGATTTCAGACAGAAATTCGAAATATTTCGGGAGTTATAACGAATTTCCTAGAGCGCCTCGGAGTCCAACTTTAAGCGTGTTTTTCTCAAAACATTGTTTTTTTGGTCGGTCCGGGTCCTAACTTTTTTTCTGCTGCATCGATTGCTTTCAAACTTTAGCAGGTTGTTCTACACACTTATAGTTCTCGTCGGTACTAAGGAGAATTTTTTTCACCCCTAACTTTTTATTTTACAACCCTTTCTTTGCTAAAATAAAATTTTTTTTTTTCAAAATCCGCCATTTTGTTATTTACCCTTGAAATTTAACTTCAGTAGTTTCGACCAGAATGGCATGTCTATAGATTAAGAATATTTGATTTCAGATAACATCAAGAGCCAAAATCACACGGGCCACCCACGTGCATTTTTTTTTTGAAGTTCCAACTTCGAGTGATAATAATAATAGCAATAAAGTATTAAATTTTTTCAAATACTTTTTTATATAATTTATTTTTATTTTCCTATTAAAAACCACCTTCAAAAGAAGTCATGAAAATAGGCATAAGTTACTAGACTACATAGGCTGATATATATATTTGTGGACTAGGCAACACTAAGTGTTGCCAGGTGCAATCTGACATTTCCATTGGAAAGTTTGACATTTTTTAGCATAACATCACTCAGAACGTTTTGTCATTTAATCGTGAATTGTTTTATTTACAGGGAATTAAAAAATTCATCTCGACCAAAAATTGGAATTAACTCGTGAACATTTTCCTGCGATCATTTTTCACAACTTTCGACGTGGATTATCACGACAAGAGTGCATCGATGAACTAAAATCTTTGTATGGCTATGAAGCACCACCCTATAGCACTGTAAAAAACTGTTACAACGAATTCAATCGTGGCCGACGCTCGCTGAAAGACAAATTCCGTGAAGGTCATCCAAAAACAGCCGTTGTGCCGGAAAACATCGATGCCGTACGTGAACTGATAATGCAAGACCATCATGTAACATACCGTCAGATAGAGGCATGCCGGTGCATTTCTATCACCAGCTTGCATTCGATTCTGCATGAACACTTGGCCGTAAAAAAGGTTTGTTTTCGTTGGATCCCGCACAATTTGACAATCGCTCAGAAAAAGGCTCGTGTGGAGTGGTGTAAGAAAATGCTGAAAAAATACGATCGCGGTGCTTCAAAAGACGTTTATAAGATCATCAACGAAAAAAAAAAACATTTTCGTTGATAAATATTCCACATGTATACTTGTATGCTTCACTTGGGAATGGCCAGAACCGATTCTTTTACACAAGGCTCAAGCAGCTCACGCCTTCCGGTCTTCGACCAAGTATCCTCTGGGTAGCCTAAGAACATCCGCGTGAAGGCAAGCTAAAGTGAGAAGACGGAACATCCCCTACATAGGGTTGTGAGCTGGGTTTGGGACCCGCCACGCAAAAATCGCCCCCAATCAAAAATAACTCCCTTTCGATATGACCATGACTAACGAAATAAGGATAACGATTTGAGGGCTTGCACTTGGAATGTCCGGTCTCTTAATTGGGAAGGAGCTACTGCCCAGCTGGTTGATGACCTCGTTAGAAAGAAGGCTGATATCACCGCCGTCCAAGAAATGCGATGGCCGAGACAAGGACTGAGGCTAGTAGGTCCTTCTGGCAATTACTACAGTGGCCATATAAAGGAGCGCAAGTTTGGTGAGGGATTCTTGGTGGGAGAGAGACTCCGTCGCCGAGTACTATCATTCACTCAGGTGGATGAACGTATAACCACAATCCGCATCAAAGCGAGGTTCTTCAACATATCGCTGATTTGCGCCCACGCCCCGACGGAAGAGAAGGATGATGTGACCAAAGATGCCTTCTTTGAGCCTGCCTGTCAAAATCGGGCTTGGTGACTTTAACGCCAGGGTGGGCAAGAAAGGTATCTTTGACGCAACAGTCGGTAAATTCAGCCTCCACGGGGAAACATCCACAAATAGGTTGAGGCTGATCGATTTCGCCGGGGCCCGAAATATGCTTATCTGTAGTACTAGATTCCAGCATAAGAAAATACATCAAGCTTCCTGGCTGTCTATCGGATCGAAAAACTACCAACCAGATCGGTCATGTTGTGATAGACGGAAGACACGTCTCCAGTGCTTTAGATGTGCGTGCGCTCTGAGGTCCTAACATCGACTCCGACCACTATCTCGTTGTAGCCAAGATTCGCACCTGCCTCTGTGCAGCAAAAAACGCACGCCAACAAACACAAGAAAGGTGCGACGTCGAGAAGCTGCAATCACAAAAGACAGCCGAACGATTTTCTGCTCGGCTTGCACTCCTGCTCTGTGAGAGCAGTCGCCAACAACTCGGTATAAGGGAAATGTGGGATGACATTTCAAGTTCATTACCTACAGTTGCAAATGAAGCCATTGGTTTTCAGTAAATGCAAAAAAAAACAGCTGGTACGACTAGGAGCGCCGTGTCGCTGTTCGAAATGTACTCTCAAAAAAGAGTATTTAAATAAATAATGCAGCAATTGTGGATGAAATTACACTGCTAACTACAGGGGTTGTCCTGTATACAAAGATTTGAAATCGAAGTTGTCACAGGGCATTCAAGCACCTCGTAAACAAATGATGAATTTTCCTCCGTGTGAAAATATTGAAATCCCCGTCCCTATTTCAAAACTAGTAAATTTTAAAGACAATACTACACAAGGGAGCTATGCAAACGTGGTGAAAGGTAATACTGCACAAATGCAATTGCTCCAAAACCAATCAAATGGAAGCGTTGAAACTACGATTTTCAACCCTACCCAATGTTTGACACATTGGAACTTATTAGATTTCTGGATGAAAATAATATTGATGTAATGCTATTGTGAGAAACTTATCTTACGAACAAAAAAAATTTCTTTATACCGGGACTTAGACTCTATGTTACAAACCACACAGATGGAAAGGCACATGGAGGAACAGTAGTGTTTTTTAGAAAACGATTAAATCATCACGTATTAAAATCTTATTCCACAGCGCAATTACAAGCTACGACAATAACTATAAAACATCGCTGCGGGGACTAAAACTTGACGGCCATATACTGCCCTCCTCGGTTTAAAATTACAGACATCCAATTTAAAGACTTTTTTGGACCACTAGGCCATAGATTTCTACTAGGTGCAGATTACAATGCAAAACCCACGTACTGGGGATCATGTCTTATTAAACCGAAAGGACGACAGCTGTATCAAACTGTTATAAATAGGCACAATAACCTTGAAATAATATCTCCTGGTAAGCCGACATATTGGCCTAGTGATCGTAACAAAATACCAGATTTAATAGATTTTGCTGTAAACAAAAATATAGATAAATCGCACATAACAGCTGATACATGTTCTGATCTATCTACTGATCCGGTACTAATAAAGTTATGTGAACAAGCCATATTCGTTAATCCAATAGTTGAGTACAAATACAGCAAGAGATATTGACGAAAGCATAAGAGAAGTCAATGATATAATAACTAGCGCAGCTGTCTTAGCAACACCAAACAAAGACTATAAGTCGCTTGGTCCCAGAAAAATCACTAATAGAGAAATAGAAATGCTTCTAAATGAAAAAATGCAAGACGTGAATGGCACTTCCACTCAGCTTCAATTAAAATCTGCTGTACGGAAATTAAAAAAGCGCTTCAACGTGAGGAAGAATTGAACACCGAAAAGTATATAAAGAAGTTGTGTCCAAATTCAAACAAGCAAAATTCCCTTTGGAAAGCCCAAAAGTCCATGAAGCCACCAACTGACCAACATGCCTATATCACACTTGGGTGGAAATTGGGATCGAAGTGACGAGGAAAAGGCTAATTGTTTTGCAAATCACCTAGAAAAGGTATTTCAACCTTAAATGTCAATCTTACCCAACACAGCTAAAGAGTCGCTCGAGTCTTTAAAGACTTCACCTTCTGAAATTATTTGAATCATCAAAGAACTTAATCCAAAAACGTCGTCCGGACATGATAATATTTTCCCCAAAAATGCTAATTGAGTTACCAATTATTGCTGTAGAGGTGCTCTCTTTGCTCTTCAATGCAGTTCTTAGTTTGGGAAAGACTTAACACAGTCGTCTTCAGGAACACCAATCAGTCTTCTACCCTGTCTTTCTAAAGTATTTGAAAAAGTATTACTATCCAAGATGTCTACTTTCCTCCACGAAAATAATACAATAGCAATGCATCAATAAGGATTTCGTGCGAAACATGGCACAATAGAGCAAGTAAATAGAATTACTAACGAAATACATAAGAAAAGCATTTGAGCACAGGGAGTACTGTTCAGAAATATTTTTAGATGTAGCTCAGGCGTTTGATAAGATGTGGCACGAAGGTCTTTTATATAAGATTAAAAATATTTCACTTTTAGAATTGTATAAAACAGTGGAATAATAGACCATTTATGGTGAAAGTAGGAGATTTCATCACTCTATACATCATATATGCAGCAGATCTTCAAACAGCTAGCAGTGTATTAACTTCAACATTTGCGGATGACACAGCTATAGTGGGCCGTAGCAACTGCCACATTTTATCATCAAGAATATTAGCGGAGCATTTAAGTTCTGTCGAATAATGGCTAGCCAACTGGCGTATAAATGTGAATGAACAGAAGTGAAAGCATGTTACATTTTCGCTTAGACCAAAAATGTGCCCGGTAGTAAAAATAAACAATATTTTAGTACCCCAAGCGAACGAAGTAACCTAGATAGAAGGCTCACGTGGAGAAAACCCATCTCTACTAAAATAACGTCAATGAAGATTAGAGTTGTAAATTTAAATTGGCTTTTAAATAAAAACTCTAAACTTAGCCTACACAACAAAGTGCTTTTATATAATGCGGTCATAAAACCGATTTTGATGTATGGCATTCAACTGTGGAGTACGACCTGTGCAACTACTATTGACATAATACAAAGGGTCCAATCGAAAATACTTGGAAATGCTTACATGTTCACCATGGTACATGCGTAACGAAAATATCCATAAAGTCCTTGGTATTCCTATGGCAAGAAAAGAAACAGAAGGTAGCAGAATTAAGTATATCTAAACTCCGAGATCACCCAAACCCTTTGGCTAATGCTTTTGTACATTCCTGCGATCTAATACGCCTTAAAAGAAAAGATATGGCAGGGTATCAAAAAGCAACGTATCACCAAAACAGCTCAATCACTTGCTTGAGCCTGTATGGTTTTTAAATAGATTTAAGATTTCATAACTTATTGTTAGGCTTAACAAAAACAGATCCAATAAATAAAATCATATTGAAAAAAATAAAGTCTCTGCTTTGTTGAATGGGATTTCTGAGGCAGTATTTTGAAGTCAAGGCTCAACTGAATATTAGGTCTACAACTTTGCTTCCGCCGTTTATTTGTAAATATAAGGCTTTATTGTATATAATATAAAAATTTCAACAAGACTTTCAGATACTAATGAGTAAATATAGTATAAACCCTGTCAGAAAGGAATTCTACATTTCCCGATCTCATCTCCCGCTTATATGGAAAACAGGTAATTTTTTTTTTGCTAAGTTGGTACCTAATTATAATGCCAAAAATTAGCGCGATCTGTCAACCAGAGTGTTTACAGCAGCTGTTTATGCCAGTCGACCTAATTGTGTTTGTCAATTTTTAAAATTTAAATCACCGTATTTGTGTTAAACTTTGACCAAACGCTCAACAAATAATGGGTGGGCCATCTAACGTTTTAAATTTGAATTATCTATATTTCGACATTGGCAGCGTCAAATACCATTCGGAAAGTGACAGATATTCAGTAAAAAGTCCAAAACTTACGAAATGGCTCGCTATTCACTATTCTACAGTTCGCAGATTGGGCAGAAGATCGTTTGACCGAGGATGGTCAATTTTAATAAAAAATCATGTTTTCGGACGATGGTCATATCCACTTCTATGGTTACGTTAACAAGCAGAATTGTCGCACTTTGGGCACAGAAAAATCGCACGTAATCGTCGAGAAGCCAATGCACCCAGCACGAATCACTGTATGGTGCGGATTTTGGTCTGGTGGAATCATCGGCCCATTTTTCTTCGAAAATGAAGAAGGAACCGTAACCATCAATGGTGAGCGATATCGCGCAATGTTAACCGAATCTTTCTTCAAGCAAATTGAAGAGGAAGACTTGGACAACATTTCGTTCCAGCAGGATAGGGTTGCGTGCCACATCAAACGCTACACTCAATCTTTTACGCCCTGTCTTCGAAATTAAAAATTTTATATGGCCCACCCTATATTATCGAGCAACCAACGTATTCACCTGATATGGCCCCCTGTGACTTTTACCTTTCTCCATTTCGGGGAACATGCTTCTACTCAATTGAAGACATCAAAACAAATTCGACGCAAGAGCTGAAGGTCATCTCGGAAAGTGCCTATAAAAAATATTTTGACGATTGGAAGAAGCGTTGGCACATGTGCATCGCTTCAAATGGATGTTACTTCGAAGGCATAAAATAAATTAAAATTTTCGCTTTATTTATAACTTTTCGATACTTTCTTAACAGGGGTAGTTCATAAATAGTTCTGGATTATTTTTTATTAAAACATTAACTTCGCATTTTCTTTGCACAATAAATTTCAATATCCCAATTATAGTTAACAGTTTTGACATTTGGCGTAAAAATGCCGTTTTTATTTAGGGATGTCACGTCGGTGTTGCCGAAACAGCGACAATATAACATCGCTCAAGTTATGATTTTGAAATAAAAAAGCTTCGATTAGTTGCTAACATTCCTTGTTGGTTCGCTTAATTCTAATATTAAGATTAACTGTATGTTTAGTTGAGTTGACGTTGACATAACAGGAATACGATCACTTTCAACTCAACTTAGCTAAATTTGGAACCCAAATTCTATGTTCATATGTTAGTATGATATTAAGCATTTACTATATACATACATACATAATACATATATACTAGCAGACCTGGTCACGCGTTGCTGTGGCTAAATTTTTTGTTATATTACATGGTAGTAAACTCTTCACGCTAACAGTTACCCCTTAATACAACGAAATTATTATGTAGGAACGAAGACGGAAACGTTAAAGCTGTTATAAGAATTCGCTGGATTAGAATTTGAAAGGGAAGTACTTTTAATACGAATGAACAAAATTTTCATACTATTGAATTTGGCAAGAGTAAATACAAAAGAACAAATATAAAAATATATATATTTTTTTTTTTAAATCTTTAAGAATAAGATTCAATATTTTGAATTATTAATAATTTTAGTCTCAATTTAATTTAGCTCTGTATATTTTTCAATAAAAGAATAACTACCGGCACTCACCTTTGACGAATTTAAAAGAAACTTAAAAGATGAAAGTTGAAGCGGTTGGAAGTTAGCGTGTATGCGCACGCATCGAGAACAAAAGAGGCCAGGCGCCGTTCGTCGGTCCCTTTTGTTAATTATGTGTGGTGTCATCATGCCGGTGGTGTGAAAAGTATGGTGTGATGGTGAGTACGGGGTGTGTAGTGTAGGATGAAAAGATGGTGCGCATGATACCGATGTGTTGAGTTGGTGTGTGTAGTGTGGGGTGAAGATGTGGTGTGTATATGTGGGGTGTAGTTGTGTTATATTTAGAGGGGGGCGCTGAAGCTCATTTAGCCATTCAGGCCCCCCTAAACGACGTTGCCACAACGTTGCTCAGACCCGTAGATCGGCGAGGTGGTGGTCCAGCTGTCGACGCCGCAACGAGGTTCCGCTTCGCTGGTGTGCGCCACGAGCTGCGGGTTGGAAGCGGGTTACGCGGCCGCGATGGATGGGTGGCCGGTTCACTTCGCGTGACGAACTGCGATGTAGCAGCGTGTGAAGCGGCTTGTGGCATATTTGGCACAGCCCCCGCGACTCACACACTGCAGTCATATGTGTATATGACAGGCAGTTATGGCAATGCCCGTGTGCCTGGGCAACTTGCTGCCGTTGTAAGGGCCGCATACCCCTAAATATGCCACAATGGCGCAGACGATGTGGGCGTCGACAGATGGGACACCTTAGGGTATCCGAAGTCCGTGGTGTGTTCGGTGGCGGTCTGATGGTTACAATCACAGTTCAACCATCGTGCCACGATATGTGGCATGAATGGGTCGTCGTATTGATCGACCGTTTTGTGTTAGTTTTCTTTATTATTATTCGACGGTTTGTTATTTGTTGGCGATTTGTTATTTTTTTTTTTCTTCAAAATTATGTTATTTATTGTATCTGCTTTTTCTTAAAGCCTAACAATAAGTAATGAAATCTTAAATCTATTTAAAAACTAGACAGACTCAAGCAAGTGATTGAACTGTTTTGGTGTTACGTCGCTCCTTAATACGCAGGCATATCTCTTCTTTTAAGTCGTGTTTGATCGCAGGAATGTACCAAAGCATTAGCCAAAGGGTTTGGGTGATCTCGGAGTTTAGATATATATTTAATTCCGCTGTCTTCTACTTCATTTTTGATTGGAACCTTTGTATTAGATCAATATTAGTTGCACAGGTCGTACCCCACAGTTGAATGCCATACATCCAAATCGGCTTTATGACCGCATTATATAAGAGCACTTTGTTGTCTATGCTAAGTTTGGAGTTTTTATTTAAAAGCCAATTTAAATTTGCAGCTCTAATCTTCATACATGTTATTCTACTAGATACGTGTTTTCGCCACGTGAGCCTTCTATCTAGGTGAATACCAAGATATGTTACTTCGTTCGCTTGGGGTACTAAGATATTGTTTATTTTTACTGCCGGGCACATCTTTGGTCTTAGCGAAAATGTAATGTGCTTACACTTCTGTTCATTCACATTTATACGCCAGTTCGCTAGCCATTCTTCGACAGAACTTAAATGCTCCGTTAATATTCTTGATGCTAAAATATGGCAATTGTTACGGCTAACTATAGCTGTGTCGTCCGCAAAAGTTGAAGTTAATATATTATTAGCTGTTGGGAGATCTGCTGTATATATGATGTATAGTAATGGGCCTAAAACACTGCCCTGGGGTACACCAGCCCTTATCTGACGTTCATCAGATATGAAATCTCCCACTTTTACCATAAATTTTCTATTTTTTAAATAAGACTCCAAGGTTCTATACAATTCTAAAGGTAGAATTTTTTAATCTTATATAAAAGACCTTCGTGCCACACCTTATCAAACGCCTGAGCTACATCTAGAAATATTGCTGAACAGTACTCCCTGTGCTCAAATGCTTTCCTTATCTCGTTAGTAATTCTATTTACTTGCTCTATTGTGCCATGTTTCGCACGAAATCCGAATTGATGCAATGGTATTGTGTTATTTTCGTGGAGGAAAGGTGACATCTTTGATAGTATTACTTTTTCAAATACTTTTGAAAGACAGGGTAGAAGACTGATTGGTCTGTTACTGTTTTCGTTTGGTTCGTTCAATCTATCGCGATATTATCGGTTTGGTTTTTTCGGTTTTCGGATTCGCGGTCGTCGGTGGGTTTTTTACCAACCGCACAGCTTCACGGGCCGTCTGGTTAGTGGTCCGTTTTGCGTACGGAGATCCACAACTCGTATGTGATCGTCGGAGCCATAATGTAGCTATGCGGCCAAGCCGCCACTCGGTAGGGGGTAGACAATCATCATGAATGAGGACACAGTCTCCAAGTTTAGGCGCTTGTTCAGGAGTCTTCCAACGATATCTTTTGTGGAGATCCTTTTTGCACTCGGCCTTCCATCGGCGGTTGAAATCATGATGGAGAATTTTAATTCGTTTCCATCGATTAAATATGGATAGCGACTCCACGCCTGGCTCAGGAATAGCCAGGATGAGTGCTCCTTTTGAAAAATGCCCTGGAGTTAAGGCGGTGAAATATAAGGGGTCTTGCGAGAGTACTGTGAGTGGCCGTGAATTGAGAACGGCTTCAATTCGATTTAATAACGTCGTGAACTCTTCGTAGTTGAACTTATAATTTCCAGCTACCCGTTTGAAATGGAATTTGAAGCTTTTTACAGCTGTTTCCCATAAACCGCCCATATGAGGAGCGCTTGGGGGTTTAAATTGCCAATTGATACCTTGAGGGGCGTACTTTTGTACGATGTCGGGTGACACCTGTTTTATGAAATCCACAAATTGCTTTTCTATGGCTCGTTGAGCTCCAATGAAAGATTTTCCATTATCGCTCATTATCTTTGATGGGTGGCCACGTCGAGCGACGAAGCGAGCAAATGCCGCGAGAAAAGTGTCCGTCGTCAGATTACTACATAGCTCAAGTTGTACTGTCTTTGTCGTGAAACATGCAATGACAGCCTCATAGCCTTTCATGAGACTGGGAGACCTTAACATGGACGCCTTTACCTGGAAAGGCCCAGTAAAATCAACACCTGTTGTGGTGAAAGGCAGAGCCAAATTGCAGCGTTCAGGTGGATGTGCTGCGTTCGCATCTTCTGTTTGTTCATAATGCAAATCTTGCACGTGAGGATGCACTTCTTGATTTGCGGCTTAAGACGGGGGATATAATACTCCTGCGTTCCCTATATTGCATGAGGCGATGTTCGGCGTGGATGTAATTGAGGAATAATGTGGCAAATGGTGACCTCTCTGGAATTATTATGGGGTGGCGTTCATTGTATGTTATGCTCGAATTAGCAAGTCGACCATTGGCACGAAGCAGAACTTTCGTGTCCAAAAATGGGTTTAGAACTAAGAGTGTGCTCTTTTTATCAATCGGCTTCGATTCTTTTAGTAGTGATATATCGCGGCTGAAGTAGCGCGCTTGTGTATATGCTATTAGTGCGACCTTGGCTTTTTGTAACTCTAGGTACTTCACTGTGTTGCATGGGACATTATGTAATCCCTTGACTTTGCTTTTGAGTTGTTCTATGAATTTGAACATACTCGTATAAGCAACTACTCTGAGAGCTCTTGGAAACGATGAAAATCGTTCAAGGATGTCGGCATCATTCATTAATGAGTGAAAGGAGGCTGTGTAAATGAGTTCAGCATCCACCCACTCTACTCGGAAAGGACTGGCATACACTAATAAAGCACTGCTCAATACAACATATCTGATGACACCATACTTATATATTACCACTCAACACAACTCACCACACTTCTATATCATTCAACCCACTCAACAAAAAGGATGGGCAAAAGGAAAAGCGGACACAAGTCGTGGATTACTCATCGCTGATACGCATACGCTTCCATACGTATATCTGGATACTCTCCCACGATTATTCAAGTCACCTACGATCCGCGTCTTACTCTTCGATATTATATATCTAATTAATTTGTGACATATAAATTAGTTACTTAAATAAAATTGTTTAAAAAAAACCAAGTGTACTAAACGGATATTTTTATTTTATTTCAATTTTAATTTATGCAGTGGTGGATGCTCTATAATTTACTGAGTACAAAACTGTTCAGAGGCGATAACGTTGCGCATGGGGGATTGTGGCCAAGAATCAGGAGATTCTATCAACCATCGGGGTGGCAACCATGGTGGTGGCAATGTACAGTGGCTTGCACCCTCTTGTACCTAGATCAGCATTATTGTCAGCTGATCCCACTACGTCAAGTATTTGCGACGTTCGGTTAGAAATATACGTCTTCCATGCATGTGGTGGTTTTTCCAACCAGGCTAGTAAAATTTCGAAATCGGACCACATATATAGTTTGCATTTTGTCATGTTTAAATGCATTTGCACCATGGCTACTAATTTGGAAAGTAGTAGTGCGCCACATAACTCAAGTCGTGGGAGACTTATTGTTTTTAAAGGTGCCACCTTTACTTTTGCAACTAATAAGTGGCTTGTGGTCGTGGTGTCACTTTCCGTGCGCACATAGATAGTAGCTCAGTATGCCTTTTCAGAGGCGTCACAGAAGCCATGTACCCATGTACCCATAATTCTTGTATTAAGATTTTCGCTTGCATCATAATTGGCGAAAGCCATCCTGCGGGGTCGAAAAATTTTTCCACCGAGGTTAATATCTGTATTTTTGTTAAGGCTGATAATGCGGATATGGACTCAGTCATGTATGAGAACTGGTCCGATATCGCATTCCATTGGATGCCCAGTGTTTATGTTGTACTATCCTTTTCGAATATAAGGAAATAAGTGTCCAACAAATTTTCGTTTGGAATATTTTTGAGTATATTTGGGTGATTTTCCGTAATCTTTTTTAATGGAAACCCTGCGGAATAAAGGGCTTTTATTACCTGTGATAAGGCCTCGTATGCTTGTGGAAGGGTGTGACTTCCAGGCAGAATATCGTCTACATACGTTTGAGTTTTCAACACTTCAGTTTCCAGAGGAAATTCTGACTTTGTGTTGTCTACCATTTTGTGGAGTGTTCGAATGGCTAGATATGGTGCACAGTTAACGCCAAATGTAAGTGTTTTTAGTTTAAAGTCGCGTAAAGGACTGGTGGGAGATATTTGGAACATAATACGTTGAAAATCTTGGTCGTATTTATGTACGACTATTTGCCTATACATTTCCCCATTGAATACGTATTTGAATATACGCCAATTTAATATCAGAAGCATTAAATCTGGTAGGTGTGTGGATCCCTTAAATAGGACATCATTTAGGGAATTCCCCGAACTAGTGGTTTTCGAGGCATTAAAGACAACTCTTACATTTGTTGTTTTTTTTTTTTGTCTGGCTTTACTACTGTGTGATGTGGCAGTAAAAGGAGTAGTATTTGCCGTTGACGATTTTCTCCCCTTGGTTTACTGCCTCCATAGGATCTAAATTGAGGTATTCTTCTAATACACCATCATATTCAGATTTGAGTTCACTTTTTTTAGGTAGGTGTCTTTCCATACTTAGAAGCTGCTGTATTGCAGAGGTGCGGGAGTGACCTAAGGCGAGTGTGTTAGGAAATTGTTGCTTAAGTGGTAGTCGTACGACGTACCGACCGTTTTCTGATCTAGTTAGTAGTTGTAGCTTTGTAAAAATGCTCACAATATCGATCTTCTGGGGTTTTTATTCATATGAGGGGGAGTTCTTCTAATTCCCAAAATTTTTTCAAATTACTCGTTTGGGACTTCCTCAACTTGAGTTGTCAATGTTGTGACTGGTTCCGCAACTGGTTCACTTAGGACCCATCCGAAAATGGTATTTTGTGCCAGAAGTGTATTTGTGATTTTCTCAATACCTTCCAGTATTATCTGTGGTATGAGATCGCTACCTAACAGAAGATCTATTTGAGCGGGGGTGTTGCAGTTTGGGTCTGCTAGCTTTAGGTGTGAAACCTTTTGCCAATGCTTACTATTTATATGATAGCATATTGGTTAATTGCTGTAAGACACTAGTTTCTATTTGAATGCGCTTATCCGCTTTGGAGGAAAAGAGGGTAATGGGGCAGATTTTATTTGAGTTTTGAACAACTCTTCCGCCCATTCCCGTGATTTCAAAATCAAAAAGTTTTTTGGCAACTGTAGCCTGTATTGTGCCCTAGACGCTATAAATGATCGTTGTGATCCTTAGTTTATTAAGGCCCTGAGTTTAAACGATTCTCCTCGGTGTTCGATGGTAGGTAGTAGTACTCTACTGTTATTTTTCTGGTAATGCAGCTGTGCATATATTTACCAGAATGGTGTCCCAATTATCTGTGGGAAAATTCTCTGTCGATAAAACCGACAAACAATTTGGAACAGTGGATTGAAGCTTTATGAATTCTTCACTTATTTCTTTCTGAATTTTTGGTAAATTCATTAATATCATCACCTGTTTGTCGACCAATATTCTTTCATTTTCGTAACGTGTTTTTAGAGCTTCCTAAGCAGGATTGAAATTTTCTTCATTGAGAGCGAACTGTTTGACTATTACGCCTGCTTGACCTTTGGTTTTGTATCTGAGGTGATACAATTTCCTCGCTTGTGATAATTTAGGATGGTTTATGTACACGGCTGTAAACATGTCCCGGAAGAACGGGCACTGTTCATAACCACCATGAAATATATCTGTGTCGCATACTGGCACTTTAAGGTGAATGCCTGAACTTGCCTCTTGGGCTTGTCTTTGTGGCAGCTCTACTCTCTGTTGTGGAGTAGGTGCAATTGATTTGATTAGTTTTAGTTGATCAGAGATCATGGCTTTTGCCTCTTTGAATTGGTCTAAGCAATTTTCGTATTTTCAGCAAGCCGAGGATTTAAAATTTTCTGGTAGGTCTGAGTCGTCAGATTCTACGATTGCGTCATATGCCGCTTGGAGACGTGTCCAGAAGTTGTTTTTTTCTTTTTTAATTTCTAATACCGATTCAGAATTATCTTGAATCGGTGAAGATGAGAATCGAGTGCAGTATCGAATTACACTGACACTCTTGGAAATAAATTTGGTGTATGAAATATCCTTCACCCTTGTGTACACGGACTTTTTTCTTCTGAAATCATCTTTGGAACTCTTAGCAACTGAGTTGTTTATATTCCTTGAGTCTGAGCTCATTTAAAAGATGTACAGAATAAATCAAAACGTTTTAGTGAAAACTAGACTTGTAAATATTTAGAAAAAGTTTCGTATATAAAATGTTTAATAGAAGATCCTTGAATTTGATTTAAATATTTTTTAATGACCGGAAATTATTTTAACAGTGTTTTATTTTTCTGTGTATATTTCTTTTAGGTATGTTTTATGTCCAAAAGTCCTATATGGTATACCTATAGGGGGCCATTTTATTAATTATTTATGTGCTAATGAGCGCTCGTTTTAGAGATCACTGCACTTTGTACATATGCATGTATGTACATATGTATGTATTACGGTTTGGGTTTTTACACAATCCTGGTTGTTTTTGTTAGCCAAAAACCAAAGGGTATCGCGGAATATATGCCAATGTAGACTTTGAAGCAGTGAGCGTATCTACATATGTGACAGTACACTTATGTACAAATATCTAAGTATGTTATAAAACGTTTTATATTTATTTATTGTTATATATGATTTGTACCCGATGTCGATCGGGTATATTTTTTAGTATATATTGTATATATGTATTTATATGCGCCGTTGAGCAACACTCCAGCTCTGAAAGTATTCGACGCAGTACCCGCCGGGGGAAGCAAAGGAAGAGAAAGACCTCCACTCCGTTGGAAGGACCAAGTGGAGAAGGACCTGGCTTCGCTTGGAATATCCAATTGGCGCCACGTTGCGAAAAGAAGAAACGACTGGCGCGCGGTTGTTAACTCGGCTATAATCGCGTAAGCGGTGTCTACGTCAATTAAGAAGAAGAAGATTTATATGCGCCCGCATGTGCATATATATATATGCATGTATATATGTACGTAAGAAAAAACCACGAAAAGAGAATTAACCGATTTTTTCAAATTCACTTGTTTGTATGTATATATATATAATTTCTATAACTGCACCGTATATGCAAACGTATGTAAGTATATAAGTTCGCAGTTACAAGAAACCACGAAAAGAAATACAGATCTTTTAATTTTAGATGTATGTATATGTATATATGTTAAATACAAAAATTTTATTATGATTAAAAAAGGTTTGGTAATAAATGAGCAAGTTATGCTCTTTGTATGTAATAAATATAATATATATTATGCGACATATATGTATTGTTACAAAAGTAGTATTAAGTTGTATTTGTATTGCTATATGCATCCCTTATTATGAACAATAGCTGTAGGTATATGGAATAGCATTTGTCTTGTTGTAGACATCTGGCGCCGCACTGTCTGCTTGTCTACTTAAACAATTGCCGAGTCTGGCGCCGCGGCTGTCTGCTTGCGTCTGGCGCCGTATAGTATTATGTTCTGGTAATTTCCAGACGCAATATTCTAGAAGAACACGTCGGCATCAGCGAGAAGTTCGTGGCTATATATGCCGTGGCAGCGCCAACGTAATCAACCAGTGCTAAGAGTAAACTGCTATAATGTGGACGAGTTCGAATTTGATGGGCCAGAAACTTCTACAAAGGTAGAAGAAAAAGTAGAAGAACAACGAACATCATCAAGTGTAGACACGAACATGCTGTTAGTGGCTATGAAGCAAATAATAGCTGAAAATACATCACAGTTAAAGTCTTGCCTGGTACAACAGATTACAGAAAATAATACACAAGTGCAACAGAAATTTTCAAAATTGGAAGAAGAAGTTCTTCAATTGAGTAATCGGATGCGAGAACTGCAACTGCATGGCCCTGCACCAGCAACAAATAATCCAAGATTGAAGGCACCCACATTCGATGGAAGTATTCCATTTCAAACTTTCAAACTTCAGTTTGAAAAGACAGCAATGGCCAATAACTGGAATGCAGCGGACAAAGTAGCGTCTTTGTTTGTATCATTGAAAGGACCTGCGGCAGAAATCCTTCAGACTATTCCAGACTGTGAACGGGACAACTATGAGGCATTGATGAGTGCAATAGAAAGACGATATGGTAGTGAGCACCGGAAACAAATATACTAGATCGAACTGCAAAATAGGGATCAGAAAATGAACGAGTCATTGCAAGAGTTCGCAACTGAAATAGAACGACTGGCTCATTTGGCAAATGCAGATGCCCCTGTGGATTACATTGAGAGGGTAAAAATCAAAGCTTCATAAATGGAATTCGTGATGTGGACACCAAACGCGCCACATATGCATTGCCAAAAAGTACGTTTGCTGAAATGGTTTCGCACGCCCTCACACAGGAAACAGCTTCGCTACTAAGTAAACCAGCACACAAAGTACAAAGAGTTGAAATGGAACAACCGGCGCTGATGGAAGAAATATTGAAGTCTCTGAAGACAATTGCTGCACCGCGAGTAAATACAAAAGGCAGATGTTTCAACTGTGGAAAAGCGGGTCACTTTGCCCGAAATTGCAATATAAAAGTAAACCCATCAAAACGGAAACAACCAACAGATAACGAGGACGGAGCATCCACATCTCACAAGTCGTTAAACTAAAACGGAACAGTTGAAAGGGGCGTGAGCTGGTTCCCACAACTATTTGCCCCGCCATCTCGATATCACAAATAGGTCGCCATGACAACAATCTTACTATCAACGGCATCGTAAATGGACAACTGTCAACGCTTACTTTGGATACTGGTGCCACACATTCAATTATCCGACCGGATGTGTTAAGAGGAACGGTTGAACCATTAGTCGGTTGCAAGCTTCGAACGGCCACCGGAGAGGATGCAGCTGTCGCGGGAAAAGTGTTTTGCGAAGTGATGATTGGTACCATGGAAGTTAATCACACCTTCATCGTAGCAGAAATCACGGATGAAATTATAATGGGAGTAGATTTCATGATTGATCACGGGGTTACTTTGGATTTAAACAAGCAAATGCTGTTTTGCCAGAACATGGAGATGCCTACAAACACCGGATATGTGACCAACGTTGAAAGTAAGAGGGTGATTGTTGATGATAATCAGAGTATTCCACCAAAATCTGAGGCGATTGTATAGGCTAAAGTGAATGGAGGAGGTGGGACTGAAGAATTGTGAATTGTGGAACCAACAAAAATAGATACACCCATATTGGTAGGAAGAACGCTTGTGAAAACTAGAGAAGACGCTACCATTCCGGTCAGAGTAGTGAATGAATTCAACACGCCTATAAGTCTGAAGAAAGGAGCGGTAATTGGACAGTGCCAGAATATAAGTGCAAAAGCACGATGCGAACGGTCACAACAGAAGCCTACTATTGAGCCATAGCAGATAAGTCCTACACTCCTAAACAATTTGCTGAATGAGGTGCACGGAAATGAAAAATTAAGAGCAGAAAAACTATTACAAAAATACACATCCATATTTGCAAACGAAGGAAATAACACAGGAAGAACCGCCATTGTCAGACATCGCATAAATACTGTAGACGCTAAACCAATCCGACAAGCTCCGTGTAGGGTTCCACTAGCAAAACGTGAGGATGCTAACAAAATTATTGAAGACATGCACAAAAACGGTGTAATCGAACCTTCAATAAGTCCATGGAGCTCACCTATCGTCTTAGTTAAAAAGAAAGATGGTAGCACCCGTTTCTGCGTAGATTATAGGAAGTTGAATGATGTCACAAAGAAAGACAGTTATTCTCTACCAAGAATCGACGATACATTAGACACCTTGTCTGAAGCGAAATGGTTTTCTACATTAGATCTACAAAGTGGATATTGGCAAGTCGAGATTGACGAACGTGACCGTGAAAAGGCTGCTTTCAGTATGGGCGACGGGCTATGGGAATTCTCTGTGATGCCATTTGGGTTATGTAATGCGCCTGCAACGTTCGAGCGACTGATGGAACATGTGTTAAAAGGACTCAACTGGAAGACATGTTTGGTGTATCTTGATGACATTATCATCATGGGAAAAAGTTTTGATGATCATCTGAAAAATCTAGAGGAAGTCTTTCAGCGAATAGCATCAGCCGGATTACCCTTGAATCCCAAAAAGTGTTCATTATGGAAGAAGCAGGTCACATATCTCGGACATAAAGTGTCAACTGAGGGGATTCACACCGAGGAAGGAAAAATAAAAGCAGTCAAAGATTGGACTCGACCCACTAACATACATGAACTCCGCAGCTTCCTTGGCTTATGCACGTATTACCGCCGTTTTGTACCTGGATTTGCGAACGTGGCTAGAAGTTTACATGATTTAACAAAGAAGAATCGCCCGTTTGTATAGCAGTTCGAACAAGAAAAAGCGTTTGAGCAGCTTAAAGAACTACTTTGTACGGCGCCGATGTTAGCTTATCCAATACCTGGAAAGAAATTCATCCTGGATACAGATGCGAGCGCTTATGAAATTGGAGGTGTCCTGTCTCAGCTCATCGACAGACAAGAAAGAGTAATTGGGTATTACAGCAGAGTGCTCGGGAAACCAGAGAAAAACTACTGTGTGACGCGAAAAAAACTACTAGCTGTGGTGGAATGTGTAAAACATTTCCACAAGTATTTGTATGGACAACGATTCTTGCTGAGGACTGATCTTGCAGCATTAAAATGGTTATTACATTTTAAGAATCCGGAAGGCCAAATTGCACGATGGATCGAAAGATTACAGAATTACGACTTCGAAACGGAACATCGAAAGGGGATTCACCGCAAAAATGCGGATGCATTATCACGTCGCCCTTGTCCACTGGAATGTAAACATTGCTCCAAATCAGAAGGAAAAGAAGGTATAATCGACGTGCGATTACTGAATATAGAACCTGAAGATGATTGGACTCCTCACCGCATCAGAATCAATCAGCTGGAGGACCCTGATCTTGCAAAGCTGGTAATGGACAAGCAAATGGGGTACGACCACCAAAGGAACAAATAAGTAGCGAGAGTCCAACTGCAAAAGCATATTGGGCCCAATGGAACAGCATAAACCTCGTTAATAGATACCTTCATCGTACCTGGGAAAGCGAAGATGGCAAACAGTCTCGTCTGCTGATCATAGTACCGAAGTCCATGATCCCGAAAGTATTGAAAGAATATCACAATGGACCTAGTGGAGGGCACCTTGGAATAGCAAAAACTATAGAGAAGATTAAACAACGGTTCTACTGGATCGGTTGTCGAGATTCCATAGCAGAATGGATAAGTAATTGCGTAGAGTGCATGGCAGCTAAAGGTCCTAAAGCCAAAAGTCGCGGTAGGCTACAACAGTACAACGTGGGATCACCATTTGAACGAGTCGCAATGGATGTTGCAGGTCCGTTCCCAACCAGTACGGCCGGAAACAAATATCAACTGGTTGTCATGGACTATTTCAGTAAATGGCCAGAAGTATATGCCTTACCAAACCAAGAAGCGAAGACAGTAGCCGAAGCGTTTGTAAAAAATTGGATAACAAGGTTCGGAGTGCCCGTCGAATTACACTCAGATCAAGGCAGGAATTTCGAATCTTCCATTTTCCAAGAAGTCTGTACATTATTGGGCATCCACAAGACACGGACAACAGCGTTACATCCACAATCAGATGGAATGGTGGAGAGATTCAACCGAACGCTCGAAGAACATCTGCGGAAAATCGTTGATAAAGATCAACGGAATTGGGACAAGTGCATCCAGATGTTCCTGCTGGCGTATCGTTCAGCGAAGCACGAGACAACTGGTTACACGCCAGCAAAGATTATTTTCGGATCTGATCTGCGACTCCCTGCTGATCTTAAGTTTGGAACGAATCCTACAGCTGTAAGAAATGATGGAGATTATTGTTCTGCCTTAAATGAAGAAATTAATGAATTGCATCTAATGGTAAGACAGCATACGCATCTGATGAGCAATAAGATGAAGGACCGGTTCGATCAAGCGGCAAATTCAAAAGGTTTTGAAGAAGGTGATCTGGTCCTGTTGTACAATCCACTTCGAAAGAAAGGCTTGTCCCCGAAACTGCAGACAGCCTGGGAAGGACCCTATATGGTGATGAAACGACTCAATGACGTGGTATACCGCATACAAAGAAATGGAAAAGCACGATGTAAAATGAAAGTAGTACATTTGGAGAGGCTCGCCCCATTTAGTTCAAGAGGATTTGTGCCTAATCGGGAGGGCAGTGTTACAAAGGTAGTATTAAGTTGTATTTGTATTGCTATATGCATACCTTATTATGAACAATAGCTGTAGGTATATGGAATAGCATTTGTCTTGTTGTAGACATCTGGCGCCGCGGCTGTCTGCTTGTCGAAACAATAGGCATCTGGCGCCGCACTGTCTGCTTGTCTACTTAAACAATTGCCGAGTCTGGCGCCGCGGCTGTCTGCTTGCGTCTGGCGCCGTATAGCATCATGTTCTGGTAATTTCCAGACGCAATATTCTAGAAGGACACGTCGGCATCAGCGAGAAGTGCGTGGCTATATAAGCCGTGGCAGCGCCAACGTAATCAACCAGTGCTAAGAGTAAACTGCTATAGTGTAGACGAGTTGTAAAATAATGAGTTGTTGAATTAAATTAAAGAGTTATTGGTTTTATTTGTCAATCCAGAGATACGAACCCAGTAAAGTAAAACTAGCAAGGAGTAAATTCGCAACAGTATGTATGTACCATATAAAAGATGTTATTTTAACATATGCTTTTATTTGTATTTTTGCTTACGATTGCCGTAGCTCAGGGATGGGCATTTTGCCCGTGCGGTCACGAGTACACATTTTGAGGGCTAAGTGAGGGGATCATCGCGGGCAAACATGAAGAGGGAAGGGAGTGCAACGTATTTTACCACTACATATTTACAAATGAGAGCAACGTATTTTCTCACATCATGTTTATAAATGAGAGCGCACGCATATATGGGAAGTTGCACTGTGGGTAATAATTATAAAATTGCCTAACAATTTTAAATTTCTTTGTAACTACTATAAATTTATAAAATGTAAGACAAATAACAAAAAGTATAATAAATATTTGATTTTAGTAATCATTTTTTTTTAATATGTCTTTATATCAGCATTTAATTTTGTTTATTTGAAATAGTAAATTATATGTTTGGTTTAATCTCATTTGCTATAGCTCCACGCATTATTGTACCAAGTACCAAAATTTAAATCAGATAACCTACTTCTTATTTTATATATAATTTACGAAGCAAAAAGTTTCAAACCAGGTTATTTCTTTAAACTTCCTAATAAAAAGTAATTTCAATAATAACTTCAATTTATGAACCACTGTTTCTTCAAACACATATGACCAAATGAATCTTATGAGAGCGCAATGTAAATAATTACCCGACAACCCTTCTACCACCCGTCAATCGTAGAATTTCCAACGTCATTAGGTTTTCCGCAGGGTTGCCAGGCTCGATATACTGTAGTAATTATAAAAATTGTCTTCAATATATTTGAAATTTTCTTAAAATAACTCAAATTCAGAATCGAATGCTATTATTTACAAATATATAAACTAATTTTAATAGTTTGATTTCAGTTTTGATATTTTATATTATGAAAAATTATAATTGAAAACTTAGATGTGTACAAAACTACATATGCGTATTGAATAATGGTAACATTGTTCAAATGAAAACGAGAACAAAACGCTTGCAGCTCGTAGCGAAGTGAGAAGATGTTTCTGCCATTAGCGTTTGTATTCTATTTGTGTGCATAGCCACTCTCAATGCTATGACCATTATATATGTATATTAGGGTGATTCAAAAAAAAATTTTTTTTTTTTTTTTATTGGTACTCGGAAAAATGGGTTCCTAGACACCTCTAAGAAATCCTCTCCAAATATGAGTTTTTAATTGTAACGGGAAGGTCCTCCGCCTAACGGTTTTCTATTTTTTCTTATTATCAGATAGAAAAATTTATATCTCGCTTCCAACTACTTGAAAAAATATCTCGTTAATTAGGTTTTGTAGGAAATTGAATGCTCTAAAATATGGTCTCTTATGATTTTTTCGTAAACCCAACCGTTTAAAAGATATTAACGGTTGAAATTTGACTATTTTTGGAAAAATTCTTTATTTCTTCTTAATTTTATAACTCAATGAAAAAAAATTATTATGAATGATGAAACACATAGTTTTGTAGGAAATTTTCTGCTCTATAAAAATGGTCTACTATGATTTTTCGATTAAGTTAAGCGTTTACGAGATATTCATCGTCAAACATCAATGCATATTAGGGTGGATCAAAAAAAAAAAATTTTTTTTTTTCGTTTGGTTCTGTGAAAAACAGGTTCCTAGACACCTCTAAGAAATCCTCTCCAAAAACCTATTCAAAAGAAGAGAGAGCGCAACTTTTTACCAGTTAATGTTTGGTTGCGTTCGAATTAAAACTTCTAACAAACTTCAAAGAAGAGATTGCTCTGCCGATATAGACGTGGCAAAAGAAATTGGGCGGGAGCGGCGTCAACCTTCTCTCTGCCTTGCACTATTACTACAAATTCAGTTTACAATTAATTAATTAAAACTAAAGTGCGACTGGCTCCTATACTTCCTCTCCCACGTCTTCTTTGCAGATGGGGTGGCCGACGAGACGAATCGAGTCTGGTTCGGTCCGGGAAATGCCGCTGAGATGAATCGAGGCTCAGTCGGTCATTGCCATGCCGCCAATTTCCGTAGAAGTCACCCCATTCCGAGGTCAGCGAGACGACTTGAGTCAAACTCGATCCTGGGTAGGTAGTAAATGTGAGAGGCGTCGGCAGTCAGTGCACTTTATTGTGCCGATGTTATACGACGTCGGATGTTATATACCCCAGTGTCGTATTTTGGGCGATGAGTTGTTTCACTGCTCTGGAAACATGAGCCGGGATTACACGTCCGCTCCCAAAATCACCCCGACTGGCGCTGACTTGTAGAACTCGTTTTCCGCCAGTCTCAGGTTCTGGAAGAGTTGAAATGTGGTGGTCTTCCAGAGACCTTACTGGCGCCGGTGGTAATGGACGACGTTGTATTTGGGCACTCACGGAGATTTCTGTTTCTCCACCATGGTTGTCCCGAAACATTAGATCGCAAACTCGGCTTTCTCCACGTGCATGTGTACGGAGTCGCAATCGTAGAGGGGAGGATAATAGTGGATGGACTGAACGGCCTAATCATGGCACGCTCTGTTATGAACCTGGTCGCAGTTCGAACTCTTATTAGTGTTGCGTGCCTATCATTGATGATTCGGCGTGCATCTGCTTGACGTCGAGCGTCTCGCCCACGCCTTCGCTTCGTATGGGGTGGCCGGCGGAACGAATGGCCTATGTCGCAATGTCGCTAAAACGAATCGATTATCAGTCGATCGCTGCCATGCCGCCAATCCGAAAAGAAGCTACCAGCACGTCGAAGTCGGCAAGATGACTCGAGTCTGGCTCGATCTTGGGCGTGTGGTATGCGGGAGAGGCATCGTTGGTCAGAGCTTTGCGTGACTGAGGACGTCGGTTGACACGGTTGAGAGGGGTCCGAATACGTCGTGCCGATTGTCAATGAAATTTCTTCCATTTCCATTGTTGTGTGTGTAGCGCTACGGCTGAAGCCGATACCCGATCGAATTGAGATTGTGGCGATGCCTCTTTTTCAGTTTTCTCGTATTTCTTTTGCAGCTGATACATGCTGATCACCTCGTAGAGTGAGAGCAAGAAGAGCTTATCCGGATCACGATTCTTCCGTTTTCGCTTTTTTTGGAAAAGCATCTTGTATGAATTTCAAAAGTTTCTACTCAAATGCAGATTCTCGTTGCATTGTGGCTACAGAACGTTGTTGGCGGCGCAACAGATGCGAGTGCAGGCCGCCGTGGAATGATTGCAAGTTTGGCATCGAATTGTGTTGTTGTGACGAACTACTGCTAGATATGTGGTCACCGTTATGCGATTGTATCCCAACGCCGGGTGCTCGAAATGCGCCACCATGCATATCGGTCTGATACGATGAGCCGGGTGTATCATTTGTTTCGCCATCATTGTTAGCCTGATCCTGTTGTTGTTGCTGCTGCTGATGATGCTGCTGATGTTGTTTCTGTTGTATAAATATAAAATTAATATTATTTTCAGTACAAAAATGGTTTTGTGTTTGTTGTTGAGTTATTGCTGAATTTTGCCCGTTGACTTTGCCATTTATCTTCGTTTCTTCAGAGAGAACGGAACCTGTTAAAACCCAACCGAACACCGTATGTTGTGCAACGAGAGAACCGAAAATTTTCGATTTTACCCCATTTAGTATCGTTTCGGGTAAAAATCCGCGAGCCAATTGTGGTAGGGCATACCGTTTGAACTCGTCTTGACACAGTATTATCCAACCCTGATACTCGAGCGCTGACTTTCTGCTTGGCAGTTTTAAGCGTTTCTGCAGACTGTTGGTTACGAAGGTTCCTTCAGATCACGAATCAATCAGGGCTCTGACGGTGAAGATGCTCTCGCTGTGACATATGGTCACCATGGCCGTACCTAAGAGCATGCTTCGACCGGTAGGCCTTAATAGAGGCCATATGAGATTTAGTAGAAATCTCACTAGTGTCTGTGCTGTCGGATATCTGAACTATTTCCTCACTCTGATCCCGGTGAATAATAGAGTGATGTCCCTATTTACATTTGGAACAATTAAACATACTTTTACAATTTTTGACTTCATGTGCGTCCGATGAACAGTTTAGGCAGACGTGGAGTTTTCTAACAGCATTTAACCGTGCGTTAGGCTGCATCTCAATGAATCTTTGACAAGTTTTCAAAATGTGCGATTGAGGTGAGAACAGTTTACATTTAATATTGTTTGTCTTGGCGTGATGGGAATTGATGGGTTTGGATCCAATCCTTGACTGCAAGTTTCTTATCCGACCTTCACCATCAGCCGACTTAATCTTGGGTTGAGTACCTAACTTGCCTTTGAGGTTTGATACTCTCTGTAGCGTTTTAACCCGTTTGGTTAGAAACTTGTCTAACTCAACCCATTTTGGGTTCTCTGAATCTGAATCCATAGATTGTTCCCAAAGCGACAGTGTATAGTGCGGTAATCGGATAGAACACAAATACATAAATATGACATCCCAGCTATCTATACATATTGATGCCATATATTTGTAAAGCTGAAATGCAGCTATTTATCTCCCGCTGCAAACTTCAGATTCTGTTGAAATGCGTGGAAGCTTGAACAATAAATTTGATCGTGTGTTGACAAGCACTCGCTTGTTTTCATATCTACACAACAAATTATTCCAAGCCAAGGTGAATCTGTCATTCGTCAGTGGCGCTTTCGAAACGATAGCTTTCGCTTCACTTCGGGTTTTTTGATTCAGATGGAATAACTTTTCCACTGGAGATAGCGTCGAGTTATTCTTGTTCACTGTTGAATTTAAAGTTGGGCTTTGGTTAAACGCCGTGAGGTTGTGCATGTGTTCGCCCATCAAGGCCGCGCAACACAAATAAGCGTGGTAACAGCTTGAATATTTAAGCTTAATATCGTCAATTGAGCTTGTGTCGGAAGGATCTACCTTTGGCAAACACAACTTGTATTCTGACTTTACCTCTGCCCACAGAGATTTCAGTTCAGCTTGTTGTACTTCAAGAGAGTAGGTACTTTGGTTGTTTGCTGTTGGAGTAAAATACTCCTGAAGCTCCAGTAGAGCGTCTGCAGGTCTAGTTGATGGATTCCATTGTGTTCGAAAATTGAAACGGAACTGCAAAATCGGATCTTAAACTTTGAAATTAAAATTTAAAAAATATTTGCAAATATGTTGCAAAAAGTTCAAAAGTTACAGAACCAATCACGTACAAACTACAAATTGAGTTGATGATAGGTAGTGAGTTATTTCTTAGAGAAGCATGAATTTTCGGAAGAACCAAAAAAAAATAATAAATTTAATAAAGTATTTTCTTCTTTCAAATTTAATTTGAATGTGCTTGCTGGGTAATCCTCCCAATGCATTTGTACACCTAGTTTTCGACTATGTACACAAACAAAATTTGATTTGTGCTTAATACCATGTTCACACTGACACTTAATCACACGATTTCGGCTCTTGAATGTATTATCCCACTAATCTTAAAAATTTATCAAGATTTCGCCATACAAAAATGACATTTCCAAATCACTTCATTGAAATGGTTTGAAACTGATCCACGCTAATTCCCTCTGTGCGACTCTGATTTTGCGCCATCTACTTGTCAGCATTGGAAATCTGTTACATTATCACAGCTTATTTAGACACTACAAAGGGGAAAATGTAAACAAACAAATTTTTTTTAAAGCAATGAATTTAATTTCACCTGAAAATCGACTTAACAAATAAAAAATGCATCCACTATTTCTATTATATGGAAAATATTTAAAAAGGACGGCTTTTATTTCAAATTACTATATGACAATCTTTTCTTTTGATAAATATTAAGCGATGTGAATTCTTGAATGACAATAACAGCTGTTTTTTGATCTTTCTAACGGCAGTGAGAACAGTGTTGGGTTATGAAATACTTAAATGTAATCTAATCTTTCAAATTTTCGGTCTGAACATGGTATAATTGCTTTATTTCAATGCAAATACAAATACAAATAAAAAATCACAAGCACTTATTTGATTTATCAACTAATCACTTTCACTTTGTTCACGGGGTTATTTTTGAACTATTTCGATTTCACCACTACAACTCTTTTGTTTGTTGCTGTCCTTCTGGAATGCTCCTGCGCTGCTTTGCCTTTGCTGCCTTGCCTTAGCTGTTTGCCTTTCTTGCCTTCGCTCACTTCACTTTTTTTAATTTTTGGTGTTGCTCACTTCACTTGTTTTATTGTTTTTATATATACAGTACGAACTCGGTAACCGCAACCCTCAATACAAACAACTCCTCGATTCTTGCAACACTATAAAACGTAGCATTGTAACCTTTATAAGTGCAACTACTAAAAAATATTGACCTCAATACTCATCTTTACATCTAAATATGTTTTGCTTCAGTTCTTTTTTTGTCGTTTTCTTCTTATTGCATTTTTTTGATATGTATTCACAAACTGATCGTTATTTTACCTTTGACTTTGCTGTTTTCGTGTGTGTTAAGAGCAATTGTAAACAAATGACTTTCATTATCATTTTATTTTGCAACACGTCAGTAGTGTTTTATGTGTAAAAGCCGTGTGGTCACAAAAAAAATGAATGAAACTAACAATTAAAGAAAAAACTGAAATTTTTGATAAACTAGAAAGTGGTGTAGCGACAAAAGCTCTTTTTATTGATTATAAAGTTCACAAGACGACAATAACGAGAATAAAGAAGAATAAAAGCTTGTATACAAACCTTAAAATCTTGTAAATACCCAAGAATGGAAAAGTGGTTTTGGAAACAAAGGAGTGAAAATGTGCCTATATCCATCGATATCGTCAAAGCAAAAGCTCGCAAGCTCCATGTGAAAAAAGACAAGATGTTTTCATGCAAGTAATGGTTGGTATCTAATTTCTAAAAGCGATATGGCCTCTGCCACTTGAAATTTGTGGAGAGAAGCTTTCCAATAAGACAGCGTCCGTCGACCCATTTGCAATACGTTTTAGAAATAAAATTAAGCAGGTTGATCTTTCTGCAGAACAAATTTATAATGCCGACGGGTCCGGATTGTTTTTCAGGCAGATACCAGATAAAACGTTGGTGAGCTTCAAGGAATCATCTGCTTCTGGTCGGAAAGTTAGTAAGGAGAGAAAAACATTTCTAGCATGCACAAATGCTTCGGGTACACACAAAGTTAAGCTCTTGGTCAATGGAAAAGCAAAAAAATCCTAGAGCATTCAAATGTTTTATTTATTTGTTTTTCGAAAACTGGTTTCATCATACGTTTGTTCCTGAGGTGTAAAAAATGACATGTATTGAATTTTTGTTTAAAATTTATTTGTATTTTTTTATTGTTACAGATACGCGAATTTCTAGAATCCAAGGGACTTCCCAAAAAAGCCCTATTGGTCTTGGATAACGCCTCTTGTCATCCTAAAGACCATGAGATGAAAAGTGATGATGGAATGATAAACGTTATATATCTTCCACCTAACTGCACCGCCATTCTCCAACCAATGGAGCAAAACGTTATTAACTTAACAAAAGTCTATTACAACAAAAGTCTTTTGGCGCATTTAATAGGGAATAAAACCACTCATCTAGAAGAAAAAGAAAAGGAATTATATCTGTCTTCTTGCAAGTTCATGGGAAAAAGTGTCAGCAAACTCCATTCGCAAGTCCTGGAATATGTTAATGAAACCAGATGTTGAGTGAAGTGAAGAGGACGATATTCCTCTCAGCATTCTAAAAAGAGAAATTGAAAATGAACGCGCAATCCTTGCATCAATGCTCCAAGAACTTGCACCAAATGATTCGTTGACAAATGAAGAGCTAAATGAATGGATGCACGAAAGTGTTGCTTATCAAGAAGGGGATAAAGAAGCCATAGAAATTGAAAATTCTGATGATAGCGAAGCGGATGTTATTCCACCTCCTAAAATAAAAGGATCAGTTGCCATGCAATTTTTTAACACATGCATTCAGTGGGCTGAGGAAAACGATATTCCAATGAAAGACATTATATTTCTGAAGGAGCTTAGTAAAAGGGCTATAATAAAAACACTTCCTATTCTATTCTATTTCTATTTCATAAAACGATTTTCATTTGTCATATCTCTTGTTACATATTTTTCCTCGCTGGGTGCAACAACCTCAATAAGTGCAACTACCTAGATTTATATTAGTTGCGATTACCGAGTTCGTACTGTATATATTTTTTTATGTACTCACGTAACTGCAGTTGCGTTATTGCTGCTTGCTTTTATTTCTATTCGAGCAATATATGGAAAGGCAGAGTTGAGCGACTAGACCAGTGGTCGGCATTTCATAGCACAATTGTGCCCTCTCACTTCACACGTATTCTTACGCTCTATCGTTTAGTCGTTGGCGAGACAGCAACGAATCAACATCGTGCTTGACTGTTGCGCTTTGTTTCTTAAATGCAAAGATGCCTTGCGAGACATACTTTATGCTTGAAAATGCTTTTGGTGACATGTAATGCATTTTGTGTTTTAAGACATTAAAAAGACAAACCAGAAATTATGCTTTGAAAAGACATTTCGAATAATTTCACAATGATTTAAAAAAACGGAATGAAGAAGAAAGACAACGTCTTTTTAATGAAGAAAGAAAAATTTGTTTGCAAAGAATTAAAGGGTGGTTAACGGAAACCGAGGGTTTGGAGGATATAGGCCGTTCAAATAAAAAATTAAAAACGGAAATTTCATGCTTAATTAGCTTTGATATTGTAAAACAAGGCAGACCTTTTGCTGATGGGGTATTTGTTAAACAAATGTGTACAAAAATTGGAACATAATATAGAATTATTAGAAACTATTCCTTTATCCCCACGAACTGTAGCGCGACGTACTGATGAATTAGGAATGTGCATTGAATCAGCAATATTGAAAAAGATTAATGATTGCAAACTTTTTTCTATATGTTTAGAGGAAACCACCGATGTTAACGATCTTTGTCAATTAGCTATATGTGTTCGAACCGATCATGAAACTTGCAGAACAAATAATTAATAAGGTGCGAGCGGGGCATCATTCACTTACCCACATTTGTAAACTTTTTAAAATATACGAGCGCTGGCCACTCCGACCTTAAAATGTTTACAGATGTTCGTTGGCTAAGTCGTGGTGATTGTCTAAACAGATTGTTTGAATTAAGGGAGGAAGTTCTGCAGTTTCTGGAAACTGAAAATGTGGAAAAATTCAAATTCGAGATTCGTTCTTTAAAAGATGAAGATTTTATTTTAGATTTGGCATTTTTAGCCGATGTCACCTTAATTTTAAACGAACTGAATTTACAGCTTCAAGGAAGGGAAAGAAGAATGCAAGATGCGGTAAAAAACCTGCATGAATTCAAAACAAAATTATTTTTACTGGTAAATGAAATTCAGTCGCATGATTATTCCCATTTTCCGAAAACTGTTTCTGTTTATGCAAAACTTAAACAAGTTAATAAATCACATGATCATATCGCAATATTGGAAACACTGTTTAATAACTTTGAAGAGAGATTTAAGGATTTTGCTTGCTTTCAACCACTAATCGATATTTTTGAAAATCCCTTTAATTGCGATGTTAGCAAATACAAATTGGAAATCCAATCTGAGTTAATAATATTGCGAAGCGAAATGTGTGTTTCAAATAAATCGAATATTTTGGAGTTCTGGAAACATTTGGATGAATCATTTTATCCTCATATAAAAAGAATTTCTTATTTGTGTTTATCACTTTTTCCTTCGACATATTTTTGCGAGCAAATTTTTTCCGACTTAAAGTTCGTTTGCTCAAAGCAACGCAACAAACTGACCTCAGCGCATTTAAAATACATTCGTTTAATAAGAAACTGCCCAAAAAATATTATTATTGATAATTTTATCACAGAAATATCATAACGTGTACATATATTTTCGGAATTTGAAGCAAGCAAATGCAAATTATTTTTATAATTTTTATTATATTTTTATGTATGTAACTATGTATGTTACATAACATACATAAATCCAAATGAATTTTTGAATGTTTTATTTAAGTTTGTATCTATGCACGTATGTACACTGTATATGCAATACCTTTTTTTATGTTCTCATTGAAACGCAAAAGTGATAACTTTTTTTTTTAATTCACGCAATTTCCGACTGGGATGCTCAAGCGGAGCAGTTCGCTTGTGCTCACCAACACAGTCACAGTTTAACTTTTGCCGACCACTGGACTAGACTCAAATTAACCACATGAAAAAAACAAAAAAAAAAACGAGAGAAATTGTTGACGCTCCAGACGATGTTTGTGCGTCCGAGAAATTTATAATTTTTATTCGAATAACAGTGTGTTTTTTTATATGTAAAGTGAAATGGTCAGTGCATTTACGACGTGTATTTATTGTTGTATTTAAACGAAGTACAATATACTACCTGCAGTGTGCGTTGATTTTGTGGGTAGAGTGCCAAAAATAAGTTTTGGTCTCCACTTTACAGAGCACAATGGGTTTGGTACATAACTTATGCACAAATTAACCAATTTATTGCCTTATAGCTTACAGAGCACAAGTCCAAAATATTTGGTTGTAACTTGCGTGTTGCTAAATCGCGCAAATCAGTGCACTTTCACTTTAAATAAAATCAGCTTGTTACCTGTTATCCGGAAAGGGCCAATGATAATTGGGGTGGTGGAGCACGGTGTGGCTCGTTCCGTAGTTGTGGTTGGCCCTGGGGAAACGGACGTCGCAAATGATTCCACAAAAATATTAAATAAACAACAAAATGTTTTTTATAATAAATATAATTTTAATATAAAAATTCGGAAACACACTTACCACGTATGGATCGGTTGAGCTGTCGCAAACAAAGAGAGAGCGCAACTTTTTACCAGTTAATGTTTGGTTGCGTTCGAATTAAAACTTCTAAAAAACTTCGAAGAAGAGATTGCTCTGTCGATACAGACGTGGAAAGGAATTTGGGCGGGGGCGGCGTCAACACTTTGTTTATTCGGAAAATTACTCTGAATACATTCATTTTTTCCTCAAGAACAGTGAATAAATTATCTGGCAGTTAATGCTCTTTCAACACGCTTACGTCACGCCTCTATGCTTCGCGTGTTGTTGTGGTTACATTGTTGGTATTCGACTTGGAATAATAATTTAAATATTAGATATTAAACAACTCAAAAATATGCTATTATAACACATTGAAATGAGGAGTGCTAATATAATTTTTAAAAGAAGTTGAATAAAAATAATGAAAATAAAAATATTTGCATAATTATTAAAAAATTAGGGGAAGTTTTTTTTATAATTTTTTCATATATAATACTGTGATCAAATTGAAAGGTGAATTTTTAATTTATACTGTGTTTGCTTTTCGAATCGGTAAGTTGTAGTACTGTTAGTGACATCTATGCTAAATTTCACGTCAAAATATTCATTAGTATTTGAGATACGCGTCGTTTTGTGAGGCTCTAAAAGTTAATTCTTTGATTTTTACTATGTCTGACTTTATTGAACAAAAAAGTGCGATAATGCACCATCTCATACTGCATTGGTTATTCGTGCTCATTTCGCCACATTTTCAACCGATATCGCGCCGCAAACACCGCATTCGCCTAATATACCTTCGTGTAACTTCTGGCTATTCAGCAAATTCACATGACAACTCCGAGGACACCGTTTTGAATCAATAGAGGATATAAAAGCTTAATGGAAGGAGGCTCTGATGACAATCAGGACGGAGGATTTTTCCAAGTGCACAGATGACTGGAAAATTCGTTGGCATAAGTGTATTGCACCGGGAGGGCTTTACTTTGAAGGAGATTGTTTAATTTGATAATAATACTAACCACACATGCACCATATGATTGTTTAAAAGAAGAAGTCCGAATCTCGTGTAGTTATAATAGCACAATTTATTTAACTTTACTCGTATGGGTATTGCGTACATATTACTTTTATATGAAACGGATGCCGATGTTAAAAAGGGAATTTAGTACCCAAAATATTTATCGCGCAATATTTATCACGTCAGTGTAGACTTGACCGAAGCGCGCAGGATCTACTTATATACTTCGTAGCGAAAGGTACTTTGCGAATAGTGTGTGACGAATTGTTGATGTGGTGGAGCACGGTGTGGCTCGTTCCGTAGTTGTGGTTGGCCCTGGGGAAACGGACGTCGCAAACGATTCCACAAAAATATTAAATAAACAACAAAATGTTTTTTATAATAAATATAATTTTAATATAAAAATTCGGAAACACACTTACCACGTATGGATCGGTTGAGCTGTCGCAAACAAAGAGAGAGCGCAACTTTTTACCAGTTAATGTTTGGTTGCGTTCGAATTAAAACTTCTAAAAAACTTCGAAGAAGAGATTGCTCTGTCGATACAGACGTGGAAAAGAAATTGGGCGGGGGCGGCGTCAACACTTTGTTTATTCGGAAAATTACTCTGAATACATTCATTTTTTCCTCAAGAACAGTGAATAAATTATCTGGCAGTTAATGCTCTTTCAACACGCTTACGTCACGCCTCTATGCTTCGCGTGTTGTTGTGGTTACATTGTTGGTATTCGACTTGGAATAATAATTTAAATATTAGATATTAAACAACTCAAAAATATGCTATTATAACACATTGAAATGAGGAGTGCTAATATAATTTTTAAAAGAAGTTGAATAAAAATAATGAAAATAAAAATATTTGCATAATTATTAAAAAATTAGGTGAAGTTTTTTTTATAATTTTTTCATATTTAATACTGTGATCAAATTGAAAGGTGAATTTTTAATTTATACTGTGTGTGCTTTTCGAATCGGTAAGTTGTAGTACTGTTAGTGACATCTATGCTAAATTTCACGTCAAAATATTCATTAGTATTTGAGATACGCGTCGTTTTGTGAGGCTCTAAAAGTTAATTCTTTGATTTTTACTATGTCTGACTTTATTGAACAAAAAAGTGCGATAATGCACCATCTCATACTGCATTGGTTATTCGTGCTCATTTCGCCACATTTTCAACCGATATCGCGCCGCAAACACCGCATTCGCCTAATATACCTTCGTGTAACTTCTGGCTATTCAGTAAATTCACATGACAACTCCGAGGACACCGTTTTGAATCAATAGAGGATATAAAAGCTTAATGGAAGGAGGCTCTGATGACAATCAGGACGGAGGATTTTTCCAAGTGCACAGATGACTGGAAAATTCGTTGGCATAAGTGTATTGCACCGGGAGGGCTTTACTTTGAAGGAGATTGTTTAATTTGATAATAATACTAACCACACATGCACCATATGATTGTTTAAAAGAAGAAGTCCGAATCTCGTGTAGTTATAATAGCACAATTTATTTAACTTTACTCGTATGGGTATTGCGTACATATTACTTTTATATGAAACGGATGCCGATGTTAAAAAGGAAATTTAGTACCCAAAATATTTATCGCGCAATATTTATCACGTCAGTGTAGACTTGACCGAAGCGCGCAGGATCTACTTATATACTTCGTAGCGAAAGGTACTTTGCGAATAGTGTGTGACGAATTGTTGATGTGTCGATGGGCGAACTGCAGGTGACGAATTATGTAAAACGAAAGCGTGAGCTTCCCCCTTGTCCATTCATTTTGTTGTTTGGGTTGGTATAGGTGTAGTGAGTTATTGGTGTTGCGTTGCAGTAGCATCCTGTGGTGCATTGCGCTGTTTTATTAGGATGCACCAGTTTTACCGGGTAGAGGGGGTGGATGCTTAACTCATTTAAACATCCTGGGCCCCCTAGGCGAATATTTTGCCTAGTTTTATATATATTATTTGAGACATGTAATATGTAATGGTTTTAATAGAAAATTATATTTTGTGTAAGTATTGGTGCTATATACTGTATTATTCTAGCAATGTTGTTTGCTTGTATTAATTTGTTAGCGGTTATTTAAATTTTATATTTCAGCGGTGTGGCATACCGGTTGTTTATTATTTGCCTTTTCTGTATTATCGGCAATTTAATTTATTCTTGGCTTATGAAGGATAGCAACTCCGCGCCTGGCTCAGATATGGCTGGAATGGGTACTCCCTTGCCCTGGAGTTAGGGCTGTGCCAATAGAGGGATCTTGCGAGAGTGTGGCCGGTAATTGCGAACGGCTTCATTTAGAATTATAATTTTTTAAGTGGGATGTTCAAGTTGTACAACAAATTCCCACCAACTACCCTTTTGAGAAGCGCTAATGTAGGTGCGATAAGAGCTACCTTTGCTTTTGTTAAGTCTAGGTGCGTCACTGCATCGCATTGAGAGTATGGTGATCCCTTGACTTCCTTTTGATATTGTATGTATTTTGAAAATGTATGACAATGTCGATTTTTCGACTTTTTGATACTATTGTGTATATTTTATTTTTAGTACGTACTAATTTGGCGTTTAGTAGCCCGCCTCCGCTCTAGGATTTGTTCAGAATTATTTTTTCATTATTGGCGAAAGCCATCCTGCGGGGCCGAAAAGTTGTATGTGCTTTTAATAATTTAGTCTGTCAGAGGTAACTCTGACTTTATTTGTTATACCAATTTGTGGAGTATTAGAAAATTGTGGCTCTATTGGTTGTCGTACGACGTACCGGCCATTATTTGATCGAGTAGTTGTGGCTTTAGAGAAGTCTTCACAATACTGGTCTTCTGGAGTTTTGTTTGTTATAGGGGGAAGTTTCCCTAACATTCGAAATTTCCTTAATTGTGAATTAAGGTATCTGTTTGTATTATACTCAACTTTAGTTGGCATGGTGGTAACTAGTTCTGTAACTAGTCCACTTTGTGTTTCGCTGTGCAGCGTTTGAATCTTTTGTGCCTTTGAGCAACATGGTGTCTCTTGGCAATGTTTAAAATTGTAGACTTCGGAATTTGCTTTTGCAACTATGCCCGTGGTTCTTTTTGTAACAGCGCTTCTTTGGAGTGAGATTGGATATCTGCTGTAATGAAGCATTGAATTGTGTCTTTTTTGACAATATAAGCAGTTAAATTTGCTTTTGCAATTTTTAAGATTATGTGTATGGGACAAGCAGTTTGTACAGAGTCTTTTTGATCTGACAAAGTTGTTCCTTTCGTTAATGCTTAATTTTTTAAACTTCTCGCAAGTTTTATATTTATGCCCTCTTTTACATAGTTCGCATGACATATGTTTTCTTTGGTCGGATGTGAACGATTGTGTTTTGTTAAAAATTATGTTTGATTTGTTTTTGCTTCTAGCTTGGGGTCTATTGAAGCTTGCATTGAAGTCGTGTTTAATGTTCTTATTTTTTATTATGTTTTCTTCTAACCTTTCCGCAATTTCATATTGGGTGGTGAGAAAATCTTTCATTTGTTGCCACGTTGGGCACTTTTTTCGAGATGAGAGCGATTGCTCCCATAGAAGTAACGACTTTTCTGGTAATGCGGCGGTGCAAATGTTTACCAGAATTGGGTCCCAGCTGTCTGTGGAAATATTTTGTGTCGACAGAGTCGACAAACAATTAGAAACGGTGGATTGTAGTGTTAAAAATCCTTCACTTGTTCCTTTCTTGATTTTAGGCAAGTTTAGTAGTGTCGTTATTTGTTTATCGACCAGTATTCTTTCATTTTTTATCTAGCTTTTAGAGCTTCCCAAGCCAAATTGATATTATCGTCATTAAGAGCGAACTGTTTTACTATTATGCCTGCTTGACCTTTAGTTATGTATCTGAGGTGATACAATTTTTGCGCTTGTCATAATTGAGGATGGTTTATGTACACGGCCGTGAACATGTCCCGGCGAAGAACTGATAAGGAGCATGCATCAACTTGTTTGTAAAATATGGTCGGACGAAAGCATGCCCAACGATTGGAATCTAAGTGTGCTCTGCCCAATCCATAAAAAAGGAGACCCCACAATCTGCGCCAACTACCGTGGGATAAGCCTCCTCTACATCGCGTATAAGATTCTGTCGAGCGTATTGTGTGAAAGATTAACGCCAACCGTCAACAAACTGATTGGACCTTATCAGTGTGGCTTCAGATCTGGTAAATCAACAACCGACCAGATACCGACCGTGAAAGGGGAATCGACACTCACCACCTATTCGTCGATTTCAAAGCTGCTTTCGACAGCACGAAAAGGAGCTGCCTTTATGCCGCGATGTCTGAATTTGGTATCCCCGCAAAACTAATACGGCTGTGTAAACTGACGTTGAGCAACACGAAAAGCTCCGTCAGGATCGGGAAGGACCTCTCCGAGGTCGACGTTGCGAGTTTTCGAGAGAAAAGTTCTGCGAAAGATTTATGGTCCTTTGCGCGTTGGCCACGGCGAATATCGCATTCGATGGAACGATCAGCTGTACGAGATATACGACGACATTGACATAGTTCAGCGAATTAAAAGACAGCGGCTGCGCTGGCTAGGTCATGTTGTCCGGATGGACGAAAACACTCCAGCTCTGAAAGTATTCGACGCAGTACCCGCCGCGGGAAGCAGAGGAAGAGGAAGACCTCCACTCCGTTGGAAGGACCAAGTGGAGAAGGACCTGGCCTCGCTGGGAACATCCAATTGGCGCCACGTTGCGAAAAGAAGAAACGACTGGCGTGCGCTTGTTAACTCGGCTATAATCGCATAAGCGGTGTCTACGCCAATTAAGAAGAAGAATATGTCTGTCAGTCTGAATTATTTTATATTTGTCAAAAAGTTTATCTGTCGAAGGCCGCATTTTCATAGTTACCTTGATCTGTGATTTTGAAATGAGAAATTAAGCGATTAGGTTTGTACGCTTATTATCAATAATTTTTTTTTGTTTTTCAAATGTTTTCGTGTACCAGGAATAGGACCCTTCTTTCCACCAGTATTCCTTTGATAGGCTTTTTAATAAGTATTTCGCTGTGGGTGATTTAGAATATTTTGTAAATATTATTTATTACGTAGTAGATTGTTTTGAACATTATTGTTGTTGTTCCTGAATTGTACCTGATTTTTTATATTAATTTTTGTTTTTGTTAAAATTAACACAAGCCGATTGTTATGGCTTGTATTGTTAATGTTTACAATGGAATTGTACCTGATTTTTTATATTTATTTTGGTTTTTGTTTAAATAGTTTCCAGTTGATTGTTTTTAAATATATTGTCAATGTTATATTTTTAATGTAATTAATATTCATGAATTGTACCTGACTTTATATACTCGTATTTATTTTTGTCTAGTCATATTTTTTATAATAAGTAGATTGATTTAAAACTGTATATAATATATAAAAGGGGTGAAAATAGGCCTCCTGGGGAACCGAACACCCAAAAAAGATTGGTAGCGCGCCTACATTGCAACCTCAGAGGTGGTAAGGAAGAGCAATAAATATCCAATAAATTTTTGTTTCAAAAATGTTCTTGAAAGTTTTCATTAATGTTTTCCGTTACAAATATTTTGTCACAAAAACTTTGACCTACTACATGTCTTTTAATTACATCTCTGTGCCTAAAAAAGGCAGATTTCGATCAGGTGATCTCAGCTGTGAAAAATTCTTGGAAAACAGCTGATTCTTTTGTTACTTGTAGGGTTATACAATGGGTTACGGCAATACTGACATTGTACAGAAATTTAAGAGCGGAAGTTTACTTCATATCGGAATTGTACAGTTGTGTGAACAAAAAGAGGTAAACATAATTTGCACGTTTTAGAGATTCGCATTAATATCTGTTTTAATTTACCCTTGCATACTGGAAATTCTAATCACTGTTAGGAAAAAAATATATATGTTATACTAGTATCTAAAACCAATTTTATTTAATAAGAAAACAGCATATTTTAAAACTTCACAACACCTTATGGTTGTTCCTATTTTGTTCACACTATTGTACATGTGATAGATCAGTTAATGGTGGTGATGCCAGTTGTAAAAATTCATTTTAGGTACAATTGGGAAAACTTTTCTCAAATTGTGGGCTTTTACACGTACATATACATATCTGCATATATAAAAAAGAAAAGATACTTGTGCCCATTATATATGAATATTGTGTTTAAACATATTGCAGTTCCATTCAATGAAAATGCTATTTTAAGTTTGGATGTTTTATCAAAATATTCAATGAATTGAGGTTTTTTCTATAATTGTTTTGTTAAATTTTAAAAATCTAAATTGCCTCTGGAAATGTATTAAAATATTAATATGCGCTATATGTAGAAAGGGAACACATATTTTCAAAAATATAAGAAATCATCAAATAAAAATATATTTGCGCGGTATGGCATTATTGATTGAGAGTGGCTATGCACACAAATAGAATACAAACGCTAATGGCAGAAACATCTTCTCACTTCGCTACGAGCTGCAAGCGTTTTGTTCTCGTTTTGATTTCAACAATGTTGCCATTATTCAATACGCATATGTAGTTTTGTACACATCTAAGTTTTCAATTATAATTTTTCATAATATAAAATATCAAAACTGAAATCAAACTATTAAAATTAGTTTATATATTTGTAAATAATAGCATTCGATTCTGAATTTGAGTTATTTTAAGAAAATTTCAAAATATATTGAAGACAATTTTTATAATTACTACAGTATATCGAGCCCGGCAACCCTGCGGAAAACCTAATGACGTTGGAAATTCTACGACTGACGGGTGGTAGAAGGGTTGTTGGGTAATTATTTACATTGCGCTCTCATAAGATTCAAGCTGTATACACATAACGACGACTGGTCGACAAACGACATCTGTCAAATATTACACACGTTCTTATGGACTCTTATTTTGACGACGACACGAAAACACGACTGTAGGCCGACAGTTGTCATTCTCGCTAATTCCTATTTGCCAACGACAGTAGAACGACAGTATAATGAAGAAGAGAGATGAGGAAGAGTGGTGATGCCACTAATATGTAAAATGTAAAATTATTCACAGCTCTTACAAACTTGACGTTATTTTACAAAAAAAAGCATAAAATAGCTCTATTTTATCATTTGTAATAACAATTGATAATTTAAAACAAAAATATATACCTATTTACTTATTTTTTGCATAAAAAATTTAACTTTGAACAAAATATTAAAATTTCATTGAAGTGCAAGGTATTAGTATGGCCACAACGTTGTGTACACGCAAAATGGACAGCTGTGTTGTTTTGTTTTCATTTCACTTCGTACTCTCGTTTGTCGTTTGTCGACTGTCGTCGTTTTGTGTTCAGTAGGTCATATGTGTTTGAAGAAACAGTGGTTCGTAAATTGAAGTTATTATTGTAATTACTTTTTATAAGGAAGTTTAAAGAAATAACCTGGTTTGAAACTTTTTGCTTCGAAAATTATATCTAAAATAAGAAGTAGGTTATCTGATATAAATTTTGGTACAATAATGCGTGTAGCTATAGCAAATGAGATTAAACCAAACATATAATTTATTATTTCAAATAAACAAAATTAAATGCTGATATAAAGACATATTAAAAACAAGAAGAAACGTTAACTTCGGTTGCACCGAAGCTAAATACCCTTCACAGGTGCATTTCTGTTAGTAACTATGTGTTCAGTTTGTATGAAAGCTATATGCTATAGTAATCCGATCGGAACAATTTCTTCGGAGATTACATTGTTGCCTTAAAAAATAATCTATACCAAATTTCGTGAATATATCTCGTCAAATGTGAAAGTTTTCCATACAAGAACTTGATTCCGATCGTTCAGTTTGTATGGCAGCTATATGCTATAGTAATCCGATCGGAACAATTTCTTCGGAGATTACATTGTTGCCTTAAAAAATAATCTATACCAAATTTCGTGAATATATCTCGTCAAATGTGAAAGTTTTCCATACAAGAACTTTATTCCGATCGCTCAGTTTGTATGGTAGCTATATGCTATAGTTAACCGATCTGAACAATTTTCTCGGAGATTACATTTTTGCCCTAGAAATTAATCTTCACCAAATTTAGTGAAGATACATTGTTAAATGTGAAAGTTTTCCATATAAGAACTTGATTCCGATCGTTCAGTTTGTATGGCAGCTATATGTTATAGTGGTCCGATATCGGCCGTTCCGACAAATGAGCAGCTTCTTGAAGAGAAAATGACGTTCGCAAAATTTCAAAAGGATATCTTAAAAACTGAGGGACTAGTTCGTATATATACAGACAGACGGACAGACGGACATGACTAAATCGACTCAGCTCAACATACTGATCATTTATATATACACTTTATAGGGTCTCCGACGCTTCCTTCTGGGTGTTACAAACATCGTGACAAAGTTAATATACCCTGTTCAGGGTATAAAAAATGATTTCTAAAATTTCACTTCCCTCTTCATGTTTGCCCGCGATGATCCCCTCACCTAGCCCTCAAAATGTGCACACGTGCCCGCACGGGCAAAATGAGACTGAGGGCTAATATGCCCATCCCTGCTGTAATGCTTGTGTAATTTTGCTTTTTTTGTTTGGCAATATATTTGCACGACGAAAAGAGAGCGGGGAAAATGGATTTGGTAAAACAGATGTTTTCCGTATGCACTATTATACATACATATGTATATATTATGTTTATAAGTATGTAAATGTTCTAATAAGTATGTATGTAAAACAAAATATATTTTCACCAGGTAGATACGCATATATGTATGTTTGTAAGTATGTTTTTTTTGTGTTGCTTTTTCTGTAATAATTTTAATTATTGCCTTCGCTTACTAATTTTAAGCAATCCATAAGCAGGTATAAAGGGTATTGCCGGATACTGGTGTAAGTGAATACTTAAATTTTTATTTTATTGGTGCGATAATACTGTTTAGACTGCACGTAAGTAAGTACCAGAGTCCTGCACGAGTAATTAAAAAAGTAACATGTTAGCAAGCGGCGATGCCGATGCGGCGAGTACACGCTACGTAACGGTACTTTGGCATCGTGGGCATCGGCATCGAGGGTATCGGCATCGCGGGCATCGCCGATTACTAACATGTTACCAGTGGTCGGCATTTCTTAGAACAATTGTGGAAACTAACTTCACACGTACGCTTACGCTCTATCGCAGAGCCGCTCAAAATTTTTCATGCCTATACTCGGAGTATAGGCAAGCAAATGCAGTCGAAGCATGTACGCTATGACGCTAATTCTGCCAGCGTCAAAAATACACTCGAAATACAGGAATTCAGTTTCGAATAAGCATATAGAGGACTTAATGAGAATCAAAACTTACGATCTTGAAGTCGATATGGAAAAAATCATGGAAAGTTAAAAAAAATTAACTTAAAATTATTGTTGTTCTTAATTGCTTTTTTAATCAAAAACCATAATTTTTTATTTTTTTCTAAATTTTTAATAACAAAATAACCAAATAGCACGATTTCACTCAGTGTACTAAGCAAGCGCGCGCACACAATCATACGCTAGCAGATATCAAATGTGTGATTGTATGCGTTGGTAAATAAATTGCGCATTATTTTGAGCGGCTCTGCTCTATCGTTCAGTCGTTGTCGAGCCAGCAATGAATTAACATCATGTAAGACTATAGCGTTTCATTTGCCATTGACGATACCAGATAGTAATCGTACGATGCCACGATGCCGCGATGCCGATGCGCAATGTTACCTTCGCATCGTGGTAATCGTCAGAAGTGTTACTTAGTAACGTAATCGTACGATGCCTACCTTAATCGTGCAGGCCTCTGGTAAGTACATAGGCATCGACAATTTTGGTATCTGTATTTATGTATGTATGCATATGTGTATATATTATACTGAACAGTTTTCGGGTTTTATATTCCTATATATACATACATACCTAGGTGCATATAATATACATATGTACATATAATATTAAAGGACTTGATACGCTCACTTGGTATTTTGGTATGATATGTTTTGCAGGGTATATTTCTTTCAGCGTTTTGTTCCTTTTTCTTTGCTCCAGCTGACTACCTCCTTCTGCCGTTGTTTTGTTTTGTTTACGCCCGTTTGTTTCTTTTTTGTTTGTGTTATTGGTGTTTTAGGTTTTCGTGCCCGATTTGTGTTTAAGCTTATTGTTTAAATTTCGTTTTCGTGCACAATTATATATTTAGTTGATGTTTTGTATTTAGGTAACGCGCGTTAGTTTGTTGCTGTTGTCTTTGTTGAAATTGGTTTTTGCTCGTTTTGTTGTCGTTGTCACTTCACCTTTTCTTTTTCCTCTCCACTTTATGTATGTATGACTATATGTATATATTTTAAATGTACTGCACTGCACCTTCTGTTGATTGCTATATTTGTTTATTATATGTATAAGTATACGGGTATGTTTTTTGTTCTTTTTCTCCCTGCACCCTTCTATTTGGTTTGATTTTTTTTTGTTATTTACGTATGAACATTTTGTACTTGTTCACTGCACTTTTTTGTTTTTTTGCACTGCACAAGTATATATTAATATATTTATATGTTTATTGTGGTTTATGTTTTTCCACTAGTGCCTTTCTGTGAGGCTCGAAGGACCATGTTTAATTTGATAATAATACTAACCATATGATTGTTTAAAAGAAGAAATCCGAATCTCGTGTAGCTATAATAGCACAATTTATTTAACTTTATGGGTACCTTTTAGTACCTCTTATCATCAAAATACATATGTATATCATGCATTGCGATTTGATGGGTCGCAAATTTAATAATATGACTATGTGATAATACTTACATGTATATTTTTTAATTAAACAGTTTTGAACAATCAAGCACTAATAATTTAAAAGCTGTTATAATTTCACTGTATTATCTTCACTATAATATGAATTTAATTTATACTTCAGTCTTAAGTAAAACGTGGCCCATTATGCTAACATCAAAAATTGAAAAACTAAGAATTCAATATTTTATTGCAAATTATTTTTCTATTGTTAGGGTAGCTTACGTTTCAATTTATAATCGCAATATTATTAGGGGTATTCTCTTGCTCTTGCAAGATTGCAGATTGCAAAAATACTACATCGAAATATACAAGGGCATGAGAGCACCCATTGCAGAATCTAGTGATATATGAGCGACTGATTCAGTAAATTTATTGTAAATGACTATTGTGCATGGCTATTGTGAATTGGCGCACCTTCCGCATACATTTTTAACAAAAAAAAACTGTAACAAAACTTTTTAATTTAAATAGAAATTATAAAATCTAATTAAAATTTACCTTTCTCATCAATTTAACGATGTAATATGTCTTTATGTAAAATGGCAACTACAACAGGGTTGCAATTTTATTTTTGCGTGACATTGCACGCAAATATACATGGATTTGGTCTGACATATTTTACAGCCATTGCAAATAATTTTCTGCGTGTGTTTGTTGATGTGCCGTTGTAAATCTGCAATTCTTGCACCGTGCACCGGATTGTGCAACTTGCACCGTGCACCTACTTAGGGCTGTGCGTTGGGTTTGGAACCCGCCACGTAAAAAAATCGTACCAATGAAAAGGAACAACAAGCCTCGAATGAGTGACCCGCCTTTTGATGACGATCATGGTAAACGAAATAAGGACTACGAATTGAGGGCATGCACCTGAAAAGTCAGGTCCCTTAATTGGGAAGTTGCCGCTGCCCAGATGGTTGATATCCTCGTGAAAATAAAGGCTGACATCACCGCCGTCCAAGAAATGCTATGGATGGGACAAGGACAGAGACGAGTAGGTCCTTGTGGCATTTACTACAGTGGCCATATAAAGGAGCGCATGTTTGGTGTGGGATTTGAGGTGGGAGAGGGACTCCACCGCCGAGTACTATCATTCACTCCGGTGAATGAACGTCTAGCCACAATCCGCATCAAAGCGAGGTTCTTCAACATATAGCGAATTCACGCCCACGCCCCGACGGAAGAGAGGAACGATGTGACCAAAGATGCCTTTTATGAGCGCTTGGAGCGCCCTTATAATAATTGCACCCGCCACAATATCAAAATCGTGCTTGGCGACTTTAATGCCAGAGTGGTCAAAGAAGGTATCGGCCTGTAAATTCAGCCTCCATGATGAAACATCCCCAAATGGGTTGAGGCTGATCGATTTCGCCAGAGCCCGAAATATTGTTATCTGTAGTACTAGATTCCAGCACAAGAAAATACATCAAGCTACCTGGCTGTCTCCGGATCGAAAAGCCACCAACCAGATCGATCATGTTGTGATAGACGGAAGACACGTCTCCAGTGTTCTAGACGTGCGTACGCTCCGAGGTCCTAACATCGACTCGGACCACTATCTTGTTGCAGCCAAGATTCGCACCCGCCTCTGTGCAGCAAAAAACGCACGTCAACAAACACAAGGAAGGTTCGACGTCGAGAAGCTGCAATCACAACAGACAGCCGAACGATTTTCTACACGGCTTGCACTCCAGCTTTCTGAGAGCACTCGTCAACGACTCGGTATAAACGAACTGTGGGACGGCATTTCAAACTCCTTACCTACAGCTGCAATCGAAACCATTGGTTTTCGGAAAATGTAAGAGAACAGCTGGTTCGACGAGGAGTACCGTGTCGCAATGTTACAATCGACCACAACACGTGCGGGATGGGATAGATCCCGAGAGTTGAAGAGGGACGCGAGACGCATTTGCAGACAGAAAAAGAAAGAAGCCGAAATGCGTGAGTATGAAGACCTTGATAAGCTGGCCGGCAGGGTTAATGCTCGAAAATTCTATGAAAAAGTGTGGCGGCTTACAGAAGGTTTCAAGACTGGAGCATAATCTTGTACAACCTCCAAAGGTGATCTAGTAATCGATGCCCAGAGCATACCTAAATTATGTAGGGAACAGTTCTCCAGCCTGCTGAATGGCAGAGAAAGTACAACGCCAGGAGAAGGCGAATTCGATTCACCATGCGCCAAATCTTGGAAAAGACCCATGAAAGGAGAATTGACACACACCACCTCTTCGTCGATTTCAAAGCTGCTTTCGATAGCACGAAAAGGAGCTGCCTTTATATCGCGATGTCTGAATTTGGTATCCCCGCAAAACTAATACGGCTGTGTAAACTGACGTTCAGCAACACCAAAAGCTCCGTCAGAATCGGGAAGGACCTCTCCGAGCCGTTCGATACCAAACGAGGTTTCAGACAAGGCGATTCCCTATCGATTGATATTGATATCATCGGCCTCAACACCCGCGTCGTTAGTTCTGCTTTCTCCAGACTGGACAAGGCAGCAAAACAAATGGGTCTGGTAGTGAACAAGGGCAAGACGAAATATCTCCTGTCATCAAACAAACAGTCGTCGCACTCGCGACTTGGCTCTCACGTCACTGTTGACAGTCATAACTTTGAAGTTGTAGATAATTTCGTCTATCTTGGAACCAGTGTAAACACCACCAACAATGTCAGCCTGAAAATCCAACGCAGGATAACTCTTGCCAATAGGTGCTACTTCGGCTTGAGTAGGCAATTGAGAAGTAAAGTCCTCTCTCGACAAATAAAACCCAAACACTATAAGTCACATCTAATTCCCGTCCTGCTATATGTTGCAGAGGCTTGGACAATGATAACAACTGATGAGTCGACGTTGCGAGTTTTCGAGAGAAAGATTCTGCGAAAGATTTATGGTCTTTTGCGCGTTGGCCACGGCGAATCTCATTCGATGGAAATATGAGCTGATATATGACGACATTGACATAGTTCAGCGAATTAAAAGAGAGCGGCTAGGTCATGTCATGTCATGTCCCAATGCATGAAAACACTATATGGGAAGCAGAGGAAGAGGAAGGCCTTCACTCTATTGGAAGGACCAGGTGGAGTGGATCTAGCGTCGCTTTGAATATCTAATTGGCGCTTCGTAGCGAAAAGAATAAACTACTGGCGCGCTGTTGTTAACTCGGCTATAATCGCGTAAGCGGTGTCTACGCCAATTAAGAAGAAGAAGGCATATTGTCCTAAAATATTGTACAATATTAGTAGTGACCATTATTACCGTTTTTTATTATTGCACGCAAGAGTAAGGTTGTTATCATGGGAAAAATCATATAGTACTGAAGCTAATGTTGCCCAACAAGAATTACAAGAATTCGTAGATTTGCTTGGGAAGATGGGAGACCATTTAGATAGTTACAACGTGAATGGTTTACTGCATTTAGCTGCACTAAGCAATTCGGTCCTCTAGATCAGTTTTCAGTCTATAAGTTTGAAAACCATATGCAATGTTTAAAAAAAACTTATGAAGAAGCTGAATAAAATTCTGCAGCAATTGCATTTTATACACGTTGAAAGAATTAGTACAAACATTGAACCCAACAAAACTTCACAAATTAATTTATTTAGTATAGAAATAAAAAAAGAAAAAGACTCTTGTTGTTTCAGCGCGTTGATTTTTTATGGTGAAAATTATTTTGAAGAACCTTTAGATGCCTCATCTGGCTTAAGTATTTTAGTGGCGAAGAGGTTAGATAAAAATTTATTTAAAATAAAAAACACGACATTGTTTACAAATATTTCTCATTTCTACATGAGGGAAAGTTTCTTCTAATACCAATTTTAGATAATTTATTTCACAAATTTTCAAATAAGTACTTTTTAAAGTATTTATGAATATTTTTTCTCGACTCATTTTATAACATTGTGTTAAATATTTGATAGAGAACTTTGATACTGCTTATTTTTATTTCACAATAAGATGGAAAATATATTTGACGACATTGATTTGGAGGACTGTCCAACAACGCCTTCAACTCCAATAAAAGGTATGCAGTTTACAGTACTTCATTTTTAATTTAGCGTTACGTTTTTGTTATTGTAGAGGAATTTCCATTGAAGCGAAAACACTTTAACATTTCTGGTTGATGTAACGCAGAAGTCAAGTTTTCAAAACGATCTGTGGATGAAAACGGTATTATAGCAACCAGAAAATTTAGTTTTTGAAATATATTTATTTAATTGTGTTTCTACCCTATTCCAGGGGTTATTGACATGTTAACTACAGTTTCCAAACAACTTGAAGATTTGACAACAAAAGTAGGCAATTTGGATACTAAAATCGATAGTCATTGTGAGAACTAAATATCTATACAGAATTTAGTCCACACAACCCATAAAGGCACACCCTATTGTTCACAACACAACGGGAAAACCACGCCACTTCTACGAACACAAGAAGATTGGGAAACAAGACACGCATTTGAAATGACAATAAGAATGCATACGCAGCGGTAAAACCACGCCACCGCCAGCAACATACGCAGTCCCAGCAACACACGCCATCGCAACGCAACATGTTGCGAATGTGTTAGCACGCAGCACAGGCTTGGTGGCGAGTTAGATGGCCGATGATCAGTCAGCCAGCACGGGACTGTGACAGCGTACGCACGTTTGGCGTCAGACTACGCAGTGAGTTTATCCTCTGGTTAGTCTTGGTACCCTGACTTGTGAACGCCGTCTGTTACGGGTGAGCTTGGTAGTGACGCAGTCTTCCGTGATCCGGGATCTTTACGCGGCAAAGTGATTAAAAGGACCTCTCCAGCGTAAACGTGTACACCAGTACAGCGTTATTGAAGCCTACACGAGCGTCGGCAGAAGTAGCCGAACGTAGTCGTCGTAGCACGCGAGTGTCAACGGGTACACCAGTACAGCGTTAGTTGAAGCCTACACGAGCGTAGTCGTCGTAGCACGCGGGCGTCAACGTATACGCCAGGACATCGTCATCGAAGTTTACAGGAGCGCCGGCAGAAATAGCCGGGCGCAGTCGTCGTAGGAGAGGAGCGTCAACGTGTACGCCAGGATACCTTTATTGAAGCCTACACGAGCCCCGGCAGAAATAGTCGAGCGTGGTCGTCGTAGCATGGGAGCGTCAACGTACGCCAAAGGATAGTGTCAGCGAAGCCAACGCGAGCGCCGGCAGAAGCGGGAAACGGTATTGCCCTAACGGGTCACACAGAACCGTTACCCTGACAGCGTCGTCTTCGGGCGACGACAGTACAACGCAGGAGACAATCTTGTAACATAAATCAATATATATTACATATTAACATAAGTTGAATGAAATAAAGTACAATTCGCAGAAGAGCCCCAACATTTACAAATTTATTGTAACGAACCCTGGACACGGCGAGTATAACTCAGCAATTTATACTTGTAAGAAGCCGGGGCAGCAAAAAGCTTCGTTACATCATCTGAAAGAAAATGTAAGTCTACGTCCTTAACAGTTTTTATATCCATAAATTATTATTTTTCTCTATATGTCCCTTTGTTCCTTTTTCCGATTATTTATAAAAGTGAAGAAATTACGCAATAAAAACGGCCCGTAAAAGCCAGGCTGGTGAAAAAGTCGGCAAGTTGCAAACTGGCGAGCTCTGTTTGGCGTTTGATGAAAAAAATAAGCAGCAATAAAAATTAAATTTTTTAAGAATTTTAGTGATTCTTTATTTTTCATGTATTCTAGTGCAGATCGTACTCTTCAGTCAAGTACTTTGTCATACACGGTATTTTCTGTTTAATTATCAGTCCCAATAACAAAGAACGCAGATGGACTTTAGTCCCTTGAACATCCCACGCATAACGCGAACATGGATATTCCAGATCCAAACCTCTCTAAATTATTGATCTTGCTGTTGTCCGTATTTGACTTAGAGATGCAGAGAAAATATCGTATCCCAAGTATATATAGAAAACGATACTCTTTCTAGTAAATTTAGTTCTTCACATGCAGCACGATATGTTGGGAATATTATACCGTTAATGTTCCGTACTATTTCAAATGACATTGGCTCACACACATTTACCAGTAACAAACTCAAATAGAAGCATTCATCATTATTCGGATGAACTGTATACATACGACCAAGAGCAGCAGTAGAACGCACATCCGAATAACCAGGAACTGCTTAGCCTTGCTTGCGTCTTCAAAAATTCGTCGATGAAGCATTCCATGTATAATAATGTAACATCTCCGAGTAAAGTAAAGTTCGGGCAAACGAATCGCTTTGGCAGATCTCAAAGAAATTGGTTAGTGTTGTCGCTGGAGGTGTTTGACGTCCGTTGAACAACATTCGAATCCGTAAAATATATTCTTTGACCATTCTCCACACGCAAAGCCAAACGCACAATAGTAAGTAGACGTTCATGAATAGGAAATGCGAATATTTGCCAAATTGCTTGATTGCAGTTGACATAGGGACCAACTTGATAGCGCGCAATTTCATCCTTGATATTGGAGCTTTTGGTGCCGCAAAACCGCCATATCGCTGCCTTTCGTGACATATTTACAGATGTGTTTTATAGATTTTACTAAATTGTAATAATTGACGTTGCAATGTGTCTGGAACGTTTTAAAAAGAATTGGCGAATATGGAACAATCCAACTGTTGTCAATCACTAAATCGATTCTTTTCACTTTTGTTGTTATAGTTCGACCGTTATCATCGGCTGGTCGACGCCGATATAGTAGATAACCATCGTTGGCAGTGACAGTCTCCACCCTTAATTTCCGTGGATACCGTGTGGAACACTTGCCGTCGATCATGCAAGACGATTGGAGACATGGTCTTTTAATCATATTTCGAATTACAAGCAAATAGGACTTTTTGAATTCAGCGCCCCCTGCTGGTGCCATCTACGTCGACTGGGGCGTTAGAATCTGCCATCTTTATTGATTGTCCAGTGAGTGACATTTCACCAATTGGAAGTGAAGTTATTGCGTTTTAAGTGTCAGTATGTTTGTATTATCGGTGCGAAAATGAGCTTCGAACAAAGAGCCAACATTAAATTTTGTTTTAAAATTGGTAAAACTTTTACCGAAACGTTTCAATTTATGAAACAAGTTTATGGCGATGATGCCTATCTCGTAGCAGAGTACACGAGTAGTTTCAACGTTTTCGTAATGCAAAGTGGTCGTGAGGACATAAATGATGATCAACATGTGGGCCAATCAAAAACCGTAATCACCGGAAATTCTATCGCAACTGTGCGTGAATTCATCAAAAATCAGCCGAAATCATCATTGACATTCATGGAAATGGAATTGAACATCTCCAAAACATCGATTTATCGCATTTTCATGCAACATTTGGGCTTAGAAAAGGTGTATGTGAGGTTTGTTCCGCACAAGTTGACTGAAGACCAAAAAATGCTCAAAATCCAACAATCGAAGGCGATTATTTGATCAAAAATCACATTTTAACCATTAACCACACCCCATATTCACCTGATATGGCACCGTGCGACTTCTTCCTTTTCAGAAGAATGCATCTGCCCATGAAAGGAAAGCGTTGTGCAGACATAGAGGCCAATCAAAACTCTTGTACCGGCATACTGGCGGCCATACCGGCAAACGAGCTAAAACACTTGTTCGACATACTTTTGGATCGTACAAAAAGCTATATTGAAGCAGAAGAAGCTTGTATAAAATAAATTGATTTTGCTGAAAAAAACATGTATTCTGTTTTTATACCCTGAACAGGGTATATTAAGTTTGTCACGAAGTTTGTAACACTCAGAAGGAAGCGTCGGAGACCCTATAAAATATATATATACATGAATGATCAGTATGTTGAGCTGCGTCGATTTAGCCATGTCCGCCTGTCTGTCTGTATATAAGTTAGCACCCCATACATTCAAAAAGTAGTATATGATGCATTAATATCGTATGATACAAAGTAATATAATATGACACCCTTAAATCGCTGAGAGCGCGACACGTGTAGTGGCAACCTGTGGGAAGCGCAGCGTCAGCAAAACTCCGTACCCGTTGCAGCGGCAAGCATAGGACTAGAGTTAAGTATAATTAAATGTAAAAGTTAGTTCTTTAGTGGAATTCAATAAAGGAGCAGAGCTCCCAGAATATATTTTTTTAATAAAAACAACAAAACGTTTTTAACTGGCCCCCGAGGTCCCAGGACCAGGGCGCGAAGAAGTAAAGCCTGGAAATCAAAAACTAAGGCTACGCGAGTGGCGAACGGTATAGATCGTGAAAAAAATTATAGAAAACAAAGCATGAAAAAATAAAAAGTAAGGCTACGTTAAAAGTGAAAAAAAAAAACAAATAATAATACTGTGCTAACGAGCGGCTACTACGCCCAACGGGGGATTTTAAAAAGCGTCGAGGGACCCCAGTACCAGTCGAAAAAAGGACAAAGCCGGAACGCATAAGGATACCCTATGAGAAGCTGGAAACCTTTATTGTAAGCTTTATAAAAAATACTAACATTATTATAAAGAATATTTTCACTGTAAAGAGTACAGAATTAAACTATTAAATTGTTCAACCCAAATAGAGAGAGGTTCAAAATAAAGAAAAGAGAGGTCTTAAACTTAAAGAAAATAAATTTAATTTAAAGAAATTTAATTACTCGAAGAAAAAAAAAGAGGGGGAAAACAGTCCTCAATTAAATTAAGCTTTTACAAAAAATTCTAAAATTGTTAAGGAAAGCGCTAGTGCAAAGAAAGGAAATTTAATTATAATTTAATTGTTCGACATAGAAATAAAAAGATTACAATGCCAGACACAGCTGAAGAACTAATTGAGCAGCTAAATCAAATGAGGCCCGATTATGGGAAAACCACGCGTCCTCCAAATCCTTCCACACATCCTTTAATCCCTGCCTAACCCAACTCTTATAACAACAATAGTTCGAGAAGTACCCGAACGAATGAGTACGCAAACTGTAACAGACTTTAAAGAACCCGACCATAGCGATACACTGAACGCGAACAACATAAGTGAACTAGATAAGATTCCGGACATGGTGAAATGCTTTAGGGAATTCTCAGGACGACCAGAAGAGTTTAACTTCTGGAGGAAGAGCGGAGACAGGATTTTTACAGCCTACGAGGGAGTCAAGAATACCCCTAAATTTTTGCGATACTTCATACGATGAGGCATAAAGTAATTGGTGATGCCGACACCGCATTAGAATCATATAATACTCCACTTGATTGGAGCCAAATTAGAAAATGGAAAAAGGAAGTAGACCAAAAGGTGAAATCAATACGTTCAAGACAAATCATCATCAGAATAGGGCCAATACATTCCAAGACAATCGACCACTGAAACGTCCGATTTCCGCACAACTGACTCACCCTTCAAGCAAAATACAACGAAATTTTTTTACTAACGTAGTAGAATCAGACCCCAACGGGATATACGACGACAATTCCTACGATAGCAATTACAATGCAGGAAAAAATGAGCCTGATACTATTAATTTTTTAGATTAGCGCCGTCTTCACTGCCTTATTACGAATTTAGGACAAGGCGCGGGACACAATAAATTTTCTTATCGATACCGGATCCAATAAGAATTACATCCAATTCACTAGAATTAGGAATCCAATTCTGAACGAAAATCCCTTTGCGGTAAAATCAATTGCCGGAACAATTGAAATTACTCACCATACCTTCGTCGACATTTTTGGACCAACAGTAGGGAAAATAAATTTTTTCATATTACCAACTCTAGGGTCGTTCCACGGCATAATAGGCAACGACACACTTAAAGAATTAAAAGCAATTATTCATACCGACAAATATTTAATGACAAGTTGTCAAAGTATAAATATAACGTTAAGGCAACGAATATACCACGAGGTGAATAATGTGGCAATCAATACCCCACATCTCTCATTACAACAACAAAACATAATTAATAACATTATTGATAAATTTCCAAACCTTCTTTCCGATCCCGATGAAAAACTTACCTACACCACCCTCGTAAAAGGTGAAATCCGGACTACAACCGAAACCCCCGTCTATTCCAACCCATACCCGTATCCCATGGCATTCAAATACGAAATCGAGCGTCAAATTGATCTCTTAGATAAAGGAATAATAAGGAGATTGAAATCTCCGTACAACTCCCCAATTAGAATAGTTAACAAAAAGGCAGATGCCTCTGGCGAAAAAAAATGTCGAATGGTCGTAGATTATCGTAAACTCAATTCAGTTACGATTCCCGATAAATATCCCATACCAGAAATTAACGAAATCCTGGCAAATCTGGGAAACAATAAACTATTTACTGTTATTGATTTAAAAAGTGGGTTCCATCAGATTCCACTTCGCGAGTCAGACATTGAAAAAACAGCATTTTCCGTAAACAACGGAAAATATGAATTCCTCCGGTTACCTTTCGGTTTAAAAAATGCTCCGGCCACATTCCAAAGAGCACTAGACGATATCCTTCGTCAACATATAGGAGTAAGATGCTATGTTTACATCGATGATGTAATAATATTTGGCAAAAACGAAGAAGAACATTTTAAAAATATAGAATTAGTATTTCAAACCCTAGAAAATGCTAACATGAAAATCCAATTAGATAAATGTACATCTGTTAAAGAAGAGGTAGAATTTTTGGGATATGTAATCAGTTCAAATGGGATAAAAACCAACCCTGAAAAATTAGAAGCAGTAGCCAAATTTCCAGTTCCACAAACTCTTAAAGAATTAAGATCCTTCCTAGGTATGTCAGGTTATTACCGACGATTTATCCAGGATTACGCAAAGGTAGCTAAACCATTAACAGCACTGGTAAGAGGAGAAGCCGGTCATGTCTCCAAACGGAACTCGAAAAATATAGAAATAGAATTAAACAACGAGGCTTTAAAAGCATTTAATAAAATAAAAAATACCTTAGTATCCAAGGATATAGTTTTAGCGCATCCAAATTTCGATAAAGATTTTGAACTAACGACCGATGTCTCAGATTTCGCATTAGGTGCCGTCCTATCGCAAGACGGTAGACCAATTACTTTCATATCGAGAACTCTAAGTAAGGCCGAAGAGCATTATGCCACCAATGAGAAGGAAATGCTTGGTATAATATGGTCACTTAATTCACTTAGAAATTACCTCTACGGTTCAAAAAAAGTTAAAATTATCACCGATCATCAACCTCTTACCTATGCCTTAAGCCATAAGATTACTAATAGTAAAATGAAGCGATGGAAAACCATTTTAGAAGAATATAACTATGAACTAACTTACAAACCTGGTAAAACAAATGTAGTTGCAGACGCCCTTTCAAGGATACCAATACAAATAAATTCACTCACACCTACGATTCATAGCGATGAAAGCTCAAGTCATAATTTAATCCCTTGTACAGAAGTTCCAATCAATGTTTTCAAAAATCAAACTTTTTTAAGATTGACGAAATATTTTCATATCAATTTAAAATAATTTTTCCAACAGTGCATAGACATATAATTACAGAGCCAGAGTACAACGAACAGTCATTGATTTCATACATGAAACGATACCTTAACCCATCCGTTATAAATGGAATTCATACTGAAGAAAGGATAATGGGTATGATGCAAAATATCTATCCTATTCATTTTAGTAGCATTAAAAGCCGATGTATTCGAAAACTAGTTGAAGATATTAGTGACGAACAAGAGCAGGAGAACGTCATATTAAAAGAACATTTAAGAGCACATAGGAATGCCACTGAAAATAAAACACAAATTCTCGAAAGAAAAAAAATATTTTCCCGGTATGTTAAATAAAATAAAACGAATAATAGCCAACTGCACCGTTTGTAAAGAAAATAAGTACGAGAGACATCCCAATCAACCGAAAATTGCAGAAACTCCATTATCAACATATGCAGGACACACAGTTCATATCGATATATTTTTAACAGAAGGAAAAATAGTAATGACAGCTTTAGACAAATTTACAAAATACGCAGTAACAAAAAGCCTAAATAGCAGAGCAATAGAAGACGTCAGGAAACCTTTAAGAGATATTATATTTTTCTTCGGAGTACCAAAATTAATAGTTATCGACAATGAGTCATCTTTAAATTCAGCCTCTTCAAAATTTATGATGAAAGAAGAGTTAGGTATAGAAGTTTACACTACTCCTCCATACAAAAGCCAAGCTAACGGACAAGTGGAAAGGTTCCGCTCTACAATAATTGAAATAATGCGCTGCATAAAAGAAAACGGTGGACACAGAAATTTTGAAGAACTTTTAGAAAGAAAGAAAGTCAGTCCATTCCACTACATTCAGTACACCTATTTTTTCATAGGAATGTTACATTTACCCCCGAGGACATAGAAAGAACTAGACAAAGCAACTTAGAAAAATTAGCTGAGAAAGGATATCGAATACCATAACAAAAATAAGAAGGAAATAAAATCATATCTACCAGGACAAATGATATTTGTTAAGAAAAATATGACATTAGGAACTAAGTTAAATAAACCCCACAGTAAGGAAATAGTTAAGGAAGATACAAAGAAATAGTACCGTGTTAACTGAAAAAAGACAAGTAATTCACAAAGGTAGAATACGTAACTAAATATGCACTGACATTTTTTTCCAGAATAGTACTACCGCTGTGCCTGACGGAAGTACAGATCCTCGACTACTCAAACTCCCAATTAGTAATAATAGAAAAGGGAACGGCTAAACTACAAACAGGAACATTTAGGATAATACATGAAATTGACACAGAAAAATATATGGACACACTTGACCGCATAGAAGCGACTATTAAAATTGAAACTATCCGCAAAAACCCTAATTACCCCTTCATATCCCACTTATTAACACAGATAAGAGCCCAACTGGTATTTTATCTAGGCCTGATAACTGTCCTCTATGTTCTGGGTTGATAGTTTCGTCTGTCGCATTAAGTAAGTCAAAATTAGGGTTGAGAACATGTTGTAAATGTTGTCGGCCCTCATTCCTGAGTACCTGACCTACAATTGTGGTAATTAGTGTTGTCAGTTCAGCATTCGGTTGAGAATTATTGGCGGGAGTTGGGTTTGGGTTTGCGTTCACTGATCCTTGATTAGGAGCAGGAGGAGGGATTGCAGGCTCATTTAGTATACTGGGCTTAATCATTTTAGAAATTCTTTTAAGTTTTGGAGCCTTTGAATTTTATAGCTAACTAATTTTATTGTTAATAGTGTTTTTGTTTGTTAATTATCCTTTTTCTCTGGAGGGTCCCTTTGGTGGTAAATCGCAGAGTAGGATGTAATGTTATATTGAACCGGAGGGTCCCCCGTTAGGTGGTGAATCGCGGTTCGTGTTTATTTGTCCTTTTATTGGCTGTACAAGCCTATGTTATGTTTTTATATTCCTCTGGAGGGTCCCCCCGAAGGTGGTGAATCGCAAAGGAAATTTTATGTTATTAGACTAGAGGGTCCCCCCGAAGGTGGTGAATCGCAGCCTAGATTGTTTTAGGTTATTGGCTGTACGAGCCTGATTTTAAATGGGTTAGTAAATTTTGTTAGTTTTTAATTATCCTTAAAAGTTATACTTATTATATGGCTATCTAATATAATTTTAATTTTTCTTAAAATATTAATTATTTATTCTTACAAGTATCCTCGTGGCGACGGGGAGGTGTTCCTTTTTGGCCTTCTGCTTACTGGGGTTCTCACGGTGCGCACGTATCGAGGGTGCGTTCCCTTCCTACAGGATTCCAACGCTGTGTTTCGCTGTGTTTTGGTTCGGGACCAGTTAGTTCGCTTCCGTTTTCACTTGGCCGTTTTTTCTTTACGGGCTGTTATGTGGGCGTACTGTCTTTGTGTGTTCACTTGTGGCACTGAAACATATGTAAATATTGGCACTGCAGCTGCTTTGCAGGCGTCTGGCCAAAAACTATGACACTTTTTTATACGCGGCTGTTGTACAGGCGATTGTCTATATTTAAGTGACGACGCGGTATCACAATGTTCAATTTTAAATTTTTAAGGACACGGTGAAACAACACTTTGACACGTTACGGCGCGAATCTAAGCTGGTCCCTGCTCGGGCGCCAGTTAAATTATATTTTTATAATTTTTATTTTTAAAAAACAAGTGGACTCGCGTCCACTGTCTTTATTCTTTATTGACCGTCTTCTTTTACAAACGAATAAAATCTAAATCTCAATAATATTCTTAACTTTAATGAAACCTATTTCTGCACACAAGTCACGTTTCACTTGCATGTGCAATATTTGTTGATTTGCCGAATTACTCCGTTTATTATTTATTGTTCCCAGCGATCTCAGCGATCTCAGCTTTCCCAAGAATTGCCGAATTGCAGTAGTAAGGTACGTTGATCGAAGCGCTCCAAATTTATTTGGTGTCAGCAGTTTATGCGGATGCGCGTGCAAAGTTGGGTAACTATTTTAGCCAATTTGTTTTTGTCAATTGGCATAGCTTTTATGAGCTGTTGTGTTAACTTACATACATATTTACGCACGTTGGAAGCCGAAGCTGTTACAGGGGCAAGGGAAGCGGTGACAATCGGAGGCCATTAGTTTATTTTTTTTCGGCACAGCTCGGATTTTCTACCAACAACACAATGTTGTGGCACTTTGTCGTCGCGTCAGTGCTTCGACAGATTGACTCTTTGAAAAAACGTAAGTTTTGGCTATTGGTTGACCGTGACAACGGAGATGCGAAATGTGTCATAGAAATTCTATTGGTACAAATATGGAAATTATAACGAAATAATGTGAATATGCATATTTCATGAAGGTCATCAATTTTCTTTGAAGAAATGAAGATCATTTTGCACATCTTCACTTCGTAATAGTCGAAATAATAATAATATTAATTTATTTAAAAATTAAAAAATACAAATAAAGAGAAATAAAAATAAAATAATTTTTCCTAATTTTTCGCGATTTTATAAAAAAATTTAAAATTTTTACCATTTTTCGAAAAACAATGGTTCATTTGATACAAAATAATCACGCATATGTTACAATGGTTCATATAATACAATAAAGCATGCATATGTGACACAGAGAATGCTTTTTTACATTCTCTGTGTGACTTTGTATATTTTGTATATTTTTCTAAAAAACAATTCTCTTTATTTATTCTCAGTCATTTTACATATCGTCACCTGAAATGCAAAATAACGTATCATCAAAAAATTCGAAATCGAGTGTCTTATTGATTATGTTTCACTACTTCAAATTATATACATAATATCACATAGGTCCAACATTTTCAGGTACTGCTCTCAGATATAAACTAGTTTTAACCAATATTAAAAATTTTTTTCACTCATGTTCCATTTTATGTCATGTTTCATTCATGCCACTGTAAATTTCCGAAAATGTTGTTACGTTATTTTGCATTTCAGATGACGATATATTTCTGCCACTGCACGTCCTCAATTCTGCTAAATAGCAGCGAGAACGGCGAATTCCTTGATCTGATTCTATCAGCTTTGTTAGCCGCGCAATCGAACCATCATACAGATTTCGATTTGCACCTTCTCAATACTTTACGTTCTCTGGTTGGTTTTCGACATCAGCAGCGATCGGTGCGCATTTACGCCAACTTCTACCGGAGTTCTAATTTTACAATTTTCGCTTTTTTTAACTTTTATAATAAAACCCCATTGAGATATCCCATACATACAGGTGTGTATGCAAATACAATCGCTTCTTTTATTTAGGAAAAATAAACTAAGTAAAATTAGTGATTAAAATGTGAGTAGGGAAACACAAGTTATTGTAGAAGTTCAGTATCACGGTACCGGATCAAATGTGTATTGCTTGTGGTTATCGGAAAACATTCACACACATTATAATTCGTAAATTAAATTACCGGAATCTTTCGATGTAAAGGGTGATATTTTAAGAGCTTGATAACTTTTCTTAAAAAAAAACGCATAAAATTTGCAAAATCTCATCGGTTCTTTATTTGAAACGTTAGATTGGTTCATGACATTTACTTTTTGAAGATAATTTCATTTAAATGTTGACCGCGGCTGCGTCTTAGGTGGTCCATTCGGAAAGTCCAATTTTGGGCAACTTTTTCGAGCATTTCGGCCGGAATAGCCCGAATTTCTTCGGAAATGTTGTCTTCCAAAGCTGGAATAGTTGCTGGCTTATTTCTGTAGACTTTAGACTTGACGTAGCCCCACAAAAAATAGTCTAAAGGCGTTAAATCGCATGATCTTGGTGGCCAACTTACGGGTCCATTTCTTGAGATGAATTGTTGTCCGAAGTTTTCCCTCAAAATGGCCATAGAATCGCGAGCTGTGTGGCATGTAGCGCCATCTTGTTGAAACCACATGTCAACCAAGTTCAGTTCTTCCATTTTTGGCAACAAAAAGTTTGTTAGCATCGAACGATAGCGATCGCCATTCACCGTAACGTTGCGTCCAACAGCATCTTTGAAAAAATACGGTCCAATGATTCCACCAGCGTACAAACCACACCAAACAGTGCATTTTTCGGGATGCATGGGCAGTTCTTGAACGGCTTCTGGTTGCTCTTCACCCCAAATGCGGCAATTTTGCTTATTTACGTAGCCATTCAACCAGAAATGAGCCTCATCGCTGAACAAAATTTGTCGATAAAAAAGCGGATTTTCTGCCAACTTTTCTAGGGCCCATTCACTGAAAATTCGACGTTGTGGCAGATCGTTCGGCTTCAGTTCTTGCACGAGCTGTATTTTATACGGTTTTACACCAAGATCTTTGCGTAAAATCTTCCATGTGGTCGAATAACACAAACCCAATTGCTGCGAACGGCGACGAATCGACATTTCACGGTCTTCAGCCACACTCTCAGAAACAGACGCAATATTCTCTTCTGTACGCACTGTACGCATTCGTGTGGTTGGTTTAATGTCCAATAAAGTAAACTGAGTGCGAAACTTGGTCACAATCGCATTAATTGTTTGCTCACTTGGTCGATTATGTAGACCATAAATCGGACGTAAAGCGCGAAACACATTTCGAACCGAACACTGATTTTGGTAATAAAATCCAATGATTTGCAAGCGTTGCTCGTTAGTAAGTCTATTCATGATGAAATGTCAAAGCATACTGAGCATCTTTCTCTTTGACACCATGTCTGAAATCCCACGTGATCTGTCAAATACTAATGCATGAAAATCCTAACCTCAAAAAAATCACCCGTTATTTCCTGTGCATTTAGTGGAATTGGCTCCACATTATTGATTGGTGTAAAGACGGTCCATAATCTTTTTAAAGTGCTCATAAATCGGATGTACTACCGTATATAAAAAATTAGTAGTTATGCCAGAATTTCGATGTGACCGCTTCAAGTGATAAAACGTATTGATACGACTTATGTGAAGATTAAAAATAAAAGTATTTTTTATGGAAGGTTTGTATTACTATGCGAAGGTTTAAGACAAATATTGTCCGTTGTTCCTCATGCATCACGTTGGGCAAAATTCCCGTTTTTTAATCCCAAAAAGTCAAACTATGAGAACACTCTCCGACTTGGGACTCATTCAACGGTAAAGATTTAGTTGAAATTTAATTTGATAGGTTTTGAATTTAACAAAGTATATGATATTTTTGGATATATTTATGAAACCATTTTATCAGATAGAATTTTGAAGTCAATTGTGTTAGTTTCAACCAATGAAGATTGTGGACTCATCAATAACGATGTATTGAATCGCATCGCTGGTGCAAAAAAGGTTATCACACAACTTCGACACAACTATTTGCAAGGATAACGGCGAGGTGAGTTTTGTCGTTTGATAAGAAAACACAATTTTATGATAAAAAAATATACTTTATTATTCAGTATAATCCCTCTGAACATTAACACTTGCTCCAACGATCTTCTAATCTGTGGATCCCATCTCTGAGTGAGAATCCGGAAGGTTTGCAAAATATGCTTCAACAGCCGTTATGACCTCTTCATTTGATGAAAAACACTTGCCACGCATACATTTTTTGAGTTCTGAAAACAAATGAAAGTAGGCTAGGGCCCATATCTGGTGAATACGGTGGATGCTCCAACAATGCGAAATTTAATTCGTGGTTTTTAGCCATTGTCAATATGCTCTTGTGACACGGTGCATTGTGCTGATGAAAAAGGATTTTTTTCTGCATACCGGGTCTTTTTTCACGAATTTTTTCTTCAACTGGTCCAAAAGGTAGCAATAATATAAACGAAATTCCTGTCGCATCCCAAAAAACTGATGTCATAACCTTCTTGGACACGAACTTCTTTCGAAGCCGAACAACCAGGTTCAAGTTAATACCACCAGTTCATATTACATGAACATATTCTATTTCTGTTATAAATATGTTACCCATATGGTACTTTGCTAATACTGTCCGCCTTAGGTGGTCCAAAAATGTAACTCATAGATTGTAAGATGAATCTTTCCACTTGTAACATATGTCCTACATGTGTCCTATCTCAAGTGGATTGTAGATATACTTCCTAGAATGTAAGATTAATATTTGTATCTAGGCTTAAGCATAATATTGTATTTAAGAAAATGTAATAAAGAAAACGAGGCAGTTGCCCGTGGTTGCCCAAAAACAAACGACGTAATTAATTTTCACACCACTCTTAAACCTCTTGTTTTGATTCAGGATTATTGTGATAGACCCAAGTATCATCCATAGTGATGAATCGACGCACAAAATCCACTTTATCCTTTTTAAAACGCTCTAAGTGTTGTTGAGAAAGCCGCATTCGAAAGCGTTTTTGTTTCATTGTTAGCGGCACCCAGTGTGCACACAGCTTTCTAAAACCTAAAATTTCACTTAAAATTTGGCTCGCACTGCCTAATGAGATGTGTAAAGCCTCTACTAAATCTCTCTCAGTCAATCGACGATTCTTTAAACCATATCCTATATTTTGGCTATGATTTCTGTTGTTGATGCGATTTTTGGACGTTTTTCACATGGATTAACTTTAAGGCTTGTACGACCACGTTTAAATTCTGTAACCCATTTTCCTACTTTTCTAATTGAATGTGAGCAATTATTATACACTTTTTACATTCGTTCGTGAATTACTGTGACACAGCGCACTATATGGCTTGCAAACAAAGAATGAATTGACAGATTGAAATGAAATTTTAGATACGTTCATATGAAGAGTGTACAAACAAAACAAAAAAACTTTTCGGCTGTAGCAAGGCCCGCTCTTATCGAACGACGCAACTTATTGAACAACCTGGTATACAGAAGAATAGAGTTTTTGAATACTTTGATTGTATGCGGTTTGCCTCCACATAAGTTAAAGCTCAAAATTAATGCGATAATTTTGCTAATTCGAAATTTAAATACAATCCAAGCATAAGTGAACGGGACGAGAATGTGAGTCAAAACAATGAACTGCTCGCTGAAAACGTATTTTGTTTCCACCCATACACTTGACGTACTCATTGACCGCAATGCCATTTAGTTTTCAAATGACACAGTTTCCAGTCATCACCGCATTTGCTATGACAATTAACAAAGGCCAAGGTCAGACATATGATATACTATGTTAGGACCGACAATGAAAATATGTATGTTTTCGTAGGAAAACTGGGCCCGAATCGCGGCACACGTTAAGGAGCGAAATTCAAATATTTTTCTTGTTTTCGGATCGTTGTACTCGCTATCGAATACGCTCTTTCGAAATTTGAAATTTTCTCATTCGATAACGTGTTCACTCGTTAAATATTTGAGAAACGTTATAGTACAAATAATTAAAAAGTTTTGAATATATCAGTTAAAAATATTCGGAGGTAAAATGTAAGTTATTTTTCTTTTATTGAGTTTATTTAACATGTATTATAATTATAACTAATGATTTAAGGACAAATGTAAACAAAATAAATATGCGTCAAAAAAATGTGATGAGTAATTTTATGCTACAGCATCAGATCTTAGCAAACAATATTTTGCCTAATTGTGGGCAAGGGAAAGTTGCATTAAATAAGCTATGGGATGCATTGACGCTAAAACTTAACTCTGCCGGTCCACCGATGAAAGATGCTAAATTTTGACGAAAAGTAAGATCAATACAAGTAAATAATATTAAATAAAAAAATAAAATAACAGATGATCAAAATAATAATAAAATACAAAAATAGGTATTTGCTGATCAAAAGCACAATATAAAAAAGAAAAAATCATTCAACAAAGCCTCGAAACAAAGGACTGGTGGTGGTCAATACGAAGAAAAGCTTTTAACTGTAGCAAACGAGCAACTTCTCCAAGCTACGGGGATAGATGTTGCAGTAGAAGAAAAAATCTTGAGAAATTACTTGGTTTAAAAAAGAGATCGCTGCAAATAAAAAAAGAGGTACATAAAGCAGATATGCAAAACAAAGCTGTAGAGTTGCAGATTAAAACTCATGAGCTTGATATTTTAAAGAGAAAAGTCCAGAAATAAACACCAATATATGCGATATGTTAATTCCAAGTTCCTGTTTTTATTGAAAATATGTTTATTAAAAGAAAATATGAATTGAAATGTTGTTGGAACGTTTAATTCAGTTATTATCTAAATACAGCATAATATGATCTCTAATTTTATGACCAATTTAGTTAATTGAGTCTCATTTCCCGTATCTATTTCTGTATTATTGTTTTCATTTACAAAATATTTGCAATAGTTGAATTTTTAAACTGTATGCAGATGTTATGTAACGCTGCACATACATTGCCGAACTTTGCCACCTTTTCAGGACTATACCGACTTCTTTTATCATTACTCAGAATTCTCCACCGGCCCACCGGCTGATTGAAGCATTGGTGGTACTGCGGTTGATAAATATCCGTTAAATTTTATTTCCGATCCGATGAAAGTAAATGCGTCTTTGGTCAGTCTAAACCGCTTCCTGAATCTGTAAATTATTTAAAATAATAATAAGATCTATACTAACCGTTTAATAATTAAAAATTTTCTTAAGCTGCTTCAGGTAAAGCCATGGGATTACGACCATTTGGTGATGTTTTTCATCTGAATCAGATGAACTTGTTCATTTTATTGAATGCAAAAACTAAATTTAGTAAATTTATGTATATACACGTATTGTATAATGGTATATTGATTACACAACTCTACAAAAAAATTGATTAATTATAAACAAAAACGATAAGAAAATACCTTTTTTCGTATAAAGTTTGCTTTTGTAAAAGTTATAGTAATAATACTATATAATAATTATATATAATTATACTATCGTTAAAGCGGTTTCCTAAATAAAAAAGCAAACTTTTTCATGGCACACTTTTTTTCGTATAATTACGACCTAAAACATGGAAAATTGCTGCTTTAATGTTAAAGTCAAATTTTGTGTTGACCCGTGTTATTTACGTTCAATTCTAATTCAAATACTTTTTTTTTACCAAATGCGACGATCCGCACACTCGACACGTTACGAAATATCACTCGATACGATTATATGCTCGCTCACGACTGCCGCGATTCGGGCCCTGGTTTTCGCCCTAAAAGTTGTGTTTTCGTCCATGTAAAATCTGTCAAACGAAAACACATTGAAAACCAGTTTTCGCTGAAAGCTAATATTCCACTCATTATAATCGGTGCCTGCTCTAGTTTAATCGATTTAATTGGGAGACATATTTTGCCGGACCTAAATTTTCAATTGATATTTGTTTACATTCCATATACAAATACAGCTGTCACTTGATATTGTCATATTAGGGGGATTCTCTTGCTGTTGCAAAACCCTTGCACGGTGCACGAATTGCAGAATTTTCCTCTTGGTGCAACGGCACAACAACAAACACACGCAGAAAATTATTTGCCAATGGCTGTAAAATATGTCAGACCAAAACTCATGTTTATTTTCGTGCCGTCATATACCACTAGCCCTTTCAGACCTAGGGATATTTTTCTTAATAATTTCGCATTAGACGTTTGAATATAATTTCTTTTTGTAAATATATGCCAAAATTAACCTGAAAAACGCTTCCAAAGTGTCCTTCTTTAAAAACAGGACATCGCACATTTGTGGTATCTAGGCTATAAGCTGTAAAACATCCCCTCAAAAATAATACAGGATCATTCTTCAATTTTTTTTTTTTAACTCAAAAATTTTCAAATACTTCACTATTTTATAAATATCATTTCAACTTTAATTGTTTGAATAAAAGAAAAGAAAGTTAGGTTACTAAGCAAAAGAATGCAATTGTATATATTTTAGTCAGTTACGTGTATGGTACTTTTCAAAACAGTCCTTATTTTTTGCGAGACAAAGGGTAACTTTACATTTTTGGCATCTTCCTCTTGATCGACTTCCGCAATTATTGAGGCAAACCCTCGGCGGATTATCTGAAATTGAAAGCCAGTGGTCATAGCGATCATAACGTATGTCATCAGGTGCATAATGAGGTCGATATTTGGTACCGTAAAAGTCTTCAGGCAATTTAAAGGGTTCAACCTGATAAGGAGCTTCGAGGTAAGCTGCTAGTACAGTGCCAAGCTCCATTTTGAATGTTAAAAATGACTTGACTTTCGACTTTAGTAGTCCGGAAATTTTGCAGTCTCCTCTGTATTCCATCCATGAATTATAGATTGCCAGATCAAGAAAGTGAAAAAACACCTTGACAGTCCATTTCTTTGTCTTCATTTTAATTCTGTAATATTCGAGCATTTGATCACACAAATCAACCCCTCCCATAAACATGTTATAGTTATCAATTACTGAAGGTATTTCAACGGGCAACCGGCGTTTCCGATTTCTATTCCACCTCTCAACTTCACCAACGGGGTCCTTTCCACATTTACTTGAAGCAACTATAACCGCTTTTGTATCCTTCCATTTCACAAGAGCTACGTTATTATTGGCATATATCACCTAGATTCATATCTTTATCCAGATGGAATTTAACACATTTAGGTATCATGTTTGCCATTATTGTACCTGTTGCAGGATAATTCATTTGGTAAAGCCATGCTACGAGAGGTATTGTAGTAAAAACCCTGTCGAAATATATTTGGCTGCCTTTCGGTAAGTTTTTTATTAGTCGCATAACTATAGATGGCCCATGTCCAAGACCGCAATCTTCAAATGTCCCTGCCCCTTGGAAGACTTCAAAATCTACTACAATGCATGTAGAAGTTGCGTATACAAGATTTTTCAAACCAATAGGCCTAGGTTTTGATCTGATTACTTGCCGAGCAGGGCATCTTCCAGTGAATGGTATCATTTGCTCGTCAGTCGAGTAGTTTGTGATATCAGTTGCCAATTCATTGCAGCGCTCCCTAATCATGTCTATGATGGGTTGAACTCTCCAAAATTTGTTAGTGGAATCTGGAACAGAAAAGTCTACAAAGTGTATGTCTGACCGTAGTTAGAGAAAATTCTTTCGAGACTTTGAATTAAATATGGCAGGAATTTTGCATTCGTTTGACCAGTACATTCTTATAGCAGGGTAGCCAAGGCAGCCCATTATGATTGCACACCTGTAAAATCGTTTTATATCGGCTGTTACATAACGCGCCTCTTGACCACGATTAGCCAAGACGTACTTTTTGGTAAATTTTACCACATTCTCATATTCCGGAAAATAATTCTTTATGTATTCTAAAGGTGTCTTCACCCTTATTTGATTTTGGCAACCATAACTTATTGGAAGCTGGGTGTTGGGAAAGGGTCCAAATTTCTCTCCTGGGGAGTGGTTTAGGTATAGCGTTCGATGACGGTTGTATGGCCGCTGGGCCTGCGAAGTTTGATTGTTGAGCTTCTGGATTCCCTTCATCGTTATCTGTACTTTCATCGCTTTCTGCTCCAGCGTTTACGTTAAACGGAGTCCAAGTTTCATCTACATTGTCATCATCATCACTTAAGTCTATATCAGATTGATCTAAAATGTCTAGGACTGCTTCAACGTCATCGCTGCTGCCCAAATCGAAAAATCTTCCTAGAAATTGGGAAGATAACACATTTGTGAGCATGTTACGAAACTGTATTCTGTGCCTGAATAACACAATTGTGATATCTGTGTTTTACTGCCCTCCAATTAATAATAACTATCAGCAAATTAATTTAAATGAGCACAATCACTTGAGAAGTTTTATGGTAACTTCAATCACTATCATAATTTTTTTTCATATGTTTAAAAAGAATAAAAACACTCACCACGTGGACGCATGTCTAAGCTTGCTAAATTACTATTTGAAACTAAAGCATGTATACCGCTATTAACCGTTTAACCGTTTAAATGTTTTTGTTTTTTGCAGTTCTATTGAAAAACAATGCTCACAATCATTGCCTACAGGTTCACACATGAAAAATAAATTTTTTAGGTAGTTTCCTGTAGTTAAAACCAGATCTCACAATTGTTATAGCTAGGTTTGAAAGGGCTAGATTCTGCAATGGGTGTTCTCTTGGAAAAGCAAAAATACAAAGAAAGTACTACATATGTATGTAGAGTGATAGGGGAGAAGTCCTACTCATTGAATTGTGGCAAAACAAAATTAGTTACCATTCTCGTTGTTGAAAATGTAAACAAACGAATTAATTCGAGAGTTGTCAGTGAAAACTCATCGAAGATTCCACAACCCACAAATGTGTTTTTAAGATGTTTTCAATGCCGGTCCGAACATAGTAATAGAGTTGGATTATTGTGAGGATACCTGTTTTTCGCATGGTCAACTTTGAGTTGATCGTTTGGTGGGCTTCAATTTTATGTCAGAAATGATGGTGGACAAGATCCTTTTGCTAATGATGAAAGGGTGCTTATAAAAGATATTGTTTACATTGACGTTTTGAAAACATTCTAATATTAAACTTAGAATTATTATTTAGTTAAATCTATGAACATAAATCCTTACAGATTAATAGAGAAATAGGATTCAAATTTGAATTCTAAAATAATTAAATTACAATTACACAAGTAGATAACTTAAACTAAAAAACAAAATTGAGGGTATTAATGAAGGATACCATAGAGTGAGAAAAATCAAGAAGAAATCGAGTTAAACTCACGCATATCACGCTTGAGAGGACCATATTCAGCAAATTTAGTACTTTCCTTTTTATAATAAAATGGTGAAATAGATCTGAGACAACGCTGAGGAGTATTTAGTTAATTTACCCTAATAAATATCTATACCTCCATTAATTTCATTGAAAACAAATGAAAAAGGCAGAGAACGGACCGTCGATTTTCCAGTAATTTAAGATGTAAAAGCAATAAACGAGAATTATACGATGGTATTGGGTCAACAAACTTTAAGAAGCATAGAGCAAATTTAAGAAAAATCTTTTGAACACGCTCGATCCAATTAATTGACGATATTATTATTCGTTATTATCATTTCAAACTTTGTTCAGTTTAAATCACATAAAACTAATCGAGATAGATATACAACTATATACAAGGTAGCACCCCACACATTGTATTAATATCATATGATACAAAGTAATTTAATATGACACCACTAAATCGCTGAGAGCGCGACACGTGTAGTGGCAACCTGTGGGAAGCGCAGCGTCTGCACCTCCATACCCGTTGCAGCGGCAAACATAGGTCTAGAGTTAAGCATAATTAATTAAACTTTAATTCTTAAGCGAAATTCAATAAAGGAGCATAGCTCCCAGAAAACATTTTTTTTAATAGAAATAACTAAACGTTTTTTAAGTGGCGCCCGAACAGGGACCAGCGCGCGAAAGTAGTAATAGATTGAAAACCAAAAAGTAAGGCTACGTGAAAAGTGAAAAAAATACTGTGCTAACGAGCGGCTACAACGCACAACGTGGGATTTGGAAACGTCGAGTGACCTCAGTACCGATAGAGAAAGGGACAACCCCGGAGCACATAAAAACCTTTAATGTAAGCTTTATAATATATTTTAAGATTATTAAAAAGGACATTGTTACTATAAAGAAATTAAAAGTTAAAAATTAAATTCAAAAATTCAAAAAATATATATAAAGAAAAAAAGGTCGTAAACTAAGGGGATATAAATTTAAATTAAAGGAATTTATATATTCGGAGAAAAAGATAGGAAAGAAAAGTCCTAAGTTAATGTGAGCTTCACAAAAATTCCAATATTGTCAAAGAAAGTGCTATTATAAAGGGAAAAAAATTTTAATTAATTAACTTAAAAGTAAATAGATTAATATAATGCCAAACGCAGCCGAAGAATTAATTGAACAACTAAACCAAAAGAGGTTAGATTATGGGCAAACCACCCATCGTTCGAATCCTTCCACCCATCCTCTAAATCCTCCCACCCCTAACCCAACTCTAATAACATCAATAGTTCGAGAGGTACTCGAACGAAGGAGTACGCAGACTGTAACAGACTTTACAGAGCCCGACCAAGGCGTGACACTGAACGCGAACAACATAAACGAATTTGAAAAGATTCCGGACATGGTAAAATGCCTTAGGGAATTTTCAGGCCGACCAAGAGAATTTAACCCCTGGCGGAAGAGCGTAGATAGAATTTTTAAAGCCTCTGAGGGAGTGAGGGAGTCTAAATATTTCGCGATACTCCATACGATCAGGCACAAAATAATTGGCGATGCCGACACCGCATTGGAATCATACAATACTCCACTTGATTGGAGTCAAATTCGAAAATGCCTTATGATGTATTATTCGGATAAACGGGACATAGGTACCCTCGAATACCAGATGACAACCCAATGTTACGACGACATTCCGACCTTTTACCAAAAGGTCTACCAACACCTTTCATTTATATTAGACAAAATTTCATGTCTCGAGCTAAGCGGCGAGTCCATACGGGCTATGACCAACTCATATAGAGACAAAGCTCTTGACACATTTATTAGAGGACTAAATGGCGATTTACCTCGTCTTCTCAACATGAGAGAACCGACAACCTTGCCACAAGCATTGAATTTATGGCAAAAACTTAACAACATGACTTATCATGCGAACAACACACAAAGCAAATATTCAACCACCACCACGACCTACCCGAAACAACAATTTAATAATTACAGGAATAATTGAGTTTTTCTTGCCGAATTAACATATTCCCACTCCCCCAGACGAAATTTCGACCAACATCCAATTGGTCGTCAATCAAACCGATATCTCCAATACTCTCAAAGCTATATGCAAAATAACCAAGGATTCGTGCTGAGGTTCAACAATTACCTGAACAACCCCCATATTACCAGAGAAAATACCTCCTTTAATAACAGACCGAATTTACCACCTAAACCACCGATCCCAATGGAAGTATACCAATCAATACGATTAAGTTAAATCAATTATCAGAATAGACCCAATACATTCCAGGACAATCGACAACCGAAACGTCCAATTTCCGCACAACTGACTCACCCTCTAACTAACCCTTACTAACGCAGTAGATTTAGACCCCAACGGGATATACGATGACAATTCCTACGATAGCATTTACGACAATGCAGGAAAAAATTAGCCTGATACTATTAATTTTTTAGATTAGCGCCGTCTTCGCTGCCTTATTACGAATTTAGGACAAGGCGCCAATTCTGAACGAAAAGCCCATTACAGTAAAATCAATTGCCGGAACAATTGAAATTACTCACCATACCTTCGTCGACATTTTTGGACCAACAGTAGGGAAAATAAATTTTTTGATCTCTTAGATAAAGGAATAATAAGGAGATTGAAATCTCCGTACAACTCCCCAATTAGAATACTTAACAAAAAGGCAGATGCCTCTGGCGAAAAAAAATGTCGAATGGTCGTAGATTATCGTAAACTCAATTCAGTTACGATTCCCGATAAATATCCCATACCAGAAATTAACGAAATCCTGGCAAATCTGGGAAACAATAAACTATTTACTGTTATTGATTTAAAAAGTGGGTTCCATCAGATTCCACTTCGCGGTCAGACATTGAAAAAACAGCATTTTCCGTAAACAACGGAAAATATGAATTCCTCCGGTTACCTTTCGGTTTAAAAAATGCTCCGGCCACATTCCAAAGAGCACTAGACGATATCCTTCGTCAACATATAGGAGTAAGATGCTATGTTTACATCGATGATGTAATAATATTTGGCAAAAACGAAGAAGAACATTTTAAAAATATAGAATTAGTATTTCAAACCCTAGAAAATGCTAACATGAAAATCCAATTAGATAAATGTACATTTGTTAAAGAAGAGGTAGAATTTTTGGGATATGTAATCAGTTCAAATGGGATAAAAACCAACCCTGAAAAATTAGAAGCAGTAGCCAAATTTCCAGTTCCACAAACTCTTAAAGAATTAAGATCCTTCCTAGGTATGTCAGGTTATTACCGACGATTTATCCAGGATTACGCAAAGGTAGCTAAACCATTAACAGCACTGTTAAGAGGAGAAGCCGGTCATGTCTCGAAAAATATAGAAATAGAATTAAACAACGAGGCTTTAAAAGCATTTAATAAAATAAAAAATACTTTAGTATCCAAGGATATAGTTTTAGCGCATCCAAATTTCGATAAAGATTATGAACTAACGACCGATATCTCAGATTTCGCATTAGGTGCCGTCCTATCGCAAGACGGTAGACCAATTACTTTCATATCGAGAACTCTAAGTAAGGCCGAAGAGCATTATGCCACCAATGAGAAGGAAATGCTTGGTATAATATGGTCACTTAATTCACTTAGAAATTACCTCTACGGTTCAAAAAAAATTAAAATTATCACCGATCATCAACCTCTTACCTATGCCTTATGCCATAAGAATACTAATAGGAAACTGAAGCGATGGAAAACCATTTTAGAAGAATATAACTACGAACTAACTTACAAACCTGGTAAATCAAATGTAGTTGCAGACGCCCTTTCAAGGATACCAATACAAATAAATTCACCCACACCTACGATTCATAGCGATGAGAGCTCAAGTCATAATTTAATCCCTTGTACAGAAGTTCCAATCAATGTTTTCAAAAATCGATTTTTATTCAAGATTGACGAAATATCTTCATATCAACTTAAAATAATTTTTCCAACAGTTCATAGACATATAATTACAGAACCAGAGTACAGCGAACAGTTATTGATTTCTTACATGAAACGATACCTTAACCCATCGGTTATAAATGGAATTCATACAGAAGATAGGATAATGGGTATGATGTAAAAAATCTATCCTATTCATTATAGTAACATTAAAAGCCGATATATCCAAAAATTAGTTGAAGATATTAATAATGAACAAGAACATTTAAGAGCACATAGGAATGCCACTGAAAATAAAACACAAATTCTCGAAACAAAATATTTTCCCGGTATGTTAAATAAAATAAAACGAATAATAGCCAACTGCACCGTTTGTAAAGAAAATAAGTACGAGAGACATCCCAATCAACCGAAAATTGCAGAAACTCCATTATCAACATATGCAGGACACACAGTTCATATCGATATATTTTTAACAGAAGGAAAAATAGTAATGACAGCTTTAGACAAATTTACAAAATACGCAGTAACAAAAAGCCTAAATAGCAGAGCAATGGAAGACGTCAGGAAACCTTTAAGAGATATTATATTTTTCTTCGGAGTACCAAAATTAATAGTTATCGACAATGAGTCATCTTTAAATTCAGCCTCTTCAAAATTTATGATGAAAGAAGAGTTAGGTATAGAAGTTTACACTACTCCTCCATACAAAAGCCAAGCTAACGGACAAGTGGAAAGGTTCCACTCTACAATAATTGAAATAATGCGCTGCATAAAAAAAAAACGGTGGACACAGAAATTTTGAAGAACTTTTAGAAAGAAAGAAAGTCAGTCCATTCCACTACATTCAGTACACCTATTTTTTCATAGGAATGTTACATTTACCCCCGAGGACATAGAAAGAACTAGACAAAGCAACTTAGAAAAATTAGCTGAAAAAGGATATCGAATACCATAACAAAAATAAGAAGGAAATAAAATCATATCTACCAGGACAAATAGTATTTGTTAAGAAAAATAGGAGATTAGGAACTAAGTTAAATAAACCCTACAAAAATAAGAAGGAAATAAAATCATATCTACCAGGACAAATAGTATTTGTTAAGAAAAATAGGAGATTAGGAACTAAGTTAAATAAACCCTACAGTCAGGAAATAGTTAAGGAAGATAGAAATAGTACCGTGTTAACTGAAAAAGGATAAATAATTCACAAGGGCAGAATACGTAACTAAATATGTACTGACATTTTTTTCCAGAATATTATTACCGCTATGCCTGGCGAAAGTACAAATCCTCGACTACTCAAACTCTCAATTAATAACAATAGAAAAGGGAACGGCTAGACTACAAACAGGAACATTTAGGATAATACATGAAATTGACACCGAAAAATATATGGACACACTTGACCGCATAGAAGCGACTATTAAAATTGAAACTATCCGCAAAAACCCTAATTACCCCTTCATATCCCACTTAATAACAAAGATAAGAGCCCAACTTAACAATCTAAAAGTAGACCAAGAAATAAAAAGATCAATAAGTTTCCTGGGTAGCGCATGGAAATGGATTGCAGGAAGTCCAGACCATGAGGTTACGAAATAATTTCAAGTAAGATAAATAATGTTTTACAAAATAACAATAATCAGACATTAATTAACAAACTTACAATAGGCAAAATTAGCGAGATAACAAATATTACAAATAATATAATTAAAACCATGCAAAATTAAGAGAGTTTAGAAATTGAAGAATTTTTACAGCTAAAATACAAATTAGAAATAATTAAGGAAGAAATTTTAAATATTGCATACGCAATACATTGGGCAAAAGCCAATATAATAATATCTTTTATCTTATCAAATGAAAAAATAAATATTGTGAAAGAAGTAATAGACAATGACAATATTCCATACGTAAATTTAGACGAAGCACTTGAATTTTCCGAAGTAAAAATTGCAACTAATGACAAAATTATAATTTATATTGTTAGCCTCCCAACCGTAGATAACCAAAATTGTAAAACTTTAGATACTAGAGCAGTAAAAAATAACGGGAGAATCAATAAAATCAATTTCAATACAATTTTAAACTGTGAAAAGGGAATTTATGGAATAGAAAATTATTGTAAAAAATACAATTCCCTACAAATATGCTTAAGCAATAATGTAATAGATTTAAGTAATGATACTTGTATAAATAATCTTTTAAAAAGTCGTTTGCCAAACTGCATGGAGGTCAACAACCAAAAAATTCCAACCATAGAGGAAATGGGACCAGGAATAATATTTCTAAATAAATACAATGGAGAAATTTCAATAAACAACGAACCTACATTTTTAAACGGGACCTTCATAATTTTGTATACCAACGTAACAATTGTTATCAATGGAAAAAAGTTCTATTACGAAGAAAGAACAGCAAGTATACCACTACCAGCCATCCTTCAACCGTCATCCGCACCACTCAATACAGAAGAATTCCTCTCGCTGGAGATGCTGAAACAGCTTCACTTCAACAATACAAAAGAAGTAAGTCTGTTAGAAGCCGCAAACAGAGTAAAAAACGGAACCAGCATCACGCTAATCATCCTTTTAATATTCATCGCCTTAATTTTCGGGAAGAAACTTCTGACCAAACAAAAACAAGATGAACCCAACAAATTCTCACAACCGGCAATAGAAGGACTCAACTAAATTTTCAATACACCTACAGATTCAAACGAGGACGTTTGAATTTCAAGGTGGGACTAGTTAGCACCCCATACATTCAAAAAGTATCATATGATGCATTAATATCATATGATACAAAGTAATATAATATGACACCACTAAATCGCTGAGAGCGCGACACGTGTAGTGGCAACCTGTGGGAAGCGTAACGTCAGCGAAGTGCCGTACCCGTTGCAGCGGCAAGCATAGGTCTAGAGTTAAGTATAATTAATTGTAAAAGTTAGTTCTTTAGTGGAATTCAATAAAGGAGCATAGCTCCCAGAATATATTTTTTTAATAAAAACAACAAAACGTTTTTAACTTATATACGAACTAGTCCCTCAGTTTTAAAGATATCGTTTTGAAATTTTGTAAACGTCATGTTCTCTGCAAGAAGCTGTTCATTTGTCGGAACTGCCGGAACGATCGGAATCCAGTTTTTTTATGGAAAACTTTCACATTTGACAATGTATCTTCACAAAAGTTGGCACAGATTATTTTTTAGGACAAAAATGTAATCTCCGAAGAAATTATTTAGATCGGCATAATATAGCATATAGCTGCAATACAAACTGAACGATCGGAAAAAAGTTCATGTACGGAAAACTTTTGCATTTGACAAGATATATTCACGTAATTTTGTATTGATTTTTTTCTAAAGCAACAATGTAATCTCCGAAGAAATTGTTCAGATCGGCGCACTATAGCATATAGCTGCCATACAAACCGAACAATCGGAATCAAGGGCTTGTGTGGAAAACTTTCGCATTTGTCGTGGTATCTTCACGAAATTTGACACGGATTACTGCTTAAGGTAATAACATAATCGCACATAGTTGCATCGCAATGAACACATAGTTACTAATAAAAATGCACATATTAGCTTCGGTGCAGCCGAAGCTAACGTTTTTTTCTTGTTTTTTTAAGTCCTGTTCACTTTGGATAACCTTGTATAACATCATGCAGGTGTGGATCGGCTTCGTGATCGGGAACCTCGGCATATATGTAATCGATTTTGTCTGGTTGAAATATTTTCACTAATAAAATATGAATGTGTGCGTGCGGCAGACCTCGTTTTTGCCATTCGATTGAGTTTCTCCAAAGATACGTTGTTTAAAAAGAAAGTTCATCTATGATCACATTTTTTGTCTAAATATACGTGCTGTGATGTCGTGTTGATCACTTAATGTTTTTCCGGGAAGCAACAATTGAGCAATCTCTATCCATTTTCGACTACATGTAAAAGTAATAAAAAGATCTGCCCGACCGTAATGCCGTGCAGTAGTCAATGCATCTTGTGTATTTTTATGCACATGTGGACTACCTACATATGTACTTGTATGTCACTGGCAGAATAGTTAATTGATCAATATTAGCTGCTTTTCGTTCCGTACTAATTGCATCAGGTAAATGGTTGTACTCCTCAGAATACAGTTTGGCTTGGTTCAACCGAATGAAATTTAAGCGCTCCGTTTCTATTCTGACGCACAAGTTAACGCCACCAATAGCTAACGGCACTTATGCCTAAAATAAGCAATAATCATATAAATTCATTATTAAACGAATGTGTCAAATATGTTGTTGACACATCGTCAATTAGGAAGCGGCAATAAACTATAACTTATGGCACGCTTTAAGGAGAATTAGACAACACATCATGTAACACCTAAGCTCTGCACTTCTTAGAATGTAAGATGAAACTTTGTATCTAAGCTTAAGATATCAATTATATAAATATAAGTGAAATAAAGATACTTCAGTTTAGTTTGGAATATAAACTCATTAGATTCACGTCTTTCGTAATCTTTTTAAAAAACACCCCGCGTTCGCGCAAAACATAATTGCCGATCCTGCCAGCAGCAACAAAAGAGCTTCTGTTGGACCATAAAAGTTACAATTATAAAAGTTACAATTATAACGGCATATCAATTATAAAAGTTACAAATTTAAAAAAAACGCATAAAGTGTTTAAGTAACGGCTAATCAATTACAAAAGTAACATTGTTATTGTAAAGCACAGTGATGATTTGCGAAGGCAAACTAAACAAAGTGCAACACAATTAAAAGTTAAACGGGGAGCAACCCACAAAGCCATCAGCAAAGATAATCAGCAAAAGGGTAAAAATCAAATCAGAAAGAAGAATCTAAAAGTGCAAACATAGCGATTAAGCTACTCAATCAAACTAAATCTATAGTTTGACTAAAGAAAAAAAAAAAAAAAAAAAAAAGAGTTTTAAAAATATTCAGAACGCAGAGTTCCTTCAAAACAACAAAATAACAAAATGCCAGTGAAAACTCCGCATTAAAAGCAATAGAGCAGCGACCAAGCATAACGGAAAAAAGCAACAAGTTTCCAAAACAACAGCAGCAGCAAAGGCAAAACCTAAACAGCAACAGCAACAGTAGCAACAACAAGTTAAAGTTAGTTGTAAGTAAATCCTATGTTTATCTATTAATTAAATGGGAAATAATCCCACTAATACTAAGTATGAAAAATTGTTTCACTGTGAAAAGAAAACAAGATAAATTCTTATACATATATTGTATTAAATATATATAAAAAATGAGAAATAAAAACTTTAGAGAGCGATCTCTTAATTTGAACTAATTTCTTAAATAAAATCGGAGCCACAATAGATATTCCAAATCGAAAACTAATTTATGAAAATAAAAATAAAAAATATATTAAAATTGTGAAACAAACAAGTTCTACAACACCAGCCGAAGATTTTACCGGCAAAAAAACACAAAAAGAATGGTGAAAAATCAAATTTCTACTACTTGGGACAAGAAAATTCTAAGACGCCAGTCGAAGATAATACCGACAATAAAATAAAACAAGAAAAAACGTTAACTTCGGCTGCACCGAAGCTAATATATCCTTCACTGGTGCATTTCTTTTAGTAACTATCTGGCCAATTTGTATGGACGTTACTGTTTCAGTAATTCGATCTGAACAATTTTGTCACAGATTTTATTACTACCTTAAGCAGTATTCCATGTCAAATTTCGTGAAGATACCACGTCAAATGCGAAATTTTCCATACAAGCCCTTGATTCCGATTGTTCGGTTTGTATGGCAGCAATATGCTATAGTGTGCCGATCTGAACAATTTATTATAGAATTACATTATTTCTATAAACGGTAACTCATTCCAAATTTCGTGAAGATATATCGACAAATGAGGAAGTTTCCCATGTAAGCATTTGATTCCGATCATTCAGTTTGTATGGCACCTATATGCTATAGTTAACCGATCTGAACAATTTTTTTGTTTTGTTTTTCATTGCTGCCTTAGAAAATAATTTATACCAAATTTCGTGAATATATCTTGTCAAATGCAAACGTTTTCCATAGCACTAGATTGTGATCGTTCAGTTTGAATAGCAGCTATATGCTATAGTAAGACGATCTAAACAGTTTCTTCGGAGATTACATTATTGCCTTAGAAAATAATCTGTACCAAATTTTGTGAATATATCTTGTCAAATGTGAAAGTTGTCCATACAAGAATTTGATTCCGATCGTTCAGTTTGTATGGCAGCTATATGCTATAGTTAACCGATCTAAACAATTTCTTCGGATATTACATTGTTGTCTTACAAAATATTCTATGCCAATTTCTTGTCAAATGTGAAAGTTGTCCATACAAGAACTTGATTCCGATCGTTCTGTTTGTATGGCAGCTATATGCTATAGCTAACCGATCTGAACAATTTCTTCGGAGATCACATTGTTGTCTTAGAAAATAATCTATACCAAATTTCGTGAATACATTTTGTCAAATGCAAACGTTTTCTATAGCACTAGATTGCAATCGTTCAGTTTGCATAGCAGCTATATGCTATAGTAGGCCGATCTAAACAATTTCTTCGGAGATTACATTATTGCCTTAGAAAATAATCTGTACCAATTTTTGTGAATATATCTAGTCAAATGCAACAGTTTTCGATAAAAGAACTGGATTCCGATCATTCCGGCAGTTCCGACAAATGAGCAGCTTCTTGAAGAGAAAATGACGTTTACAAAATTTCAAAACGATAACTTAAAATCCGAATGATCAGTTCGTATAAATACAAACAGGACAGACAGACGGACATGGCTAAATCGACTCAGCTCAACATACTGATCATTTATGTATATATACTTTATAGGGTCTCCGACGCTTCCTTCTGAGTGTTACAAACTTCGTGACAAACTTAATATACCCTGTTCGGGATATAAAAATATACTCACAAAAGGAGGTACTACTATTTCAAAAATAAATAAATTCAACATTACCGATGAAAATAATTTCGAAGAATTTGCAGAAAAATATAAAAAGAATAGTAACAAAATTAAAAATATTAACATCCCGCTACTTAGAGAAGTTGTTATCAAAATAATAAATACAACCCATGAAAATATAAACATGGATTTACAATTCAGAACAGATATCAAAGCAGAAAATGGAACAGAAGATGAAAAACATATATGGTCAACACAATATCCCTATTTATTATCCGCGAATAATTTTGTCAATCAGGATCCAAAGTTTAATGGAAAAAGAAATTATAAGGCATGGCAAAAGCCCATATAATTCTCCTTTTGGGTTGTTCCGTAAAAGGGTATAAATGAGGACGGTAGTCCAAAACTAAGAATGGTCATCGATTTAAAAAATATGAACGAGAAAACCATAACGGATAGATATGCAATGACTAATCCAGGGATTATATTCTTTAATTTGGGAAAATCTAAATATTTCTCCACAATAGACCTTGAGTCTGGACTTCATCAAATACTGATGCAAGAAAATTATATCGAAAAAACTGCAATGCTCCAGGTGTATTTCAAAGAGCAATGAACAATATTCTACACGAATGTATTTGAAAATCCCGTCTATATTGACGATATTACGAGTACAATTTGGGTATTTAGATATGTAGAGACTACAATTATAAAAGTAATTCGGTATACAGCAAACTATTAATCCATTGAATATACGATAAGAGATACACCTTTTTAATATTGGTCAGGATCAAAGCCGGGAAATACCTCCAAGTGTTTAATGTTTGTTGGGTACGAGTATATGAGATTTAGAGCTAATAGTGGTCATAAACTATTAGATCACATATGTCTCAAATAGCTCACGACTTCCGATCATACACTAAGTATTTCCTGAGTAGCCAAAAAGCATCCGTTTAAGGCGATCTAAAGTGAAAAAGCGAACCATACATGCCCAGGGGTGGGCAATAGTTTTGGGACCTCGGAATACGCAAAGAAAAGGTGGTGCAATGATAACCACCTCGTCGCAATGGAGAGAAAACCGACTGTTTACCCCGCAACGCTACAATCTACCACAACGCGTTGAAGAGGGAATCGAGGCACTTTTGCCGACGAAGTGGTGAGTACGAAAAGCTTGACAAGCTGGCCGACAAAGGTAATGGTCAAAAATTCTACGAAAAGGTGCAGCGACTAACGGAAGGTTTCAAGACCGAAGCATAGACTTGTAGAGCCTCCAGAGTTGATCTAATGATTGTTACCCAGAGCATACTAAAGAAAACCCTTCACCAGCCTGCTGAATGGCAGTGGAGGCATAACATCAGGAGATGGCGAACCTGATTCCCCAAACGATGACTATGGAGCAGACGTTCCATTGCCCGACCATGAAAAAGTTCGAATAGCAATTACCCATCTGAAGAGCAACAAAGTGGTGGACGCCAATGGATTGCCGGCCGAGATATTCAAACACGGAGACGAAGAGCTCATAAGGAGAATGCATCAACTTCTTAGTAGAATATGGTTAGATGAAAGCATGTACGACGATTGAAATTTAAGTGTGCTCTGCCCAATCCATAAAGAGGGAGACCCCATAGTCTGCGCCAACTATTGCAAGATAAACCTCTCAACATCGCATATAATTTATATCGACCGTACTGTGTGAAAATTTAAGGCCCAGCGTCAACTAACTGATTGGGCCTCATTAGTGTAGCTTAAGTATGGAAAAATCAAGAACTTAACCTATTCCCTATGCGCCAAATAATTGAAAAGACCTGTGAAAAGAGGATCGACATATACCACCTGTCTTTCGATTTCAAAGCTGATTTGATTCTGAATTCGGTATCCCGGCAAAACTAATGCGGCTGTGTAAACTGACATTGAACAATACCAAAAGCTCCATCAAGATTGAAAAGAACTTCTTCAAGCCGTTCGGCGCCAATTGAGTTTTCAGACAAGGCGCTTGCCTATCAACTCCTGGAGAGAATAATTCGAGCCTCAGACCTAAATAAAGAAGATATAATATTCTCTAAGAGAATACCTCTTGCCAACCGGTGCTACTTCGCACTGAGTAGGCAAATGAGAAGTAAATTCCTCTACGACGAATAAAGACCAAATTCGATAAGTCATTCATCACCCCCGTCCTGCTATATAGTACAGAGGCACATACTATGACAACATGTGATGAATCGGAGTAAGGAGTTTTCGAGAGAAAGGTCCTGTGGACGATGAAACGATGTTATATTACGACATTGACATAGTCCAGTGAAATAAAAGACAAGGTCTACGCTGGCTGTATCATGTCGTCAGACGGGATGGAAACCCCCAATCTCTGAAAGTATTCGACGCAGTATCCGCCGGGGGTAGGAAGAGGAAGACCTCCACTCCTTTGGAAATACCAGGCGGAGAAGGCCTTGACTGCACTTAGAATCTCCAATTGTTGTAAACTCACTTATAACCAAGTAAGCGGTGTCCAGGCTAATAAAGTAGAAGAAGAAATATATTTTTCAGGTAAGTTTTGTATCATTGTTAACACGACAGCTTGAGACGACTCACTTGGTTTACTCGTTATTTGTGCTTCTTATATAAAATCGATAACTTAGGGGGTGTGTAATTGTATGTAAATTGTCAAAAAGTAATAATCCTATAAGTGACAGTCAATTAGAGAAACCAGTGTCCGGTTTGGCGGCTTTGCCCGTAAAACAAATGATCTAGAGCCAGGTTCTTGCGCAAATGTCGGTCTGGTCAAGGCTTAGAAAATAAAATGTAATTTAGGGAATCAGAAATCAAAGTGTTTATCAGTTAACAATGCACTCAGAAACAAGGGTCAAAATTTTGAACAAAAACTAGTAAATAAAGAGAGACGACTTGCAACAACTTTCAATTCGCAAACAATTTTGAAAAATTTTGGAAGAAGGAGCTGATCGGATTGAACAACGAGTTCAGACACATCTACGTACTATATAACTGGATAAAAATCCATTTTCTTAATAGACTAATGGATATTGGCAGTTCCCCGAATTTAGGCAGCATATAGCAAACAAATTAAGTTTCTCTCGTTTTCAACCACCTCCGAATTAAGACATCAAGAGGCCAAATAGTGGATCTGATGGTATATGGAATCAAAGCATCAAAGAATACATCAAATTTCACAAAAGAAAAATTGCTATACTCAAGCAGAATTAGAATATAAAACTACGCGAATAAATAATCAAGATGATAAAGTAACTTTGTTTTAGAAATAGTTCCCTGCTGCCGTTTTGAAACGAACAATATCAGACAGAACCATAAACTAACTTATTAACACAGTGGCTTCAAAAAATTACATAAAAGCGTTAACCGATTTAAAAAACGTAACTGGAGTTTAAGATTCTTTCTTAATTAATTCACTTCATGATTTCAACTCAACTTTACAAACTGCATTTAGTTCTAAAAGAAATCAATTTCTAAAGGGCTAAGTTCGGGTGCAACCGAAACCGCTTATGCGGTTAGAGCAGAGTCAACAGCACCAAGGGGATTCCAAGGGAAGTCGGGTTCTTCTTCACCTGGTGCCTCCAATGGAGCACAGATCTTCTTCTTCCTCTGCTTTCCTAGGCGGGTACTGGGTGGAATACTTTCAGAGCAGGAGTGTTTTCGTCCATTCGGACGAGATAATGTAAAAAGCGTAGCCACTGTCTTTTAATTCGCTCAATTATGTCAATTTCATCGTATATCTCATACATCGTCGTTCCATTGAATGCGGTATTCGCCTTGGCCAACGCTCAAAGGACCATAACTCTTTCGTAGAAACGTTCTCTCGAAAACTCGTAACCTTGACTCATCAGATGTTTTCATCGTCCATGTCTGTGCACCGCATAGCAGGACTGGAATAAGAAAAGACTTATAGAGTTTGATTTTTGTTCATCGAGGGAGGTCTTTACTTCTCCATTGCCTACTCAGACCGAAGTAGCATCTGTTGGTAAGAGATATTCTGCGTTGAATTTCGAGACTTACGTTGTTGTTGGTGTTGATGCTGATTCCACGATAGACGAAATTATCTACGACTTCGAAGCTATGACTGTCAACAGTGCCGTGTTTGATGGCAGAAGATATTCCTTCTTGCCCCCATTTACTACCAAACCCATTTGCCAGACCCATTTGCGTGGTTGTTAAGACCAATAAAATCAATACGCCAGCAGCTGTATACTCTTTTAGGAGATGGTACGTTCTCTGTTTAGTTCTGCAGGTCGAATTACTTTCTCAAGAAGTAAGTTGAAGAAGTCACACGAAAGGGAGTCGCCTTGTCTGAAACCTCGATGATAAGGTCCAATTAGTTTGTTGACGGTGGACTTTAATCTTTCACACAATACGCTCGATGCAAGAATCTAAGCCAGGAAAATACTTTAATATGAAAACTTTGTATAACCCAAACACTGACAGACACTTAAGGTCTTTTAGAAAAACGGATATCCTTATATGTAATACATGGAAGTTGGGGTAGTATTCACCCGACACTATCTATTAAACATGTAAATGCCACGTACTAAAAAATTTTGAGATATCTTAAATAATGCCCGCTATAACCAGCATACAATCACCTAGATACATACTTGAAAATCTTTATATTAGGGCTCAATGGAGTATTGACCCGATTCAACTCATTTTTGATACTAATACTAAATGCTATTGTCAGGAAAGTATTCTGTCTGACTTTGAATTGTATATGTCACATTTTGACCGATATTTTCGGTGAAAAGTAAACTATAGATTTTGGGGTCCACATATTCGGTACTTAGGGGCTTGAAAAGTTTTGGTTGGATTTGGATAACTTTTGGTTATAAGGTGGTACACTTTAAATGGACTATTAATGCAAAACTTTGTTCAGTTATATTAATTACTTCTTTATTTGTGTATGGGAAAGTGAAAGAATCAAATGGAGTTTAAAAATTTGATTTATGAGCAGTGGGCGTTGTTTTAGACCGATTCCGCTCATTTTAACACTGTGTTATAGAAATATTATAAATAAATATTATTATTAAATAATGAGGTTAGTAATTTGTTTACCTATAACATCACCAAACAATAATCCAGTATGGGTGGTAGCTCAACTTGGAGAAGACAAATAAGAAAAAAGGAGAAAACGACTAGATTTTGACTTTTGATAGGTACTTACCTCTCGTCATTTCAAATTCGAGTTACTTGCTATAGTATGGACGTTAAAAAACTTTAGAAACTATCTGCGTATTGTACAAAATTTGAATATTTATACTGTTCATCAGCCTTTTACGTTCGCGGTTTCGGATAAAATAAAATCCGAAAATTAAAGAAAGATTTTATCGATATGCATAACACGCAAATCCACTATAAACCAGGGAAAAGAAATTTTTTTGCTGACGCTTTATCAAGGCATGCCTTAGAAGAATTGGATTTGGCCACTTATATAGCGAACTGCCGCTGAGGTACGCCATGAAATTCGCAAGAAGAACCAGAAGTTTGAAATTATTTACAATTATCATAAATTTTCTTGTATAAGATTATCTTATTATTTATATAAGGGCTAAGAAATAGTTTGTCGCAATGTTTTTCGAGTTTTGGTATGACGTCATATATTCTTACCTGAAACATAGACTCTCTGAAACCTCTGAGATTAAGAAATAACTTCAAGTGGATTAAAATCCATGTCTTAGGTATAGTTCTAAAAACTATTACTGAAATTCATAGATTTCTTACATGTTGACCTATAGATGCGATATAAAGGCAACCGAAATTTCGAAAATATTTATATTAGGGATATTGGGACTATGAAAGGACATTACACATTTCTGTCTCAAGAGAATGACGGCAGAATATAAAATATTTTCCCCGAATTTCAAAATAAAAAAGCCCCCATATGCACTGGCGTCCACATATTTAGCATATTGGTCCGTGAAAGCTTATAGTCGCACTACGAAAAATGGTGGGCGTGATATAAAATACTAATTGGGAATATTACTTATGCAAAGTTTTATTCTTTATTCATATTGATTGTTCAGTGTGTCATAGAAATGCTAAGGTAAACACCGAATTTGGTAGAAATTGGTCAAGTTGTTCATAAGATGTACAATTTCACCTAGGGGTAAGCGGTGTTTAATGCTTGTGGCTAATTTATTTAATAACGCAGCACAATTTTTGGAAGCTTTCAACACAACTGTTGTAGTGACAGCTCACAGGATAACCTAACACAAACCTTCACTCATCAACATTAACAAAAGGGTTCGTTGGCTCTAGTCGGATTCGACGATTAGGTGTTGAATCCGCATGTCGGTTTTTCAGTCTACACAAATATTAAAAACATTTTAACGGAAAAGATGATGTTAGAAAATTAAACCAAACGGTCTATTGGAATTATCTGAAAGTGCTAAAGTAGGAAAGTGGGTAATGAATAAAACAAACGGTATAAATATTATCTTCAAGGACTGAGCTATATGTAAAAGTTCAGCTAAGTGAGGAAGTGTCCAGATTCTTTTTCTTATGGTTCAAGCAGCTCACGACTTCCGGTCTTAGACCAAGTCTCCTCTGGGTATTCAGAAAAACAACAACCGTTGAATGCGAGCTAAAGTGAGAAGCCGAAACATACCGTACTATACAGGGTTATGCGCTGAGCTTGGGACCCACCACATAAAAAACTCTACTCTACTATCGCTACTGCGATCCTTTGTACGAAATAAGTTTTCGGTTAGTGGTCTACAAACTCGTATTATGTTTCTAGTAAGGACCCGCATACCAAGTTTTATCGAAAAATCTCCATTTTTACTCAAGTTACAGCTTGCACGGACGGACTAACAGACAGTCACCCTGATTCCAATTCGAATCTGTAAGTTGAACAAAATTATAATACTCTCTAGTCACAGGTTGCAGGAGTATAAAAATTAAAAGATAGAGATTTATTGAAGATGAAAATAATTTACAAACAGGAGTAACAAATGTAGTTGCTGGCGCTTTATCAAGACAATTTAAACCGTTCTGGAGAGTCAAACGATTCAAGCTATGCACTAATAAGTACGCAACATCCTGCGGAAAGCAGTGATGAATATAAGATTAATAAAACAGCGATACGACTGAACAACAACTAATAATAGACAATGGAGCAAAAATAACCGTCCTGGAGACAATTTCTTGTATTAGCAATTAACGCTTTTTAATTGAATATGACACGCCAAAAACATTATATGTGTGTGTTCTGAAAGAATATACTTTCCGAAAATTTTTAGTTGTTACTAATATCAAACATTTAGAAATATTTGTGAATACGTGATATGAAAAAAGACTAGAAACTTCAAGAATTATGTAAAGGGCTCCAAAACTAAATAGTTTTCTGTAAAAATAACATCCACAGTAAAAGGTTAAGATATTTATCTACTGAAGCCACTGCAGTGTTCGTTAGAGCAGAGGTACGAAATTCTGAGTGCAACTCGGAAAATCTGCGAGAGAGACGTTTGATACGATCAAGCAGGCGTACCCAGATGTTGCTTTAGCAAGAAATGGATTGTTTCGGTGGCACTTTCCGAGAGGCACACGCTGGCATCTCCTCGCCAAAAAAAAGAGAAGAATGAGCAAATCCAAAGTGAAAACGATGTTCCTTGTCTTTTCTGATATCAAAGGCATCATCCACCATGAATTTGTTCCTCCTGGAAAAACCTGCCAAGTTTTACGTGGAAGTCAATAAGAGACGCAAACGAAGGATCAATCAGGTCCGACAAGACATCGAAGCTGATTGGAAGTAGCACCACGAGAACGTCCCGCCTCACACCGCCTTTCTTGTGGACATCTACCTAAGCATCCCAATGCTCACGCAGCCTCCATGTAGCCCAGATGTGGCACCTTAAGAGTGCAAGTTACATATGTATCTTGATAGCAGAGCTCGAAATTGTGAAAATAAACCATTAGAAATATTTTTTTGAATAACATAAAAACATTGCAAAACCCTGTAAGCAGGCAAGGAATTATGGAAGCTGAGCCTCTAAGTAACTAAAGCATTTGATTTTATTTGCCTATACTTGAGTATATGCGTTTGTTTGACCGATGCTAAGGAGTTCAACATTCTAATATAGACAAGCTTGTCCTTACTCCAGTATTTGCAAGAGGACAGAAATTTCACATTTTTGGCCAACAAGGTCATAAGTGTTCTACAAAAGATGTAAGTGGATTCCAAAGAATACTCTCGTGGTGGCTAATAGGTTGGGTCGATTCCGGACCTTTTTCGATTCGGGATTTCTAATAGTGCGGAAAAGTTGCCTTAGTACTTTCAGATTCCAATGCAACTTTTTGTTTTGAGATCGGATTGCATCTTCAATCCCAACTCCGGCCATGAAATTTCGGAAATTCGCCTAAAATCGTGAAATTGTCTACCTAGCGCCTGAAATACGCATCCCATGGCAAAATGTATAAAACAAAAGTTATTTGTCACGTCATTTGCTACCGAAATGGTATACGTGATCATGGCCGTAGGACGAACCGTTCCCGAGATACGAGCGAAAATGCGGCGCGCCACAGCGCAAGGTGAAAATTGTTGCAGCTCTCAGCTAACCTGTATTGGTCACCCAGAACCCACCGCGTGGAGGTGGCTGCTCTTCGAGTTCCTCCCAAACCCAACCCAACCAACCAACCATATGTCAGGCTTGTTTCAGTCTGAATCTGTGTCAAATTTATTAATAAAATCAGATTTTGTACTAAACTTTGGCACTTGTTGCCTAGATTTCAGTGTAGAGCGTATAAAACGAACACGAGATTGGGGGCCAATAACTTTAGAAGATGCCTCTGTCACCAGTTTGACGGTTCTCTCGACTGCCACGGTGTGAGAGGGGACTTCACTAAATTTCCATACCTCTGCAGAGTCTCCCGACAGCCCTTTTGTGAGTTCTTCGTTAGAAACTGAACAAAGAACTGGTGGAACAGTCAAGGTAATAGTCTTCCAGTTAATCATATCGTAATAATTATTAGCTTTGAAATTCAGCTTTGGCACTTTATTACATCTAACCCTTCCATTTACTTGATAAAGCGTCAGCAAAAAAATTTCTTTTCCCTGGTTTATAGTGGATTTGCGTGTTATGCATATCGATAAAATCTTTCTTTAATTTTCGGATTTTATTTTATCCGAAACCGCGAACGTAAAAGGCTGATGAACAGTATAAATATTCAAATTTTGTACAATACGCAGATAGTTTCTAAAGTTTTTTAACGTCCATACTATAGCAAGTAACTCGAATTTGAAATGACGAGAGGTAAGTACCTATCAAAAGTCAAAATCTAGTCGTTTTCTACTTTTTTCTTATTTGTCTTCTCCAAGTTGAGCTACCACCCATACTGGATTATTGTTTGGTGATGTTATAGGTAAACAAATTACTAACCTCATTATTTAATAATAATATTTATTTATAATATTTCTATAACACAGTGTTAAAATGAGCGGAATCGGTCTAAAACAACGCCCACTGCTCATAAATCAAATTTTTAAACTCCATTTGATTCTTTCACTTTCCCGTACACAAATAAAGAAGTAATTAATATAACTGAACAAAGTTTTGCATTAATAGTCCATTTAAAGTGTACCACCTTATAACCAAAAGTTATCCAAATCCAACCAAAACTTTTCAAGCCCCTAAGTACCGAATATGTGGACCCCAAAATCTATAGTTTACTTTTCAATGAAAATATCGGTCAAAATGTGACATATACAATTCAAAGTCAGACAGAATACTTTCCTGACAATAGCATTTAGTATTAGTATCAAAAATGAGTTGAATCGGGTCAATACTCCATTGAGCCCTAATATAAAGATTTTCAAGTATGTATCTAGGTGATTGTATGCTGGTTATAGCGGGCATTATTTAAGATATCTCAAAATTTTTTAGTACGTGGCATTTACATGTTTAATAGATAGTGTCGGGTGAATACTACCCCAACTTCCATGTATTACATATAAGGATATCCGTTTTTCTAAAAGACCTTAAGTGTCTGTCAGTGTTTGGGTTATACAAAGTTTTCATATTAAAGTATTTTCCTGGCTTAGATTCTTGCATCGAGCGTATTGTGTGAAAGATTAAAGTCCACCGTCAACAAACTAATTGGACCTTATCATCGAGGTTTCAGACAAGGCGACTCCCTTTCGTGTGACTTCTTCAACTTACTTCTTGAGAAAGTAATTCGACCTGCAGAACTAAACAGAGAACGTACCATCTCCTAAAAGAGTATACAGCTGCTGGCGTATTGATTTTATTGGTCTTAACAACCACGCAAATGGGTCTGGCAAATGGGTTTGGTAGTAAATGGGGGCAAGAAGGAATATCTTCTGCCATCAAACACGGCACTGTTGACAGTCATAGCTTCGAAGTCGTAGATAATTTCGTCTATCGTGGAATCAGCATCAACACCAACAACAACGTAAGTCTCGAAATTCAACGCAGAATATCTCTTACCAACAGATGCTACTTCGGTCTGAGTAGGCAATGGAGAAGTAAAGACCTCCCTCGATGAACAAAAATCAAACTCTATAAGTCTTTCCTTATTCCAGTCCTGCTATGCGGTGCACAGACATGGACGATGAAAACATCTGATGAGTCAAGGTTACGAGTTTTCGAGAGAACGTTTCTACGAAAGAGTTATGGTCCTTTGAGCGTTGGCCAAGGCGAATACCGCATTCAATGGAACGACGATGTATGAGATATACGATGAAATTGACATAATTGAGCGAATTAAAAGACAGTGGCTACGCTTTTTACATTATCTCGTCCGAATGGACGAAAACACTCCTGCTCTGAAAGTATTCCACCCAGTACCCGCCTAGGAAAGCAGAGGAAGAAGAAGATCTGTGCTCCATTGGAGGCACCAGGTGAAGAAGAACCCGACTTCCCTTGGAATCCCCTTGGTGCTGTTGACTCTGCTCTAACCGCATAAGCGGTTTCGGTTGCACCCGAACTTAGCCCTTTAGAAATTGATTTCTTTTAGAACTAAATGCAGTTTGTAAAGTTGAGTTGAAATCATGAAGTGAATTAATTAAGAAAGAATCTTAAACTCCAGTTACGTTTTTTAAATCGGTTAACGCTTTTATGTAATTTTTTGAAGCCACTGTGTTAATAAGTTAGTTTATGGTTCTGTCTGATATTGTTCGTTTCAAAACGGCAGCAGGGAACTATTTCTAAAACAAAGTTACTTTATCATCTTGATTATTTATTCGCGTAGTTTTATATTCTAATTCTGCTTGAGTATAGCAATTTTTCTTTTGTGAAATTTGATGTATTCTTTGATGCTTTGATTCCATATACCATCAGATCCACTATTTGGCCTCTTGATGTCTTAATTCGGAGGTGGTTGAAAACGAGAGAAACTTAATTTGTTTGCTATATGCTGCCTAAATTCGGGGAACTGCCAATATCCATTAGTCTATTAAGAAAATGGATTTTTATCCAGTTATATAGTACGTAGATGTGTCTGAACTCGTTGTTCAATCCGATCAGCTCCTTCTTCCAAAATTTTTCAAAATTGTTTGCGAATTGAAAGTTGTTGCAAGTCGTCTCTCTTTATTTACTAGTTTTTGTTCAAAATTTTGACCCTTGTTTCTGAGTGCATTGTTAACTGATAAACACTTTGATTTCTGATTCCCTAAATTACATTTTATTTTCTAAGCCTTGACCAGACCGACATTTGCGCAAGAACCTGGCTCTAGATCATTTGTTTTACGGGCAAAGCCGCCAAACCGGACACTGGTTTCTCTAATTGACTGTCACTTATAGGATTATTACTTTTTGACAATTTACATACAATTACACACCCCCTAAGTTATCGATTTTATATAAGAAGCACAAATAACGAGTAAACCAAGTGAGTCGTCTCAAGCTGTCGTGTTAACAATGATACAAAACTTACCTGAAAAATATATTTCTTCTTCTACTTTATTAGCCTGGACACCGCTTACTTGGTTATAAGTGAGTTTACAACAATTGGAGATTCTAAGTGCAGTCAAGGCCTTCTCCAAGATCTGAGGTCTCCAGCTATAGGCGAATTTGTATAAATGACAAGACCGGTTGTTTATAAGTTTATAATGTTCTTTATTTCCCTTGCTTCGGAGCAAGGGCAGCCGTAAAGGTTGAGCGAGTAAATACAACTGAACTTTTTAAAACTATTGCAGCGGCGACTTCGCCTAAATACCTGTCTGAATAAACTGCACACGCTCTGCCGCGTGACTTGCCAGCGCAGTAGCAGCGATAGGTGTTTGTTGCTGTCACGCGCAACTCGTTGAGTGCGTCGTCAGCAATATCGTTGGCAGTGGAGTACCTGGCTTCTGCAGTTTGAAAAATAATTTCCGCACGCTCAGCTCCAGACGCATCGTCAGCGATTTCGGTGGAATTGAAATGTTGTCCGGAAGTGTGTTTTTGCTCTTGTTCTTTTGTTGTTGGCTACTATGGTGTGTTAACTACTCCCCGCTAGAAGAGGGGACGTCCACGGATCCCTTAAGAACGCTGCTCAATATTGCAATATTAGCACTGCGCTTCCGTACTTTGTAGACTATGTAGGCTGATATGCAAACAATATTGCTATTGTTAAGGTGTAGGCTATAAGCCACTGAGACGACTGTGCTTCGACAAGCCCCGTCAACGATGCAATGTGTCGCAGATTTTTTTGGTTAATGTTGTGCAGGTAAGGAAGTGACAAGAGTGTGGTATGATTTGTCAGGTTCACAAATTGTGCGGGTGGGGCCTCGGGATGCGCGCACACAATCTTCCTCCAGTTGGTGTACGTAGTGCCATTGATGGTAGCATTCTCTGTGAACTTTATCATGAATATCCCACTCAAAATTACTGGCGGGGAGTTTCCCTCGCGAACTTCAAGCAATTTATCATTTATAATAATTAAACCGTCGTCGATTTCTTCCACCGCTTCGATATGATCAGCTGTAATAGTCTGGCAGGACGCTAGGCGCTGGCTTAACAAATTCAACACGCAAGAGCTATTCATGTTTGACATTTGACAAAATATTGTTGATAAAGAATTTTTACAATTCGCTAGTTGTTGATATGTATTGTTGCATTTAGATACTACACTGGTCTCTATCATAATTGACTTAAAATTTTTTACAACTGGTTTAATCCTAATTTTCTTACAATTTTGTTCTACCATTGGGTATTTAATTACGAAATATATGTTATTATAATTTTGCAAAATTTTTAATTTTGAGACTGTTAGTAAATCGCTTATTGTGGCACCTGTAGAGGGCTCGTTAGTTAGTAAATTTTTAACCTCATCACTATTTAACAATATTGGGTTAATTAATTGTATCTTACCCAAAGTGACGGAATAAAGAGCTGATTCTATTTCGTCTATTAACGCTCTGTTTCTTGCTGATATCAAGTCAAAAAGATGTCCAGTGTCAATCTCATGCTGTTTGGTCGAGCTAATCAATTTGTTTACGGTGTCGGTTAACTGGTTAATTTTAACTTGGAACTGACTATTAATGTAAGTCTGTTGCTCGTTTGCTTCAATCAGGGATTCTGCCCGTGTTTGAAGTTGGTTAAAGTCATCGAAATCGGGAGTTCCAGCTATGTATTTGAGAGCGGTGCCAAGAAAGTTTATGCTACGGGATTGTCGGTGATGAATTCTTAATGAATCTATTAATCGTAATATGCGGTCTATGTCCAGTTGAACGGTTTTCCTAATGTGAGACTGCGGGAAATTCTCAAGAAGATTATGCGTTTCTTCAGCTATGCATCCCGTAAATGGTCAAATGCACTGTTTGGTGTTGTTTGTACGCTGGTGGAATCATTGGACCGTATTTTTTCAAAGATGCTGTTGGACGCAACGTTACGGTGAATGGCGATCGCTATCGTTCGATGCTAACAAACTTTTTGTTGCCAAAAATGGAAGAACTGAACTTGGTTGACATGTGGTTTCAACAAGATGGCGCTACATGCCACACAGCTCGCGATTCTATAGCCATTTTGAGGGAAAACAATTCATCTCAAGAAATGGACCCGTAAGTTGGCCACCAAGATCATGCGATTTAACGCCTTTAGACTATTTTTTGTGGGGCTACGTCAAGTCTAAAGTCTACAGAAATAAGCCAGCAACTATTCCAGCTTTGGAAGACAACATTTCCGAAGAAATTCGGGCTATTCCGGCCGAAATGCTCGAAAAAGTTGCCCAAAATTGGACTTTCCGAATGGACCACCTAAGACGCAGCCGCGGTCAACATTTAAATGAAATTATCTTCAAAAAGTAAATGTCATGAACCAATCTAACGTTTCAAATAAAGAACCGATGAGATTTTGCAAATTTTATGCGTTTTTTTTTTTTTAAAAGTTATCAAGCTCTTAAAAAATCACCCTTTATTTCCCCAGTCCTTTAACGCTCTGTTTCTTGCTGATATCAAGTCAAAAAGATGTCCAGTGTCAATCTCATGCTGTTTGGTCGAGCTAATCAATTTGTTTACGGTGTCGGTTAACTGGTTAATTTTAACTTGGAACTGACTATTAATGTAAGTCTGTTGCTCGTTTGCTTCAATCAGGGATTCTGCCCGTGTTTGAAGTTGGTTAAAGTCATCGAAATCGGGAGTTCCAGCTATGTATTTGAGAGCGGTGCCAAGAAAGTTTATGCTACGGGATTGTCGGTGATGAATTCTTAATGAATCTATTAATCGTAATATGCGGTCTATGTCCAGTTGAACGGTTTTCCTAATGTGAGACTGCGGGAAATTCTCAAGAAGATTATGCGTTTCTTCAGCTATGTTCTCGTAAATGGTCAAATTCAGGTGGTGAATGATGTGTTTGTACTGGCGGTAAATTGCAACCTCCCCGTCCGAAATAGGAATGAAGACGGACTCAGTGAAATTCAGAATTTCTGACCGCGATAACGCAGCCGCCATCAAAATCAGGAGCCTAATGATAAAACAAAATTATCTCAGATTACCTTTGTGAATTTGTTTTCCGTCGATAAGAACGGTTGTTCCCAGATCTTTTTGAACTACTTTTTCTGTGTATAATTTACTAAGTTTGTTACCAAGTCTCCTGTTGGCCTTTATAAAGACCTTCTCACCTGGCTTAAAAATTTTTTTTACCCTTTTTCGGTTGTGGTAGTTAAGGTCAGAATTTTGTGCTTTGATCAAGCTATCTTTGACTTCATCTAGAATTTTCTATGTGTCAGAATGAATAATGTCAATGGGCCGTTGTCTTGTCACTGAATGAATTGTTTTATTGTATTTATATGCGGCGAGCAGAACTTATACTTCGTGTCGTTTAAACCCTGGCCCAATTTAATGCATCTGCTAATTTCTGAAAGTGTGCTCTATTTGTCCATTCGTTGTATTATGGTGAGGCGGTGTTGTAAAAATCGAAATATTGAAATGATCTTTCAGTAGGGATTTTACAGCATTTGAGTTTAGAGACTTCTCATTGTCGCGAACAAAACTTTTGGTATTTTTGAAAAAAATTATGATACGAATTATAGGTTCCTTTATATCTGCTATTGATCTAGAAGCAATTGATTGGACTAAGGCAAATTTCGAAAATTTGTCTATGCAGGTCAAGTAGTGTTTGCCGTCCGTCGATCGATTGCGTCCTATTTCGGGGTTTGATGGATGGCGTTGGAACTTTGCTTCCTGCAAATTTTACAGTTTACGATTATTTCCTTCAGCATTTTGCGCAAATGCGGAAAATAGTAATTTCTCAAGACTTGCAGCACGTTTTCCTTAAGGGAGCGATGCGCTCTGCTGTGCTCTGTATGAAGAATTTCCTTTTGGTCGTCTTCATTAAAGATGTCCGTGACCAAAAACTTTGTGTGGACGAACTTCACGGCTGGATAATCATTTTGATTTTGTTTTGGATTTTCCCAAGGACAGAAAGCTCGCAAAGTAATCCGTTAGTAGTATTGGGGTTAATGCAGTCCTTTATCTGTTCAAAGATTGCATCTATGTTTTGAAAGGTTATATGGTGCCTGATTTGTGACTTGAACAAAATTTTCGTGGTTTTTGAGCTTGTGGGCCCTTCTTCAAGGATTATCTGATTTTTAAAGGAATTGATGGGATTCGGAGACGTGGTGATAACGTCCGTTGACGATTCCTCGCTATGAGCCGTCTCGTCATCTGATGGGAGATCTGCTTTAGGATCTAAGGTATTTATATGTTGTCTCAATAATGCGTCCGCCACAACGTTTTCCTTACTTGTCTTATAGTGGAATTTAGGTGAAAATTCCTCCACGAAAGCCATCCATCGCTTTAGCTTAGCATTCGGATTCTTGTCCGAAATCGAGAAGGTGAGGGGTTGATGATCCGTATAAATGTTAATGTTATTCGCACCATATAGGTAATTTCTAAGTTTCTGAAGAGCCCAAACAATTGCGAGGAGCTCTCTCTCATTGGTTGCATAATGTTTCTCTGCCTGAGATAAGGTTCGCGATATCATAGTAATAGGTCTGCCTCCCTGTGAAAGCACCGCGCCTAAGGCATGAGAGGACGGATCTGTGGTTAAATCAAAGGGTTTATCGTAGTCTGGGTAGAGAAGAAGGATATCCTCTGAGGACAAAATATTTTTAATTCTCTGGAAAGCTTTATGGGCTTCATCATCAAACACAATTTCTATTTTTTTAGAAACATTTGCGCCAATTGTTCCATTTTAACCCCCTAAATATTTTGTTAGGGGTTTGGCAATTTGCGCGTAGTCTTTAATGAAGCGCCGATAATAACCGGACAACCCTAGGAATGAGCGCAAAGCGCGCAGCGTTTTCGGAACTTCGTAGTTCACAATGTCCTGCACTTTCTCTTTTGATGTTCGAATGCCATCTTTGGAAACAACAAATCCAAGAAATTCAACCTCAGTTTTAAAGAACTGAGTTTTTTCCAAGGATACCCTCATATTGGCCGAGTACAATTTTTCAAGAATCCGGCTCACATCTTGAAGGTGTGTTTCGTAGTCACCGGAGAATATAATTATGTCGTCTATATAGACGTTTTCGGAACTTCGTAGTTCACAATGTCCTGCACTTTCTCTTTTGATGTTCGAATGCCATCTTTGGAAACAACAAATCCAAGAAATTCAACCTCAGTTTTAAAGAACTGAGTTTTTTCCAAGGATACCCTCATATTGGCCGAGTACAATTTTTCAAGAATCCGGCTCACATCTTGAAGGTGTGTTTCGTAGTCACCGGAGAATATAATTATGTCGTCTATATAGACGTGACAGCTCCTACCGATTTCGTCTCTGAGGACGTCATTGATGGCGCGCTGGAAAATGCTGGGGCCGTTTTTCAGACCAAATGGTAACCTGCAAAACTCGTATTTTCCGTTGTTTACGGAGAATGCGGTTTTTTCTCTATCCTTCTCCGCCAGCGTGATTTGGTGGAAACCGGATTTTAAATCTATAGTGGTGAAAAGTGATGATTTTCCCAGGTTGGCCAGAATGACCGAAGTATCGGGAATGGGGTATCTATCGCTGATGGTTTTCGCATTTAGTTTTTTGAAATCTATTACCATACACATCTTCCTTTCCCCTGCCTCGTTTGTTCCTTTTTTGTACACCACCTACACTGTGCTGTTATAAGGCGATCGTGATGGCCTTATAATGCCATCGCGCAACAGATTACTCACTTCTTCGTTCACGAACGCGGAAGCTGCCATTGGGTATGGGTACGACTTGGCGTAAACTGGTTTGTTATCTTCCGTGCGTACGGTGGCTATGATATTTGTGTTGTATGGCAAGGACTCATTTGGGTCGGAAAAAACAGCAGCGTGTTATAATTTCAATTGCTCGATATCTTCAATGGCAATGATGCTGTTAACATCCTTACAAAAGAAGTACATTAGTTTTTCTGAACAGCCCCTATAATTAATAATGCCCTTTTTTATGTCCAGTCTGGCATCTATTTCTCGTAGAAGGTCATAGCCGATTATACCGTCGAAAGTATGCAGGGTCGGTAAAATGAAAAATGAGGTATTTGTATTGAAAATATTTATGGTGCATTTCTTGGTGATTTCGTTCTTGCCATGAATTGACGTAACAAAGAAGGGTGATGCTACATGTTAGATACCCTTCCAGTTGAATTCTTTAATGTAGTTTTTGGACGTACCTGTATCTATCAATAATTTTAATTGCTTTCCTCCGAATGTCCTGCTAACGTATGGTAGCAGGGATCTACCCCTAAAAAATTTATCTCGTCTGTAGTTTCTTCTTGGGTTGGACAGTCAGTATAAGAGTTCTCGTTGTATGCATAGTCATCAAAATATTCGGGTTGGTAATAACAGTTGGGATCCCCATTAATATCGTCCGTCACGGTGCTTTGTCCTAAATGGTTCAAGCGTTGTATCTTATTTAGGTTAGCACGGTCACTATCGCGTTGTCTTTTCTGTGCCTGTTGAGTATCAGAAGTTATAATATTTCTCGGGTATTGGTTCCCGAAGGCTGTTCTTCCTGAAGGGAAATTCCTTGCGATAGGAGAGGAAGTTGATGGTTGTACTACTTGTGGTGCTGCTTTAAAATTGGAACCTATATTCTGCGTTGGATATCTGAGTTTAGAGAGGCTTGGATCCACATCCATTGGGGTGGGCCTGGAAATAGGTCTCTGTTGCGGTTGCCCACCTAACTGCCTAAAGAAGTGAGGGCTTATTAACGACATTCCGGGGAAATTGCGTGATTGCATGCCATTGGCTGGGAATTTAGTGTCTGAAAACCTCTGAGCAAATAATGAGCGCGTCTGGTTGGATTCCAGTTCTTGTGCGAGTGCCAAGGCCGATGCCATGTCAGCTGGCCTTGACGAAAATAGAATATCGCACAGCGGGTGGTTAAGACCCGATATGAACACCCTTAATGCGTCCTGACGATACTTGGTATTAAGCGATTCCAAGACGTCCTTCTTGTTTTCGTAGGTCATCAAATTTTTGTTGATAATAGCCGTTAGTTTCTTTCCCACCTCATCGTAAAATGCTGTAATAGATAGTCTTCCCTGCCGGAGGGTGGACATTTCTTGTTCCAATATGTAGACGGGTTTTTTGTCCGAGTAGGTAAAATCAAGCCTTGCTATTATGGCTTTGAAATTGAGAATTGTATTAAACGACGATAGTGTCGCATCCGCAGATCCTACTACTTTGTTCCTAATAATAGCCACTGCCCTGCGCGTTTTCAAAAATTTTATACGAGGTATGAGCCGCCTGGCGCCACGACACGTATCGTGAATGGTCACCATTGAACTCTGGCAACGACTTTACAACAGTGGGGTCAATTGCAATCTCCCTATACTCCTCTACCTGAACCGGTCTTTCGATTAGTGTTAACCTAGCGGTAAGTTCGTCAATAGACGTTTGGAAGTCTCGTCTCGTCTGCTCCGTTGCTGTTCGCACAACGGCACCCAGCACGGCGCGAAGAATATTTTCGTCCATGTTCCTTGATATTCCTTTTATTCTTTATTCACTTTAAAATTTTTTATTTTCAAATTAAAACAATTTTTACTTAAATTAATATTTATATTAATATTTTTTAAGCTGATGCTTTAATTCAACGAATATGTCAATATCTCGAGCACTCTACTTACATAGATTCTTTCATATTGTAGTAATAGTAATAGTTTAGTCCCTCGATGGCTACGCCTCGGCTTGGCGTGCGTGCGAGCACCGCGGCCACGAAATTATCCTTTACAAGGATTTTGTTGTGGCCCCACGTTGGGCGCCAATGACAAGACCGGTTGTTTATAAGTTTATAATGTTCTTTATTTCCCTTGCTTCGGAGCAAGGGCAGCGGTAAAGGATGAGCGAGTAAATACAACTGAACTTTTTAAAACTATTGCAGCGGCGACTACGCCTAAATACCTGTCTGAATAAACTGCACACGCTCTGCCGCGTGACTTGCCAGCGCAGTAGCAGCGATAGGTGTTTGTTGTTGTCACGCGCAACTCGTTGAGCGCGTCGTCAGCAATATCGTTGGCAGTGGAGTACCTGGCTTCTGTAGTTTGAAAAATAATTTCCGCACGCTCAGCTCCAGACGCATCGTCAGCGATTTCGGTGGAATTGAAATGTTGTCCGGAAGTGTGTTGTTGCTCTTGTTCTTTTGTTGTTGGCTACTATGGTGTGTTAACTTATACAATCCGCTCTGGTTAAGCTCTTTAAAAAGATAGATTTTTCTGAACTCACTATTGGTCTACAACTTTTCTTCCGCCGTTTTTTTTTTGTAAATTTAAGGCTTTCTTGTATAAAAACGGTTACAAAAATGTTATTCAGCATGCGTGTTCCGTGACGAAAGAACTCCTCATCTTTCGAGTCGATCCAAGTATCAATCCAATTTTTGACTTTTTCATAAGAACTGAAGTGCTCGTTAGCTAGACCGTGTGCCATCGATCGGAACAAGTGGTAGTCAGATGGAGCAACGTCTGGAGCAGCTCATAATATATCACCCCCAGCTGGTCCCAGCAAATGCAGAGCATTACCTTGGCGTCGTGAATGTTCTGTTTTGCGTCAACGTGGAGGCATGTCCAGGTTTTTCCCATGACTTTCTTCGCTTAGGATTATGGTAGTGGACCCATTTTTCGTCGCCAGCTACAATGCGATGTAAAAATCCCTTTCGGTTGTGCCTTTGAAGCAGCTGTTCACATGCATAGAAGCGCCGTTCGACATCTTTTGTTTTCAAGCCCCAGTTTCCTTGTTTCTGAATCATACCCATGGCTTTGAGGCGTTTTGATACGGCATGCTGTGTCACTTGCAACGATTCGGCCAATTTCTCTTGGGTTTGAAACGCTTCTGGGGGTAGACCGCAGTATCCCTTTTAATACACTAAGCAGATACAGCATTCGAATATATGCATTGAAATGGATCCACTTATACCTAATTTTAAGACGATTTCATGTTAAATTTGATGAGTATGTACCAAGCATGTTATAATCTCTATTATTGAACTTTCAGTTTGAATATCTTCTTTACGCAGATGATTTGGATATCTTCAGTACGATAACTAGTGGGCAAGATGCCCATGTTCTCCAGAGTAATAATGACAAACCATCGAGCTGTTGCCACAAAAAAAACTGAATTTGAATATCAAAAGGTGTGTACCCTCGTCATACTCACGACCACACTCTCGAATATCAACTAACTAAGACTTTATAACTTAAACATGATCTAGGCGTCATAATAGATAACAAACTGGATTTTAATAAGCATATATATATATCCATGCATTCAAAGTTTTAAGTTTTATAACCAGGACTAGCAATAATTTCGCGAATTCCAATGTATAGTATTACTACGCCATTTTACATATGTATATGGTTCCTCCAATTTTAGAATACGGTCCCATAATTTTATTTCCATTTACCAACACTATATCACTACACATCTACGACTATTTCAATGTTAACAACCTGCAAGCAAGCCGTCAGGTAGCTGTCTTAATATTTTTCTTTAAAGTAGTAAATGGTCTCATAGACACGCCAGAAATCAACAATTGTTTTAAATCCGCTCCTCTGGGTCCCTCGTTAAAACGTAATCGTGTACTAAAAACCACAAAACCTTCTAAAAACTAAGTTTTCAATGGCCCTCCTAACCGCATCGGTAAGCTCTTCAACTCTCTACACAACAAACTGGACTTTTATAGTGGCTCGTTCAACGTCTTTACTTCAGAAATCAAATTGCGTCTATTATAATACCCGCAGTCCAATGATATTATTTTAAATTGTTGATTTAATTAATTTCCGATCTTATCCCTTATATTCCTATAATAATACAAGATGAATAATACAAATAAATTTGATATGCTTGTACATATTTTGGCATTATCTGTTTAAAATTAAATGTATGTATGTAACTATATCGCAGAAATTTCAAAAAAACGTAGGAAAAATAGTTTATGCGTGGAATTTATATAAATTTCGGAAAAGTATTTAAGGTCTTCTCTCAAGAAAATAAAACTAGTTTACAGTCATTTTGCGACGGAACAGCTTTTAACAATTTATTGCTAATTTTGCTAAAGAGTTTTTAGAACCAAAGGTATTTCCAATCTATACTGTCCAGCTCAGAACTGAATGCAGTAGATAACCTTTGATCCATCCCAGTTTATAGATGGAAAGGAATTAAGCAGATCCATAAACGGTGAATGAAAAAATTAGACCAGTTGTACGTATATTCATGCCATGACGTCTAGAAGAAGTTATAAACAGTAATGGCACATCTTTTTAAAACAACAGAAAATCGTTTAAGGTAAAACTGTCTTTATATTTATTTCGCACTAACTTAACTTAATAAACGATTGTATATTTCAATTTCCAAAGGAAGAAAATACTTTAATTTTAGATAGAACTTACTTATATTTATGTAAATTAATATAAATAAAAATAGGACGTATCAGAAATTGAATTTATATATTTTTTTATATATAAAAATATCGCAGTTTTTTTAGTTCGCTAGGTATCAAAATGAAGCTTAAATTAAATTTTTTAAGACGCTGATTAGAAGATTATGATATCTATTGAACTGTTATCTTTTATTTTCTTGTTTTTATTAAAATAAATAAATAAACAACTAAAGAAGGACTAAGTTGGGTGCAACCGCACATTTTATACTTCTGCAACTTGCAGGAATCATAGACATGAAATACATTAGGATGTAAATTGTCAACCAGGGGATCACAATCCAAGTAATTTTACATATACATATAATACTTGTATACATAATTCATACACTGACCAATATATCCGGCATAAAGTTCGCTAGAAAAACAAAAAGCATTATATGTGGTATAAGGGAGATGGGGTAATATTTACCTAATTTTATCTATTGACTATTATCATACCACATACCAAAAAACGTTTCCTGGGTTCACATGGAGTAAAGTTGTTAAAGATGTTCGAAAATCCTGATATTATTTATGTATATGGAGGGTAGATCAAATTATCACCCAATTTAATATATTTTTGGCACAAAGATACACTGTTATGAGAAACCATCCTCTGAAATTTTCATTGGGTTAACTAAATGCCGATAAAGGCATCCGAAAATTCGAAAATTTTTTAATCGGTAAATGGGGGCTCGGGAAGTATTAACCCAGTTTTAATAAACATTTTTAATACACAGAGGCACTATTATCAAGAAAGCATTCTCTCTGAAATTCAGTTGTATGTCCCATACATTGTCCAGTGCTTTCGGTCAAAACTCAAGAAGAACTTTTGTAGTTAGGAACCCCATATATATAAGTATATATGGGAAATCTATATTGGAAACAAACTGCCCATGTAAGCATCAATGGTGATATAACCGAAGAAATGTCGGGGTGTAAAACAAGAATGCGTTCTGTCACCCTTGTTATTTAACATATATTCGAAAGCAATATTTCAAGAATCGGTATTGATCAAGGTGTGAAAGTGAATGGTTTTCATCAATAATATACGATATGCGAATGACACTACACTTATAGCCGATAGCTTTATGGGATTACAAGAACTCGTAAACCGAGTTAATTTACGAGTATGGCCTACGCATTAACATTAAAAAGACGAAACACATGATTGTTAGTAGGAAAAACATATTCAATGACATATACCTCATGAAAAACAATATGCCCATCGAAAGAGTTAAAAATTTCTAGTACCTTGATTGTCAAATGAATGAAAATTTGGATTTTTCTAAAGAAATAAAATATCAAAACGAATTTGCGCGAACAACTCAAATACAAAAACATAATGGGTTGTCAAAAAAGTCTTGCGGTATTTTCGCTAGTTGGCGCTGAGCGCGCGTAGTTCTAGTTCTATTCGTCGCATCGGGTCATGCTATACCTTTTTGGAAAGCTCATTTCACGCGCTAACACGTGTTTGATTGAGTGTCGTTTATTTTAAGTCGTTCGTGTGTTATAGCGTCGCAAACATGGAGCAAAATAAAGAGAAAATACGGCATATTTTACAGTACTACTACGATAAAGGCAACAATTCATCTCATGCCGCCAATAAAATTTGTGTAGTTTATGGACCCGATACAGTTTCCATTTCCACCGCACAACGATGGTTTCAACGTTTTCGTTCTGGTGTAGAGGTGGGTCGAAGATGCAGCACGCACCGGAAGGCTTGTCGTCGAAAATTGCGATAAAATCGCTGAATTGGTCGAAAGAGACCGGCATAGTAGCAGCCGGAGCATCGGCCAAGAGCTGGGCATGAGTCATCAAACCGTTATAAACCATTTGGAGAAGCTTGGAGTCACTAAGAAGCTCGATGTATGGGTGCCACTCGTATTGGCGCAAAAAAACATCTTCGGCCGTATCGACGCATGCGAATCGCTTCTGAATCGCAACAAAATCGACCTGTTTTTGAAGCGTATGGTGACTGGCGATGAAAAGTGGGTCACTTACGTTAACGTAAGGCGCAAATGGTCGTGGTCGAAAAGCGGTGAAGCGGCCGAGATGGTGGCCAAGCCTGGATTGACGGCCAGGAAGGTTCTTCTGTGTGTTTGGTGGGATTGGCAGGGAATAATCCACTATGGGCTGCTCCCCTATGGCCAAACGCTCAATTCGGACCTTTACTGCCAACAACTGGACCGCTTGAAGGCAGCACTCATACAGAAGAGGCCATCTTTGATCAACAGAAGCCGAATTGTCTTCCATCAGGACAACGCCAGGCCACACACATCTTTAGTGACGCGCCAGAAGCTCCTGGAGCTCGGATGGAGGTTATTTTGCATCCACCGTATAGTCCGGATCTCGCACCAACCGATTACCACCTGTTTCTGTCCATGGCGAACGCGCTTGGTAGTCTGAAGTTGGCCACAAGAGTCCTGTGAAAATTGGCTCTCCGAGTTTTTTGACAATAGGGAAGCGAGCTTCTATGAGAGAGGCATTATGAAGTTGCCATCTCGTTGGGAACGCGTCATCGAACAAAACGGCGCATTATTGCATTGAAGCGCATTATTGTAACTAATTTTATGAACAATTGAAAATTCAATAAAAATACCGCAAGACTTTTTTGACAACCAATATTATGTAGCCATGAACTCAACATAACAACCAAAATACGTTTTTTAAAATGCCATGTTTGCTCAGTGCTTCTTTACTCCATGGAAACGTGGACTCAAAAATTTACAGATATCAACAAGCTAGTCCTTCGAGCTATGGCTTATTAGAAGCCATGTCCCATGGACAGAACAGACAGTAAAATTTTGAGAAGATTGAACCATAATAGAGAGTCGTTAAAAACTATAAATATGAACTCCTACAATTAATTATCTAGGGAAAAATTGAAGGAGAACGGCCGTAAGCAACTTTCGTGGCTTCGAAACATTCGACAATGGACAGGAATCCAGAACGTTGGCAACCTTATAGATATGGCGAGAGATAGAGAGAAATATGCTGCGATAATTAAAAATCTGTGATTTTTTTTTATTTTTTTTAATATACAAGTACAATAGATAAATTTAACATGTGAACATTACATTATTATATTATTGTTAATCTTATTAATATTGTACATATTATTAAATGTTATATGATCACTAATAATTGAATACGAATTGTCAAATAAATAAGAAGAAGATGTATATGGGTGTTAGATGATAGAAGGAAATTTGTCTGCAAAGTTTAGTTGCTATAGCTACATACATAAATATGTATATGCTACATCACATACATAAATATGTACATTAAACCTATTAAATATAGGGTTTTAGAATATTTTAAACCGCATATACTCCTCGAACTCGAAATAAAAATGTAACGTGAACGTAGAATTTTTTTGTTTTTTTTATAGCAATGAGATATCTTTGCAAATTCTTTCCATCCCACTAAGCATTGTGCTTTGTAGAACTCTCTCTTTCGTAGACAAATGATACAGGAGTTGCATTTTCGGTGAATAAATACGGACTGAAACAAAAGAACACATTTGCATTGCAGAAGTTTTGCTGATATACTACTTGCATTTATTGTGCACTCCTGCACCGATTGTTAAACCAAGCTACAACCAGAGGTATTGAAATAATCAAAGACCATTTATCGAATTTCCCTAATTAAGCTTATGAGGCATACGGTGATCATGATCTATTAGAAACTACATGCAAGATATGTTTCGACGGTTTAGAGATAATGATTTTGATGTAAGAAATTAAGAACATGGAAGACCACCAAAAATTTTTGAAGACGCCAAACTGCAAGCAATATTGGATAAAGATGGCACTTTGAGTCATGAGTTTGTTGCAGAACAAACAATTCCACACCGTGTTAAAGCTATGGGAAAGATCCAAAAGCGTGAAAAATGGATGTCACATGAATTGAACAGAAGACTAGTGGAAAACCAAAAAACATTTGGATAAAAGACACGAAAGAAAATCAGCTTTGCATCGAGTTGTAACCAGCGATGAAAAACTGATTTATTTTAAGAATACTACCATCAACAGCGATTGCAAAAACAGATCCATTCTGGAAGGAGGCACTACTCTCGTGGGATAAGAAACGTATGGTATAGCATGAGCTTCTGAAACCTGATGAAACTGTTAACACCAATCTCCACGGAAAATAAATGATGAATTTGAACCATGCATTGCACTTGCACACAAAAAATCGGTACAGGATGCAATCGAAGTAATATACTTGGCTGGGAGATGCTACCCTATTACCTTCCGATTACCATTTGTTTTCATCGATAGGATACGCATTGGCTGAGGAACACTTCGATTCCTACGCAGAAGTCGAAAATTGGGTGTCTGATTTATTTGGTTTAAAAGGCGAACATTTCTATTAGCATGGTATCCACAAGACTCCAAGTCTTAGCTCTTATTTTTAATTTTAATTTCAACGGGTGGGAGACATACACATTAAACTTATTAGAGGGCTTACTACTGCGATCCCCTGTACCAAATATGAGTTTTAAATCTTAAGGTGCCTAGTTATGGCACATTATAGGTTTTCGGTTAATGGCGATTTGTGCGCATGTCAGTCGTCCGATTACGCCCATCTACGAACTCGAACTTTTTTTCTACTAAGAAACCTGCATAGGTTCATCAAGATATTTTTACACAAATTACAGCTTGCACGGACGGACGGACGGATAGACAGACAGACAACCGGATTTCAACTCTATATGTATTTTGGTTAATTCTATGTGATACGTACAACCGTTAGGTGAACAAAACTATAAGCAACTGGTTGCAAAAGTATAAATAGGAAACATTGCATCCATTATTCAACATCATTAGTCAACATCACCATTTTTCGATATCAATCGCCCGGGGAAAAATGGTCGCAATAAATTGATTGTTGGTCGAGCTGTATGGCATGTAGCCCCGTCCTGTTGAAACCAGAAGTTATCCATGTCATTTTCGCGAATAATGGGTATCACAAAATCCGTTATCATGGCTCGATAACGCTCACCATTGACTGTTGTCGTGGCTCCATCATCGTCTTCGAAAAAATACGGTCCGATGATCATATTCGCGCAAACACCGCACCAAACTGTTACTTTTTGGTCGTAAAGAGGCTGTTCTTCAATTAATTGAGGATTTTCGGTGGCATAAAATCGGCAATTTTGCTTGTTTACGCCTCCATTCAACGAGAAATGTGCCTCGTCTGACATGATGAGTTTTCGCCAAAAGTCAAGTTCGTTTTCAGCCATTTCGATGGCCCATTTGCCAAAATTAAGGCGTCGCGGATAATCAGCTGGGTTTAGTTTTTGTGCCATTTGAATTTTATATGGAAACATCTTCAAATCGTTATGAATTATGCGTTGGAGAGTGGTGCGAGAGATGTCTAATTCCTGAGAGCGGCGATAACTCGATGTCGATGGAGTCTCCTCAATACTGGCTCGTACAGCTTCGATATTTTCATCAGAACGTCTTGTGCGTTGTCTGGATGCATGACTGGCATTACTGAGATTACCGGTGTTCACAAATTTTGCGTATAAAGACTTAATTGTGTTCTTAACTGGAGCACTTTTCACTTTATTTTTTTTGCGAAACGCACGTTGAGTTAACACAATTGAAAAGCTATTTTGAATGTAAAGCTGAACAATTTCAGCGCGTTCTTTTGGAGTGTACTGTTCCATGATATAAATTGTCTTCGAATGACGCTTCTAACGCGGTATGACATTAGCCGATTTGTCAGCGCTGTTAAAAGTTACAGCGTTGCCAGATGGGTCAACTTTAAATGACCTACCCTGTAGTAATACAGGAAAGAAAGTTATTGTCCGATAAATTTTTTGTTTTAAGGTTAAAATTTTTGGTTTAAGATTAAATACTTTTATCACTTCAATGATGTTTGGTGTGTATACTGCTAAGTGAAAGAATGGAATTTAAAACCAATTCCGGCTATTTTAATAACGTGCCATAATAATAATAAGATAACTTCACTCACCAAATTTGGCATCAGTTTGTTAAACAGTTTCTGAGATATAGGATTTCACTCAAAGGTGAACGGTGCCACGCCTATTTTATTTATTATATTATTTATATGTGTATATATATAACTCTTGCCAACAGGTGCTACTTCGGACTAAGTAGGCAATTGAGAAGCAAAGTCCTCTCCCGACAAACAAAAACCAAACTCTATAAGTCACTCATAATTCCCGTCCTGCTTTATGGTGCAGAGGCCTGGACGATGTCAACAACAGATGAGTCGACGTTGCGAGTTTTCGAGAGAAAAGTTCTGCGAAAGATTTATGGTCCTTTGCGCGTTGGCCACGGCGAATATCGCATACGATGGAACGATGAGCTGTACGAGATATACGACGACATTGACATAGTTCAGCGAATTAAAAGACAGCGGCTACGCTGGCTAGGTCATGTTGTCCGGATGGACGAAAACACTCCAGCTCTGAAAGTATTCGACGCAGTACCCGCCGCGGGAAGCAGAGGAAGAGGAAGACCTCCACTCCGTTGGAAGGACCAAGTGGAGAAGGACCTGGCCTCGCTTGGAATATCCAATTGGCGCCACGTTGCGAAAAGAAGAAACGACTGGCGCGCGGTTATTAACTCGGCTATAATCGCATAAGCGGTGTCTACGCCAATTAAGAAGAAGAAGTATATATAATTTCAGGTCTAGGTGAATACAACTTTATTATCTGTGCAGCATTTCGCAACAGTACAAATATTAACTATTCTTTTTTAAGTAATTTCAGAAATTACCAGAAATTCATATCTCTTTATTAGAATACCACCCTTAATGTGCAAAAAAAAATCTTAACTCTTCCTTTCTTCTTTTTTTAAGTTTCAACCACATTATTCAAAATTAATATTCTCCCTTCACTATTTTGAGTATAACATTATTAATATGAGGTACCTCCTACTTACTGGTTAAGGAAAGAAGGTTTGCCAAGATATGCTATCTATAAATTATGAGTGCGCCATCTTCTGTAGTATAGACTAATATAATATAAATTAAATAATTATATTTAACCAACCCTATGCATGTATTTATTTTAGTGTTATTACACTGATATCTTTAAAAAATCCTTTCGAAAATTTTGGTCGAATAAACGCATTGTGAAGAATTTTTGTTTCCGTTATTTAACCCTGTCACATTTCTCAAACCTTTCTCACGGTTCGAAATTGTCGGTGATGACCATGTGAACCACGAGAAGAACGAGAATGCATTTTAATTGGAATGAAAAAATTATACGTAGGTATTTTTACGATAGCGATAAAGAATTTAAGCAGATACCCATTTTGTTAACAGCTTCATAAGCCAGCTTTCAGTAGGAAATCACTGCACATCGCACAAATGTCTGTTGAACTGATAAAAGACATTGTGTTGCAATAAAAGTGTCTCGGCATTCGTTTAACTCTTTGCAACCAATTCAGCAATCGTACAAAAAACGCACTACTAAAATCACTGCACAGTGTGCTATTCAAACAAAAACTTAGGAGTATAAGAAACTATATAAAATAAACTATATACATAAACTTCACCATGATCAAATACGGTTATTATAAAATGCAGAAAATAGCATCTTATGCCCTAATATATATGTACTATATGCACATATAAAACTGTATGAATATATATAAAAGCTAGGTATAATAACAATACGCCTATAACAGCTTAATCTTTTTCCAAAACGATCTTTATTTAAACCACATGTATATGTACTCGTATATAATTTGTATGTGTGTACACGGGCTGCTGCTTGCAACATGGTCACTTTCAGATCACCAATGCGATTTTGATAGCGGCTGTCGTTCTAACGCTCTGAGTCATCGTTGGTAATGATTGTGTATATCTTTTGAGAGTTTTTATTATACCCTGAACAGGGTATATTAAGTTTGTCACGAAGTTTGTAACACCCAGAAGGAATCTTCGGAGACCCTATAAAGTATATATGAATGATAGATATGTCGAGCTGAGTCGATTTAGCCATGTCCGTCTGTCTGTCCGTCTGTACGTCTGTCTGTCTGTATATATACGAACTAGTCCCTTAGTTTTTAAGATATCGTTTTGAAATTTTGCAAACATCATTTTCTCTTCAAGAAGCTGCTCATTTGTCGGAGCAGCCGATATCGGACCATTATAATATATAGCTGCCATACAAACTGAACGATCGGAATCAAGTTCTTGTATGGACAACTTTCACATTTGACAAGATATATTCACGAAATTTGGTATAGATTATTTTCTAAGACAACAATGTAATCTCCGAAGAAATTGTTTAGATCGGTTAACTATAGCATATAGCTGCCATACAAACTGAACGATCGGAATCAAGTTCTTGTATGGACAACTTTCTCATTTTTTTACAAGATATATTCACGAAATTTGGTATACTTGTAGATAATTTTTTAAGGCAACAATGTGATCTCTAAAAAACTTGTTCAGAGCGGATTACTATAGCATATATGTAGCTTCCATACAACCTTAACACATAGTTACTCACAGAAATGCACCAGTGAAGGGTATTTAGCTTCGGTGCAACCGAAGTTAACGTTTTTTCTTGTTTTTTTTTTATATCTATGTTTGCATATATACATATATATCTCATCTGCTTGGGTGTATATACAAGTGTGAACACTTATACACACAAACGAACACATGCATATCTACCTAAAACTTGACATTTTAAAATCCAATTATGTCAAAGAGCTAATAACTGATTACATATAAATTAACAGATAGCGTTTCGCAATGCTTCGTCAGTACCGATAGGTTATCAATATCAATTGTATGTGTATGTAAGATAAGCTTGGCCGCTTTACGACCAATCGAAGTTGTAGCATGGCGACGAAGGTGAACGTGGAGCCTTTCACTGGCAACTTCAACCGCATAGGCACAAGCTTTTTTGGGAAATATTCAGTTATCGTTAATTATATTCAACCCGTATATGTATGTATGCCGGGTTATAACAGAACTATTTAAAAATGTACTTATGTACATTTCGCTTTAATTTTACATTAAACGTTTTGAAAGATATCTTTCAAAGATGCTTTCTCAGATAACTGAAAACATCACCTTCCAAAGATTTGTTAAAATATTTAACTAAATATTAAACAAATTTGGAAAATTTTCTTGACGTCCTACAACTGTGCCTTTTATACTTTTACATCATATTGCTAATAAAATAAAAATAGTTTTGTTCACCAAACGGTTGTTTGTATCACCAAACACTAATCGAGACAGATCAAGACGAGAAGAGATCAGAATAATGAGACGAATGTTTTCGAAAAATTTTTTCTTTCTTTACTTTAATGCTTTGTAATGTATAATGGAAATTAAAAATTCAACCTAATTTTGACACACCGGCATACTATTATAAGAAAACAACTCTCTCCGAATTGCAATAGCATATGTATCTCACAGACTGACCGATACTTTTGGTAATATCCGGTATATATGTACTTGTAGGTAGACTTGACAAGTTTGTTCCGCTTTTAACCACTTTTAGAATTAGAATAGCACTACTCAAGGGCACTACCTACGCGAAGTTTTAATCGAATTTTTTTGTTGTGCTTGATTTGTATACTGAGAAATATAAGAAGTTTATGGAACTTAAAAGTGTAAAGTATATGGGAAAAAAGGGTGGTTGTGGTTCAATTTCGCCCATTTTCGCTCTGCAAAATAGAAATATCATAGTAATGTTACGTACCGACTTGGAGTAAAATCGCTTAAGTAAATCCCGAGATATGGGGCTTCAGGTAAAAGTGGGCGGTGCCAAGCCCATAGTTCAAATTCAACATCAACCCCTATAAAACTCTTTTGTACCATCTCGGGTGTAAAATTTTATTTCATTACGCATTTATTTGTATATTTACCGCATTTTTAATATTTTTAACAAAATCGTTATATTGGGAGTGAACGGGGTTGTCATCCGATTTCGTATATTTTGACACTGTTTGTAGGGGTTCTTATAAGATCTGAGATCCTGAGTAAATTCGGTTATTCCAGCTATATGGTTTAGGAGATAAGTACATTAGACTTATTAGAGGACGAGGCCACTGCCATGTTTTTACTATTGCAACATGCAGCATTGTATAATAGTTTTGCTCACCTAAAGGTTGTACATATCACCTAAAACTAATCAAGACAGATTTAGGGTTATATATACATATAAATGATCAGGATGACAGAACGACTTGAAATCTGGGTGACTATCCAGCAAATTAAATTCTTGCCCACAAAACGCCATTAACCAACATCTATAACGTGCCATACCTGTAAGTAAGCACTAAATTTAGATAGAAAACTCTAATTTGACATACCGGGGATCGAGGAGAGAATTCTTTCTCGACAGTAATAACTCTGGGTATCAAAAATGGGTCGAATACTTCCCTGAGCACCCTAATCCGGCTGACTTTACTTCACATGAATGGTGATTGTATGGGTGTATGGGAGTATCAACCCAATTCTTGTTTGGTATTACGAACTACAACAATTTTCAGTTGAAGTTTCATTACTATTTCCTATCTAAAGAATTACGATGAAAAAAAATATTGGGGCCAAAACTGATGTGCTGTGCATAAGAAAAATACTTTGTGATCGGTCAAACTTATTTGTACACTATAACATCAAGTAAGCCAAGGTTTTACTGACAATTATCTGCTTTAAGTAAATTTTGTTGAAGATTCATAAGTTATTTTTGGTTAAAAAATGTCTATGGTTGTTAAGAATGTTTTAATTACACTGGATCACAAATTTGAATTTGTTTTTTGTTCCACGGATGCCACTATCCAATTTGTATGTGAAATGGCTCGCTGATTTCGATAATCGAGTTAATTTTTTTTTTATGGATACATTTTTGAGATATTTGCAATTTACCGTTATTCGACCAAAAAAAAAAGGTGTCTTCATTTAATCATGTATATCTCACTGACCAGTTGAGCAATCTTGCTGCAAATTATAGAAAATAAAAGTGAATGAAATTTCCTAAAAATATTGTCTACTTCATTTTTCCATAGGCCTTATAATTTCTGAGAAATTGATTAATAACTTCGTGTTTTTAAATTTTTTTATGAAAAAAATAAAAAAAAATAAACTTTGGCAAGGAAAAATTTTAAAACAAAAGATATTTTTAAGTTTTTTTTTATTTTATATGAAGTCCTGTTTCTTTATAAAAAACTAAGCTACCAACGAACAAAATCCATGGATAAATAGGAAAGTTGTACATGATCAAAGAAATATATCCAAGTCGCGCAAAGTCAATGTATTCGTATATGCGTATGTAGTGTGTAAAGTAGGGGTGGGATTGTTTTCGAATATCATTAGAATAAACTAATAACGCTATTCATTTAAAAAAAATCAAATAATACTTTTAGAACAGTAATACTCAAATACTATTGTAGTAGGTAGTTTGCACCGTAAGCTAGAGGTGTTAGGTTCGAAACCCCTGTAGTCATGTGTGTAGGTATACAGGCAGATTTCCTAATGCAAATAAATTTAATTCAAACATGCATACCTATATGCACACACACATATGTATCTTGGTAAATCCATTATTTTTTTCAAGGCCAACATAGCAGGTAGTATTTTCTTTTCCCGGCTCGTTAATATGAAGGAACTTTTGTTTAGGTAGGTTTTGCCTTTTTTTTATTTTTTGGCGATCAAGCTATATATAAGGATAAATGCCCCTTGAAAGTTCATAATATCTGTAAGGCTCGCTGGTTCCAGTTTATAATTACAATATAAGAAACCGTGAGCTATTTTTAAAAATAAAATGAGTAAACGTACGCGAGAATTTGAGTGTACCAACGATCCGGATATGTTCTGTTACATATGCGGTGAATATACTCTTGTGCGGCATCGGAGGCAGTTTACAGATTCGATCCAATCTATATATTCAAAATATTTTGGTATTGAGCCTAAAAATATTGATAAACCATGGACTCCGAATGTTTTGTGTTCCTTGTGTCGAATAATATTGGTTCAAGTTGTAATGAATTTTTAATGGAAAACGAGAGAAACGTTCTATCAAAAGCGCAACTAAACGATTGGATTAGAGATTTGGAATTATCCAAGGAAAAAGCTGAGCTACATGCCTCTCGTATGCAACAATTTCAATTCGTGTCACCCCATGTTAAGGTGACATATTATAGAAATCGTCACGAACCATTTGCCAAACACTATACGAAGGAAGACAATGTATGCTATTGCAAAGACATTCCAGGGTTATTCAAAGAGTTTGGTCAACCATATGATTCCGAGGAGTGGCGATTGTTCATAGACAGCAATAAACTGAGCTTGAAGGCCGTATTACTGCATAATGGCAACAAAAAGCCCTCGATCCCGATCGCGCATGCAGTAAACACGAAGGAAACATACGAGGTGATGGAGAAATTGTTAAAATTCATCAAATATGAAGAGCATGATTGGAAAATATGTGCCGATCTTAAAGTCGTTGGAATGTTATGCGGTCTACAAAGTGGCTACACAAAACACTGCTGCTTTCTCTGCAAATGGGATAGCCGAGCTCGTAAAGACCACTATTGCATTAAGGATTGGCCGGAAAGAGTTGAATTTACAATTGGTGTGGATAATATCAAATACATCCCACTTGTAAAGAAGGAAAAAATCATTCTTCCGCCATTGCACATAAAGCTCGACCTCATTAAAAATTTTGTTAAGGCGTTGGACAAAGAAGGCAAAGCATTCAATTATTTGCAAAATTTTTTCCCAAATATTTCCCAGGCCAAGATAAAGGAAGGGATATTTGTTGGACCCCAAATAAAAAAGTTGATAAATAATGACCAATTCAAAGGACTATTGTTACCAGTTGAGGCAGCAGCGTGGGATTCCTTCGAAATGATTGTTTCTTCAGTGACGAGCATGGCGAAAGGTTTCACCAGTAAATGAAATTAATTGAGAATCGATACCAAGGTTTCTGGGACGTCGGTCTGATGGGTGACTACTGTTGGTTTCTCATAAGAGAAACCGATCCTAAACTAAATAAACGACAAAACAAAACACATAATCATTTCGACTATAATGTAAGAACATCAACTTAAGACAAACATAACACATTGTTTTAATATATATTACTAATATATAAATAAATGAGTTTATAAAAACTAAAAACGACATGAAAATTGACTTTTTACTTAACAGAAACAGCGCCCACCCCTACTTTACACACTACATACGCATATACGAATACATTGACTTTGCGCGACTTGGATATATTTCTTTGATCATGTACAACTTTCCTATTTATCCATGGATTTTGTTCGTTGGTAGCTTAGTTTTTTATAAAGAAACAGGACTTCATAAAAAATAAAAAAAATTTAAAAATATCTTTTGTTTTAAAATTTTTTCCTTGCCAAAGTTTATTTTTTTTTAATTTTTTCATAAAAAAATTTAAAAACACGAAGTTATTAATCAATTTCTCAGAAATTATAAGGCCTATGGAAAAATGAAGTAGACAATATTTTTAGGAAATTTCATTCACTTTTATTTTCTATAATTTGCAGTAAGATTGCTCAACTGGTCAGTGAGATATACATGATTAAATGAAGACACCTTTTTTTTTTGGTCGAATAACGGTAAATTGCAAATATCTCAAAAACGTATCCATAAAAAAAAAAATTAACTCGATTTTCGAAATCAGCGAGCCATTTCACATACAAATTGGATAGTGGCGTTCATGGAACATTTTTGCTGTAAACCAGTGTTATTATTCCTTTTTTTGTGTAGTGGATAAAACACATGACTGACGATTAATAAAAAAGTATATTCCTAAAAATTGTAGTTTGTACCAACTTTTCATGCTCGAAACACTTCCCACAGTTTCTTAATGATATATTTGCTGTTTCCAAAGTGTAGCCTCGTCCAGCTTCGGGATTTTTCTCCAGAGGCTAAACAAATCATTCACCCATTTATGCATTTGTACAAAATAACTGATTTAAATATTATTCATACAAATGTAGTTATTTTCAAATACAGCTGCATCTTACTCTCCTCTTGCTACAGACACAGGGAGTGTTACCAACAACCGTGGTACTAGAAATAAATTCAGAACGATATCTATTAATTTATTTCAACAATATTTTAAAAAGATCAGTAGTGTTGTTTTATGAGCAATTTTTCTGTAATAGCTTGAATTTCGTTTTATAAATTTGTTGCATGTGTATCCGTCAATCCGTGAGTTAATAACATTTCTAATTGTTTAAAATATTCAAAAAATCAATTTCATAATTTTGCTTAGCAATGTGAGTTGGTTCATCTTCCTTCTCTTATTGAACGGTCTTTTCTATTTTTTCAAGCAAACCGTTGTCGTTTCTGATCGAAAATACGTGCATACATACATAAATGTGTTATGCGATATTTTGTGTGCAAATCAACGGAATAATCGCATTAAACACATAGCAACGTAAGCCATAATTTAAATAAATAAATAAAATATGTGAAGAAAATTACCAAAATGCCTCTCTAGGTAGTTGCCTAATTGCCAACATGGGCCGGACCCGCGAATGTTATCATTTCCGAAAATTAGGTATATGGGGAACAAGTTTTCAAATAATGCATTAAAACAATAATTGCATTCTTATTTAAACTAAAATTTTTGCTTTTTGTAATAGCAAAATAGAAAAATATAAAAAATACTATAATCCCAAATTCGTTTTATTATAGCTTTATTAGTTAAGGAAATATGTACATTTCTTAAAAGTTTTTTCACTCATAAATAGATGTCCATACTTAAAGCAACTCGTACTTAAATAACATTTTTGTGCAACTAAGCTATGTCACATTATTGGTTTTAAATTAATGGCGTTTTCTTGGTCGTGGCAAGGTCGATTTCATAGGCCAAAAATAAAAAAATAAAAGATTGAAATTTACCACTGTTTGTATCAAAGCTATTTCATAAAACTAACTATAAATACTTTTTTTGCTCTATACCATTCGTAGGGGCTACGAAAAGCGAAAGAAGTTAGACAATATAAACACGCGGACTGTGCAGAGAAAATAGCTAAAAAATTATCTCTTATAATAGATTAAATTGCAATAAAAAATCGTATTCAATCCCCATAAATCGAAGTGAGTATTGATAATAGAGGTGTATATTAGATAACAAAGTACTTTTTATGTAATAATATTATATGTTGTTTTATTATTTTAAAACAATTGTTTTATAAGTGCCCTTTTGAGTGGTATGTTTTTCTTCATACATGGATTTAAGGTATACAAAAAGTTGTGATCCTTGCCTCGCCCTCAAATGAACTAAGTTTGTTTATATTAGCTAATGTTTTCTAAGTCCATGCTTTTGATTTCAGCTGAAACTTTTTGCAACTTTCTTTGTTCTTCATGTTATTCTACCAGGTATGCCATTTTTTGTGTGTTATTTTTTAAATTTTTTTGTATTTACTTGAATGTATATTCGTGAATATTTTATTGTTTTTTATTTTTTTTTGTCATAAATATATAATATATACATATTTGAGCTTTGGTTTTCATTTTATAATTTTCTTACTTCTATCAAATGTTTGTTTCATACGTACTTTTTTTAGGCACATCATATCGGTTGTAAACTTTCACGCCTATATACAATATAATATTACATTTTTTGGTGTTTAGAAAACTTGTGAATGTAATAAAGCTTCCGTATCTACTTATTAGAAGCTTCGTTAACAAAAAACTTGATATTAACTTTTTACCCTGCTATGATAACATTTTAAAGTAAAAACAGTTATCCTGAGCAAATAAAGGTCTCAGAATCTGATGTTGAAGTTGAGATAAAAAAATTATTGGACCACATTGCGTCACAAATGTAATTAATGAACGGAATGAGTCGCTGCTTCCAGTGTCATGATCTCAAGCTGGCTCCTATCAGAGTCATTACATTGCAGGCAAGCGGCTTCTAGCGAAGGCTGACGTATTTTCCCAATCACCCCCTTATTTTGACCTATTTTAAATACATCCTCAGAGGATAATACAACGGGACATTGCGTCACAAATGTAATTAACGCACGGAATGAGTCCTCTAATTACCTATTTTCAATAATAATATGTATATTAGGGTGTGTCATTCTGAGGCAACATTTTTTTTCAACTGAAAACAGGCTCAAAACTTTCGAAAATGTGTAAAAAAAGTCACTCAAAAGATGAGCTCTTAATATTAATATTAAGAGGTGCCTATTTCAAATTTTCTGTTTTCCATATAAATTACATGAAAAAAAATCATTTTTTTTGTGGTGGTTATTGTGCGGAGGTTTTCTATGTGCCCCGATAGCTGCCGGTAGGGATGCTAAACTCGATTCCGATTCTACTCGAAAATCGATTTTTCTCGTAATATAATCGATTTTTCGGAATCGATCTCCAGTAGTCGAAGTCGATTAAGAATCGGTTCTTGACATTCGAAAAATCGATTATTTTACGAGAAAACTCGATTCTCGAGTAGAATCGGGATCGAGTTTACCATCCCTACTGGCAGCCATTGGGGCACGTATAAAACCTCCGCACAATAACCACCACAAAAAAAATGAATTTTTTTCCATGTAATTTATATGGAAAACAGAAAATTTCAAATGGGCACCTCTTAATATTAATATTAAGAGCACATCTTTTGAGTGACTTTTTTTTACACATTTTCGAAAGTTTTGAGCCTGTTTTTCAATTGAAAAAAAAAGGTTGCCTCTGAATGGCACACCCTAATGTATATGGCTTTGATGGCAATTCGGGTCAGAAGGAATAAAAGCAGAAATTTAAAAATATGCAAAAATAAATCAATTTTATTAAAATCAGTTTTTGATTTAGTTGAATAGTATTCAAAAAATTCCTTTTTTCGTTTATCAACTTTTTTAATTTAAAGTAAATAATTGTGCAATGGTCCGATTTCGTCACAAAATGCTACAAGAGTAAACAATTTTAATTTCAAACACGAAATTAAAAAAAATAATAATTTTTAATTTTATTCGTCTTCTGAGCCAAAATCAGTTCAAATAAATTTTAGAACGGTTGCTTAGCTAGATACGTTCACTATTTTCTAAGGTTTTCTTCATATTGAAACAATGCAGAATAACTCCCCAAAACAATTTTTTAGCCACATACTTGTAGTTCGACATATCATTGTTGTTGTATACGCTTCAAAATAATATCTTATACTGAAGGAAAATTATGCATTAGGACAGTAGCTTTCAATGCCTGTGTGGAAATTTGGGACAATGGCATGTAATCTATGTACGTCATTTTTGGACTAACCGCACGAATATAGTTATAGATTCAATATAAATTTTCATTCTTAAAAAATTGCAAAATTTATAAATAATAAAATATAAGTTATTAGTGGAATAGCTCATTATGATACGTTCGATACAAGTTAGAAAGTTCATATTTTTGGCAGGCGAAATATGAAAATATAGGTATTATTACTTACCATTCCGTTCGACAAGATAACATTAGAAGTATAATGAATTGCAATCCAAAATGACAAAACGAGTTACGCGAGCATTTGGTTAGTTTTACAAATGCGAAATAGCTCCTCGATTTATCATATCGTGAGATGATATTTGTTTTGAGTTTTTTAGTGGAGGATTGCGGAAGCAAAGAGTTTTGATGTAATCGCTCTTTCTGGTATTCCGAATGTCGAAAAGACAAGTGTTCATAATGTTTACTTTGGTTAAAGCACAACCAAAACATTGCACAATAAATGACTATGTATACTGTGGATCTCTAATTTAAATATTTCCTCTTCATTGGTGCAAAAGGCCAAGACTGCTATAGATTGTAATAGCCAGCTCATTGTTTGTTGTGTCCTGAAGAAATTGAAAGTATCAAACATATTTGTACTATTATGGACAGTTGATGCGATCACTTTCGTGATTGGACATTATATTTCTTTTTAATCACAAATATATCCAAAGCAATTCATAATACATCTTTAAAGTATTAAAATTCATATATTTACATATATTATGTTTTTCATCTTCAACGTTGTAAAATAAAACTGCCATGATATTAGTTATTAAAATGTTCTAAGAAAATTCTAAAACAAAGTCTATCACCTTATTTTCTTATATTAGTTATATAATAACTTCCTTTTATTTCACATTTCAAGTTTTACCAAAAATTATTTAGTAATAATTCATTAATGCCACACAACAATATTATAGTTGCAATCGTTAATTAAATATGTCATTTTTACTAATATTTTTTTAGTTAACCAGTTTTTTAATTCAATTAAAAACATTTATTTTACTAATTTCTTTTTTCTTTACTTAACTTTTTTTATAATATTTTGCCAACACTTACACCCTTTCGTGCAGCGTTCTCACAAGTATTTGAAACGACATGATAGAAAGTTTGTTAAAACACCGCAGATTTGACTTCTGTAAGGGCGAAATGGTTGGCATGATTGCCGGCTTGCCGCCTGCTGTTCTGCGCGTGCCATACACATTGTGTTAGATAACAGCGTACTTGTGGAAAATCAATGTTATTTAACAGAAATAAGGAGCATCTGCGTATATTCGTTTCTATTACGGTCGTCTTACAATTGTGGCTTCCACACATGTATACGATATATGTATGTATATCAATGGAAATTATTAGCCTTGTTTCATTTGCTAAGCTGTTTTCTAACCAATTTCCGCATAATACTTATGTATATAAAAGTTCCTTTCAATAGTCTACTTTTTGTCTTTTGATTTTAAATTGTTGTTATAATTTATCAACGATAATTTTATAACTGAATTAAGATATTTTTATAACTAAGTTTGTGTTATTTTTTTCAAACGACCGAAGTAAATGACCTTTTTATTGTGCATGATGTACAAAATAATGCAATTTAAATTGCAGTTTCTATTGCAGGAAGCAACATATCATATCATTTGAAGTTTGATCTCTCGCTTTGAGCTCGCGAGCGAAGCAACCCTATCTGCTTCTAAATGAACATAACAAATCGTTCCGCTGTCGTTGACTACACTATATACTTACATACGCCACTGATTACTTATGAACACCAATCACAAAGCAATATATTTTTGGATCTTCTTTGAAATGAAAATTAAAAAGAATTACATTAATTATATAACTATCAAGCGAATTATATTTGTATTGTACTGTTAGTTGAACACACATATACATATATACATACATATGTATAGGTAACTAACTCTTCTCACTATAGTTAATATAGAATACAATACTGTGTTACTAAAAGTTAGATTTCACTCCTGATACTTGTAAATTGATAGAATGTTTTAACTATGGATTCTTAAATAGTACGTTGTGTAAAATAAAATTAACAATATAATCATTTTCAAGGAAATTGTAATACATATGTAAATTAGATAAGAGACCATAACACAGATCTAGAAGAAAAAAAAATTTGCCCTGAATATCTAGCAAATTTTGATGCATTACATTCCTATTTAATAAGGGACCAAACTATAAATAATAAAAATTGGCAAAGCGTGGGGGGTGGTAGGATATTGTTTTCAGTAATTTTTTTTCGAACTTAGTATAGAACAGCTGAAAGGTGGATTTAAAATGCGGCGACTCATGAAAGATAAAGATTTTAATAAAATTATGACTCTTCTGGAAATTGTATCTTGCCCAAGTTTAGGATTGATATTCGAATTATTACACTTATCTATAAAGCCTCAAATTATGAAGAAATTCTCCCAAAAATGCTGATAAACTTTAAGATTTTAAGAGCAACTATGAGTATCAATTTAGATTATTGGTGGTAACTATGGTGAGAAACAGAGAGATGTTCCAATAGAAGAAAGGTATCAAGTTTGATTGGATCGTTCTATTATGGGAGATTACTGATCCTTAAATAGATATTGTTAACAAGAAAATTATAAAGGAAGAACTCATAAATGATATGTAATAAAGATATATCATATGTTCATTGTCTTTCTGTTTACTTCTATGATTTTAAACTAAATTTCAATTATAAATATAAATATATGTTATATTGTTCCATATTTTCTGATTTCTATAATGTAAAATGAGACAGATTCAAAAAGAAACCAGAAAAAATTTTATAAAATGTTTAATAGTTTTATTTATATTTTATGATAGGATTGCAGAGATAATTAAGTATATATTTAGAGACAAACTAAAAGTTGATGTTCACTCCACGAGGTTTTAATCCAGAAGAAAATGTTATATTACAAGAAGAATTAAAAAACAAAGTAATAACTAATACTTACACATGTAAATGTGAGAATGACAGTATGTAAAGAATGTAATGACGTAAATAATGTAATGACATGCATAGTGTTAGGTAAACGACTATCTTAGTAGTATTATTATAATTTTAAACACAAATGTATCCATAACTGTCTAGAACAACAAAATCCTGTACACCTGTGTACTTTTTGAAAATAAAAAATCATAATAGGATGAAACCTATTGGAATCGAAAGATAAAATAACAAAGACTCAGGAAAGAATAATTTAGTGGCGATTGGGAAAAGGAAGTAGGGGCAGGAAAAGAAAGGGTAAGCTACAAGTTATGGAAAAAAGTTATTTGGCAATGTTGTACGTAATATACTGACTTTTTGCAGATAATCTGAAAACGTATGTGAAGAATTCATATAACCCAGTTTTTGAATTTTTAGTTTGTCTTGTACAAAACTTTTTTTTTTTCTCGAAATTTGGTGTAAACTGACCTTCTTATGTCTCAAATGCAGTGTGTTTTTTTAATTTAAAATATTTATTACTTATTCTTACATTGAGCTAATATCGGATAAACTCTAAATAGTTGACAAACGATTCAAAACTGTCTTTTTTAAATTTTTCTGCAGCTGTACGTAAATTTGACTCGTTTAATGGAGTTTTATTTTTGAATTTTCAACAGCAATTTTTAGCAAGCGTTACAATGTCTTATTTTTGCTGCTTTTATATCTCAAAATAAGAATACAAATATATAAGTTTTTCATTTGAAACAAACAACAATTTCAGTTAAATTGCACAATCACTCATTATATCTTATTGCTCTGTATATTCCACCTAGACATAACATAAAAATAGAAACGTATATGAAGTTATTAAAAAAATATGAAGGTATATCATTGGTGGCGACTATAACGCAAAACACACTCATTGGGGATCTCATTTAACTACAACCAAAAGTCGAGAACTTCTCAAAGCTATACAAGCAGTTGGATGCAATTTTGTTTCTACAGGAAGACCCACTTATTGGCCTACAGATAGTCAGAAATCCCCAGACCTTTTGGACTTCTTTATAATCAATAAAATACCAAAACTCAATTTATGTATAAAAGCTTGCTCAGACCTAAACTCTGACCATTCTCCAGTGCTACTAACTCTGTATGAAAAGCCAATTATTTCGGCCGCCAAGCCAACGTTATGCAAAAAACACACTACTTTGAATAAATTTAAAAATATATTGAATAAAGTCGACCCAAAGCTTAAGCACATATCGACTGGTATTGAGTTGGACTGTGAGGTTGAAGATTTCACAAAAATAATTCAAAATGCTGCTTGGAAGAGTACACCAAATACCCGCGTGAATCTAAGTAGTACCAAATACCCAAAACACATCTTAGAAAGTATTCATAAAAAACGCAAGCTTCGACGGAGATGGCAGCAAAATAGGTCCTCTGCTCTCAAAACTGAGCTTAACAAATGTACAGCGAAACTAAGAGCGCAAACTAAAGAGTTTAAAAATTTTTCATTCAAAACTTATCTGCCTAAACTCACAGCTGATAAATCGAATAATAAACAAATAAAACATGTAGCACCATTAAAACTAAACGACACTGCATGGGCCAAAACGAATGAACAGAAAGCTGCCGTATTTGCAAATCATTTGAGAAACACATTTACGCCTAACGATGGGTATGAGATAAACTGTGAACATAGTTGGATGGATCCACACATCAGCATTTCTCCTGTTACTATTAAAGAAATTAAAAATCTTATCGGGGAATACAAGACTCAAAAAAGCACCTGGGTATGATTTAATAACTGGAGAAATATTACGCAATTTACCAAAGAATTGTATAAAAAAAAACGTGTAAACATTATAAACAGTGCTTTATGCCTAAGACACGTGCCAACGCTTTGGAAAGTATCTGAAGTCATAATGATACCCAAGCTAGGTAAGCCAGTACACGCTGTTACATCGAATAAGCCAATTCCGTTGCTGCCAGACTTATCTAAAATCTTTGAGAATGTACTCGTAAATAGGCTCAAACCAATAATCGCTCATAAAAACCTAATACCAACACATCAATTTGGCTTCCGTAACCACCATTCAACAATTGACCAGGTACACCGAATCGTGAACGTTGAAAATACAATCGATAAAAAGAACGTTTGTACGGCGGCCTTTTTGGACAGGTCTCAAGCTTTTGACAAAGTTTGGCACACGGGCCTACGGCTCAAATTGAAATACATGCTACCCAAACAATTTTGTGAAATAATTGCTTCGTACTTAAAAGATAGATACTTCCGCATTAAACAAGAATGAATATTCATACTTGCAACCGATCTCCCAGGCAAGCGTGTTGGGGCCAATGCTTTATTTGCTTTTTACCAGTGACCTCCCGTCTGATTCTAGTTATATGACAGCGACATTTGCGGATGACACAGCTTTGTTAGCAGCTGGAGAGTCAACTTCAGTATATAGTCGACGAGTGCAGACAGCAGTCAACGCAATTACTAAGTGGGCATCTAAGTGGCGCATCAAATTAAGCGACACCAAATCAATTCATGTTGACTTTACCATGAAAAAGCCGGCATATTGTCCAATTTATATAAATAACATTCCTATACCACACCATAACAGTGCTAAGTATCTAGGTATTAATTTAGATACTAAGCCACGCTGTAAAGAGCATGTCAAAAAAAAGGAGCGAGCTTGATATGAAATTTGGCAAACTTTACCACCAAGTTTATCAAATCTTAAAGCCATTTTGGGCCGACGGAGCCCAACTATGAGGTTGCTAAAATCAAAGCTGTATTGCCAGCATTCACGCTTTCAAAGTACGGTACTAAGGACTTTAGTTAATGCTCCTTGGTACATTAGATCGGCTGACCTGCACCATGATCTAAGTGTGAATTCAGTTGGAAATGAAATCTCCAAAATAGCAAAGTCTCCGAACTGAGGCTTAGACAGCACGTTAATGAGGACACATCCAGACACATCGAAACTGCTGGGCGAGAAATCCGGCTGAAACGCAAGAAGCATTCCGACCTAGTAAGACAACAGTAGCAGCAAATGTGTTTCTTAACATTTAGCGTTTAAGTATCTCTCTTAATTAATTAGGCTAGAATTGTTGTTAGTATTTTACTTTAATGAACTAGGTACAATGATAAATTATTAAAAAAAAAAAATGATTTTATGTATAAAAAAATCGTGGGGGGCTGTGCCGGGGCACACGGCCGTAGGTTTTAACGTGAGACGTCTATGTTAGCGAATCGCTTCTAAAGTAAAAGATTGAAATGAAAACAAGATTGACGCTGTTTTAATAAAAAGAACAGGTATATAATAGAAACATAAATTACTTATTATTATCGGAGATGAGTTCTGCCCCGGAGCAATATCCAAACATTGTTCCTCATTCCATAGCAAAGTTTGTTGTCGAGCCAGCAGGATTTCTGATTCTGTGGCAAAGTTGGGGCCGACAGACTCAATTTGAAATTTGAGTCCGATACAGTCTTCCATATCTTTGTCAAACACACTCCAGTCGATCTTTATGTCATAGTGTTTGTACAGCGGTTGGTTTACCAAATAACGCAGCCAGGCCTTGATAACTGATCTATGTACGAACGAAACCACTCAAGTAATCCGGTTTATGAATAAGTTTCTTTTTTATTTTGACATTAAAAGCAAAATCGTCGTCTATCCCCCTCGGTAATTGCTGCACCATGTTGTTTACATCGACAGGTACATTGATTACCTGGCCGACTATACAATAGTTACCTTCGTAGCGTAATCGACGAATTTGCATAAATGGTAACCGCGGTGAGCAGCGGCAGTCCACTCAGCTTTGGAGGACAACGAAAACCGTTTGACCGCGACAGCGTTGGGATTTTATTGGCATCTATCGATTTGCTATAGGTACTGCATAAGCGAAATTCTGTCAAATTTTCATCGGGTAATTTTGTGTGAAGGAAAGAAATGTTACAATGTTTCACTTTCTTTAAGTCTCTTTCGAAACAAAGTCGATCACAAACGCTTCAAGATAAACCAAACGGATTGACTTCAAATACCGTTTTGAAGCGTTTGTCCGCTGCACGCCAATGATTTTGCATTGCTTCACTTCTACTGATATTGACATCTCTCAGTTCCGTGGCAAATCCAATAAATATATCGATCGTCTGTTCATTCGTTATGTTCGTAAGTATAGGTATTCCAGTGGTAGAGGTACTCGCGAGGTCGGCAACAGCAGCTTTGCGACGTTCCCGAAACCGTCTCGCTCGCACGACGCCGAACATTGGGGTACCTATGCCTGGCCCATAGCCCCCTCTTTGTAACGATAGCCGTAATTTATATTTCTGGTTGGCTTTTTCACGAGCTGAGGCCGACATAACAAAATTTTTATATATTTATAATCACTTTCTGGTTATTTCAAATATAAATACTGTCCAAATTACACTTATTTTTGTATAAATCAATCGGTTTAAATAAATTTAACAAACACGCGAAAGAATCACCGCGTTATATAGTGGGAGTCACGAGTTACACTGAATAGAAACAAGCGAGAGCGCCGGTTTCGCACTGTTAACGCAGTATGCTTCCCTCGCCGCCCCGCTCGACCCCAACACAAACACAATGTCATAACAGCGAGCTGACTATACAAGTAAAAGCGAAATATTCACACCACATTTTTGTTTCTAAGACTAATAGTTTTTTAATTATTAAGGTACGATAATATCCTTTTCGTTACGGTCCACTTTTTAAACCTGGTACCCGTATGTTTCGTCACGATTTTAAAGACGTTTCAGGCCAAAATGGAAAAATCCAACTCAATAAAAATACACAAACATTTACATACGAGTATATACTGTACTATGGTATATGACATCTTTTAAACTTTATTATATCTTCATGGGACTGTTCACCTTGTTCTACCAACTTAGCTCCAATGTAATCTTTAAATTTGTCTAAATGAAATGTAACATGTGCATTTTTAAAGTCATTCTACCTCCAATGATGCAGAAATTCGTAATCATGTCATTTATCAGCTCGTCATACTTGTCAGACCTTTCGTTTTGAAGATAACCATGCTTTACTGTCTTAAATCAGTTGAAGGTTTTTTCTCTTGATTACTAAGTAACTTCGGAAAAATAAGACAACTAACAATTTTTTTGAGAAAAGGTTCAAGCTTTAATTTTCGCCTCTGAAAGTTTTGAAAAAAATGTCTTCAAATATATATTTAAACAAGCAAAAACGTTAACCCTTCACAGGTGCATTTCTGTTAGTAACTATGTGTTCAGTTTGTATGGAAGCTATATGCTATAGTTAACCGATCTGAACAATTTCTTCGGAGATTATATTGTTGCTTTAGAAAACAATTGATGAAACTTGCAGAAACTTACAGATATTCGATACCTTTTTGAAAAAGTGGCCCTGCCCTCTAATAATGACTTAATGTAAATATATATCTCATAAACCACTTAAACCAAAACAACCAAACTCAGCAGGAATATTATAAGAATTCCTACCAATATTATGAAAATGGAGGAAATCGGATGAAAAGCCCATTCACTCCCCATATAACGGTACTGTTAAAAACTACTAAAAGCGCGATAACTTAATAACTAAATAACGGTACTGTTAAAAACTACTAAAAGCGCGATAACTTAATAACTAAATACGCCAAATATAAAATTTTACCAACGAGATAGTATGAGTGAAAATTGGACGATGGACGTGGCTCCGCCCACTTTTTGGTGAAATTCTATATCTCGAGACCCGACTGACCGATTTCGACAAAATTTTATTTGTTTTATTTTTTCATATTTGTATGTCACCTTGTGGAAATGAGCGAAATCGGTTAATGTCCGCCTACTTCCCATATAACACAACTTTAAATTCCACTTCATTCGTTCAGTTTCCAGTACACAAATCAAGAAGCAATTAGTATAACGAGATAAAACTTTGTACTAATAATGTCTTTAGTATGTGCCACCTTATGAGCAAAAATTGCTTAAATTCAATAAAAACTGTACCTTAGGTACCCAGGCCCCTTGGTACTGAATATTTAACCCCGTTACCTATAGTTGACTTTTGATCGAAAATATCGGTTAATGTATAATTTTTATTTTTTCTGATAAAGTTGCAAATATTAAGAGCAATTTTATTACCCATATCAAGTACTCAATTTAGAAAATCGATTTGGAATATTGGCTTTATTTTAAACATGTTGTAAAATTATTGAATTTATTTAAACAAGTAAAGAAGGGTTAAGTTCGGCTGCAAACGAACATTTTATGCTGTTAAAACATGCAAGAATCAAAGTCAGCGAAATTCTTTAAAGTTCAAAACATCAACCAGAGGATCGGAAACCAAGCAATTATAAATAGATATATACATACATATATTTAAATGTATATGTTATGTAACTCATACACCGACTGACATATTCAACAAAAGGTTAGTTAGAAAACCAAAATCAATATATTTAGTACATGGGAGTTGGGGTAGTATCGACCCGATTTTATCTATTAACTATAATTATGTAACATATTAAAAAAGTTTTCATTTAGCTACCTCACATACAATCACCAATCCAAATATTAATTTTATTAGGTTAAGTTTACACTCCAATTTATCTATTTTTGGCACAAAAATACACTGTTATGAGTAAAACGCTCTCTCTCGTTTTCGTTGAAATAACTAACATATTGACCGATATATGCGGTAGTTTGCAAATCATTGTGTTACTGTGGAGCTAAGGTATGTATTGGCACACAGACATACTATTGTCAGGAAAAGATGATCCCTGAATTTAAATTATTTGTTCACACATTGACCAATATTTGTGATAAAATGTCAGCTATGAATACTGTGGTACAGATATTCGATACCTAGCGGCTTGAACCACTTTGGATTTGGACACATTTGGTCACAAGATAAGTGATTTTACCTAAAAGTAAGCGGCGCTCGTCTACCGTCCAAGTTTTACACCGCTCTCATATATGTATAATATTATCTCAGTCGTAAAGTTTAGTAACTCTGGCACTTTTAGTTATTTATTTATCGCGCTTTTAGTAGTTTTTAACAGTACTGTTATATGATGAGTGGGCAGAGTTATCATCCGATTTCGTCCATTTTCACATTGTCGGTAGTAGTTCTCATAAGACTTGTCTTAAAAGAATATGCCTATTGTAACTTTTAGTCTAGGAGATGTGTACATATATTAAACCTATTAGATGGCGAGGCCATGCCCACTTTTTCAAAATTTCAGCTCACTTGTGTCCCTTGCTACTGCTATCCTTTTTACCGAATTACAGTTATATTTCTTTTTTAGTGGTTAGTTATGGCACTTAATAGGCTTTCCTTTTAATATTTATATATATTTATTCTTATTCAAGTTGCAGCTTTCGCGGACGGATTGACAGATAGACAGTTAACTCATCTCGTCATCTGATACATTTATTTTTATATGTATATTTGTATAGTTCCTCCACAGTTCCTCCAAATGGATAGAAATCATTTTTCATTTTTAATACCGAACATCATTACGTCTAAAATAACACATTTTCTTATTTTCCGCAACTGATATGATATAGGTACTCGTACATCATAAGGAGAACCCGAGAAGCGGAAATTGTTTTCTGAAGTATTATTATAATTTAGACCATATTGCATTAGTTCTTCCGAAGTGAAAGGCTTAAGTAGATGTTGGATGGGATGCGCCCCCAAATGGAAATACACTTTCCTAATAAGACGAACTCCTCATAATTCAGATAATATGGATAAGCATGAATTAACTCTCGACTTTACGCCCTACTGCTTATTTGTGGAGAGTATAAGGATACCCTCACCAACACCACGCATACCTCAAACACAGACAATAAATCGATTTCACAACGAAGCGTTGGAAACTTTGCCCAAAAAAGAGAAGCAAGGGGAAGAGATGCAAGCTGCACAACAACAGTTAGACATTTTTGCTGCGGTAAGGGACTGCATGCAATTGTTACACCCGCATTTGGTTACCCGATCCAGAAGAGCCGGTCGAAAAACCAGTTATATACCACTGGCAGCTTGTGAAAGAAGAAACCCTAATAAGACATACTAGTAGAAATTCTCCAGTAATGCGTTGAGGTTCTATCAAAAGCTGAAAATAGGATCAGATTCGGTATGCGTATGACCAGAAACATTGCAAGGCGACAAAGCAGCTAATGATGACGACACGGAAAAGGTTGCCGACTACAGCGAGTTGCTGAAAGATGTTCTCATGTAAGAAAGCAATACGTGCAGGTAAATATTAAACTCTCAAAAAGTGCTACAGGCAAACTGACAAACCCTTTTAAATGAGAGGGCTATCGAAATAATCTTAGCCAGAATCACTCAAGTAACCAATAGTTGACAACAAAGGTGAGGACATCCTAATAAGACGAATAGCGTTGTCGTAGATGAATGAAGGGTATTCGAGGAACCATCTATGTCGGATACTACTGGTATCTGCTCTGTTTCCATCCACAATCAGTGAGATAATCGAAAAAGCCTTATGTAGGCTAAAAGTAATACGAAACTGATGCTATTTACTGGTAAACAATTTATATATCCCACACTGCAAAATATTAAGATAGATATTGATACCAAACTAAACTGGAAAATTAAAATAGAGAAACGTACTAGAAAAGCTTACAAGGCATATATCATGTGGCAGAAAAGATCTAAAAGCGAATATATTCATGTGCATGTATACGACTAACATTTGACCAATTCTTACTTATGAAGTAGTGGTCTGGTGGCTAGCATTATAGAGGAAATATATTGTAAGAAAATTAAATGGAATACAGGGGGTAACCTGCGCAGGGGTTACCGGGGGCAATAAGCCATATCCCACAGATGCGCTTAATATACTCCTGTATTAACTGCCAATAGATGTTTTCATAAATTGATTTCATCTTAAATAATCAAGAGTAAAGAAAGCTGGACCATGTGATGGATACAACGAAATCTTTAACTAGCTCAAAATAAGTTTAAATAGATCAGATTATATCCCTCCAAGGTGGGATTTCAATAGTGACTTATAGGTAAGAATACCCTCTAGGCATGAGTGGGGAAGAGGTTTAGTAAGGGAGAAGAATACTAGCTCAATATAGAATGCAGTAGAGTTATCAGCTCTATTACAATCCTGATGTAGAACTCAACAAGTAATAAACCCAAAATGTCTATTTATAAAAAGCATAGCGGAGATAAGTAGTTTTATTGGGGGCTCCAAATGGTTCGAGCATAATAATGAAACGAAATAGCAATATCCAAAGGTAGCGTGACGAGCTGTGCCGATTTACAGAGGGACGCGTATGGTTTGAAATATTTAAAAAATCGCAAAATATGTAAAATCGGATGATAACCCCGCCTACCATCCAATTACTCTTCAAACTCTTCTAAAAATGCTCCGTATCAGCACAAATTATGTCCGATTTCTGTAATTAATATACCAACCATTTCTGAAGTAGACGTTTTATATAAGTTAAATAAGCAATCATTTAATTATGGCCCAGATATGATTCCCTCATGCTCTCTTAAAAACTGTGCCAAATACTTCTAATCAAATTTTAACTCATTTTTTTTCCTAGTAATAAATAAAAAAATAAGTATCTTTTGGGTCGACCACTTTTTGCCACTTTTTCGCTAGAGACATTACTCTATTCTATTAGTGTAAAACTTTCATCAGTATTTATACTTCGAAATTACCAGAACGGAAGCGAGTTGTGCTATACGAACGTAAAGGGAAATATGCCACGATTTCAATTCTTATTCCAAAACATTTGATTTAACAGGCTCACTCTTTACCATTAAAAAAAAATATTTTATTTACTCTTATCAAGTAACATTTAAAAATAATAAACTTGCTTCAATTTAATTCTTAATTTTGCCTGTTGAAATTTTTGTTTCTGTAGCTGAGCAGCATAAGATCGCAACGATTTACATAAACTCTCTTGCCTATTATGACCCGGCTAATTCCACTCGTTTGCGGATTGCGCTCCTCGCGGCGCTTGGATGGGAGGAGGTAATCGTTCGGTATTATTATTAATATTAAATGTCTAAAAATTATTAAAGCGCACTGTTCACGCCCTAGGTACTGAAAGTGTTAACTCTTGTCCCTTTAGTATATCTGTATATCAAAAATAGTTGGAGGTTGAATCGGGTCAATATTTCCAACTCCCATATACCTACTTGAAAGATTTCTGAACTTTGGGATGAGTTATTTAAATAAAATTGAATGAGCGTGTTTTTCTAATGAATAAAATTCAATAACTATAGCTTATATATATTTATATACTTTAATTAAATTGTTTGCACATATGTTGTCCTTACATATATAGCCCAGACCTGATCTGCCAAATGTGCGATATTTTGAAGTATTGCTTCAACTTGTGACTAGTTAAAATAAATAAGAAAAAAATCAAAATATCAAATAATATACTTACGTTACGTACTGAAATACAAAATCTTCCCAAACTCAAGAAAATTTTCTCTAATTTAAAGTAAAATCGATACCATTATCTAGGAAACTCGATTTCTGATGCATGGCTCACACGAGCGCTCTTAACGCTGAATCCAATTTTTAACGGTTTCCAAGCATATTCGTCGCTGGCTCGTTGGCCAGTTAGAATACGGCGTCTAATCACACGAGCGAGGCGGACAATTGCTGACATTCGTTGTGTGTGTGACATTCGTTGTGTGGCTTGTTGTGCTGTCCTGTTGGAACCGCATATTGTCCCAGTCCATATCATCCAATTCAGGCCAAAACGATTCCCTTATTATTGAGCGATAGGGATTCCCATTCACAGTCACGTGCTGGTCTTGATCATCACGGAAGAAATTTGTCCCAATGTCGTCGCCGGTCCTTAAACCGCACCAAACCGTATTTTTTTTTTCAGGATGCAATGATGACTAATGGAGTATATAAACGTATATGCTTATCGACGAATTCACTCATCCAGAAATGAGCCTCATTGCTGAAGCTGATTTTTCTATGAAAATCCAGATCATTTTCAAGTTGTTGCTCAGCCCTATTCACGAACATACGACGATTCTGGAGGTTTCTGCTTCAGTTTTTGCGTCAATTTGATTTTGTAATTATGTAGGGTAAGATCATTTCATGAAATTCATCACTACGACGTCACAGAGATGCCCAAGGCTTGAAAACGACGTGTGATAAACTGATTTGAGTCTTCCCCAATTGATACGCTAGCAGCAGCAATATTCTCGACACTAAGGGCACTTCTTTGCCTCACTGGCACCGGAACATTTCGTACTGTGCTTGTGGATTCAAGTATTTTCACTAGACGCAAAATTTTTGATCTGACGTGACGAATTTCGAATTTTTAATAATTTCGACTCGTTGTAGGATCGTATATCCATCGCAAGCGCTCCTAAAGAGAAATGTGAAAAACATGTCAATAGAGTTTCTTCGTCTTTTGGGAATTCAAAATTATATAATCTTGAATAAATATTCCAAGAGCACGGACAGCATAGAGAAAAGTTAAATGGAGAAAGTTGGATTTCAAAAAGAAAATTAATTAAAATTAGTTAAGTACTTTTATTAGGAATAATTTTAAGTTAAAACAAAACTTGTCAAGCCACGGTCAGCGCTGTAGTATTTTTATACTCTTGCAACCATTTTCTACAGAGTATTATAGTTTTGTTCACATAACGGTTGTACGTAACACCTAAAACTAATGGAAATAGATATAAGGTTATACTATTTATATATTTAAATGATCAGGGTGACGGGAAATTCTGAAATCCGGTTGACTGTCTGACGGGCCTCTCCATGCCGTTCTAAACCAAACCAGACAAAGCGTCTCCCTATCATGCGACTTCTATTGCTGTAGAAAAAAAATTAAAAAGACAGATCTGAATAGAGAAGGTACAATCTTCAAAATGAAATCTCCTGTCAAACAAACAGCCGTAGTACTCTCGATTAGCCAACCACATCACTGTTGACAATCATAACTTCGTAGTTGTAGATAATTTGTCTATCTTGCAACCATTAACACCAACGACAACGTTAGGCTAGTAATTTAACGTATAATAGCTCTTGATATTTGTTATTAAGTAAAGTCGTCACTCGAACAAAGACAAAATTACTTAAGTCACTCATCATCCCCGTCCTGCTATATGGTGCAAAGGCATGGGCGATGACAACTTCTGTTGAGTCGGCGTTACGAATTTTCGAGAAAAAGGTTCTCAATTACCTAATCAGCCCAAAGTAGCACGTGTTGGCAAGAGTTATTCTGAATTGTATTTCGAGGCTGACATTGTTGTTGGTGTTAATGCTAGTTCCAAGATAGACAAAATTATCTACAACTTTAAGTTATGACTGCCAGCAGTGACATGTGAGCCAAGTCGCGAGTGTGACGACTGTTTCTTTGATGACAGGAGCTATTTCGTCTTCGTCTTGCCTTCGTTTACTACCAGACCCATTTGCTTTGCTTCCTTATCCAGTCTGCAGAAAGCAGGCAAATGATATCAATATCATCCGCATACGCCGACAGCAGTACAATCTTACAGAAGATTTCACCTGCTCCATTAAGTTCTCCAGCTCGAATTATTTTCTCCAGCAGGAGATTGAAGAAGTCGCACGATGGGAAGTTGCCTTGTCTGAAACCTCATTTGGTATCGAAAGGATGGGAGAGGTCCTTCCCGATCCTGGCGGAGCTATTGGTATTGCTCAAAATCAATTTACACAGCCTCATTAGCTTTGCGGGGATACCAAATTCAGGCATGGCGGCATAGAGCCAGCTCTTTTTCGCGTTGCCAAAAGCAGTTTTAAAACCAGCGAAAAGGTGGTGTTTTTCGATCCTCTTTTCACGGGTCTTTTCTAAGATTTGGCGCATGGTGAATATCTGGTCAGTTGTTGATTTGCCAGACCTAATGCTAAACTGATAAGGTGGATAAACATTTTCGTGCGACGCGTTTCTGTGAGTAGTGCAAGCCGAAAAAAAGTAGTGCAAGCCGATTAAATTCTGTTTGAAACTCGGTAAATCTGCGACTGAGACGTTTGATATGATCAAGCAGGCTTACCCAGATGTTGCTTTAGCAAAAAGTGGTGTGTTTCTGTGGCACCAGGTTTTGTTGGAGGGCCGGGAAGAGGGCGCTAATGAAGATCGTGCTGGGAGACCTGCGACTTCGACAAACACCGACAATGTGACTTGTGAGTTTTGAATTCATACCGCCAACTGAGTATTCGCTTGATTGCTCAGATGTTAAATTTATCAAAATCTTTAGTTCATGACATTGTGATGGAGAACATGCGCAAGCTGTTGTTGTGGAAAATGCCTTCCTTGACGCCTTTAATGCTTGGAAATTGCGCTGGCGGCGCTGTATCGAGCCAGAAGGAGCATATTTTTAAAGTTTTTAAAGATTGTAATTTTTTTAAATCGACTTTGTCCTATAATTTTCCGGACAAACCCTGTAGATCTTAATTTAGAATGTTTTGAAAAACAATAAAGCGATTTCAATAATTAAAATTTTTTAAAATATAAATCTAATCTGACCAAATAAGACTTCTTAATGTAATTTGTAATTCCGACAAAGGGAGTCTTCGTTTAGTATGTTAGTACTATATACAAATGTATACATATAAATATGTTATGCCTGTGGTATACCGCTTGTTGAGGACAGGAAAATCTTGTTATTATGAGTATTAATTAAATTCATGTTTTTGATTTACATATTATATGTATGTATGCGTGTTTTCGCAATGCTGTTGAGAAGATTCCCAATATTTATTCGATAAAATACATAATAATAGAAGAATATACTGTAAATATGTTAGGTTTCACACGTATAGTACTTGAGAATATGCATGTAAACATGCTTTCTTCGTTAATTGTTCAACAATATAAGGTAAACCTGAGTCGTGTGCTTTTTTAATAGTAAGCCATAAGCCACTTGCTTGTTAACTTTGAAATTTTCAAAATATGCCCTTTAGAATAAAATGGGAGAGAAAGAGTATTTGGCCACGTACAAGTACAAAGTAAAAGAATTATTTGCTATACAACAAAGTCAAAAGAATATGGAGATAAGTAGCACTTTTAAATAGATCAAAGAACATATTGTCATGCTCGTAGTAACAACTACATGGAAGATATGATATAAAAAATGTGCCACCCTTCCAAATATACACCTTAAATACTCTACTTACACATACTCATAATGAAATATGCTAATTTGCGAGTATAAAGGGATTAATAAGACGTATATAAGCATACGTAAAGTTTATTGTATGTGCATAATTGATTGAGTTACCGACAGGGTGAAAAGGCTACTCAAACCTTATAGAGGAATGTATTCCTACCAGTACGGATTATCATGGGGAAACTAGTGATTTTATTAGCAATTGGTAACCATAACTGGTTACCGTCACTGAAATTCGATCATAAGTTTAATAATTCATTTTGGCGGCATCTAATTGACACTATTCACTGGCTATCTGCCCCTATATCAGCACGTATTGCAATAACTCACTACTTTGCGTTATTGCAGTGCATACAACAAAATATTAAAAACTTTTATTATTTTTTTATACAATTTATTTTTTTTACACTTTTAACTTTAGTACATTTTTTCTTATAAAAAAGCTGTGTGGATCTGTTTCTCAACTCTGAACCATCGGTAATTAATAATGATTCTGAAAATTTAAACATTAATACATTCCTTTCTCTTTTCTACAATTTTAATTACATACTTACATAAGTATTTTAGCACTTAATCGCCATTGGCTGAAAGTTTAAATAAACATAATTTTTTCCTATTTTGAAGGTGTTTTAAATGCCTTTTTCTTCTACATACATATATATATTTTTTTTTTAACCTACGAAAAAAATGTACCTGTCTTCCGTATAAGCGGAGGATTTAAATGAAGAATTCCCTACACTCTCTTGACAGTGTTTATATACTATCAGACCTGGTCACGCGTTGCTGTGGCTAAAGTTTTTGTTATATAAATATATTACATTGTAGTAAACTCTTCACGGGGAACAGTAGGAGGACATTAGTCATTAAGACCACCATGCTTTTTTACACAGATATTATTTGTAAAAAAACATGGCTAGCCTCTATTATTGATTTTCTACTACAGTTACCCCTTAATAGAATGAAATTATAATATTATCTACGAAAGAAGTCGGAAACGTTAAAGCTGATATAAGAATCCACAGGATTTGATAGGGTTTCGTATTTTAATAAGATTGAACAAAATTTTCATACTATTGAATTTGGCAAGAGTTAATACAAAAGAAATAATTTAAAAGTATTTTTGAATTATTAATACTTTTAATTTCAATTTAATTTAGCACTAATTTGTACACAATATTTTTGGTTAATCCGTATTTAGCTAGCACAAATAGATTCAACGGTTTTTCTACACACACGTGAGCATGCATAGATTTTCCAAATGGACATTGTTTGGCTTTGAGATTTATTTATCGTCATTGCAAAAGCTAAACGAACTGGAAATTGTAGCCTCCTGAAGGGTATCGTAGAATTCGAACGCCTGGTATTTGGAAGTAAATTTCGTCAGCATCAACGTTTTTGGCTGCCAAAATAGCCCGCTCACCACATCAGTAAACCAACCCACTCCGCAAAAAGGATGGACAAGGAAAAAGCAGGTCACTTCGTTACATACAGTCCGCAAATCAACATTCGCTTTTTCTTTATCAATCTCGCGCTGCAATTAACTCTCGCACATTAATTCAGATCAATCCTGCACTAGCATTCAACATTTTTGTTTTTGATATTTCCTCGTTGAGTCACGTCGACACCAGCCACCAGTTATTTACTTCGTGGTACATCGATCCTGTGCGCTAGGTTAAGCCGATACTAACGTGATACGACGACGAGCCTGCGCGCTAAATTCTTTGGGCACCCAATTCGGTTAAGATCGGCATCCGCATTTTAACTTTTAATTTTAACTTTAAAAACCGATAACTTGTGTAAAAGACATTTATACATTAAATAAACATTAAATTAAAACAATTGTTCATTTTAAATAAGTTAGCGTTTTCTTTGGCGATCAGAAAAGTGGTTTGTACTCCCGTTTGCATATTTAAGCAACACTCGTAAACACTCTCTACTTTAGAAAAATACTCTGTATCAATTCATTTTTTCCCTGAAGAATAGTGCATAAATTATCTGACAGTTTAATGCATTGCTTATCTGATTTCATTTCTATTTCACGGCTTCTAATATCTAGTAACTTTTCAGAAAATATTTGTGCGGATAGAACACCACTAATCTCATCCGCGAGAGTAGGGCTAGGTGTAACCGGTAAGGTCTTTCGTAAATCACCAGACAAAAGTAAGATAGCACCACCGAAGATCTTATCATTGGCGTTTAGATCTTGCAGAGTTCTATACAATTTTTTCATATATACATATGTATATTAATTACCATTTTAAGATAGCATTATTCATCACCTTTAAACCATCTGCAAATTGGTAAATAAATTTTTGTAAATCGAATAACTATTATAAATAAAATAAATCACATGAGAAGCAAGTGGAAAATAAATAGCTCGATAACCAAATTAAGTTACATTATTATATATCCGGGAGCCTTAGTACCTCTTATCATCAAAATACATATATCATACATTGTGATTTGATGCATGCAAATATAATAATATAACCATCTGATAATACTTACAAATATATATTTTAATAAAACAGTGTCATCTTCACTATAATATGATTTTAATTTATACGTCAGTCTAAGTAACATGTGGCTATGCGGTTATGCTAACATCAAAATTGAAAAAGTAAGAACAATTGAATATTTTATTGCAAATTATTTTGAATAAAATAAAGTGATTTTACCACTTGTTCTGTTTTTTTTTTTAAGTTCTGTTTACATTGGGAAGCTCCTTGTAGTTTTGTTGGCCTAACGGTTGTAGGTATCATCTAAAACTAAGCGAGATAGATATAGGGTTATTTATATATAAATGATCAGGATGACAAGAAAAGTTGAAATCCGGTTGACTATCTGTCTGTCTGTCTGTCCATGCAAGCTGTAACTTGAGTAAAAATTGAAATATTTCAATTAAACTTGGTATGAGGGTTCCTTAATACAAAAACAATTTCGAGATCATAAATAATCGGACCACTGCCACACCCACAAATCACTATTAATCGAAAATATATAAACTATCATAGCTAAGCACCAAATTAAGTTTAATATTAATATAAAGTTTCAATTTGGTACAGAGGATCTCAGCAGCAAGGAGCACCTGTGGGCAAAATTTTTTATAAAGTGTTCGTGTCCCCACACTATTACAAGTTTAATGTACATACCTCATAAACCGGTATCAGTAAATTTTTTCCTGTAAGTTGGTACTACTCTTAGTGACATCTATGCTAAATTTCAAATCAAAATGTTTACTTTTATTTGAGATTTGAACAAAGAAGTGCGATAATGCACCATCTCATATTGAATTGGTTATTCGTGAGCATTTCACCACATTTTCAACTAATACCGTGCCGCAACCACCGAATTCGCATGATTTACCTTCGTGTAACTTCTGGCTATTCAGCAAATTTACAAGACCACTCCGAGTACACCGTTTTGGCTCGATTGAGGATATAAAAGCTGAATCGAAGAAGGCTCTGATGGCCATCACGACGGAGGATTTTTCCATGATGACTGGAAAACTCGTACGCATAAGTGTATTGCAGCGGGAGGGGATTACTTTGAGGGCGCAGTGGTTACAGTGGTTGTACGGGGCGCTGCTACGGGGACAGCCCCAGTGCGCGGCACAGTGATAGCCGAACGTATAGTTGGCGTTGGTGTAACTGGCCTTTCTGCATCCATAATACCCTGTGTGGAAGAAGAGGAAGTGTTTATAGATTTATCATTCATAGTTTGTTCCACAATATGTGACACGAGTGGGCCGTCATTTTGGACGAGCTTTTAAATAATTAAGTTATATTGTTTGATAATCGTTTATTTCGGCGGTCGTTTTAACAAGTTTTGACACCGTTTCGCTATTATCGGTAGTTGGTAAAAGACTACTACTATGGCTCGACTACTCGGATATGACCGTCGGAGCCATAGTAAAGCTTTTCTATGCGGCCAAGCCGCCATTCGGTCGGAGGGAGACAATAATCGCTAATTAGGACACAATCTCCGAGCTTAGGCGCATTTTCTGATGTTTTCAATCGATACCTCTTGTGGAGGTGTTTTAAATAGTCTTCTTTCCATCGGCGACTGAAATTGTGATGGAGAATTTTAATTCGTTCCCATCGATTTAATAAGGACAGCGACTCCACGCCTGGCTCAGGTGTGGCCAGAATGGGTGCTCCTTTGAGAAAGTGCCCTGGCGTTAGAGCTGTAAGATCTGAGGGGTCTTGCGAGAGCATTGTTAGTGGCCGTGAATTGAGTACGGCTTCAATGCGAATTAGTAATGTTGTGAATTCCTCGTAATTAAACTTGTATTTTCCAGCTACCTTTTTAAAATGGGATTTAAAACTTTTTACTGCGGATTCCCATAAACCACCCATATGAGGTGCGCTTGGGGGAGTAAATTGCCAATTAATGTCTTGGTGAGCGTACTTTTGTACGATATCAGGGGAAACTTGCTTGATAAAATCAACAAACTGTTTTTCTGTGGCTCTTTGAGCTCCGATAAACGTTTTTCCGTTGTCGCTCACAAGTTTTGACGGAAAACCGCGTCGTCCGACGAAGCGTGCGAATGCCGCGAGAAAAGCCTCTTTTGTCAGATTAGTACATAGCTCGAGGTGCACTGCTTTTGTCGTAAAACAGACAAAGACAGCCACGTAGCCCTTCATTAGTGTGGGAGACCTTAGCATGGACGCCTTTATCCGAAAAGGTCCAGCAAAATCGACACCTGTGGTAGTGAAAGGCGGAGCAAAGTTGCAGCGTTCCGGTGGAAGTGCCGCCATAATCTGCGTCCTTTCTGTTTATGCATCGTGCAGATCTTACACATCAAAATGCACTTTTTTATTTGAGGCTTAAGTCGGGGAATATAGAACTCTTGACGGATTATATGTTGCATCAAGCGATGTTTAGCGTGTAGCATTAAGATGTGTATATAACGGATAAATAATGTGGCAAGTTGTGATTGTTCTGGCAAAATTATGGGATGGCGTTCGTTATATGTCAGACTTGAGTTGGCAAGCCGACCGTTCGCACGAAGCATACCCTTTGTATCCAGAAATGGATTTAGTACTAAGAGTGAGCTCCGTTTATTAATCGGCTTCGATTCTCTTAGTAGTGACATCTCGCTACTGAAATTGCGCGATTGGGTGTAAGTGATGAGAGCGAGCTTTGCCTTTTGTAGGTCTAGGTGCAACAATGTATCACCTTGGGAGTACGCTGAGGGTTCTCCCTTGACTTTAATCTTGAGTCGCTCTATGAATTTGAGCATGTAAGCGATTACCCTGAGTGCTCGGGAGTATGAGGAAAATCGCTCAAGGATGTCGTCATCATCTATCGTTGTATGAAAGGAATCGATTTTCCGACTTTCGGGGGCAATTATATTGCGCATAGACGATTGTGGCCAAGAATCGGGAGATTCTGTTAACCATCGGCGACCATTCCACCAAAGAGTGGTGGAGGTAAGGTGCAGGGGTTTGCACCCTCTTGTACCTAGATCGGCAGGATTGTCAGCACTGGCTACATGTTGCCAGGTGGCTGTTCCCACTAGGTCAAGGATTTGAGACGTTCGATTGGAAATATACATACGTCTTCCATGCATGTGGTGGTTTTTCTAACCAGGCTAATACGATATCGGAATCAGACCAGAGATACAATTTATACTTTTCCATATTTAGATGTGTTTGCACAATGGATACTAGTTTAGCAAGTAGTAACGCACCACATAGTTCCAGTCGTGCCTTGGCTGCTAGTAGGTGACTGGTGGTTGCTGTGTCTGATTGTGTGCGCACGTAAATGGTGGCACAACATGCCTTTTCAGAGGCGTCACAGAAGCCATGTAGTTCGACTTTGTGCTCTTTGTGCTCTTTGGCGAAAGCCATCCTGCGGGGTCGAAAAGTTTTGCCACCGAGGATAAAATTTGGCTCTTTGTTATGGCGGATAGTGCTGATATTGACTCAGTAGTGTATGAAAACTGGTCAGATATCGCATTCCATTGTATACCCAAAGTTTTTGTTGTGCTTTCCTTTTCAAATTTAAGGAAATTAGTGTCTAATATATTTTCCTTTGGTATACCCTTTAAAATATTAGGGTGGTTAGCCGTTATCTTTTTTAATGGAAACCCAGCTGTTTTGAGAGCTTGTGTCACTTGTGCTAGTGACTCGTATGCTTGTGGAAGACTGTGGCTTCCAGACAGAATATCGTACACATACGTTTGTGTTTTTAACACTTGTGTTGCCAGAGGAAATTCTGACTTTGTGTCTTCTGCCAGTTCGTTGAGTGTACGAATGGCTAGGTACGGGGCACAGTTTACGCCAAAGGTAACTGTTTTTAGCTTAAAGTCGCTTAGTGGACTATTGGGGGATTTTCGGAAAATAATTCTCTGAAAATCTTGATCATCTTTATGGACGACTATTTGCCGATACATTTTTTCGACATCCCCATTGAATACGTACTTGTATGTACGCCAATTTAATATGAGGAGCATTAAGTCTGGTTGGAGTGTGGGTCCCGTAAATAGAATATCATTTAGGGAATTCCCCGAGCTAGTGGTTCTTGAGGCATTGAAGACAACTCTGACTTTTGTTGTTTTTTTGTCAGGCTTTACTACTGCATGATGTGGCAAGTAGAATGAATAATATTTGCCTTTTATGATTTTTTCACATGGGCTTACTTCCTCCATGTGATCTAAATGAAGGTATTCTTCTAAGACACCATCATAATCTTGTTTCAGCTCACCTTTTCTAAGTAGGTTTTTTTCCATACTTAGAAACTGCTGTATTGCAGAGGTGCGAGAGTGACCTATGGCGAGTGTATCTGGAAATTGTTGCTTAAGTGTTAGTTGTACGACGTACCGACCGTTTTCTGATCTAGTAGTTGTGGCTTTGTAAAAATCCTCACAATACTAATCTTCCGGGTTTCTGACTGATGTGGGGGGGAGTTCTTCTGATACCCAAAATTTTTTCAATTGTGAATTGAGGCACTCGTTTGAGACTTCTTCAACTTGAGTTGTCAATGTTGTAACTGGTTCCGCAACTAGTCCACTTAGGACCCATCCGAAAATGGTATTTTGCGCCAGTAGTGTATTTGTGACTTTCTCAATACCTTCGAGTATTATTTGTGGTATGAGATCGCTGCCTAATAGAAGATCTATTTGAGCGGGGGTGTTGCTGTTTGGATCTGCTAGCTTTAGGTGTGAAACCTTTTGCCAATGCTTGCTATTTATATGATAGCTGGGTAACATATTGGTTAATTGCGGTAAGACAATAGCTTCTGCTTGTATGCGCTTGTCCGCTTGGGGGGAATAGAGGGTAATGGGGCAGATTTTATTTGAGTTTTGAACAACTCTTCCGCCCATTCCCGTAATTTCAAAATTGGCCAGTTTTGTTGGCAGCCTGTTGCCTGTTTTGTGCCCTAGACGCTATGAAAGATCGTTGTGATCCTTGGTCTATTAGGGCTCTGAGCTTAACCAATTCTCCTCGATGTTCGATGGAGACGACAGCCGTTGGTAGTAGTACCCTACTTTGATTTTCGCTGTGTAGTGTTTGTGTTTTCAATGCCTTTCAGCAGCATGGTGCATCATGGCAATTTTGTGGATTTGGCACTTCGGGATTCGTTGTTGTAACTAAACCCGTGACTCTTTTGATATTGGCGCTGTTTGGGGGTGAGCTGGAAAAATTATTTACGTGAAGCATCGAATGGTGTCGTTTGTGACAATAAACGCAATTAAATTTGCTTTCACAATCTTTAAGCATGTGAGCATGTGATAAGCAGTTTGTGCACAGTCTTATTTTTTCGCAAGATTTAAGTTTATGCCCCCATTTTCATAGTTCGCATGACGTTTGTTTGTATTGTTCGGATGTGAACGTTTGATTTTTAAAGAAGCTTCTATTTGAATTGTTGTTGCTACTGGCTTGGGGCCTGTGGAAGCTTCTATTGAGGTCGTTTTGAATACCTTTTGGTTTGGTTATTTTTTCGTCTACCCTTTCGGCGATTTCGTACTGGGTAGTGAGAAAATCTTTCATTTGTTGCCACGTTGGGCACTTTTTCCGTGATGAGAGAGATAGCTCCCACAATAATAAAGACTTTTCTGGTAATGCTGCTGTGCATATGTTTACCAGTATAGGGTCCCAGTTGTCTGTGGGAATGTTTTGGGTCGATAAAATCGACAAACAATTAGAAACAGTGGATTGAAGTTTGATAAATTCTTCACTGGTTTCCTTTTGAATCTTTGGCAAGTTCATTAAAATTGTTATCTGCTTATCGACCAATATTTGTTCATTCTCGTATCTTTATTTTAAAGCTTCCCAAGCCATATTAAAATTGTCGTCATTTAATGCGAACTGTTTTACTATGACGCCAGCTTGACCTTTCGTTTTGTAGCGGAGGTGATACAATTTTTGTGCATTAGATAATATTGGGTGGTTTATGTAAACGGCTGTGAACATGTCCCGGAAGGACGGCCATTGTTCATAACCCCCATGAAAAATTTCTGTGTCACATGCGGGCACTGTGTCACATGCGGGCACTGAACTTGTCTCTTGACTTTGTACTTGTTGCATCTCTACTCGCGGAAGTGGAGTAGGTGCAATTGCTTTAATTAATTTCAATTGATCAGTAATCATTGCTTTCGTTTCTTCAAATTGGTCTAAGCAGTTTTCATATGAATCATCAGATTCTACGATTGCGTCATATGCAGCTTGGAGACGCGCCCGAAAATGATCTAAATTGTCTTTTTTGATTTCTAATACCGATTCCGAATTGTCTTGAATCGGTGAAGATGAGAATCGAGTGCAGTATCGTATCAAACTGTCACTCTCAGCAATGAATTTTGTATAAGAAATACCTTTACCCCTCTTTACTTTTGTAGCACCTTGCTTTGAGCGTATAGCTTCTGCCGGTATACATGGACTTTTTTCGTCTGCAATTATTTTTGGTATTTGTAAATACTTCGAATTTTTTGATTCTTTTGAATCTGAGTTCATTTAGAAAATATAATTTTTCAAAATAATTATTCTCAGTGTTTACTGATTATAATTATTCTTTGTAATTAAAAATTGAGACCGAAACTCTCTTACGTAAATAAGAGTTTTTTATTTCGATTTGTTTACCAGAAATATATATGTAAATTGCTGCTAGATCTGCTATAGCGGTGACATTGTGGATGTTGTGTGGGGAAATGTTGTGGAACGTGTGTGGTGAAATGATGAATGAGTTGTGTCGGTGTTGCACCCCTATGTAGGGTTGTATGCTGGTGTAGTACGCTGAGGCTCATTTGGCCAAAGTGAATGCTGAGTTATCATCACACTGTCGGTATAAGTTTTTATAATATTAACGCTGGGCAAATTTGTTGTTGTAGCTTTAGTGGTTCATGTAATATGAGCATTAAACTTATTAGAGGTAACCTTCGCATTTTTTTGTTCACAGCTACTGCCATCCCATGTACCGAATTAAAATTCTATATCTGAATTTGGTGCTTAATTCTGGCACTTAGTAGATTTTCGGTTATTGACGTTTTGGGGGCGCGGTAGTAGTCCGATTACGCCCATCGACGAACTCGTTCCATTTTTGCTTAGGAACGCGCATACCAAGTTTTATCAAGATACATACTATATAAATTTTTACTCAAATTACAGCGTGCATGGATCAAGCATTTTTGGCCTACTCGTGGGACCAAACGTGAACAAAGAATCAAAAACAGCAACAACAAACTTCCAATAACGGAATCCGAGGAGGACGATCTACTCGCCTCCAGCCAGGAGACGATTAAGAGTACTACTGAACGTGTCAGCCACAATATACTGGCAGTGACAGTAGCGGAAACCACCAAATCAGCAGTGGAAGCCTCAACTTCCAAAGAGCGCAACAACATCAAGACATTTCGGCGATGCAGCCAGAGACAGCCTACAGGTAACCATTTTAAATGAAGACTCCTCCTCATTAAGCACAGTGCAGGAAAGGTGGGTAGAGATCGACGTCAGATTGTTGAGTATTGTGCAAAGCTGTATATTCGGCAATCCTGCGACTGCTCACCCAGAGTTTGACTCCTCTGAAACCCTTAGAGAGTACAGGGTCATCAAGTGCGCGGACCTGGCCTCTCTGGATTTCCTAACGGGTAGAGTAGCTAAAATTAGCAACGCCTTTGTAGCCAACCGAGGCTTGTACCCCTAAAAGATATCCTTAAGAGACCGCGTGCTCGCATTTGGCTGCCCCCTTAAGAGGAGCTAGGCGAATAACTCTTCAGGTGCACCAAGCTGCAAACCAAAGCTACAGGGTTCGGCACGCGAAGTGTAACCAAATTCTGACCGTTCGCGCAGCTGTCGCACTGCTATCTGCTGTTTATAAATTTGCTGAATGACAGTTCGGAATATTGTTCACAAGTGTACAAAAGCGTTTTACCAAAAGTGAACGCAAAGAAAGTGATCAGCGATGGAATTCAAACGTAATAGTGGGATTGCTTTATATGTACCTGGAAAATCACAGCCAGCAATTGTTCGTGAGCTCAAACACCTTAATGTAATTAAAATTTTTGTTTATCGCACCATCAGTCATTACAATGATACCGGTAGTATCACAAAACGCTATGGAAAAGGTCTTCAAAAGACTGCAGCGTCACGTGAGATGGTTCGGAATGTGAAGAAGCGACTTGAGCGAAATCCACGACGAAGGGCAAATCAAATGGCTAAAGAACTGAAAATATCCGACCGCAGCATCCGACGTATAAATGAGCTCAAGGTCAAGCCTTACAAGTTCCAAAAGGCCCATGATCTCACACCGAAGCAGCAACAAATAAGACTTGAGAGAGCGGAGCAGTTGCTTCGCTTGGCCGAAAGCGGTCAAATTCCGAACATTGTGTTTTCTGACGAAAAAATTTTTCCAATTGAGCAATTCGTAAACTCTCAAAACGATAAGGTTTACTTGATCGACCGTTCATACGAGAATCTAAGCCATCGGTTGACCACCAAGAGGCAGCATCCGCCACAAATAATGGTTTGGGCTGCTGTCACCGCAGATGGGCGCTCTACAATTGTTTTCATTGAGCCTGGCGTCAAAGTAAATGCGACATATTATCGGGATAGTGTTCTGGAGGCTTCTCTGAAGCCATGGGCAAACAAACATTATGGTCGCAAACCATGGAAGTTCAACAAGACTCAGCACCGTCCCACAAAGCGCGAGTGCACCAATAATGACTGAAAAACAATGTTCCGAACTTCATTACGACCACACAATGGCTCACGAATTCAGCAAATACGAATCCCATGGATTATTCCCTCTGGGCTATTTTGGATAGCAAGGTCCAAAGTAAAGAATACAACAGTCTCGAGATGCTGAAAAAAGCCATTGTCCGTGAGAGGGCCAAAATACCGGTAAGTCACATTCGGGCAGCTTGCGATTCGTGTTTGGCCGTCTCAAGGCCATAGTTAAAGCAAAAGGTGGTCATATCGAGCAAAGGTTAATTAGTCCAGAATTTATGATTATTTTCGCACATTTTGTACTTTAAAATAAATAAAATTCATTTTCCAAACCGAATTTGTGGATTTCTTAATTGGTTACACTTCAAGTGATATATAGAGAAACCGAATAAAGCAAGCAGACCAATTCAAATTACCATTTGCGATGAGTCCATAGAGGAACTTACGAAGGCTGACAATAAAATGAGCTTCGGCATTCGCAAGATCAGTGTAAGGATCTTCCAAGGCGACAAAGCGTATTACGAAGACGATACGGAGGAGGTCGACGACGCCAGCCAGATGCTAAGGAACGTGGACATCAAGGAATCCGAAGATGAACAATAGCCTTAGATGTGTGCAGATAAACCTGCAGCGTTCGAAGAATGCTACAGCGAATCAGTCAACCCTCATAAACGAGAGGGGCATCGATATCAGCCTTATACAGGAGCCCTAGATTAATGAAGACACCATTAAAGCTCTAAACAGCATGAACTACAATAGTTTTTTATACATGTAAGGGAGGTATACCAAGGGCATGAATTCTTGTCAATAAAAGTACAAATACATTTATTTGTCCAAGTTATAGCACAGCAGATATCACGGTGGTAAAGGTGGAGTAAAGCAAAAACCATTTCTTCTTGGTCTCAATCTACTTGGCTCATGACGAGGCCATACCACCGGCATCATTCATAAGACAAGTCAGGAAGCTCCAATATAAACATCAGAGGTGAGTAGGGTGTAGGGTGTCCAACAAATCTTCCATGTCGGATTACTCCTGGATACTCCTCAGCATTTGCGAGAAATTCAAAACTCCTCCAAAATATCGAATCTCTGGAAGAACAGCATGAGAAAAATTTACTAGAATAGCAACAAAGGGCCTTGAAAAAGGAATCAATAATAGTATCAGAATTCTCAAGAACTTGATATTGAGGTAAAGAAGATAGAAAAGGTCTTAACAAAAACATTTAATAAATCCACTCCGCTAAGAGTCTCCTCCTTGATGGAATAGTGATTTTAAGAACCTGAGAACACAACTATGGCAAGCTTTCATTGAGAGTTTCAGAACACAAATCTGGTAACCTTACAAAAAATATCATGAAAAGATACTTATGGCGACCGTTCTGCACATCGATAGAAAGTTGCAGAGAATCCATTAGGCTGAGTGAAATGCTTTCCAAAGAAAATATCATGGAATTTTCACTGGAAAATCGACAAAGATAGTAGATTCTAATGCACCAGTGGCCATATAGATGACAAAAGTCCGGTTTACTTTGAAAAACTCTTTGTAGTTTCTTACAGTTTAAAGTTAGACGGGATTATGCACATAATGCTGCAAAAGCTGGAAAGGCTTGAAAATATATACAAAGCGAACATTCAACTGTCTTACATCACAAGAAGTTGGAAAAGAATTAAAGTGGTGTTCCTACCAAAACCAAGATGAAGAACACACGACAATGCTAAGGATTTTAGACCTATAAGCCTCACGTCCTTAACGCTGAAGGTAATATAAAGGCTAATGGACTTACTTATAAGAACATCCAGATCTGGATCCGTTAAGGAAGTCCCAACATGCATACATAAATAGCCGATCAACCGGAAGTGTCACACAAACAATCTTTTATGTCTTCATTTTTATATATAGAAGTAAGCACGATCACACATGGCGGCACGGTGTGCAGATAGATACAATCGGGGTGAAATCAGTAGCATATGCAGACGATATAGTGTTGTTCGTATCAGGCATGTTTCCTTCTATGGGCTAACAACAATAGACTAGGTGTTAACCACAATAAAACAGAACTGATGCTTTCATAAGCAAAACCAAAACTCCCCAGTATCAACTTCTCGTACTAAACGGTACAGCTCTCTCTGTGTCCCTCACAGCTAAATACTAGATGGTGGAGATTGACACCAAATGGACTGGAAAATAAAAAAAGAAAAAAATTTAAAAGTAAAAGAAAACACCCTATATAGCTTACTACACTTGCAAGAGAATCGTCAGCAAGAATTGGGGCCTCAAACTTAGATAATCATCAAATTAAAAGGACTAACAAGGTATGATGGCCAGCGCTAAAAAGACAACGCAACATAAGAAAATTAAAAGGAGTACAAAGAGCAGCATGTACAGGTGTTACTGGTGCAATCAAGTCATGTCCCACTGACGTGCTTAAAGAAAAGATACCATAACAGGGTATTTTCCATTTGGAGAACTTGCGTCCAAAATGGCTTTGCCCTACAACAACATCTGCCAAAGCTGCGAACTAGTAGGAAATAAGGCAACAATTTTCCACTTTCTCTGTGAATGCCTACCCCAATCGCAGATCCGACACAAAATACTTGGAATCCATCAGCACCAAACCTTGAATGGATGTCTACAAAAAGCATATCGGACATTAGTAGCTTCATCAAACCACAAAATGATTTGAAAGAGAAGTTGAAACGTGATACCTCGAAATACAACTCCTACCTACCTTAGAGAAACAATCGATCTCTGACAACAACACGAGAGAAAATATATTACACTTCCCAGCTGGATAATGGTTCACCACTTACATTTTTCTTAGAAGAATTCTTCGAATAAAATTCTATGTATAATTTTTCGATGCCAGGTAATGCATAGAAGTAAGCTATGCGGCTAAATTTTACTGTGTTCATATTTATAATTGTTCGATTGAGCAGGCATTGAAAACGGTAGCAAATAAATTTTCTCTAGCTCATAAAAAAATTTCAAAAATTCTATAATTTCTTTAAATACATATATTATTGCAAAGAAATTTAAATTTAATTTAAATTGTATATTGTTGTGTTTGCGGCAGTTGCGCTACTCGTAATATATATTAGTGAGAGTGATTATAATTATAACTTATAAAAACTTAAAAATAAAATCTACCATTATAAAATGAATGCATCAGGAGAAGATGAAGACAACGAATATGCAAAACATAAATGGCAAAGCATTTCAATCAAAAATGGAAAACGTACAAACAATGAGTCTCCTAATGTCCATCAAAGGAAGAAACAAATTCTCATAAATCCAAATAGATTCGATCTCCTAAGTGATGATGAAGACACTTTTCCGATCGCTGAAAAGGATGTGACAGTGAATGAAACAGAAGTGCTGAACGCTCCAAAACCACCGCCGTTGATTATACCAGGTGTTTTTAATATAAGTGAAATGATAAACTCTATAGCTAGTATAATTGCCAAAAAAGATTTTAGATATAAATCGTTATCTGATGGCCAAATTAGAGTTATGATAAACGATATAGATTCTTACAGAAAAATTGTTAAATATTTAGACAGTGTCAAAGTGAGTTTTCACACGTATCAACCTAAACAGGATCGATCATATAGAGTAGTCATAAAAGGTATTCACTTTTCCACTGCTTTGGATGAAATAAAAAGTAATATTACTTCATTAGGTCATAAAGTTAGAAATGTAAGTAATATTAAAAGCAGGATAACTAAGCAACCGTTATCAATGTTCTTTGTTGATTTGGAGCCTAACGCTAACAATAAGGAAATTTACGAGCTTAAACATTTAAATAATGCTATTATTAAGGTTGAGCCTCCCCGTCAAACTAATGACATTACTCAATGTTATCGATGCCAGGAATTTGGGCATACCAAAACTTATTGTAAAAAACCGTATAAATGCGTAAAGTGTAATTTAATGCATCCTACTAGTCAATGTACTAAATCCAAAGACACATTACCTATATGTGTACATTGCTTACAAAATCATACAGCGAATTACAAAGGCTGCGCTGTATACCAACAACTCGTTCGAAATAAACCGATATCTGCAAGCATTAGAAAAGAGAACAAACATATAGACCAACAAAACTTCCCTAGCTTAGGTAATGGGTTACCTAAATCAAATTACACTAGCAATGTGACAAATAACAACACTGAGCAGACTTATGCTAATGTTTTAAAAGGTAATGTTTTAGATAAACAAAACGAGAAAAATGAACAATCTACGATGAAAAAAATTGAAGAGCTACTAGCAAAACAAATAGAATTAACAAACACTCTACTTAACATGATGTCTCTACTTATTAATAAGTTATGCAAATAAACTTAAGATTAGCAATATGGAATGCCAATGGCTTATCCCGTCACGCTCAAGAAATTGAAATATTTTTAAATCAGAATTATATTGACATTATGCTAGTGTCAGAAACACATTTCACAAATAGAACATTTTTACGAATTAAAAATTATGATATAGTCACTTCCAATCATCCCAGTAATAGGGCTCATGCTGGCTGTGCTGTTTTGATTAAAACTTCTATCAAATATGTTGCTCTTGAACCAATTCAAACTCTTTCAATTCAAGCTGCTGGAATAAAAGTTAAAACAAACAATAATGATGTATATATTTATGCTTTGTACTCACCACCAAGACACAACATATCAGCTTCTGAATACGAAAGCTTCTTTAGCGGTCTCGGTTCAAGATTTTTTGTAGGAGGAGATTACAATGCCAAGCATCCTTGGTGGGGCTCACGTATTTCAAACCCAAAGGGTAGAGAGCTTTACAAATGCATTATAAAAAATAATTTAAAAACTCTGTCAAGCGGTGAGCCAACCTATTGGCCGAGTGATCCATCGAAAATTCCTGACCTCTTAGATTTTGTAGTATATAAAGGTATCCCAACTCAGCTTTTAGATGCGGTTAGCTCAGAAGAATTAAGCTCTGATCACTCGCCAATTATTGTCAGCTACAACACATTAATCAATGTTAAACCACGAAAATATTCTGCTTTAAGCTACAAAAGTGATATTTGCTTTTTTCAAGACTGGTTAACTCAAAATATAGTGCTTAACACCTCTATTAAAACTTCAGCTGAACTGGATGATACAGTTGAAGGTTTTACTAACTTAATTCATGCAGCTGCATATGCTGCTACTCCTCAAAAAAAGAATGAATCCTCGCCTCACAACTCATTTTACGTGTCTACAGAAATTAGAGCATTGATTCAGAATAAAAGACGTTTACGGAAAAAATGGCAAATAAGCAGAAATCCAACTGACAAAACTATTTTAAATAAAGCCACAAAGGAGCTAAAAGAAAAATTAGCTGATTTCAAAAATAAATCGATATCCGAATATATTGTAAGTTTAAATTATAGAAATAATGAAGACCATAAGATATGGAATGCTACAAAATACATAAAACGGCCTAAAAAAAGAAATGTACCTATCAAAGACAGTAACAACGTTTGGTGTAGAACAGATAAAAGTAAAGCAAATGCATTTAGTAAATACCTTGAAGCAACTTTCACTCCTTTTGATAACAGTGGCAGGAACAATGATGCTGAAGTATTAGAATTCCTTGACATTGCATGTCAAATGTCTTTACCACTGAAGCATATTACACCCGCTGAAATACGTACTGAAATCGAGAAATTGTCTAACAAGAAAGCACCAGGATATGACAAAATTGATGCCAAAGTAGCTAAATGCCTACCTAAAAAAGGAATTATGATGCTTACACTTATATATAATTCTATTTTAAGGCTTAACCATTTCCCTACTCAGTGGAAGTGTGCTGAAATTGTGATGGTGCCTAAACCAGCTAAATCAGAGAACGAAATCACTTCATATAGACCAATCAGTTTGTTGTCACTATTCTCCAAAATATTTGAAAAAATATTTTTGCGCAGAGTATTGCCGATACTAAAAGAGAATAAGGTGATACCAGAACACCAATTTGGGTTTCGTCGATATCATGGTACTCCAGAACAATGCCACCGTGTAATTAATCACATTATTGATGCTTTAGAACGTAAAGAATATTGTTCAGCTGCGTTTTTAGACATACAACAGGCTTTTGATAAAGTTTGGCACCAAGGTCTACTATATAAATTAAAAAAAGTATTTTCCTCTCAAGTTTATCTAATTCTCAAGTCTTATTTAACAAGCAGGTCGTTTTATGTTAAAATAAATGACGAAATGTCTGACATAAAATACATAAATGCAGGAGTACCACAGGGAAGCGTTCTTGGCCCTGTACTATACACCATCTTTTCATCTGACATTCCTGAAACTGAAAATGTATTAATTGCTACTTATGCTGATGATACTGCTCTATTGTCGTCAAGCCAGACGCCAATTGAAGCAACTAATTTAGTTCAAAGAGAATTGATCAAGATACAGACTTGGTTAGATTGCTGGAAAATGAAAGCTAACGTGAGTAAATCCGTACATGTTTTATTTACACTAAGAAGAAGCGACTGCCCACCATTGCTTTTAAATGGAAATACTATTCCAAAAAGTGATAGTGTTAAATACCTCGGCATGCACTTGGACAAACGATTAACTTGGAAACAGCACATACAAGCCAAAAATAAACAATTAAAAATAAAAACCAAACAACTTTATTGGCTACTTGGACGTTCATCGCAGTTACATCTTGAAAATAAATTACTATTATATAAATCTATACTAAAACCTATATGGACATATGGTGTGCAACTTTGGGGTACCGCTTGTAAATCAAATATTGAAATTCTACAAAGATACCAATCGAAAACTCTAAGATTAATTACAAATGCGCCTTGGTTCATAACAAATAAAGCCATTCATTCAGACCTGAATATACCTTTTGTTAAAGATGAAATTAAAAGATTTAGTTCAGCATATTTACACAGGATAAGTTATCATGACAATCCTTTGGCAGTCATGTTATTAGATGATAGTAATGAAACTATTAGACTTAAAAGACATCATGTTCTAGATCTCCCATTTAGAAATTAAGTTAATGTTTAACTATATATGTTACTATGTTTTTAAATGTATAATTAAAATTTTTGTACTTAGAACATATTGTTATATTTTATATTATTTTTGATCTCATGGGAGATCAAAAATATAAGTCAAATTATGGTTTTGTTATCAAATTTGCTTATTATTTACTAAAATAGATTGCAAATAAAATGTATTTAAAAAAAAAAAAAAAAAAAAAAAAAAAAAAAAAAAAATATTTATAATAAATAAAATAAATGAAAAACATTACAATACAATATATAGACAACAAACACAAATTGATGGAATAAAATTTATAAGTAAATATTTTCATTATTTCGTCAAATCGTCAAGTATTTGAAGACAATTTGCAGAAAGTTGGTTGTGTTTAGGTAAGCTGCTATTTTAATTAAAAATTTTGTTTATTTTTGTGTTTAAACTTTGAATAAAGAAAAAAGCTAATTTTTTATTTATTTTAACATAAATGTTGAAAGTGATTCTGAAGAGGATGCGGTGAATTGTTATTGGTTTTGCTTGAATATAATTACTTCGGTGTGAAAGGCAAAAAATCGTTAAAAGAACTTAAGCACTTTAATGCGTTAATCTTTTCCTGTTTTTATCATTGATGGAGATTTATAATCTTTCATCTTTTTCTGTAGAATGTGTAAAAGTAGAAGGCTTTACCGAATCGGATGTGTTCACCAAACTCAAAAAAGCATCAGACTCGCCAAAGGCCCTTTCTTTAAGTCTCGTTGCTTGGAAAAAAAACGAAAAGAGACTCAGCCACAAAATTAAAAAAAAAAAACATTCCTTTTTAAACATAAATTCTTATTTTCATAACGAATTTCATACATGCATTTTCATAAAGAAGGCAAAATTAATAAGCAATTTTTTCTATTCTACTATTGACCTTGGCATAGAGGAATTCTCCGTTAACTGTGGCATCGAAGAATTCTTCGTTAACTTTGGCATCGAAGAATTCTTCGTCCCTATGGTAAGCGAAAGGGGTGATCTGTTACTTTTCGTAGGACATCGCCGTGTTAATTTTCATCGGTCGTAGTAAGCGATACAATCATATTGTATCCGCTCGGTTACTATACTAACCGGGTACAAATATTCATTTGGCGTAACCTCCATATTAATTCTTTTCAAAGTATTTAATAAAAATTTAATTATTTGTCCTTTGTTCCTTAATCAAAAGATTCAGTTTGCTGAGAAGATTATCTCACTAACCTACTAAATCTACTTAGCTAGATTTCGCCGTACAAATATGCCACTTGTGGAAAGTATATTAATTTTAAAGAACAAGAACAAAGATTAATTCAACTTACTCTTGCCGTACGTCATGCAAACTTTACACCCCCATCTCGCTGTTCTTCTGCTTCATCTGTGGTCCCATATCGTATTATTTCCACATACCGGCCATCTTGCGCAAAATTCGTCTCGAATAACTAAGTAGAATCATTGTCATCAAATGAATTTAGCCATTCATTCGTAAATTTTGCGCACGTTGTTGTTGTTTTTGGACCTTCGCCGTTACCCAGTTTTTGGACATCGTAAGTGTTGTTCGGTTTTACGTTAGTAACTCGATACGGGCCTAAAAGCTTTTGTTTCAATTTTAAACCGCCACCTAATTGTGTGCGTTTTATAGCAACAATATTATTTAGTTTGCATTTATGAGCTTTTTTTCGTCGAAGATTGTATTATTTTTTTGTTTTCTTCTTGAATCTTAACGATTTGTTGTTTCGCGTCGTGGCGCATTTCGTCTCTATTTTGGCTGAACGTTACACTAATTATTCTTCCATGAGTTCCTTAAAATGAATATCTTCTGGCTAAATGAGATAAAGTCACTCCATCAACACAACCAAACAGGAAGTCACATCACTGCCAACACTCCAATGCACCACACATACAGAACCCACATACCAACAGGACCCACACATCAATACCACCCACATACGAGAAAACTTCACATCCACACACGCAAACACACACCACACTGGGTATCACTCAACAAAAAGGGTCAACACTTCAGTTCTTTTTCGTCTGAATTTTGAACAGGGATAATGGTCGAACAAAATAAGAATTTTTGGGCATTTAAATTAAAACACCCAAAATGTATTACGATTACAAATGATTATATATTGGACTTTTAATGTATGGCGAAACTACTTATCCTTTTATCCATTTTTATGATTTTATGGTATGTTAAAACAACTAACTTTTGATCTATCAACACTTAGTAAGATGAATTAAGCCTGTTAGTTCTCAATTAATAAATGTTTTTAATCATTTATAATCGAAATATAATTCTACTATGAAAAACGTATCATGAAATAAATTTAAGTTTCCCATTTTCTTTGATTTTCATTGTTTTAAAATTTTATTATTAACGATCTTGAACGGCGGAAACGAATTCCTCCGTTCACATGTATTTTTGGTATAATTTCACTCTGGCCGTTTCAGTCATTCCAATTGCTGTCAAAGTTCGGTAGGTGAGCGGTTCTCACATTTCCAGTAAGAGGAGAGTTGGGGATCCTTTATCTCTGATTGTGAACCTGCACGTCGCTTTCTTTCGACCGTCGACTTCTCGATCGTCACCCGCTGTCGTTACGCTGCTATTTTCACAGTTTTCTACATTCGTAATTATATTTACATTTATATACGCGAATTTGAACAACACTTATAAATAAAAACAAAATTTCTAAATTAATAGAATTGTTAAAAACCGAAACGGGGCATTTTCTTTCAAAAAAGCTAAAGAAAGTGGTAAGTGTTAAAGAGATGAAGTGAAGTGGGCAACGGCCCAAACAAAAAAGGAAAAAAAGTGCGGTGACATACTTGTATACATGTAAGTTAATACCACCAGTTCATATTACATGAACATATTCTTTATCTGTCATAAATATGTAACATGACACTTTCGACCCATATGGTCCGTGTTGAAACATTATATGTACTTTGCTAATACTGTCCGCCTTAGGTGGTCCCAAAATGTAATTCATAGATTGTAAGATGAATCTTTCCACTTGTAACATATGTCCTATCTCAAGTGGATTGCAGATATACTTCCTAGAATGTAAGATTAATATTTGTATCTAGACTTAAGTAAAATATTGTATATAAGAAAATATAATAAAGAAAACGAGGCAGTTGCCCGTGGTTGCCCACGAAACTCAAAACAAATAATTAATTGGCGATCCTGCCAGGAGACACGTAAACTCCTGTTGGATCAAAAACAATAAAACAACAAAACGCATACAAGTATCGCGAACTCACGAGAAAAGAAATACAAAAATACTAGCGTGTTACTCAAAGCGTACGGTAGCAATTAGAAACGCGCTAAGCAATTAACGGCAAGGTCAAAAAGGTTGAAAAAACGCTAAGTCCAAAAAGGGACATATAAGCAAAAAAATCTCAGCGCCACTTAGAAAAATAATGAAAAAATTTCGAGTGTGTGTTTGCGCCACCAATTGCCTAGAAACGCACCACGTTTAAACAGATTACGGGCGAACAACAAGCAAACGTACGCATTACAACAAAAAAAAAAACAAAAAAATTAAAAGAAAAACCTACAACAGCAAATATAAAGTGATTTCAAAGTCTGAATTGAAGAAAAAAACTGAAAGTGAACATTTGTGAAAATGTCAAAGAAATAAAAGAAAGTGTGTGGATCCATAAGACATCCACATAAAAAAACGGTGATAACCCCCCATGAAAACAAAAGAGTCAAAAAATTTCTGTAAATCAGAAATTTCGCCAAAAACGTCGTATTTCATCTAAACCCAACGACGACCATCGCACAACCAACCGCCGAAATTCGACTCAAAAAGCAACAGCAGCAGCAAAGGCAACATTAGCCGCAACAGTAGCAACAGCAGCAACAGCAACGGGAACAACAGCAGCAACAGCAACCGTAACAACAGCAGCAGTAGAAGTAACAACATAAAATTAGTTGTAAGTAAGGCCTATATTTATTAATTAAATGGGAAATAAACCCACTAATATTAAGTATAAAAAATTGTTTACTGTGAGTATTATAAAAATAATAATCATGCCATTCACAACTGTCTGTGTTTAAAAATAAAAATAAAAAAATTATATATCAAATATATACAAATTATATCAAATTAAATATTAAAAATTTTAAATGAAGGCTCGACCAGCCAAATAATAAAATATTTTTAAAACCGTGATTCACTACCGCAAGGCGGACCATCCGGTTTATAATATAAACTCAGTTCTGCGATTCTGTACTCCAGACCCTCCAGAATAAAAGAGTATCTTTTCCCAGAAAAGATCAAAACAAATATTTAAACACAGACAGGCAACAACATATATGACATTTAAATATTTTTAATAGGAAGTTATTAGAATAGATATATACAAAAGAAACTTAACTATATTTTTGGGAGTATTACTATATATCCTGTTTCATGAAACTCACAAAAATATAAAAAAGAAACAAAGGTAAACCCGAAAAATAACGATTATAAAAAAGAGGCGATAGGAACAAAGAATTTTTAAGCGAACAAGATAATTTTACAAATCTCAAAATGGCAGTCAATAATTTTACTGTAGACGATAAAGCTAGATTAATAGCTACACAAACCGCAAATTTAAGAACTGAGATAGCTCAGTTGAGTAATAGAATTAAAATTCTAACAGATGCGTCACACATAACTGAGTATGAAACTCAAGGAATTAATGATTTCATAACATGTGACGAAAATTTAGACATAATAAAGTCTTTGCCGAAATTCTCCGGTAAATCTTATGTCAGCTGGAGAGAAGCTGCAAAGAATTCGATGAGCCTAGATATTGAAGGCAGTAAAAGGTATTTTGGAGCACTAACTATCCTCCGAAATAAGATTGTAGGTAATGCCAATGATATGTTAACTAATCAAGGCACAGTTTTGAATTTAGAAGCAATATTTGCGAGATTAGATTTTGCTTACGCCGACAGACGACCAACTCACGTAATTGATCAAGAGATGAGCGTTATGAGACAAGGATCGACATCCTTAATTGATTATTACAATGAAGTCAACCAGAAATTGACATTACTAATAAATAAAACTATAATGACGCACGGCACCAATTCAGATATTACAAAACAATTAAATATCAAGAATAGAGAAACCGCGTTAAGAACTTTTCTAACTGGTTTAAATTACCCTCTAAACCAAATACTATTTACATTAACGCCTACCGATTTGCCAAATGCTCTTGCTAAAGCACAAGAACTTGCTTTGCAGATTACCAAAAACAACCATCAAATTGGTTCACGAAACCAGTCTCAAGCTAACCAAAGTTATTCGAATTTTCAGAATAACTTAAGGTACCCCCAAACAAATAATAATTCATAACAAATATATGCCAATCACCCAGAACCTACGGAAGTGGATCAATCAATCCAATTAACAAATAAACCCAATCATGTGCAAAGAAACCAACCACATGTTACGAGTAACAGGTATAATTTGCAGACCAATTATCAGCCAACAAATATACCAAAAAGGACATTAGAAAGTGCACAAATAAGCACACAACCTCAACCAAAAATTGAAAGAATCAATAATATTGGTGAGAACCATTTTTTTAAGGGTAAACTTCGATTTGCCGTATGTTATTAAAACTGATACAAAAACTGGGCAAATCTTCAGAATTCTCATAGATACGGGGCAACCAGCTCATATATACGGGCTGGAATTTATAATAATAAAAACATTTTAGTAATTAAGAAGAAGATGGTTCGACCATAATAAAACATTTTCATAATATCAATCTGTTTGGTATACAGGAACGTTTTTATGAAATTAACAATTTAGAGAGCGATCTTTTAATTGGAATAAATTTCCTAACTAAATTCGGAGCGACAATTGATATTCCGAATAGAAAATTGATTTATGGGAATAATAAAACAGAGAAAATAAATTTTCTCAATGATTTAATTATACTAAACCCCTTGGGACAAAAAAGTCCTGAGGCTCCCGTCAATGATAATATTAGCAAAAATGATACTAAGGATAGAAAAATTAATGAAGCAAATGCTCACAACACTTTAAAAATAAATAATGTTGAAATTTCTAACGAAGTTGCTGATACGTATAACTATAATAATAATGAAACGAAAGATATCAACATTCCATTGCTAAAAGAGGATGTTATTAAAATAATAAATAAAGCTCATCAAAACGTGAACATGGATTTACCTTTTAGAACAGATATTAAAGCAGAAATTAGAACTGAGGATGACAAACCTATATGGTCGAAACAATATCCTTATTCTATATCTGCAAATAATTTTGTTAATAAGGAAATCGAAAGTTTACTCGCAAAAAGGGTTATACGACATAGTAAAAGCCCGTATAATTCTCCCGTTTGGGTCGTTCCAAAAAAAGAAATAAATGAAGATGGTAGTCCGAAATTGAGACTGGTCATCGACTTTAAAAAAATTAATGAAAAAACAATCACCCACAGGTACCCAATGCCTAATCCCGAGGTGATACTTTTTAATTTGGGAGAATCAAAATACTTTTCCACAATAGATTTAGAGTCTGGATTTCATCAGATATTGATGGAAGAAAACGATATAGAAAAAACAGCATTTTCTGTAAATAACGGAAGATATGAATACCTAAGAATGCCATTTGGACTTAAAAATGCTCCAAGTATATTTCAGAGAGCAATGAATAATATTTTACATGAATTTATAGGAACATTTTGGCACGTATATGTTGACGACATAATAGTATATTCAAAAACTCTAAAGGAACATATGTCTCATTTGAAATATATAGTACAAACCCTCAAAGAAGCCCATATGAAAATATCTATAGAAAAATCAAAATTTATAGAAACCGAGGTTGAATTTTTAGGATACGTTGTATCCCATAAAGTTATAAAAACTGATCCCAAAAAAGTAGAAACAATAAAAAATTACCCATATCCCAAGACGTTACGACAACTTAGAGGATTTTTAGGATTAACGGGATACTATAGGAAATTTATAGGAAATTACAACAATAGCTAAACCACTAACAAAACACTTAAAGGGAAAAAATGGTAAAATATCGCATATATGTCAAAAAAAAAAACAATTATTAAACAAGAACAAGTTGAATTAGCTCACCAAACTTTGAGAAACAATTAATTTTAACTACTGACGCGTCTAATGTTGCTGTAGGTGAAGTTTTATCCCAAGAAGGAAGACCAATAACATTTATTTCAAAGACACTAAACTCTACCGAACAAAATTACGCAACAAACGAAAAAGAATTATTCGCCATAGTTTGGGCATTAAAGACATTACGCCATTATCGTTATGCAGTAAAAAATTTAGAAATTCATACGGATCATCAACCATTAGCATTTGATATGTCCGAAAAAAATCCAAATGTTAAAATGAAAAGATGGCGAGCTTTTATTGAGGAGTTTTCTCAAAAAATAATTTATAAACCGGGAACAACAAATGTAGTTGCTGACGCATTATCGAGACAAGTATTAAATAATTTAACTAGTCGAGTGACTCAAGTGATTCACTAATAGAAACCCAACATTCCACAGAACCAAATTCATGAAACAAAAAAACCTTTGAATCATTTTAAGCAACAGATAGTAATCGATAATGGAGCAAGAATTACTGTCTTAGAGACTATTTCTTCTTTTAATAATAAACGTTTTTTAATTGAATATGACAGACTAGAAAATATAATTGGTATTTTAAAAGAATATATGAATCCAAAAGTAGTTACAGGAATATTTTGCACACTTGAAGTGCTATATGCAATAAAAAACATTTTGGAGGAGACATTTCCCACGATAAAATTTCTATATACTAAACTATTCCCTAATGATAAATGCAATAAACAAGATCAAGGGTCGATAATTGAGCAAACACATAATAGAGCGCATAGAAATTATAGGGAAAATTTGGCACAAATTAGGCAGCAATATTATTGGCCTTTAATGATAAAACAATTTAAACAGTATGCAAAAAATTGTAGCATATGTAATAGTAATAAATATGAAAGACATCCGAAACTAATTCCAATAGGGTAAGCACCAATACTAAACAAAGAGGGAGAACAACCATATAGATATTTTTTTCGCACAAAAGCTTAAATTTCGTACATGTATAGATTCATATTCCAAATTTCTAATCGTAAAACATATAGAAGACAAATCAAATTTAGAAGAAAAAGTTTTGGAACTGTTATAAACATTTCCAAATGATAAAAGTATAGTTATTGATAATGAACCAGGTTTAAGTACGATACAGTTCAAGTCTTTAATGGAAAGGATTAATGTGCAAATTTATTATTGTACACCACGCCATAGCACAAGTAATGGCTAAATAGAAAGAGTTCATTCAGCACTGATTGAAATCTCCAGATGTTTAAAGCAAGAACACAGCTTAATTAGTAACTTTGAATCAATTATGAGAGCAGTTCAACAGTATAATAAAACAATTCATTCTGTAACAGGTAAACAACCTTGCAACATTTTATTTAATAAAGAACCTCACGAAAATATGAAAAATGTGTTGCAAAATGCACAGGAGAAAATGCTTGAGGATCATAACAAGAAAAGGCTTCAAAAAAGTTATCAAAAAGGAGATATTATATATGAAAAAATTTATGGGGAAAGGAATAAATTAAACCCCAAATACAAAAAACAAGTATTATTAGAAGATTTAGGAAATACAATTAAAATACAAAACAGAAACAGAATACTTCATAAAGATAATATCAAATCTTAAATCATTTACCTTCATTATACAAGAAAAAGAAATTTTTGTTTAAAATTTGTCACATTTAAAAAGACTTCAATCAAAAAAACAATTAGAAGTCAAAGATAATATAAAATGTGTCTAAGAGCCAAATTTAAATAAATTGTACGTATAAATTAAGATTTCAAAATGGTACTGTTTAAATTGATAAAATAGTCTATAGCCTCACGTACATACTATATCCCTTTGAATCGGGACGCTTCAATTTAGAGGTGGGGGAGTTAATACCACCAGTTCATATTACGTGAACATATTCTTTATCTGTCATAAATATGTAACATGACACTTTCGACCCATATGGTCCGTATTGAAACATTATATGTACTTTGCTAATACTGTCCGCCTTAGGTGGTCCCAAAATGTAATTCATAGATTGTAAGATGAATCTTTCCACTTGTAACATATGTCCTATCTCAAGTGGATTGCAGATATACTTCCTAGAATGTAAGATTAATGTTTGTATCTAGACTTAAGTAAAATATTGTATATAAGAAAATATAATAAAAAAACGAGGCAGTTGCCCGTGGTTTCCCACGAAACTCAAAACAAATTATTAATTTGTATACAAAAAAAAACATTTTATATTATAACAAAAGAACTTTAAATCGTGTGTGCAGTTATAAAAAGGGGAAATAAACGCATATAGGTATACATATACATTAGGGTGTTCTTTCTTTGAGCTTATTAATTTTTTTCAGTCCCGTCACGAAATTTCCTTGGAAATACACTAAAAAAATTCCCTGAAAATTTTAGCCTTTAATACTTCTCGAGATATTCGGCTTTTTAAGTAAGGCTTTATAGAATTTTTATAGAAGTTATGTATTTAAAAATCTATGAAAATTGCATACAGTCTTACATAAAAAGATGAATAACTCGAGAAATATTAATGATAGTGATTTTGACCTTGGATCTTTTTTATAGCAAATAAAATTTGATACAAATTTGTCATGTACATTTTTTCTATAGCTCCTGTAATTTACGAGATATATTCAAAAAAATGCGAAATTCTTGGAAAAATCGGGTTTAGAGCCCCGTACTACCTCGCCAGTGTGAGTTACGACTTTGTTGCACTGGGCACTTTTGTAGAGTGAACAATTTTGAGAAATATTCGTTTAAAGTCAAAGCGATGTCATAAAATACCTGTGATCTGTAGGAATTTAAAGAAAAAATCTCATGATTGTAGTGTATTTTCTATGGCATATTTTTACAGGCCTTGGTCCAGTTCTTAATGTTAATATTAAGAGCTAAAATTAGATAATTGCCGGTACGTCGTACGACTACCAGTAAAGCCAGAATTTTCCCACACACTCGCCGTAGGTCATTCCCGCATCTCTGCTATCCAACAGTTGTTAATTATAGAAAAAACTTACTTAAAAAATGCGAGCTAGTAGAATACGATAGGGTTTTAGAAGAATACCTCCATTTAGACCACATGGAGGAAGTCAGCCATGGAAAATTATAAAAATCATTTTACCTGCCACATCATGCAGTAATAAATCCAGACAAAAAAACCAAAAAGGTAAAAGTTATCTTTAATTCATTAAAATCATCAAGTTCGGGGAATTCACTAAATGACATTTTTACAGACATACGGAGCATTTACAGACCCACGCTTTAGCTTTTCAGCGAATTATTTTCCGAAAATCTCAAAGTAGTTCACTACGCGACTTAAATTAAAAACTGTTACCTTTTGCGTAAAATGTGTCCCGTACCTAGCCATTCGTATACTCCAGGAACTGGAAGAAGACAAAAAGTGAGATTTTCCTCTGGCAACATAAGTGTTGAAAACACAAACGAATGTAGACGATATTCTGTCTGGAAGCCACAGTTTTCCACAGGCATTCGGGTCAAAGTGACACAACCTCTCAATACAGCATGGTTTCCGTTAAAAAAGATAACGGCGAACCACCCTAATATTTTAAAGGATCTAAAGAAAATCTATTAGACACTAAGTTCTTTAAAAATTCATATCATATGCTCTGAAAATCATACACACGAAATAGGGTTACAGATGATATCATGAGATAAACAGTACTATGATAAGTACTTATGTTAATTTGGAATAGAAAACAACAGTGAGATAATTAACCTTTAACTAATGACGTGGTAGTAAATTTTACACCTTGTGTTTTGATTTGCTCATAATCATAAAAAAGGCTTCTTAAATAAATGACACATTTTTCAAAAAAATACAAAGAGTTTAAAATTTTCTTTCCAAATACTGTAATAAGAATTAATGTAAATCAGTTTGATGAAATTTGTAAGTATTATAACAAAAAAATCTCTAATAAATTTTAACAATCAAAATGGTGTAAATTTTACTACTACCTCTAAATCTACGTTTCGAAATTTGACCTCTTAAGTTAAAGGTTAAGTAAGGTATAACCGACATAACAAATAAGGATATACTATGTATACATAAATGTACTAACAGCGATAGTAAGTTATTAGATATCAGTATATTATCAAGTAAGGAAGGGCCAAGTTCGGGTGTAACCGAACATTTTATACTCTTGCAACTTTCAGGGATCAAAGCCACCTTCAGGTTTCGGTAAAACTTTATTTTAAGCGGTCAGTAGGGTAATTTTTTTCAAAAAAATTGTTTATTTTTGCATTTTCTGTTCTCTTGTGCGGAAGGTTTCGAAAAAGGCCCAAAAATAATTACACCGCTCGTCTGTTCAAAAATCAGTGAAAATATTGAAGATATTCGCTATATTTTGAAATTTTTGTATAAAAAGGGAAGAATGCCATGCAAGCCACCAATGAATTTTGTGAAGTTTACGAAGAAGATGCTGATCAGTTCGTGTAGCACAACAATGGCTAAATTTATATTTATAGTATATGTATATATATATAGTTATTTATTATACTATATACATATTTATTTATTAGTATAAACATAAAAAAATAAGTTGAAGTTTGATAATATAATAATATTAAATGGAATGCGAAAAGACTTTTTCGACTACATATAATTTTTATTTGTGTACATATGCTGATTATTGGTTAAATCGTAACATATAAAAATGCATATTTTTGTACATATGTACGTATGTTTTGTATTTTTTATTCGGTGATATTATAAAATACTCATATATGGCATCCAAGTTCAAAGATATTTGAACCGGGGGCTTCAATATTTTTAGTCCGTTTTCGATTATCATTGGTCATAAATTGGCGCATTTGAAAGACCGTATTTGTGCAAAGTTTTATCGCAATACATTTACTGGTGATTGTAAATGTGGGCGGTGCCAAGCCCATCGTAAAATTAAACTAGCGGCTCCTCTAAAGTCCTATGCGATGATCACGGGTGCAGACTTTTAGGATTCTAACGCGTTAATATCTTGATTTATCGCGCTTTTAGTAGTTTATAACATAACCGTTTTATGGGGAGTGGGCGGGGTTTTTGCAGTAGTGGTGGTTAAGAGCTTTGTTCACAGTGAATTTATTAAACATTAAACCTCTTAGAAAGGTTACATCGAAAGGGATTTTACAGCATAAATGCGATAATTGTAAGAAGCAACTAAGCAAATAAATTATTACTTATTATTATTTTGTCTTAACAAATAAATTTAGTCAGGCCCGACTAATTTGTGTGGAATATTAACTTATTGAAAACATATTTGGACCAAACATACCAAAGAGGATATCACAATTCAATTTTCTTAGGTAACTACAATTTATATATATTGTATATGTACATACTTAAATACTAAAATTAAATATATTTTAGGTGATTCTTATTATCCACTACACTAGTATCAATGGACGCCTTTTCGAAACGTTTTGTCAGAGACAGAGGAATAAAATATAATTTAAATAAAAAACATGCAAAGGCAAGGAACGTTATTGAAAAGACAATTGAAGTGCTGAAATGCCATTTTTTAAGCCGAGCAACTCGTCCTGCTCTGAAGACGTTAAGCTGCGTAGGGTATAAGGTTCTCCACCGGTGGCTACAATCTCCTTCCTATTTTCAGAAAATTTTCTCTTTAATTTTAGTTTTTAGTTCAACCAAATTGAATACACAAATCTATATATAAACATATGTAATCAAAATTGTTTATCCGTACCTAATTCCATTCGCTGCCACTACGCATTGGAGGGCCCATATTATTTAATTCAGCCACAGTACCTCCCCTCAACTCCATCCTATTTTTGTGTGGAGCCAAAGGGCGGCATTCCTTTGGCTAAGTCGAAACTTTACTCCTTCAACATTACCATCACCTCAAAGCAGTTTTGTCTGGTTCGTTTTATTCTGAAAATAAGTAAATGTTTAATAAATTAAATACAATAAATACATACATTTTTAAAATATTGAAAAGTTTTCTTCCATTTTCAACTTTATTGCGAATCAAATAAAGGTTCGCCAAATTTTGACAGTTGAAGGGAAATGAATTTCATAAATACGCAAGTAGCAGTACCAAATAGCTACGCGCTCACTACTCGCAAATTGAAACAGCAAAATTCGCCTAAAATTTCATTCGCTTCGCTAGTACATACAGAAGGACGGATAGACAGTCACCCGAATTTCGACTTTTACACAAGATACTATGGATTCAATTTAGACTTAAATAAATCCTTAAAAATATAATGGAATGGTCGCCTTTTTCTGCAGCAGTACGCACCATTATTACTGAGCAGATATTTCAAAATAGTGGTAGGCAATATCTCTGGTAGGTAAGAACATATCTTTCTACTAAAATTGGGTCAAAATGGAAACAAATCAAGGGAAATAAATTTATAGCAAAAAGAGCTCGGTAGGTTCCCATATGTATAAAAATTTGCTTCAAAACAAAACCTTACTATTTTCATATTACAGCTTGAAAGTAGTGGAATCGTACTACAACCACGCCTACTTCGCTTGTATCAAAATTTAAAATACTATATTCATCTGCTTTCTGTAGAATGGATAAGGCAGCGAAGCAAATGGATTTGGTGGTGCACGAGGGCAAGACGAAATATCTCCTGTCATCAAACAAACAGTCGTCGCACTCGCGACTCGGTACCCACGTCACTGTTGAAGTCATAACTTCGAAGTTGTAGATAATTTCTTCTATTTAGGAACCAGTATCAACACCAACAACAACGTCAGCCTAGAAATCCAACGTAGTATATCTCTTGCCAACAGGTGCTACTTCGGACTAAGTAGACAATTGAGAAAGTCCTCTCTTGATGAACAAAAACAAAACTCTATAAGTCACTCATTCCCCGTCGTGCTATATGATGCAGTGGCATGGACGATGACAACATCTGATGAGTCGAAGTTGCGAGTTTCGACAGAAAGGTTATGCGAAAGATTTATAACCTTTTTCGCATTGGTCACGGCAAATACCGCATTCGATGAAACGATGAGCTGCGAACAGCGGCTACGCTGGCTGAGTCATGTCGGTGGAAGCAGAGGAAGAGGAAGACCTCCACTCCGTTGGAAGTACCAGGTGGAGAAGGACTTGGCTTCGTTTGGAATCTCTAATTGGCGCCACCTTGCGAAAAGAAGAAACGACTGGCGCGCTGTTGTTATCTGGGCTATAACCGCGTAAACGGTTACTACGCCAGTAGAGAAGAAGAAGATATTCATTGAGAAATTTTGTCCCGAAAACATCGGACCTTCTTGGAACATTTCAAGAGCCCATAGAGCGAAAAGATCACGCTTGGGAAGGTCAAGCGTAGCCTTTCCGTGATGAAATGCCAAACAATACTAATCAAAACTAATTTGACAGCTTAACATGACTCATGTGAGTTACGATTTTTATTTTATAGAAAATGTATTATTTTGAATAAAAATACTACGATTTGCCATACCGAGCGGTTTGTCGTCTGGTATTTTTTATAAATTTCATTTCATTGTTAAACTGTACTTAGCTCACTTTACATAAAGCCGTTTTGCGGACTCGACATTTCCCGTTATCAACGACTTGGCATAAATGAAAGAAGCAATGTAATGTTTATGTAATACCATACCAAGAAGGTTAATATATTATATATATCGTGGTAGTATATTTCGTTACGGTATTTTTCATATTTAGTATATACATATGTATTTATATATAATTGCAAAATACATACGTGCATATATTTATAATACTATTGTTTTTATACTCTTGCAACCAGTTGTCAGTCAGAGTATTATAGTTTTGTTCACCTAACGGTTGTACGTATCATCTAAAACTAAGCGAGATAGATAAAGGGTTAGAGATATATAAATGATCAAAACGACGAGAAAAGTTGAAATCTGGTTGACTGTCTGTACGTCCGTCCGCCCGTGCAAGCTGTAGTTTGAATAAAAATTTATTGAAACAAATTTGAGTTCGTAGGTGAGTGTAACCACTGCCACGCCCACAAAACGCCATTAACCGAAAACTTATAAAGTGCCATATCTAAGCACCAAATGAAGATATACATGAAACTGTAATTTGGCACAGGTGATCGCAGTAAAAAGGGGCACCTGTGGATACAAAATTTTGCAAAAGTGGGCGTTTCTCCGCCCTGTATTAGGTTTATGTGTATATCTCCTAAACCATTAAAGATACAACAACCAAATTCACCCAGCATAAATATTATAAAATCTCGTACCGATAGTGAGAAAATGGATGAAATCGGAATATAACCCGACTCACTCCCCATATAACAGTACTAAATAAGTAAATGCGCCAGAGACGTTAAAATTTATCGCCGTGATGGTATGATAGGGCTTTATGGGGGCCATGGTAAATATTGGGCGATGGGCGTAGCACCATCTACTTTTTGGTGAAATCCCATATCTCAGGATCCGATCAAACAGAATCCCAAAAAACTTTGTTTATTGTTTTCATATTCCTATGTCAAGCCCATAGGTACAAGATTTGTGGACCCCAGTACCTACAAGAGACTCATAACTGTGTATCTTTGTGCCTAAATTGATAAATTTAAGCGAAAACTTGACTTATCCTTATGTAACTAATATCAGGATTTTCGAACATCCAGTTGACTTTACTTTATGTGATTAGTTTATTAGTAAGTGACATGTTAATTGTCGATACTACCCCAACTTTCTTATACTGTATACTATATAATGGTTTTCGTTTTTCCAACAAACTTTATGTGTCTGTCAGTATAGGAGTTATATATAATATGTGCAGATATAAAATTTCTTCAATTCCGATCCTCTGGTTGACGTTTTAAATCTTAAAGTATTTCTCTGATTCCTGCAAGTTCCAAGAGTATAAAATGTCCGGTTGCACCCGAACTTTGCCCTTCCTTACATGTTAAAAAATGCGTTTTCTTGAATTAGGATATGACAGCCTAAAAGTGGTGGAGTCATCCGATGACGCCACTCTCCTAGCGTTGCCCTTAGAACTCTCCTGAGTTTTGGTATATTTGCAGGTTTTAATTTTAGATTTTTTCTTCTTTAACATTTTATGAAGGATTACTACTCGAACGACCACCTTTATTATAATTACTAATTTTATGTAAATACTATATGATACATTTTTCTGGTATTTTAATTAAATTTCTTTTAAATTTTCAATATTTTTTTATACGAAATCATTAAATGCCATTTTTGGTCTGTAGCTTTGGTTTGATTTTTCGACATGGTATAAATAAATAAAACTCAAGGTTTGGCTTAAGTTTTTATTTCCCTATTCTTTAGGACAGCCGTTCGCGACGGAGAGTTATTACAACTAACGTTTTGTTGCTCTCACCTGAATACTTAACATCTATCAAATCTACTTTCTATCACTTGATGATAGAACGCATGATAGACTGCATGATTCCATAACGCCGATTCGGCAGTCCCAACGGTTTAGGGCTGTTGGTGTCGTATGGTACTGGCAAGCGTTTCCGTTGTTATGACTGCAACTTGAGCCTCGCACTTTTGATGTTGTTGCTGGCATCACAGGCATAATGGCACTTGTTGTTGTGGGCTACTGTGATATGTTAACTAGAGGAGACGTCCACGGATTCTTTAAGAATATTGCAATACTAACGTCGCTCTTTCGCCTCTTGTTGACTATGTGGGCTAGTATGGCAACAACAAAGCAGGCAATTGTAGATGCCTAAGCTATTAGCCGTCTAGACGATTGTGCTTTCACAAATCCCTTCAAGGATACGATGTGTTTTATTTTTTTTATAGTCTTGCAAATAATTGCTTCAAAGTATTATAATTTTGTTTACTTAACGGTTGTACGTATCACCTAAAACTAAGCGAGATAGATATAGGGTTATAGATATATAAATGGTCAGGTCGACGAGAAAAGTTGAAATCCGGTTGGCTGTCTGTCCGTCCGTCCGTCTGTGTAAGCCGTAATTTGAATAAAAAGTGACATATCTCATTGAAAGTTTGTATGTGGATCCTTTAGTACAAAAAATAGAGTTAGTAGAGGGGCGTAATCGGACCACTGCCACGCCCACAAATCGCCATTAACCGAAACGTATAATGTGGCATAACTAAGCACTAAATAAAGATATACAACTGTAATTTGGCACAGGAGAACGCAGTAGCAAGGAACACCTGGGGAAAAAAAAATTTTGTAAAAATGGGCGTTGCGCCGCCTTCTAATAAGTTTTATGTACGTATTTCCTAAACCACTAATCCTACAATAACCTAATTCGGCTAGTACAAATACTATGAGAACTTCTACCGACAGTGTGAAAAGGAGTAAATTTGAAAATAGCCCCACTCACTCTATATATAACGGTTCTGTTAAAAACTACTAAAAGCGCAAAACAAAGACATTAAATTTTACTCCCGAGATAATCCGAGAAGGCTTTGTGAGAGTCGATGTGAAAATTGGACAATGGCTTGGCTTCAACCACTTTTTGGCGAAATTCCATATCATGGGACCCGTCTAACCGATTTCGACAAATTTTTGTGTGTGGCAATCTTTTCTATGTCACAGTGTGAAAATGGACGAAATCGGACCACTACCGCGTCTATTTCTCTTATACAGTAGAACTCCAATTATCCGAATTAATGGGGACCGGGACTCATTCGGTTAATCAAATATTCGGATAATCGGATTTTTTTTTTAAATTGCCATTGGAGAGAATAAAAGCTACGTTTTGATATTGCACCATTTTTTTGTTGAATTAAATGAAAGAAACATGAAATTTTCACATGTTTTAAATATAAATAAAATGTACTATTGCACCATTTTTTTGTTGAATTAAATGAAAGAAACATGAAATTTTCACATGTTTTAAATATAAATAAAATGTACTTATGTACAAGTTTAGAAATAAAAATCATAGTTTTTTAAACATCTCCGTCAATGTAAGCTGTTTTGCGGTCTTCAACCGTTTTCGGGCAGCCAGGTTACGCATTCGCTTGACGGTGAGCAGTTGCAAGTGGTCACACTCGGGCTGACGCTCCATCCACTTCAAAGCAGTCTCGAGGCCGGCAAATGCTTCACTAGCTGATGGTCCAGCGTCTACTTCAACATCAGCAGAAAGTTCTTCTTCCACTTCCACTTCAACATCTTCTCTCACACTTACAACAATTTCATCGTCATTGAGAATTTGAAAACCAGGGTCAGACGTGTCACAAGCCATCCACTCTCCTACATTGTGATTCGGATAATCGGCGATTCGGATAGTCGGAGTTCGGATAATTGGAGTTCTACTGTAATTATTTATTATACATTTTATTTAATTATTTCTTTTTCCAGTACACAAACCAAGAAGCAATTAATATAGCGGAATAAAACTTTGCACGAATAATTTTTAATGTGTGCCACTTTATGACCAAACATTGTTTAATTCCAACGAAAACTGATCACGCCCCTAGGTATCGAATTTTTGGACCCCTTTAGATCGAAAATCTCAGTCAGTGAATGATATATAAAACTAAAATTAAGGGATAATTCTTCTATTATAATGGTATGTCTGTCTGCCAAAAATGATGAATCGCGCCAATATTTCCCTTAGCCCCCATATACTTTATATAATAATTTTTGGATTTCTAGGTGACATTGTACCGCATTTTGGTTAATATTGTACAGGTACGGAAGCGATAATAATGTTGTATGATTAGTCAGGTTCAGGATTGTGCGGGCACGCCTTCCGGATAAGCAAGTACCATCTTCCGCCAGTAAGTGTAAGTAGTATCCTTAATAGTGACATTTTTTGTAAACTTAATAACAAGCGTTCCATTCAACATTATTACAACAGAGTTTCCTTTACGAATTTCCATCAATTTATTGTTTATAACGATCAGGCCGTAAATTTTTAAATTTAATCCAAGTATTTTGATGAAACAGGATTAATCACGTCAATAGATCGTTGCCCAGTTACTCAATGTAATGTCCTATAGTATTTGTAGGCTGCGAATATAAAAAGGTAATTTGTGTCATTAAGACCCAGGCTTAATTTAATCCAAGGACGAATCTAGAAAAGAGTTCCGTGAAATCGTTCTATCTGTCCATTTGTTGCGCTATGATGTAGGGTGTCGTAAATATCGAAATACTAAAGTGATCTTTAAGCGGACTTTTAATCCTAACAGAATTCAGCGATTTTCCATTGTCACAAACAAAAATAGTGTAAAAGTTCATAATTCGTATTAAGGGTTCCTTGATGCTGATTATTAACCTAGATGAAATTGATTTCACTATTTAAAATTTCGAAAACTTACCAATGCAAGTTAGATAATGCTTATTGTCTGTGGAAAAAATATCCACATGCAGAATTTCTCAGGGTTTGTTGGGTATTGGGTTTTTTTCCTATTTAAAGATTTGGAGTGTGCCGCTGATATTTTGCTTCCTAGCAAAATTTACAGTTAAGTATAGTTTCTTTTAACATTTTTTGATTGTTTGAAAAATAGTAGTCCTAAAACAGATATGTCTCTTAGCAACCCACTTGTAACATTTGGGTTGATGCAGCTGTTTAATTGATCACAAATTTCGTCTATATTTTGGAAATCAATATGGTGTCTAATTGATATAGAATTTTGGTATTTATTGAATTTGTATCCCAACATTCAAGGATAATTTGATTAAAAAATTAAATTTTCAGATTTTTAACCGTGGAAATTACTTCTGTGGATAGATGAATTTTCATTGTGATTGGTTTCGTCGCCTGAGCTGGACATATTCTTGGGTTCTAAACGATTTATGTGTTATTTTGACAGCGCATCTGCGCAAAGGCTTTCCATCTTTTCAATTTTGCGTTAGGGTTTTTATTTGATATAGAATAGGTAAGTAGTTGGTGATCAGTGAATATTATTTATTTGCTCCATAAAGATAGTTTCTTAATTTTTGAAGAGCCCAAACAATCGCGAGGAGCTTTCGCTCATTCGTTGCATATTTTTCTTTAGATTGCGTTAATGTTCGTAATTACATAATTGATAAAGATTGGCAACCATAGCGCCGAATAAACGTGTTTGTGTTGAGTGTAATAGTGTAATTAAAGGAAACATTAGAAGTTTGAGCTGTATTAATTGTAAAAACTGGTATCATATATTTGAATTTTTTTACCAGAAGTTTAAAGATACTAATGTAAATACATGGAACTGTGGCAGATGCGAATTGGAGGTTAGCTTCGTTGTCCCGGAGTCGGAAAGCGTGGCCGGTGAGGGTTATAGTGATGCTCCAGGCATGAATAAAATATTAGAACGCTTAGATAAATTATTGGATCAAAAGTCTGCAAAACATGTGGAACCTTTGCGTATAGAAATTAGAGAACAAAAGATATCCATAATAGTGGGAGGAGGAAATTACTGAACTAAAAAAGGCTAGAGAAATGGATAAAAATGTATATGAAAATAAGGCAAAGACTCTGAACGACCTGGGTAAACGTGTCTCTACGCTAGAAAAAAAAGGTTTTGAAATAGACATGCAAGGAGTATTCAGAGAAGCTGAGGAACGGAAAAGTAAGGAATCCAGCATCATCAGGTACACCTTTAAAGAATCAGACAAGAATACTGGTGCGGAGAGACAGTTGGATGATAAAACAAAATTCATTCAACTGTGAAAATCGCACTTCCGTATAAAGAATGTACTAGAAAGATATTGATAACAAAACTTAAAGATGAGTCGGACAAGTTCAAACAGGATTTGACATTAGCCCAGAGAGAAAAGATAAAGAAATTGAACAGTGAGTTGAAAGTGAGAGAAGAGAAAGGAGAAAAAAATCTGGTCATTAGGTACAAATTTGGGGAGCCGTTTATCGACAAAAATGTAAATTTTCGGCCAAGAATCCTAATATCGGAGGAGCAATAACAAATTTCACTATTGTTTATCAAAATGTCAGGGGTTTACGCACTAAGCTGAGTCAAGGGATCCGGAGGTTGTGTGTGCTACTGAATCATGGTTGAACGATAGTATAAAAGACTGGGAGTTTATAAATAATACGTATCAGTTAGATCGTGAGGACATTACGAAACGGCGTGGAGGCGGAGTGTTTATAGCAGTGAAACGAATATTTCAGGCTGGTTTAATTAATGTTGTTCACCAGGGCATTGAGCAGTTATTTGTTAAGATTAAACTTAAGAATGATGATTTGATTGTAAGATGTGTTTACATTCCACCGAATGGAGACTGCAATGTGTATGCTAAACACATACAGGACTCGGTAAATATAGTGAATAGATATCCTGGTTGTAAAATCCTGCTTCTTGGTGACTACAACCTCCCGGGCACTAAATGGATCAGGACTGGAGGTGAAGAAGAATTTGTTGGAGAATCAAAGCAGGCGGCTTTGGTGATTGAGAAGTATTCTCTACTGAGTTTGACTCAAATTAATAAGATTTGTAACTCTGTCGGTAAATTTATGGATTTATGCTTTACTAATTGTGTTTTTTTTGCTAATAGAATAGCTCCTATGGTTCCAGAGGACAAGTACCATCCCACTATTGGAATTGAAGTTACACTACATGAGACTGTCAGACAGAAAACGATGGAATACTTGGACTTCAAAAAAGCCGACTACGGTGCTCGAATCGAAGGATATTGATATAAGTGCTCTGGAAGTTACTTGGACTATGAAATTTTTAGGAAACTGAGAAAAGAATTTAAAAGGTTATGTAGTCAATGCTATAAAAACTTTACCAAAGGCGCTGAGGAGAAGATTAAATCTGACCCTGTATATTTCTGGAAATTTATAAGAATGAAAAGAGCACAGCCAAAGGAATACCGTCTAGTATGGAGTGGAATGATCTCAAGGCGGAAGGTGCTGATAGTGTATGTGACTTGTTTGCGGATTTCTTTAGCAGTATTTATCAGAAAGTGGACACATTACTACAAGAGGACATCACATTCTCATTGGAGCGGCTGAAAAATTGTAATAGCAACTTGGAATATCTTGAAGTCACCTTTGATGAATTATTGAAAAGGATGTTAGCTCTTGATCCTAGCAAAGACCCAGGCTTAGATGGTATTTCGAACTTCTTTCTAAGAGAATGTGCTGTGGGTTTGTGTAAACCACTGTGCTTTCTGTTAGACAAATCATTAAAATTGGGAATTTTTCCCAATTGCTGGAAAGATGCATATGTAGTACCTATATTTAAGTCTGGAAGAAATATCGACATGAATAACTATAGACAAGTCTGCATTCAATCCGCATTACCTAAGCTGTTTGAAAAGTTGATATATGGTCAGACTGAAACATGGTTTAAGGATTCTCTGATCAGACAGCAACATGGATTCATCAAGGGAAGATCAACCACCTCGAACCTCACGATGTACGTAGAATATATCTTACAGCATTGGTCTAAAAAACTTGAGGCCCATGCACTATATACGGACTTTAGTAAAGCGTTTGATATGGTGAATCATGAAGTCCTGTTGCTAAAGCTGAAGAAATATGGTATCACGGGTTGTATATATGAATGGTTTGAATCGTACTTGAGTGGAAGAAGACTCCGTGTAAAGATCAGTGACTCCATCTTTAGAGAGTTCAAGGTGACATCGGGTGTACCACTAGGGTCACACTTAGGACATCTACTGTTCTGTTTCTTTGTTAATGATATTGGAGCGGAATTTACATCTCGGTACTCACTCTTCGCTGATGATTCGAAAATCTGTAGGTGCATTGAGAACATCGGTGACACGTATGCCCTTTAAGAGGATATAAACAAGCTAGTGAGATGGTGTGAGTTTAATAAATTGGAGCTTAACGTGGTAAAATGTGCAATCATTAAATATGGCCGTAAATCTGAAGTTAATCAACACCTTTATTATATGGGTAATGATATAGTTATACAAGTAGAGTCAATAAAAGATCTTGGAATACATGGACAGTAAACTCACATTTGTTGGTCACATAAATAATATTGTAGCCAAAGCCAATAAGATCCTAGATGACCTGTTGAGAACAAGTAAAGCTTTTGAGAATGGTAGTACGCTGATTGATCTGTTCAGTGCACTAGTGAGGCCAGTGTTGGAGTATGGATGTGTAGTCTGGGATCCAATCTATAGTTAGGTATCAAATTGATAAATTGGAATCAGTACAAAAAAAGTTTAAGATACACTTAAAATATCGTCACAATATGAGTAAAGACTCAAAAGGTGCAATTGATGCACTAAAACCTAGTAAGCCCACACTGGCCAATAGAAGAAAATATCTAACTTTCTGCACCGGAGGCAATATCATTAATGGACATTGGGATGTTCCAGAGTTGGTGGAAATATTTGAGTTCGAAGTTACAAAGTAGAGAAGAGTGCAAAGTAAATTTGAGAAAGTCAAGAGTTATGGAAGTACCAATAGTTAGATCGAGATACAACACTCGTGCACCGACCTATAGGATCGCGAATGTAATAAATGAATATGCTGACCGTACGGATGTTTTCGACATGTCTGCAGAAAAAATTAAAAGTGAAGCTAAACGTTTGATTCTTACCTGATATTCTGATAAATAAATTAATTAATAAATAAAGAAGTGACATTGCTTAAGCTTTTCTTATTCTTATCTTAACTAATTCAATCATTTGTTATTATTTTCTTTTCTAATTCTTCGAAAATTTCTCTCTTAATGTTCAACATGTAAAAGAAAAAAATCTATGTATAATTGCTGAGTGCGTTAAATAATTAAATAAATAAGGTTTGAAACTGTAACTTGGTACAGAGGATTGCAGTGGCAAGAATCACCTGTCGGCAAAAGTTTTTGAATAAGTGAGTAAAAATCTTATGAAAATTTCTACTGACAGTACGAAAATAGATGACAACAGAGGATATAACGATACTGTTTAAAACTACTAAAACCACGACAAATCAATAAATAAATACGCCAGAGACATTAAATTTTACCACCGAGGTGGTAATGCTAGAACCTTATAAGAGCTGGTGTGAAAATTGAACAATTGGCACCGTTAACTTTTTTGTGAAACACGCCTACTTCGCTTATAGCACAATTTTAAATTCAAGAAACAATTAATATAATATGATAAAACTTTGCAGGAATAATGTCTTTAGTGTGTGCCAGCTTATTACCAAAAATAGGTACCAAATATTTAGACCCCGGTACCTATTGTTGACTTTTGATCGTAAATGTCGGTCAATGTGTGATGGTTGCGAGGTTGTCAAATATCCCTCTTCCGCCTTTTTGTCTTTTAAATTTCGCGGCTATGTGTAAAGCTCTACAGAGCTGGTATCTGGCAATACTATACATGTTTGAAAAGTCTTGACATAACCTACAAAACGACGCTATGCATGATTTGTTTGGATATTGCGTTCAACAGTTATCGACGTGTAAACATGGAGCTCACTAACGCCGAAATTCACGCCATTTTAAAGATCCGTGAGATAAATGGTGTTTTGGGGGATGGTACTCTATCACTCTATATCGGAGGAATGGTTTTTGACGATTAGAGTGGGTGAAAACGATACCATGGATAAGCCAGCCGTTGGAAGACCTGTGACGACGAACAACGATCAAATCACGGAAAGCATCGAGTTAGACCGGCACGTGGCATCTCGTGACATCGCCCAGAAGGTGAGAGTTAGTCACCAAACCATTTTAAACCATCTGCAGAAGGTTGGATACACAAAAAAAATTAATGTTTGGGTGCCGCATGATTTGACGCAAAATATACTGCTGAAACGGAACGAACTCGACCCATTTTTGAAGCGGATGGTGACTGCCGACGAAAAATGGATTACATACGACAATACCAAGTAAAAACGGCCGTGGTCGAAGGCCGAAGAATCGTCCCAAACAGTGGCCAAGTCGGGATTGATGGTCAAGAAGGTTTTGCTGTGTGTTTGGTGGGATTGGAAGGGAATCATCCACTAAGAGCTGCACCCATATGGCCAGAGGCCTAATTCTATCCTCTACTGCGAACAACTGGACCGCTGCGTGTTTGGTGGGATTGGAAGGGTATCATCCACTATGAGCTGCACCTATATGGCCGGACGCCTATTTCTACCATCTACCGCGAACAACTGGACCGCTTGAAACAGGCGATCGATTAGGAGCGTCCAGAATTGGCCAACAAGAAGGGTGCAGTGTTCCACCAGGACAACGCCAGACCACACACTTCGTTGATGACTCGTCAGAAGCTACGGGAGCTTGGATGTGAAGTTTTATCGCATCCACCATTTAGCCCGGACATAGTACCTTTTCCTCTGACTTTACTCTATATGATTGGTTTCACATTTTAAACTATTTCCCTGGCTTTGATTCTTGCGATTTGCAAGAGTATAAAATGTTTGGTTGCACCGGAACTTAGCACTTTCTTACTTGTATACATATTCCCACCAATAAACATTATTGGAATGTAATTGGGGCATTTTTCAACCATTCATATGGTCTTGCCGGAGTAATAAAATTTGTTTTCTCGATCTCCTTTACGGAATTACAATTTAGTGGTAACCTTTTGCTAAATCTGTTGTGCTAAAATACTGTGCTTTGCCCAATTTTTCCAAGATTCCTTCGATATTTAGTAGAGGATACTTATCGTCACCTCTTCATGTTTGGGAGGTAATCTATTGGGTAGCCTTTTCGTATATATTTTGTCAATACAGGGCACTCGAAGTGTAACCAGTTAAGAAAGCCACAAATGAAATGTTTGTTTGCCCACGGCTTCAAAGCAGCCTCCAGAACACTTTCCTGATAATATGTAGCATTTACTTTGACGCCAGGCTCGATGAAAACAATTGGAGAGCGCCCATCTGCGGTGACAGCAGCCCAAACCATTATTTGTGGCGGGTGCTACCTCGTGGTGGGCAACCGATGACTTAGATTTTCGTATAAACGGTCGGTCAAGGAACTCCTATCGTTTTAAGAGTTTACTAATTGCTCACTAGGAAAAATTTTTTGGTCAGACAATGCTCGAAATTTCACCACTTTCGGCCAAGCGAAGCAACTGCCTCGCTCTCTCAAATCTTACTTGTTGCTGCTTCGGTGTGAGATCATGGGCCTTTTGGAACTTGTAAGGCTTGACCTTGAGCTCATTTATGCGTCGGATGCTGCGGTCGGATATTTTCAGTTCTTTAGCCATTTGAGTGGCACTTCCTCGTGGATTTCGCTCAAGTCGCTTCTTTACTTTCCAAACCATCTCACGTGACGTTGCAGTTTTTTGATGACCGCCTCCATGGCCATAAAATGTTTCTCAAAAATAGTTAATACAATTATAATTTTACTTTCTCAAGATTCCGAGGCTAGTTTGTAAAAAACTCATCCTTTCGTATTTGTAGATCGCCTCTTCTACTCATTGTATGCACGGCAGTGGGTTCTGGTCCCTTTCTTTGTAGTTGTAGTCTACTATTTTCTGAAGTTCTTCGCTGTCTCGAGTAATTAAAAAAATTCTGATTTCCTTGAATTTGTCTGGAATAATTTGGATGACTTTGCCCCAATGACTGTCTTGTTTGGTTATATTATTGTCCGTAGTAACTCATTCGATGTTGTTCAAATTGTGGATGATACTGATGTCCTGAGGAATTTTGGTTTTGTGGATGTTCTGAAAAACATGATTATGTTGTTGTGTGTTTTTTTTATTTCATTTACAAATCACAACTTACAAATAATTGTTTTTCGGCAAAATGCTTTACGTGTATGCACATACGGGGTATTCCATACCAAATCGACCACTTTTGAACCCGACCCCTTTAAATTTTGCTGAAAGTTATCCATCCTTTTCTACCCTTTGAAAAACATGTTTGAGAATTTTTTAAAAATTTTGTTGTCCAACTTCAAAAAAGTTGTGAATTTTTCAAAATTAATGGCTTTTTTATTTTCAAATAGCCATAACTTTTGTAGAAATTGACTTTTGGGGACCTTTTTTTGTTTTTGAATGAACTTTTCGAAAAAATACACGAAAAAAATTTAACACAATCAATTATATAAAATAATCGGTTTTTTAAGTAAAATCGTCATTTTTTGGAAGTTCGCCATTTTTTTTTTCCTCAAAAAAAAACTTCAATTAATTTGACAACTGTCTACTACTAATCTATTCTAATATAAACTAATCCCGTAGTGGGTCGATTTTTTTAATATTTTTTTTTTTATTTATTTAAAAAAATTTTCAAATTTTCAAAAATGAAAAAAAAAATTCGTAAACCTTATTTCTATCATATAAAAAATATAATTTAACAATTTTATGATATAATATTCTCAATTTGTAGACTTAATTTACGAATACATAATCACCAAGATTCACACTAGCGTATAGTTTCTAGCTGGGATAATGGGATGCCCAACTTATTCCAGTGTGAGAGCGCCTCAAAATAAGCGTTTTTTATAACATTTTCCATTATGGCCAGATTGAACGAAATAAGAACTTTTGGGCATTTTAAATTATAACACCCAACATTTATTACGATTGCAAATTATTATATATCGGACTTTTAATATTTGGCGAATCTACTTAATTCCTTTTTTATGATTTTATGGTATATTAAATCAACTGACTTTCGATCTTTCAATACTTAATAAGGTGAATTAAGCCTGTTAGTTCTCAATTAATAAGTGTCTTTAATCATTTGTAATATAAAATTAATTCTATTATGCATCAAATTACAAAACGTTTCATGAAATATATTTAAATTTCGCATTTTCTTTGATTTTCATTGTTTTAAATTTTTATTAGCCATCTTGAACGGCGGCAACAAATCTCTCCGTTTTCATATTTTTTTGGTAAGATTTCAGTCTGGCCATCGCTCGTTTCCAATTGCTAAACGTCAAAACCTCCTCAATCCAGTCAACTGTCAAAGTTTAGGTGGTTTTGACGTTTAGCAATTGTTCTCTCACTTCCAGTGAGAGAAGAGTTGGACATCTCTTTATCTCTGGTTTCTAGTATACTGACTATAGGTAAGTCTATAATTGTCCAACTCTAGTTTATCGACCTTACTAATGGTAAAAATTTGAATCTTGATGATTATTTTATATTTATATATTTTTATATTTTATTAGGTTAAATTATTTAAGAGTTTAATATTTAGTGTTTTTTGTACCTTGCGGTTGTTGTTGTGTCTTATGATGCTACTGTGGTTTGCTGCTACTGCTGTTACCTTTGCTGCAAATTTTACTTGTTGCTACTTTTTTCAAAGATTTTTATCTTGCTTTCTGTGGCGTTTTTCTTTTCTCTTGTTTTCGCAAAATTCTTGCTTACTCCTGAATTAATGCAGTGTTTTTTTATTGTTTTAATATTTTTATTTGCTGAAGAAGAATTGTTTGACCTTTTGGTTTTGGCTGCTTTTTGGTATTCCTTTTGTTTCAATTGAAAATTTTTGTTTTATTCTTCAATTAAAAAATTGTTTCACTTTTTAGTTTTCATTGTTTTTTGGGATTCTTTTTGATTTAATTAAATATTTTTTTTTAGACGATCGCAAACCGAAAAAGGTTATTTTTCGAAAGCCGACTGCGCCAGTTACGTTTTGTCGTACCGAGCGGCCTTTTATTAAAAATTTAATTACATTCTTAAACTAAAATTAGCTTACTTTATTTAGAGCCGTTGTGCTGACTCGACAATACGATACCAAGAACGTTTATACATATGTATATATAAATGTGTACTTGTACGTATATATACACGATCATGGTAGCGTATTTTGTTACGCTATTTTGTATATACAACTGCGTTCGAAATAATAGCAGTGGCATAACCAAGAATTCAAATGAAACAAAAAAATTATATAATTGATTTTTATTATGGGTTATCATTATTTTATTTAATTCGCTTAAAAGAAATATGATTTCTTTAAAGAATAAGATAAAGTTCTTCTTTAAATAAATAAAAAAGTTTGTAAATGAAAATTTCAGCTGTGAATAATAATAGCAGTATTGAAGATTTTACATCAAAAATCGATTATTTCATTAAAATAATATAAAATAAAGTTTAAACAATTAATTTTTCGTCGAATGACCGTTGTTGGATAACACAGCTGCGCATCTCCTAGGAATGGTGTCCCCCAAAGGCTTGCATTTCTGGAGAGGAATGGTCTTCCACGCCTTCTTCACAACATTCCATAATTGTCGTATTTGACGAATTATCTTTCGCTACAGCTTCTTTGACCTCTGTCCAAAGATTCTCAATTGGGTTAAGGTGCTGTGGCTGAGCCGGCCAACCCATAACCTCAACTCCATTTAGAGCAAACCAATTTTTTGCCAACCTGCTGGTATGTTTGGAGTCATTACCTTGTTGATAGATCCATTTCAACGGCATTTTCCATTCAACGTGTGATAGCATAGTCGACTTCATTATTTCAACGTACAATTTGGCATCCATGTTTTCTTTCATCCGCAATAACGGACCTGTACCATAGTAAGATAAGCATATACATATAATTATCCAAGGAGCGATGCTGGTGGTAGCGTAGCTACCTGTATGGCCACCCATGTCGGTAAGGTTGATGGTGAATATCGAAACTAAAAGCAATCCACAACATATCAGCCCTCAGTCTCCGGCAAATCGAGGGTGCCGAGAATCCCCGGAGGTAAAACAAGACAAACTTTAAATAGCGAAACATGGACCACGATTTTAGAAATGGAAAAAGTAGACATCGATTTACTTGGCATAAGTGAAACATGGTGGCCAGATTGTGAAGAATTTATTTTCCAAAATACAAAGTTCTTTTTCTCTGGCAACCAAACTAAACCAAACTAAAAATCATCGCAATGGTGTAGGCATTATAGTTAAAGAAAATATTGCAAAATCTGTCATCGGATTTGTATCGCAATCTGATAGATCAATGATGCTAAAGTTATTTGCAAATCCACTGAATATTAATATTATTCAAGTCTATGCTCCAACGGCCGACAAAAGTGATGACGAAATAGAATCTTTCTACGATGAACTAGACGAACTTATGCGATTAACAAAAGCATACGAAATAAATATAATTCAAGGCGATTTTAATGCAAAAGTTGGAAGAGAAAAAGTCGAAGAAGTGGCAAGCCAGTACGTCTTAGGTGAGAGAAATGAGAAATGGTCGACTAACTGAATTTTGTCAAGAACACAAATTAATAATTTCGAACACATTATTTAGCCTGCTTCCCAGAAATCAAATAGATTACATTCTGATAAATAATCGCTTATGTTCCTCAATAAAAAAGGTCAATACATATCCAGGAGCGGATGTACCTTCGGATCACAACTTGCTCCTAGCAAAATTGCGTATTAGGTTAGCCGTAATTAAAAAAGTAAGCTAAATCTTGATTAGTTGAGAGACGAAAGTGTGAAACGCTTATTTGAAAGTAAAATTAATGAATGGAGCGATTTAAAAAAATAATTTGTACTACAGCAAAAAACTCTATTGGAATAGAAAAGAAAGAAAATAATAAAAATAATTGGATGATAAGTAAACGCCGGGAATATAAAAATAAAAACACTGACATGTATAGACAACTGAATAGAGAAATAAAAACATGATCCGTAATGCAAAAATAATCTGGATAAACAATAGGGGTATTCTCTTGCTCTTGCAAAAGCCTGTGCACGGTGCAAGCATTGCAGATTTACAACGGCACAACAACAAACACACGCAGAAAAATATTTGCAAGGGCTGTGAAATATGTCAGACCAAAACCCATGTATATTAGCGTGCAATGTCACGCAAAAATAAAATTGCAACCCTGTTGTATTTGCCATTTTACATAAAGACATATTACGTCGTTAAATTGTTGAGAAAGGTAAATTTTAATTATATTTTATAATTTCTATATAAATTATAAAGTTTTGTTACAGTTTTGTGTTAAAAATGTATGCAGAAGGTTCGCCAATTCACAATAGCCATGCACAATAGTCATTTACAATAAATTGACTGAATCAGTCGCTCATATATCACTAGATTCTGCAATGGGTGCTCTCGTGCCCTTGTATATTTCGGTGTAGTATTTTTGCAATCTGCAATCTTGCAAGAGCAAGAGAATACCCCTAATGAATGCCAAGAAATTGAAAGACTACAATTTTAACATGATTCCTTCCATTTACACAAAAACTTGAATGAAAACGGAGGTATTCATCATAAAAATCCGCCCTCAAACCTTATAAATGAAAACAATTAGGTGGTATTTGACATAAATGAAAAGAAAAGTATATGGAAGAAATATATTGAAAACGTTTTTTTCTGATGACAGTAGATTGAACCTTCATCTCCATCACAGACCAAACTGGCAGTTACATTACGAAAGGCGAAATAGAGAGAGCTTTATAACCAATGAAAAATTACAAAGCAACAGGTCCGGATGAGGTTCCAGCTTAAATTTTTTTTTTTTTTTATTATAATAAATGACAAAAATATGACTCTCTTAGTGGAGGTCTTCCTCTTCCTCTGCTTCCCGCGGCGGGTACTGCGTCGAATACTTTCAGAGCTGGAGTGTTTTCATCCATCCGGACAACATGACCTAGCCAGCGTAGCCGCTGTCTTTTAATTCGCTGAACTATGAACTATAGACGAAATTATCCACAACTTCAAAGTTATGACTGTCAACAGTGACGTGAGAGCCAAGTCGCGAGTGCGACCGTTTTGTTTGATGACAGACCCATTTGCGTTGCTTCCTTGTTCAGTCCGGAAAAAGCAGAACTAACGGCGCGGGTGTTGAGACCGATGATATCAATATCATCGGCATACGCCAGCAGCTGTACACTCTTATGAAAGATTGTACCTGCTCGATTCAGTTCTGCAGCTCGAATAATTTTCTCCAGCAGCAGATTGAAAAAGTCGCACGATAGGGAGTCGCCTTGTCTGAAACCTCGTTTGGTATCGAACGGCTCGGAGAGGTCCCACCCGATTCTGACTGAGCTTTTGGTGTTTTTTTTGTTTTTGGTGTTGCTCAACGTCAGTTTACACAGCCGTATTAATTTTGCGGGGATACAAAATTCAGACATCGCGGCATAGAGGCAGCTCCTTTTCGTGCTGTCGAAAGCAGCTTTGAAATCGACGAATAGGTGGTGAGTGTCGATTCTCCTTTCACGGGTCTTTTCCAAGATTTGGCGCATGGTGAATATCTGGTCGGTTGTTGATTTACCAGGTCTGAAGCGGCACTGATAAGGTCCAATCAGTTTTTTGACGGTGGGCTTTAATCTTTCACACAATACGCTCGATAGAACCTTGTACGCGATGTTGAGGAGGCTTATCCCACGGTAGTTGGCGCAGATTGTGGGGTCTCCTTTTTTATGGATTGGGCATAGCACACTTAAATTCTAATCGTTGGGCATGATTTCATCCGACCATATTTTGCAAAGAAGCTGATGCATGCTCCTTATCAGCTCTTCGCCGCCGTGTTTGAATAGCTCGGCCAGCAATCCGTCGCCCCTGCCGCTTTGTTGTTCTTCAGGCGAGCAACTGCTTTTCGAAGTTCTTCATGGCCGGGTAATGGAACGTCTGCTCCATCGTCATCGATTGGGGAATCGGGTTCGCCTTCTCCTAGTGTTATGTGTTCACTGCCATTCAGCAGGCTGGAGAAGTGTTCCCTCCATAATCTAAGTATGCTCTGGGCATCGGTGGCTAGATCACCTTTGGGGGTTCTACAGGAGTATGCTCTGGTCTTGAAACCTTCTGTAAGCCGCCGCATTTTTTCGTAGAATTTTCGAGCATTACCCCTGTCGGCCAGCTTATCAAACTGTTCGTACTCACGCATTTCGGCCTCTTTCTTCTTCTGTCTGCAAATGCGTCTCGCTTCCCTCTTCAACTCTCGAGGTAGGCAGCCTGTTTTCTCTCCGCTGCGACACGGTACTCCTCGTCGTACCAGCTGTTCTTTTGCACTTTCCGAAATCCAATGGTTTCGGTTGCAGCTGTACGTAAGGAGTTTGAAATGCCGTCCCACAGTTCCCTTAGCCGAGTAGAAAATCTTTCGGCTATCTGTTGTGATTGCAGCTTCTCGACGTCGAACCTTCCTTGTGTTTGTTGGCGTGCGTTTTTTGCTGCACAGAGGCGGGTGCGAATTTTGCCTGCAACAATATAGTGGTTCGAGTCGATGTTAGGACCTCGGAGCGCACGCACATCTAAAACACTGGAGACGTGTCTTCCGTCTATCACAACATGATCGATCTGGTTGGTGGTTTTTCGATCCGGAAACAGCCAGGTAGCTTGATGTATCTTCTTATGCTGGAATCTAGTACTATAACTCTATATACTCTAGTACAGATAACCATATTTCGGGCCCCGGCGAAGTCGACCAGCCTCAACCGATTTGGGGATGTATCCTCGTGGAGGCTGAATTTACCGACCGTAGTGCCAAAGATACCTTCTTTGCCTACCCTGGCGTTGAAGTCGCCAAGCACGATTTTGACATCGTGGCGGGGGCATCTCTCATAAGTGCGCTCCAAGCACTCATAAAAAGCATCTTTGGTCACATCGTCCTTCTCTTCCGTCGGGGCGTGGGCGCAAATCAGCGATATGTTGAAGAACCTCGCTTTGATGCGGATTGTGGCTGGACGTACTTTCTCCGAAGTGAATGATAGTACTCGGCGACGGAGTCTCTCTCCCACCACGAATCCAACACCAAACTTGCGCTCCTTTATATGGCCACTGTAGTAAATGTCACAAGGACCTACTCGTTTCTGTCCCTGTCCCGTCCATCGCATTTCTTGGACATCTACCAGCTGGGCAGCGGCACCTTCCCGATTAAGGGACCGGACATTCCAGGTGCATACCCTCAAATTATAGTCCTTATTTCGTTTGCCATGGTCGTCATCAAAAGGGGGGTCTCTCATCCGAGGCTGTTTGTTGTTTTTCATTGGGGGTGATTTTTTACGTGGCGGGTCCCAAACTCAGCGCACAACCCTATGCAGGGGATGTTTCGCCTTCTCACTTTAGCTCGCCTTCAAAGGGATGTTCTTAGGCTACCCAGAGGATACTTGGTCAAAGACCGGAAGTCGTGAGCTGCTTGAGTCATATGTAAAAGAATCGTTTCTGTCCACTCCCAAGTGAATGGCGATCAGAGAACTTTCCTCACTTGCGTGAACTTCTGCACATGACTCCATCCTCCTCCTAAAAGTCATTCACTCCAAAATATATAAGAAATGTGAAGAACCAATGGGCAAGACGCAATTTGGCTTCAGAGAAGGTTTTTCGAGCACGCGAGGCATTGTTCCGTCTACAAGTCTTGGTTCAAAACTGTAAAGATGTTCAAAAAGATGTATTTTTATGCTTTATTGATTATGAGAAAGCTTTCGACACCATTAAACTAGATAAACTTATGGAAATTCTTCATTCTATAGGAATAGATGACAAAGAGATTCGTTGCATAAGAAATCTTTATTGGAAACAAACTGCCCATGTAAGCATCAATGGTGATATAACCGAAGAAATATCTATTTCACGAGGTGTATGACAAGGATGCATTCTGTCGTCCTTGTTATTTAACATATATTCTGAAGTAATATTTCAAGAATCGGTAACCAGTATTGATCAAGGTGTGAAAAGGAATGGTATTTTCATAAATAATAAACGCACCAGTATTGATCAAGGTGTGAAAAGGAATGGTATTTTCATAAATAATAAACGCTATGCAGATGACATACATTATAGCCGATAGCTTGATGGGATTACAAGAACTTGTAAACCGAGTTAACTTACGCAGTGACGAATATGGCCTACGCATTAGCATAAACAAAACAAAGTACATGATTATTAGTACGAAAAACATATACAATGACACACACCTCATGATTGATAATATTCCAATCGAAAGAGTTAAAATTTTCAAGTACCTTGGTTGTCAGATCAATGAAAGTTGGAATTGTTCAAAAGAAATAAAATGTCAAATCGAATTTGCGCGAACAACTTTTCTCAAATACAAAAACATATTATGTAGCCATGACCTCAACATCACAACCAAAATTCGCTTTTTAAAATGCTATGTTTGGTTAGTGCTTCTCTATGCGATGGAAACGTGGACTGTAAAAATCACAAATATGAACAAGCTAGAGTCCTTCGATCTATAGCTTATAAGAGGAATCCTAAGAATCCCATGCACAGATCGAGTTACAAATAGCGAAGTTTTGAGAAGAGTAAGCCGCAATAGAGAGTTATTAAAGACTATAAAACAAAGAAAAGCAGGCTACCTAGGACATATTATGAGGCACTCTAAGTACGAGCTCCTACAAATAATTATCCAAGGAAAAATTGAAGGCAAACGGGGTCTTGGCGGTAAACAACTTTCATGGCTTCGAAATATTCGACAATGGACAGGAATCCAGAACGTTGGCAACCTTATAGATGTGGCGAGAGATAGAGAGAAATATGCTGTGATAATTAAAAATCTGTGATTTTTTTATTTTTTTAATATACATACAATAGATATATTTAACATGTAAACATTACATTATTATATTATTATTAAGCTTATTAATATTATACATATTATTAAATGTTATATGATCACCAATATTCGAATACGAATTTCCAAATAAAGAACAAGATGTTTTACCGTCCGTCGAACATATTTAGAATCAAATGAAGTGTTTACTGGCCTTCGTACATACTGTCGGCCTTCTCGGGAACCAAATAAAACAATTTCTGTTTCATCACACCACAATATGTTGCACCATTTTTTGACTGACCAATGCAGATGCTCTTCGAGCCACTGCTATTATTTCGAACACAGGTGTATGTAAGTATTTATAATTGCAAAATACACATATTTATTATTTTATTACTTTTAAATCATTTTTACTTCACTTTATTAATACAATATTTACCACTAACCCAGCAGCTGAAAGGTCACTTAGCAAATTAAAAATGAAAACAAATTTTAAGAAATAATAAGAACCATACTCAACTCCGATTTTTATCGCTAATAGCAATTAAAAAAATGATGCTTGGATTAAACGAAGTCATTGACACTTTTACGAAAACTAAAGCTAGGAAAAAATTGTAAATAATATAATTGTTATTTTGTTAGTTGTTAGACCCGACCTTTATATAATAAACCCTTGAATATTCTCTATTTCATTTTATTAGCCAAACTTACATCAAGTATTAATCCTAATTGAAGTTGTTACTGTTTAATACCTTCCCTGCAGTGCACAAAAAAAAGCTTAAGTAGCTTGGCATTTTTAAATATTTGTATATATAATACAGTATCAGTTTACATAGTAGTGGGCTTCAATTTTTTGATTTGCTTCCACTACGCCACTGCTTGGGAGATGTTAAATTAAATCTATTAGGAGGAGGAGCCACACCCTCTTTTTAAAAATCTTTATCCCATATGTGTCCCTCACCTCTGCAATTTCATGTACCAAAATACAGTTTCGTATACTAATATGCGCCTTAGATATTTGCGATTCATTTTAGGTAATACCGTTATGTGAGCAAAACTATTATACTCTTTAGTAACATATTGCAAGAGTATATATGTATATATATATGTACGTACATACATATGTTTTTGGTAATTATGTTAAATCTGTTTTAAAGAAAATATCGTAATAACGTCTATTTAATCTTATAAAAATTAACTATAAATCTTCTGGCCCCACCTTTTACTTTGCTAATTCTTTTCATACTGTACAAAATATTCTAATTAAAGGATATTATGTACTTGTGCAGAGAAATTCCATGCAATACTTAAACAAGAAATTAGATGAATTCCTAAATTCCTGCATTGGGGCGCCAACGATTTTCGATGGCTGATGTTGCAGGAAACAGGGAAAAACTTAATTAATAAATAGTTTCAAGTGGTTTCTAACTTAGCCTTAGCCTTATATATATATATATATGTACATATGTACATATATATGCATAAATATATATAACTGTACAAACGCTAACGGCATTAAACGCATGCGCACTACAACTCCTACAATTGCAAATTCAAAAAAATGATGCCAGATTTATTTATACATTCCAAATGATGACGAATGATAAGACAATAAAAGCTTAGTTAAATAATAAAAATTAAACGATACAATCAGACCAAGTCATATAACCATTTAAAATTTTAAGTTTAATAGTACCTATTTTGAGTTTAATTTGGACGAATTTAATTGCATTAAAGCATAATCTGGCATTCCATTATATTAGGAACAGGAGGCAAATGAAAGTTCAAGTGGAATTCTTGCCATAAGCTAGTATATGTATGTACACGTAGTACTTCCCTTGTCGGCATGATTAGTAATGTACGTATATACCTAAGACAGAGATTTGTACATTCGTGGTATTTGTAAAATTTTCGTAACATTTTACCCTGTAAATGGTAGTTGAATTTATATATAACTTTTGTATGTTTATATAAAACCGGTAGAATACATGTATATTGCATAAATATTGTACATCACGGGTTTTTAAATAAGAGCGATACAAAAGTAAATAAATGTAAGTAAATAAGACAAAAACTGTTAGGGGTATTAATGAAATTCTGTATTCCTCTGAAAGTACATTCAATGCCATTATGTATGGAAATCGATTTCTTTTGTATGGCCACCCCGAGCACGCTTGCAGAAATCCAGGCGCCGAACCTAATTTTCTACAGTTTTCAAGCATAAATCGCCCGAAACCATTTTAATGTTCGGTATTCCTACGAAGTTCATCAATCGTCGCTGGTTTGTAGCCCCACGGGAAATAGTCAATGGCGTCAAATCTCACAACCGAATGTACTCACAGGGTAATAAAAAATTTCTTTGATATCCAGTTTAAATCGTTTTTGTTTTATAAAAAAAAAAAAAATTTTGTAAAGCTCTTATTGAAGTCGAGGGCACTGACTCCGAATTTCGGTAGTAAGTCTTTATAATTTTGACTCGTTTTTGGATCGTATAACTTTCCATGATCAAATAGTAAACCGTACTCAAGAGAAATGTTAAAGTAGTGGGAAAAAAATATGGCGTCCTTTGCTGTCACTATCGGTCTACTTTTGTAGTACCCTATTAAATAACCCTACAAGTATATATGAATGTTTAGTTGCATGTAATTTTATACATGTTTACCTTAATATACAATGAGGTCCTGGATTTCAACTCAGAGGCAGTTTTAACAGTGCTTCTAATAAAAAATTAACTTGTAAGAAAATAAATACTTTCATATTCGTTCATTCCGCCACTTGAAGGAAAATTCTGATTGAAATATATTTGTATTTTTTTAGACTCGAAATTCAAGTTACCTTCACTCATACATTCAAATGAAACGACACAGCAACGCTATTTTTTTACTACCATAATAGTTGTCCATATTACTAACAACTAACTATACTAGACGTTTTTGTCGTTCCAAAGTCAAGGTAGCTAGCTCGAGCATGACCAACCTTAATGCAACTGTTTGCAGAAAATGGCTCACCTGTACTTAGCGCCGGCGGGGTCTCCTGAAGTTAAACCTGAATTTACGCCGTGAATTGCTATGGATTTTTATTATAACAGACATCTCACAGGCCATATTAGGCGTCGACTTCCTCGAACATCATGATCTAGTTGTAGACTTGCAATGGAGGCACCTTATCGATCGCACCACCCTGCTAAATACATCGTGCTCAATAACACGACTAGCAACACCAAGCATTTCTACAATCGACACTTTGCAGAGATTTTCCTACGCCCTCAACGAGTTTCTTAATATTACCTGTCCGAGAGCAAGTGTATTTTCAAATATTGACCTTCAAAAAGCCTTTCATCAGGTGCCACTACATCCTAATAATATTTTCAAAACTGCCATCGCATCGCCGTTTGGAATTTATGAGTTCACTCATATGACTTTTGGGTTAAGAAGGAGGTGTCAAGTCTAAACCTCGTAAATCAAACTTTGGAGTTTCCGAGCTTGAGTTCTTGGGACATTTAATCATTTCCGACGGTCACCAAGCAGCTTAAGCGTTTTTTAGCTATGCTGAACTTTAATCGTCGATTCTTGCCAAACGCGCTGGGACATCAAGCACCACTTTTTGCTATGTTGCCGCGTAACAGAAAAATCGATAGTACAGAACCATAATTTTGGGTAGACGCGACAGACTTCACAGACGATTCTGTTTTGAATCAAATCGTTGACGGTTCTTTTCAGCCGCTTGCTCTTTTTCACGCAAATTTTCGGCTGCTGAAACTCGCTACAGTACTTATGATCGAGGGCTAACAGCATTGTATCTTGCCGAGCAGCTCGTCTTTACATCCCATATCACTACCGAAATTCGTCATGTTAAAGATGAAGGGAATGTCTCCGCTAATCTTTCTTCATGAATACAATATCTGATTACTGCTGCATTACGACCAGTTAGCCAGGGGTCGACGATGGAAAATTAAACTCGTGTCTCAATCCATGATTCTATTATGCTAAAGAAAGTTTCTTTTACTTTCAGCTCTAAGAGATGTCTCTACGAGTTAACAAGAGTGTACTACAGCGCCGACAGCTTCCCAGTCAACGATTTGGGAACTTACATATCGACATAGTGGGTCCCTTTCCGTTGTCAGAAGGCAAAAGGTATTGCATTACGATAGTTGATAGATTCACCGGCCGGAGGCTTTAAAAATACCAAAAATGACGGCACTGGTAGTTGCTAAGACCTTGCTTAATGTCTGGATTGCGAGTTTTGGCAATCCCATCGACAACACGTCTGACCTTCGCTCTCAATTTGAAAACGCATTGTTCCAACAACTGTTCCAACGTCGCGGTATTTCACATTTAGGAACAACACCGTACCACCCGTAACAGAATGGCCTAATTGAGCGATGACGCTGCACTTTAAAATCTTCAATTCTGTGTCACAATGCAGATCAGTGGAGCTGATATCTACCATTTTATTTTGGTTACATGCCAAGCCAAGGGAAGCCATGCCCTTCTCCACCTCATCTTTCCAACTGAATGGAGATCTGGCTCTTCCTCTGCTTACCCGAGCGGGTACTGTGTCGAATATTTTCAGAGTTAGAGTATTTTCGTCCATACGTTCGACATGACCTTGTCAGGACAGCTCATTCGCTGAACTATTTCAATGTCATGGTATATCTCATACAGCTCATCTTTCCATTGAATGCGATATTCGCCGTGGCGAACGCGCAAAGACCATCTTCCTTTTCTGTCATCTACAATAATTTATTTCTTTACAAAAATTTTAAATTATTAATTTGGCTGTACACAACCGGATTGAATTTTGTGTAAAATTTAAAATTTTTTTCAAATGACACCGCTTTGTCAACTTTTGATATTTGTTTTCGACCACAGGAAAATATCTTCCAGCTTTTATACTCTCTCAACCTGTTGTTCACCTAACGGGTGTACGTATTACTTAAAACTAATTGAGATAGATATAGATATAGAGTTAAATAATGTATATGTATATAAATGATTAGGATGACGAGAAAAGTCTGTCCGTCCACCCGTTCGTCCGTGGAAGCTGTAACTTGAGTGAAACTTGAGATATCTTGATTAAACTTGGTGTGTGAATTCCTTAGTACAAAAACAAATCGAGTTCGTAGATGGGCGTGATCCGACCAATTCCACGCCCACAAATCGCCATTAACCGAAAACTATTTTTTCGAAAACTATTTTTTCCTTATAAATTATATACAGTTTCTAGATAAATTCTAGTGTAGACAAAAAGTAACTTACTTATTATAAGTGTGCAAGTATGTGCTACATACAAGGTGTGTTCCAAAGTAAACAGAACTTTTTGAATCTAGCGCCCCTTGGTGGCGCCATCTATATGTCGAATGTTGCGTTAGAATCTACTATTTATTGTCAATTTTTCAGTGAGAATTTCATGACATTTCATAGATTGGAAGTGAAGTTATTGCGTTTTAAGTGTCAGTATGTTTGTATTATCGGTGCGAAAATAAGCTTCGAACAAAGAGACAACATTCAATTTTGTTTTAAAATTAGTAAAACTTTTACCGAAACGTTTCAATTCATGAAACAAGTTTATGGCGATGTTTATCTATCCCGTAGCAAGGTGCACGAGTGGTTTCAACGTTTTCAAAGCAGTCGTGAGGACATAAATGATGATCAACATGTGGGCCAATCAAAATCCGTGTTCAGCGGAAATTCCTTCGAAACAGTGCGTGGATTCATCAAAAGTCATCATTGAAGTTCATGGAAACGTTAATGCGGTATTCTACCTTGGAGTTTTGAAGCATTTGGTGTGTGGTATTCGACGTGTTCGGCCCGAATATCGTGAAGATGAAAGTGGATTTGTTACACGATAATGCACCGTCTCATCGATCGACGCTTGTGACCGATTATTTGACCATAAATCACATTTTAATAATTAACCACTCCCCGTATTCACCTGATATGGTACCGTGCGACTTCTTCCTTTTCGGAAAAATGCATTTGCCCATGACAAGAAGGCGTTATGCAGACGTAGAGGCCATTCAAGAGGCTTGCACCGGCATACTGGCAGCCATACCGGCAAACGAGCTAAAACACTCGTTCGACATGTTTTTGGACCGTGCAAAAAGCTGTATTATTAAAGCAGAAGGAGACTATTTTGAATAAAATATATTGATTTTGTTTTTGTTTCAAAGTCCTGTTTACATTGGAACGCATCTTGTATATGCGTGAAATAGGCATGGAGCGCTATAAACGATAAGGGAATACAAAATAACAAACGCCAAACAATATTATTTTTAAGTTATTATAGTTTATTTCTTAATATTACATTTCACATATTAATTACGGCAGTAACACTAACAAACAACATCAATCTTTTAATTCTATAGCGTGAACAATATATTTTGTTAACCCATCTTTAGCGAGCACAAACAAACTGGATGGTTTACCCACTCGAGAGCATGCTACGTACAATTGCCCGTGTGAAAAACATGGTGCACTCAAACCTTAAGCCACAAATCGACATCGTTTAGCCTTGGAATTTGTTTATTATCATTGCAAATGCCAGTCTAATCGGAAACTGAATTCGTTTGAATTGAATTGGCACATCTGTAGGTATGATAGGATACCTTACGTACCTTTGAACTTGCCATTTAAAATGTTGGCTTCGATAACGTTTTTCATCAATTTTCGAATGACTGATCGCGTACTGTTGCACAGCCGTGACAGGTTTATATTACGAAGCAAGATAATTGGAGATCCAACCTTATGCGGTGGCATGCCTGACAAATCCAGTAAGTTCAAAAATTCTGTGGGAAAATTGACAGCTTCGCTGCGATACCAGCTATATCATATCAATAGATTTGTAAGATACCAAGTTCCCTATCAACAACTGTTGTATCTTCAAATTTCAATTGTCTACGTCTGCATTTAGCCTGCAATAGCTCTTTTTGCAATCCACTCATGATTTATGTACCGTGTGTGTAGTAAGTCCATCGGTAAATATTTGTTCAATGAGAGTATCTTGCGAATCATCGATTGTACAGAAATCGGCCGGTAATTTTACGTATCCAGTTTCATCCGTAGCAACTTTTCCATCACTGATATCTAAGAGTTGTTTTGAGAATGTCTCAGTGGATGGATCTTGAAGCATTTGACGCGCATATTTACTTTCAGTGGTACTTTTTCAACATTACGCCACAATGGGGATGATTTTAAGCAAACGTTGATCTCATCAGCGTATGTTAAACGTGAAATGATGAGAAGTGTTTGTCTGAAATCACCTGAAAGTACTACCAACAGAATGCCGCCAAATAGTTTATCGTTGTTTATAATATCTTTCAATGTCTTGTTCAACGCCTCAATTGAATGTGTGCCATAGTACATTCATCCCAGTGATAATTTTACAGTGTTTCAGCTCGGTGGCTATGGACGATTGTTTTTTAATGTTACACACTGCGTCAGGTTTATTTTGAATATTTAGTGGTAGCTTAAATACTGAAATAGCGTGATTATCGCTTTGTAATTTGTACATGTGTGATTTGAATATTTTCAACAATTCATTGTGCTCGTTCAATAGAGCGTCCAAGTTGGCGACGATGCGCCTGGCAAAAAATAAATCAAGGTTATTATAATCACAACGTGCATCCACGCGATTGGCAAGTGTGCTTCCGGAATCCTCGCCACCAATGAAGTGGATTGTAAAAATTTATGTGGTTCGTTTCTTGACCTCTGATTTTGAATGTAAAATTGTATTGTTGACCATTGGAGTTAGTATTTCGAACAATTTCTGTTGCTCTGACGCGCAATTTTTGGCTCATTTTTGAATTTGAGAGCATGACAATGCAGACATTCCTTATCCAATTACCATAATATTCAATATCGGGCTCATACTGGAATGCTAGACCCAAAAATGAATCAGATGTAAATGCACGATGTATGTACCTGTTGGCGTTATTTGTCATTTGTTCTGCGTCTATTAACCGTGAAACGGCGTAATTGTCGTTGTTTTAAACGAATAACTTCATTGCGCTCAGGTCGTGTACCTTCTGACTGTTCTTGACGCAATTGCTGCATGCTCACATGTGCAACAACATTTTGTTGCTGGATTTGTGTTTAAGTTCTCTGGGATCTTTTATCTCCCATACTTCCTGACGTACTTGTATTACGGCTCAAATCAGCACCTTTGCGTTTTTTTGGCATTGCTCACTCTACAAAACACATACATACATAAATAATAAACAGAATTAATGAAATTACTTACTTATGGAAATTATTATAGTTATAATTACTGACAGGATTATAGCGAAAATATTAGTTTTATGTAAAAATTTGAAACATTAGTTGTGAAAAATTTAAATAATTATATAAAAAAATATACTTACAACACAAAAGCCGTTGTTGGTTGGAGCTCGTGACACGTGTTGAGCACTTTTAAGGTTATATAAACCACTTGTTTAACTAAGATTTGATTAACTGAACTAATCGTGCCAAATACAGTTAAAATTAATAATTTTTTTATTATGAATAAAATAGTAATAATTAATAGTTAATATGAGAGTTACACTGAGATTACAATATGATAATTGTAAACGTTACTACTACACTTGATACATAAACAACTATGATGGCAGTAAACTGTGTAGAGAGTGAGCGAAGTCTTATTGTATGAGTGAAACAGGAGACCAGCTTCAGTCTATGGCAGTGGTTCCCAAACTTATTTTTTTAGCGCCCCCATTTTTCACCTATTTAAAAACCACTATAACTTTAAATTAATTATTGTTACCTATATATGTATATTAACGGAGAATTCTAAACGAAACTTTTACTATAACCAGCAACTTGAAACCTGAGCGCAGTAGGTAGCATACAACGGCGCTTAGGTCTCAAGTTAACTCTTACGGGCTCCACCTGCCAATAAGAATGATTATTGAAACACAACTTTATAATATTAAAACAGAGAATCTTTTATCTATATAAATAAAAATGAATCGCCAAAATGTATGTACGCTCATAACTTTCATACGACCGAGCCAAATTTGATGATTCTTTTTTTATAATGTTCGTTGAGAGTTACACTGAGATTACAATATACGTTTGTAAGTCCAGGGATGGTTTCTGCGGAGAAAAAAATTCGAATAATTGCCGGAAAACCCCTGAAAACAGCCCTTTTCTTTTTCTCACACAAACGAATGAATGTTTGTTCGTTAGTAACACTAAGAGAACGGCTGAACCAATATTGATGAAATTTTAAGAGGTTGTTCGTCGTGGATCGGGAAAGGTTTAGAAATAAAGAACCTGTATGTCTTTCATGAGGAAAAGTCGGAAAATGGAACAATTCCAAAAAGTTAATTTTTTCCATACAAATGTTTTTATTAAATTTTTTTGTTTTGTTTTTTAATTATTTAAATCTTTCAAATTTGGCGTTTGCTTCAAAAATTTTTGAAAATTATTCCGTGAAAATGTTTTGTGTGTTTCACACAAAGTGATCAATTACAGCTTGAAATTTGTCACGATGCCATGGAGAGGTCGCGCTTCATTCGCACATTTAGCATTCGATTTAGAGGCGTGAGTATCGAAGTTGACAACACATGGATCGTACCATATTCGCCACTGTTGTCTAATTCACATTCAAAAGTCATGTCAATTTTGAGTATTGCAGTTTGGTGTAATCGATAAAATACGTTTGTAAGTACGTCACTAAAGGAAGCAACATGGCGATTATTGGTCGATACGTGAACTGCAATAAAGCGCTTTGTAAGATGAACGTTTTCCGACTGTTGTGCGTCTCGCAGTTAATTTGGAGAATGGCCAAAGAGTGTATTTCATCCCAGAGAATATAGTATAGCCAGTGGAAACATCGCCAGCAACAAAATTAACATTGACGAGTTTTTTCTTAACTTTCGTCAGTGATGTGTTTGTGAGAACATTGCTCTATTCGAAAATACCTTGATATTATACATGGAATGTATCGTCAAATAGTTACGCAGAAAGAAAGGCCAACCAGTAGATTGACATCCAGGTGTCTTATCAACTAATGCATTAGGACGAATTTACACAATCCACCCGAAAAACGACGATTGTTTCTACCTTCGGTTGCTATTGATTAATGTACGCGGTTCAACTTTATTTGAGTCAGTGCTTACTGTGAATGGTATATGGGAATATGTGCAAGTTTTGGAGAAGTAAGCCAGCAATTACAAATGCTGGAACACGCTAATCACTGGAATGAAAATGAAGTTCGCATACTTTTCGATATAAACCTCGACATTGTCAAAGACATTTTACATCGTCTTCGCTAAAAATTGGAAATGGTTCAATTTCGGTTGATACTTCCGGTGGTTCGATATCAATTCCATCTTCCCTTTATCAATTCACGAAGGATGAACGCATCAAAAATGTTCGGACATTGGCCAAATTATCATAACTACTCCTTAAGTGCACGCACAATGCCAGCTGCCAAAAATACCGATGTTGTTGACTTCAGCTGGAAGATTCAAAGTCAAGTTCCGGGAGACTTGCGCTCATACAAATCGATCCATCGTCTTGACTATGAAGACGACGCCGTGAATTATCCAGTGGTATTCCTAAATTCTTTGGACAGGCTTAGTATGCCACCGCATCATTTGCGTCTCAAAGTAGGATCTGTCGTTATTATGTTTCCCAATCTTCATGCGCCGAAACTGTGTAATGGAACCCGACTGATTGTGACGCACCTATCCAGTACAAAGGGACAGAATGCTTGATCCTACGAATTCCTTTGAGTTCTAACGATTTGCCATTTCAGTTCAAACGTATACCGTTTCCAGTGAAAATTGAATTTGAGATGACAGTCAACAGGACCTAAAGATAGTCGCATAGTGTGAGGCATAATTTTGGAAATGCTATGTTTTTCACATGGCCGTAGCGTGCTCACGAGTTGGAAAACCTTCCTTTCTGTACACCGGAACAGAAACCGAAAAATGTTGTTTATAAAGCTGCGTTACATTGAAAAAAAAAATGAAATGATAAATTTAACTTTCTTTTCATTTCAAACTACATAATTTCACGCAGGACAACGGCTGCGGGGTCAGCTAGTTAAAAATAAAACTAAAATAATCGATCCATATATAAAAAGTAATGTGAACGATGAATCTGATGCTGTTTAATAAGTTTGTTAATATCAGGTTCAATTTACTCAAGAACAGTCGCAAGTCGCCACGTTCGGTAACAAGCAAACGATTTCTATTTTTAGAAAGCACTGTTGTCACAGCACTAAATCCACGTTCACACAAATATGTCGATGGGAAGGCTATCAAGAATCGTTGAACGATTGACCACAATCCAGGGTACAATTGCGAGATCGGTTTTTGTAGCCAAAATTCTTGATAACCATTTTTGAACTTGATTTTTATTTCCTCGTTTGTTGTCAATTCTACAAGTTCTTCCTCCAGCTGAGGTGACATTGCTGTGTTGACATTCTAAAACGGATCCAACACCCAGTCTGGTATTTCCAAGTTCAAAATGTCCTGGTATCGTTCGGTGAAGTCAATGTGGAGGTTTTCCAAATGTTGGCAGTAGGCAAACAATTCGTCGTTACTGCATGATACTGATAAATTCGGAAAATTGTGAAGCTCACGTCTGCCCAAATTCTTTTTGTGTAGAAGCAGTTTGGCTACGAAAGCAGCAACGACCTTTTTGTTTTAGTTAAATTTAGTTTATTGCTTTGCAGTTGGAGATTCATGTCGTTGAACAATTTATACAGGTCTGTCATGTAAGCTATGTATATCATTCTTTGATGTTATGAGCTTGTCTTGAAATTCTGTATCTTTAGTTTCCAAGAACTCTATTGACTCTGTTATACAGGTTGTAGACTCGAGTCAGACAATTGCCTCTTGATAGCCAACGAACTTCAGTATGAAACAACAAACGATTGAAATCCTCGTCATTAGTAACACAAAGCTGATGAAATAATCTATCATTCAAAGAGCTGTTGCGGATTTTATTGACTGCTTTGATGACATATTGCAGTGATTGAAATAGTTTTTCACTTAAGTTTCTAGCAACTAAATGTTGTCTATGAATAACGCAATGTACACCAAGGACAACTGGAATTTTATTTTTTAAGTGCGCTGGCACCCTATCATAGCCGGAGCGCCATCCGTAGCAATTGAAATAATATTTTTCAAAGGAATCTCTTTCTCATCGCAAAACTTTTCTAATATATTGAATATGGTTTCGCCTTTTGTATCGGTCTCTAAATTTCTAGCAAATAATATCATATATTTACTCATCTTTAATAAACCCCACGTAAGACAACAACAATGCTTCATTACTCGTACTTGGTAAAGTGGACTCATCGAGCTGAATTGAGAATTGGCTTATCCTCAGGTGATCGCACAATGATTCTTCAATGTCCACTTGGTAAAGTGGACTCATCGAGCTGAATTGAGAATTGGCTTATCCTCAGGTGATCGCACAATGATTCTTCAATGTTTTCAGCCATTTCATCAATTCGTCTTTGCACAGAATTATTACTCAAAGGAATTTTTCGGATAATATCTGCGGCCGATTTATGAAGCACGGTAGTTATTACTTCATTTATTGCTGGCAATATTAACTCTTTTCCGATGTTATGTTGTTTGCCTTTTTGAGCAATTAAATTGATATTGTACGAAGCTCGAAGTCCGTCGTCATCTTGCTTAGCAGCCGCCGAAAATAGTTCTGCTACACTTGACTGAGTATTATGCTTCTTCTCTAGGTCTTGAAAATATGCTACATTCTTGTCTCTCTTATCTGGATGCATTTTATTCGAATGATCTTGCAGTCTTGAAGGCTTCATTGCTTCATTCGAAAATGTTTTTAGACATAGAAGACACAAAGGCGAGAATTGGGTTGTGGGATTTTCAATGAATCCGAATTTAATGTATTCCGCACAGTATTGCCGTCTCTTCTTTTTTACTTCCGACATTGTTTTGTTTTGAGAAATACGGTTAACTTCGCGAGTAGTGTCAAGGAGGCGTAAGTAATGCTCATCTATTGCGCGCAAAACCACAAATGAATATAAAATAAATATTACATTGTTTATATAGGAATGCGTAAGCACAATTATTATATAGTACTCCAGAAATATGAAATCTTATTTTTCCTAGAAATACATTTGTAAAAAAAGGATCTTTCTCCTTTTCGTATTGTCTTATTTTTCCAAGAAATCCTTTTGTAAAGGTAAGGATCTTTATCCTTTTTTTTTATTTTTCTCAGAAACACATTTGTAAGAAAGGATAAAGATCCTTTTTTTATTTTCCACATAAAAGATTTAAGGAGTTCAAAAGCTCAAAACGTGCGCTGCATCAGCTACCTACCCGACGTCATTTCGCAAGTGATAAAATAAATTTTTCAAGATCTCAAAGTATGCGCTACATCAGCTCGAACCTTCCTACTCTACACCTTTGCGCAAATGATTATATTATGTCGAGATGCCCCGTTATAAAACGGAGCGTCCGATTGACATGATTTTCATTTTTTCTATATTCAATAAAATAGGACAGATATATGAACTACGCGGAGAGAAATATAGAACCGAGTTTGATCAATATTTTAATTCATAGGGAATTATAGGGGAATGTTGGGCAGGTGGGGAATCCCGGGCCAGCGTGATATTTTTTTCCCTAGTATAGGTTGACAGCTGCAACCAACTGTCATCGGCTCGTCTCATACTAAGCTCAATTTCTATATAGCACTCGAGCTGTGAACACGTGTTATAACCTCTCTGCGACAACAAAAAGAAATTCGACACTCCGAAAGTTTTTTTTCAACTCTGTGTACAGTTGATTTTTTTTCACATTTTCCAATAAATTCATCCTGGTAAATATGTTTATAATATTAGTTGAGCCTTTAGCCTTCGACACACAAAAGAAATTTTGCACGAATTTACATTGTGTTCATTATCCACCGCCATTTTGCAAATATGAGCGCTTGGGGAATCTCGGGCCACTTATTACGGGGAATAACATGCTAACTTCATATATTTGACGTGTATAAGTGATTTTTCGTGCAGAATTTCAACAACACAATAGTTTTTCAACATTTCCTGATAGTTTCGTGCTCCGAAAATTTTTTTTTAGTCATTATGCCGCGGTACTATCCCAAACAAGAGAAAATTGTTGATTCCGACAACATTTTGGAGGCGATCAAGTCGATGAAAATACATCACAACAGCGTTCGACAATCTGCGACGGCACACAAAATTCCGAGGACCAACGTGATGCGTTATATTGCAGCATTTGATGGTGCGAGCATCAACGTTACTACTGCCAAGGCCGATGTAATGAAGAATTTGCTGGCTGAAAGCACGACGATGGGCCCAAAAACAGTGAGTTCTGCTGGTTTCTTTCTTTTTCTTTCATCGAATAATAAATAATTTTTTTTTTTTTTATTTCAGATCTTCAACATCGAACAAGAGAAGGGGCTGATAAGCTACATTCTCCAGGCCAGCGACATCAACTATGGAATTAGTTTGATGGAGCTTCGTAAGCTCGCGTATGAATTTGCTCGGAAAGTTGGGGCGTCGTAACGCCACAAAAATTTGTCACTGCGAACACCAGAGCAAGTAAGCCAGAGCCGCGCGAAGCGATTCAACAAAGAGAATGTCGATGCATTCTTTGCCAACCTTTCATCCGTTCTCGGTAAGACGCCCTTTGAACCTCACCGAATATGGAACATGGATGAAACCGGGTGCCCGACCGTGCCAACCAGACCTGTCAAAACCATCGCCCGCAAAGGACAAAAGCAGGTCGGCTCATCAACATCTGCCGAAAAAGGCACCAATGTGTCTTTGGCTTTGGCCGTCAGCGCTAGTGGCCAGTCTATACCGCCATTCTTCCTCTTTCCCCGAGTCAACATGAAAGAGATTTTTATGACTCATGCGAGTCATGGCGCTTTTGGTGTTGCGAACGGTTCTGGTTACATGAACTCTGACGTATTCCCTCAACTCATGCGTCATTTCATCAAGCACACCGGTGCTAATGCCGATTCGCCAACCATGTTGCTGCTAGACAACCACGGTTCGCATTTATCAATCGAGGCGATAGATTTGGCGTTGGATCATGGCATCACGTTGCTGTCTTTTCCGCCGAAATGCACGCACAAAATGCAGCCGCTAGATGTTGCGGTATTTGCACCATTTAAAGGCATGATGACCGTGAAGCATGATGAATGGAAAAAGTCCAACATTGGTGTCACTTTCGATCTGCATCATGTGCCGCTCCTTGTCGATCAGTGCCTCGATGTTATGTTAACGCCGAAAACCATCAAATCCGGCTTCCGAACAACTGGCATCTACCCGTTCAACCCGCAAATTTTCGCTGAAGTTGACTTTGTCGCTTCGGAACTGAGCGGCGAAAATTTGTCCGGTGACTAAGAGAAAGACGCCGACAATCAACGTCGAGTTCTTGCCTCTGGTGATGCCATTGTGACTGCTGCGAATGAGGAGGTGTCAACGTCGGAGGCATCGACAAGTGCCCCAGCTTCAACAAATGGTGCTGCATCATCGTCGTTGTCTCTTGTTTCGGCTCCACAGCTCCGTGATGCATTGAAATCGGTTGGCCCGTTGAAATTGGGCACACCTGCGCCGAAATCAAAACGTGGCCGCAAGACAATGGAGTCAACGATTTTGACATTGCCTAAGGTTGTCGCAGATCTGCGTGACAAGGCCGAAAAAAGCGGCAAAAATTGACGAAGGCAGCCGATGAACCAGCAGCCAAGAAGCAAAAAGGCACGATTTGCAAGAAAAAGATGCCGAAGCACGAGAATCGTCAAAACACGGCCCATTGCATCGTTTGTGATCGAGGGGTTCACTTGAAATGTGCCGGACCGAACCCGAACACTTACACCTGCATCCACTGCGAGTCGGAATAATTTTTTCTCCAATTCCTATTTTTCTTATTATTTATGAACCTCTCTTTCATTTCCAATGATAAGTAAACGTTTTTCATCGGTAACAATCATGTTTTAATCGATTTACAGACTGGCCCGACATTCCCCACCTTTTTTCAAAATCGCAAAATCAGGTTTTTTGCGCCAATGGCTATAACTTTTAAATTTTTGTAGAATTTTATCAAACCAATGTTATCAAAAGGAAGGTTACGACTCGCACTACAAATCCATGCTTTGGAATTTTCACAAAAAATAACTTTTATGTGACTTTTTAACCGAAATCAAAACGTGGCCCAACATTCCCTACCTTCCCCTATTAGTTGATGTTCACAAGTTGTTGTTGAGGGTCGGGAGCTCATGTAGTCGTTGTCTAAGAGGCCTCCTAGCTAAATAAAATTACAAATAACCCCCCAGGCCTCTACACAACGCCGCCATTTTCTTTGTGGGTCTCTTACCGCCCCCCTTGACAGCTGCAGCGCCCACAAGGGGGCGTTATCGCCCGCTTTGGGAAACACTGGTCTATGGCATAGTATGGACGTTCACTCACCAATAAAGGCGCGACAAATTCTAAGAATCCAAAATTGGTAACGCTAAGTATATGTCAGGATTAAACTTTAATAATAAAAATAAATCTTTATTTTCTTAAAAAAAATTTAGATTTTTAATCGAAGTACAGTTAAAAACACTATAATTGATCAGTTATCGAACGGGATAAAAAATGATTGAATTACTAAAATGGCTAAAAAATAGGGGTTGGCGTTAAAAAAGTAAAACTTTAGGATTGGATGTATTTAATGCCACATTATAAAAAAATAAAAAATAAAAATTTCGTTCAAAATTTAAAAACAAAAATTTTAAGAATGCTCAACCATTATTAGACCTACTGAATACGCATATAAAGTTTGGTAAAAATCGGTAAAGCCGTTACGGAGGAGTTTAGTTACTGTACTCCTTTGTGACATGGCAATTTTATATAAAGGGTGATTTTTTAAGAGCTTGATAACTTTTTTTAAAAAAAAAACGCATAAAATTTGCAAAATCTCATCGGTTCTTTATTTGAAACGTTAGATTGGTTCATGACATTTACTTTTTGAAGATAATTTCATTTAAATGTTGACCGCGGCTGCGTCTTAGGTGGTCCATTCGGAAAGTCCAATTTTGGGCAACTTTTTCGAGCATTTCGGCCGGAATAGCCCGAATTTCTTCGGAAATGTTGTCTTCCAAAGCTGGAATAGTTGCTGGCTTATTTCTGTAGACTTTAGACTTGACGTAGCCCCACAAAAAATAGTCTAAAGGCGTTAAATCGCATGATCTTGGTGGCCAACTTACGGGTCCATTTCTTGAGATGAATTGTTGTCCGAAGTTTTCCCTCAAAATGGCCATAGAATCGCGAGCTGTGTGGCATGTAGCGCCATCTTGTTGAAACCACATGTCAACCAAGTTCAGTTCTTCCATTTTTGGCAACAAAAAGTTTGTTAGCATCGAACGATAGCGATCGCCATTCACCGTAACGTTGCGTCCAATAGCATCTTTGAAAAAATACGGTCCAATGATTCCACCAGCGTACAAACCACACCAAACAGTGCATTTTTCGGGATGCATGGGCAGTTCTTGAACGGCTTCTGGTTGCTCTTCACCCCAAATGCGGCAATTTTGCTTATTTACGTAGCCATTCAACCAGAAATGAGCCTCATCGCTGAACAAAATTTGTCGATAAAAAAGCATTTCGAACCGAACACTGATTTTGGTAATAAAATTCAATGATTTGCAAGCGTTGCTCGTTAGTAAGTCTATTCATGATGAAATGTCAAAGCATACTGAGCATCTTTCTCTTTGACACCATGTCTGAAATCCCACGTGATCTGTCAAATACTAATGCATGAAAATCCTAACCTCAAAAAAATCACCCGTTATTAGATAATTAAGATATAAAAATGTAATTTGGCAGAGGTGATCACAGTAGCAAAGGGCACATGTGAGTAAAAATTTTTGGAAAAGAGGGCGTGGCCTCTATATGTCCTAAATCACTAAAGCTTCAACAACTAGATTTGCTAAGCTCGAATACTTTAAGAACTATTAATGACAGTGTGAAAATGGATGAAATCAGAGGATATCCCCGCCTACTTCCCATATAAGATAATTTAAAATTCCATTTGATTCTTTCACTTTCCAGTGCAATAATAATTGCCTTAAAGTATACCACCCTTCGACCAAAATGTGTCCATATCCATGTAACGGCACTGTTCAAAAGCACAATAAATCAATAACTAATTTGGCCAGAGACCCCAGTATCTATATGACTTTTGACCGAAAATTTCGGTTACTGTGTGAGAAATACAATTGAAATTAGATAAAATCGATATTACCCCAACTCCCATATATTACATATAATGATTTTCGTTTTTCTAACAAATCTTATGCGGAATATGTCGGTCAGTATATGAGATATACAAGTATACATGTATAATATACATACGTATGAATAATAATTCGTAGACTAATTTAACTCAAACAAGTAAGGAAGGGCTAAGTTTGGGTGTCACGGTACATTTTATACTCTCGCATGATAAAGTGATAATCGAGATTTCATTATCCGTCATTTACATATTTTTTTATTTTGCTGTAAAATTAATTAGATTAGCAGTTCCTGAGATATGGTTTTTGGTCCATAAGTGGGCGATGTCACGCCCATTTTCAATTTTTAAAAAAAGCCTGGGTGCAGCTTCCTTCTGCAATTTCTTCCGTAAAATTTAGTGTTTCTGACGTTTTTTGTTAGTCGGTTAACGCACTTTTAGTGATTTTCAACATAACCCTTGTATGGGAGGTGGGCGTGGTTATTATCCGATATCTTCCATTTTTGAACTGTATATGGAAACGCCTGAAGGAAACGACTCTATAGAGTTTGGTTGACATAGCTATAGTAGTTTCCGAGATATGTACAAAAAACTTAGTAGGGGGCGGGGCCACGCCCACTTTTCCAAAAAAATTACGTCCAAATATGCCCCTCCCTAATGCGATCCTTTGTGCCAAATTTCACTTTAATATCTTTATTCATAGCTTAGTTATGACACTTTATAGGTTTTCGGTTTTTACCATTTTGTGGGTGTGGCAGTGGGCTGATTTTGCCCATCTTCGAACTTAACCTTCTTATGGAGCCAAGAAATACGTGTATCACGTTTCATCATGATATCTCAATTTTTACTCAAGTTACAGCTTGCACGGACGGACGGACAGACAGACATCCGGATTTCAACTCTACTCGTCACCCTGATCACTTTGGTATATATAACCCTATATCTGACTCTTTTAGTTTTAGGACTTACAAACAACGGTTATGTAAACAAAACTATAATACTCTCCTTAGCAACTTTGTTGCGAAAGTATAATTATACATTCTGTTAATTTTTCTAAGATTTCTTACATATGTATTACCAATACAATAGTTGGTAAGCGGATACATAGATGTTATTACTAATATAACGCCGTAAAAATATACGTGAACAAATTTGGCAGCTGTCGAACTATTAGTTTATGAGTTATAGCCTTTTGGGTGATAGATTATAAAGAATTTCGTGTTCTAAAACCAACCAGAAGTTTGAAAAACTTGTATTAAGTATATGAGAGATAAGGGTAGTACCGACCTGATTTTATCCACTTTTGGCATTATTTCCTATATTTAACAGCAAACGATGATCTCTGAATTTCATTAACGTACATCACCCACCATCACCAATATATGCGATATACGAGGTGTGTTCAAAAATCTCAACTACACTTTAGAAAACCCATTACCACAAAGGAATTTTCTCCTAATTCATCGCAAACAACGTTAACGTGAACGGCCAGATATTTAAAGGTAGGCGATATTTTACATTATATTTAGCGATTTTAAACAAATACGAAATTCTTTGAATTTTTTGTTCATTTTTACAAAATTACTCAGGTAATAAAACTTTTTAAGAGGTTTATTTTAAGGACTCGATAAATAATAACAGGTTTTAAGTAAAGACAAGTAATCTATTTCATTTTGACAAATAAAGTTAGGGAGTATTCTGGTAGTAAGCAATCAGTACTTATTAGTTTGTAATTGTATTTGGAGAATGGAGTCATGTGTAGAAGTTCACGAGAATTGGGAAAGTTCTCTGATTTCTGCGCACTTGGGAATGGTCAGAAACGATTATTTTACATATGGCTCAAGCTCACGATTTCCGCTCTTAGACTAAGTATCCTCTCGGTAGCCAAAAACATCCGTTTGAATGCCAGGTTAAGTAAGAAGGCGAAATATCTCCTCCCCAGGGATGTGTGTCTGGTTTGGGATACACCACGTAAAAGACGCCCCCAATGTAAAATAAGCATCAGCCTTAGAAGAGAAACACTCCTTTTGATGACGACCCTAGCAAACATGAGAGGGACTATGATTTCAGCGCATACACCTAAAATATCGGGCCCCTTAATAAGGAAGGTGCCGCTGTCCAGCAGGTTGATGTCCACGTTAGAGTAAAGGCTGACATAACCGCCGTCCAAGATATGCGATAGACCGGACAAAGACTGAGGCGAATAGGTAGCATTACCTAGGCGAGTGTAAATTCGTTATGGAATTCGTAGCGGGAGGGAGACTCCGTCACCGAGTACTGACATTCACTCCGCTGGATGAACATGTACCCATAATTTGCAGTAAAATGGAGCTCTTCAATGTATCGAGGATTTTCGACCCCAACTCGATGGAAGAGAAGGAAAATGTGACCAAAAATGTCTTCTATAACCGCTTAGAGCGCAAATATGAGAGCTGCCATCGCCACGATGTCAAAGTTGTGCTTGGCGACTTTAATGCCAGGGTGGGCATAGAAGGTATCTTTCGTACAACGGTCGGCAAATTCAGCCTCCACGAGGAAACATCCCCAAATGCTGATGATGCCGATCGACTTCACTGAGCCCGAAATATGGTTATCTACAGTACTAGATTACAGCACCAAAAAATTAATCAAGCTACCTGATCCGGATCAAAAAACCATCAACCAGATCAACCGTGTTTAGACGGAAGACCCGTTTCTAGTGTTTTAGATGTGTGTACGCTCCGTGGTCCTAACATCAACTCAGACCACTATCTTGTTGCAGCCTAGATATATACCCGCGTCTGTGCAGCAAAAAACGCACATCAATAAACACAAGGAAGGCTCGACGTTGAGCAGCTGCTACCTGACAGACACCCGAACGATTTAGATAGATACCGAGATCTGAAGAGGGAAGCGAGACGCAGTTGCAGACAAGGAAAAAGAGAGGCCGAAATTCGTGAGTGTAAAGAGTTTCATGAGCTGGCCGACACGGATAATACTTCAAGATCGGAGAAGGCGAACTCGATTCTCTAATTCATGACCATGAAGCAGACGTTCCATTGCCTGACCCTGACGAAGTTTGAGTTACAATTGTCTGCCTGAAGAACACGAAAGTGGCGGAGGCCGATGGATTGCGGAAGTCGAGCGTTTACAGGTACACTCTAAAATACTAAAGATTGATCGTACATTAGCTAGTGACAAGGAAAGTATAGTCGACGAACAAATATTTTCAGCAATACGAGAGAATAACGGACAATACATTCAGTTACAGAAACTAGAAATATCAATGTTACAATATACAAAAAAACGTACACACAGGACCTACACGCCTGGACAAGAAATATTTGCGAAAACAATGTGAAGGGATAAATATACTAAATGCTACAAAGAATATATATGTATATATAATGAAAGAAGTCCATGAGGACACTGCTCTATTCACCAAGATTAAGATTATCCGCAAGGACAATATACGCTGTGGGCAAGCCAGATGATAATGACAAGAACGGCGCAACAAATAGCTAACCTGGAAGGAAATAAATATCTATCGATTTTATATTATATAAGGCAGCAATAAAAATATACCGATATGGCCAGCAAACGACGCAAAATTTTGAGTCCACATGCACATTGCAAAATGTTTCCTTGCCAGTGGTATAAAGAATTCTCGTAGTGTCAAGAATATTTCTGCTGCCAACCAGAAATCAGTCCAGTCCAAACCCAAATCAGTCTCCAACACGTCGTTCTCAAGCGTTGGCCATCTTTGTGACATCGTTGTGATGAATTTCGAGAAATGATCTTGGCCTACATCCTTAGAAAATCAAATAACGCAAAAGCTGAAGCAGCAATTACCAGAATCGTCGTATGTTCGTGAATAGGGCTGAGTAAAAACTTGAAAATGATCTGGATTTTCATCGAAAAATCAGCTTCAGCAATGAGGCTCATTTCTGGCTGAACGACTTCTTCAATAAGAAAAATATGCGTCTTTGGTCAGGCAGCAATCTACACCTACTTCATTATTCATCATTGCATCCTGAAAAAGTTACGGTTTGGGCCGACGACGTCATTGGGCCTTACTTTTTCCGCGATGAACCAAAATCGGCACGTTACTGTGAATGGGAATCGCTACCGCTCAATGATAACCGAATATTTTTGGACCAAATAGGATGATATGGACTTGGAAAATACGTAGTTCGAATAGGGCGGCACCACAAGCCACACAGCGAATGTCACAATCGATTTTTGAAAACCAAGTTTGGTGAACGTGTTACTTACGAAATGGCCCAGTCAATTGGACACCTCGGTCGAGCGATATGACGCCGTTCTCTGAAGCTACGTCAAGTCTAAGGTTTATGCCAACAAGCCAGCGAAGATTAATGAACTTTGTACGAATATCGAACGTGAAATTGAAGCAGTATCGGCAGATTTATACTGGAAAACTGTCGAAAATTAGGTTCTACCTCTGGACTTCTGCAAACGTGCCCGCGATGGCCTTGCAAAAGAAATCGATTTCGAAACATAATAGCATCGAATTTTCTTTCACAAGAATACAGAATTTCATTGTTGTCCCAAACCGTTTTTGTTTTATTGAATTTAACTTTTGTAGCGCTCTTATTGAAAAACCCTTTATATTGTTATTAATTTGTATAGGATATTACTATGAAATTGAAAAAAAAATATAATTTAGTTTAGTACTATTTCGAATTCCGTACACAATGATATCGAATGTAATTTCACAGGAATAAAGAATATCATTGAAACTTTTTGTAGCGCTGTTATTGAAAAACCTGTTATAAAAAAACAGACACATCCTACTTGTTCGTAAAGGAAGACTACATATTTCATATGGTAAATTTAATGTTAGCGTTTAAGTAACAACAATCTATACAAAATAGCATATACCAGATGGAAGTGTTAAAAAATCAACTACTACCTCGCAAAATAGAAGTAGCTTACGCTTTATAGGTTTAACATTAAAATTCTTAGCCTGTACTCCCGATCTTGACGACTTAATACATAGAATTGGACAAAGAGTCGTAAACTCCAATTTTTTTAATTTATTTACGGATTTCAACTGTAAACATTTGCGACAACAAAATGGTATTAAACGAAGTTTACAAAGAACTGCTAGATCTGATTACTACCATCAACTTTACAAGAAATAAAAATTTCTACTCCCCAGCTTTAATGTAAAAATGCAAACATATCAGTTATTGACAAACACGAGAATTCAGAAGTGCTTAAGTGTGAATATTAGCATATATTTTTAGAAATTTATAAACACCCAATCGAAGGAAAATGTAAACCATTGGATGTAACAACTTTAACAAAACTACAATCCAGGGAGACTAATAATAAACTCACTGATACCTAGATATAATACTAAATATACTCTTCTATCCAGATGTAAAAATAATTTGAATAAATAACGGGTTTTCCAATAGGAATGATATGATTTCTAAGTAAAAGTCTGTAATTTTTTTCATTGTATTCAATAATGCCTACAATTTCATCATGGAAAGATGCACATAAGAACAACGTACTTAAATTATTCAATTTTATTATGAAAATAATCGTTATGCATTGAATAGTCGTAATAAGCCTCTGTGCTCGCTATTTCGAGCATACATGGAGTCATGTGTAGAAGTTCACGCAAATGAGAAAAAAACGCCCGCCACGCAATGAATACCCAATGAAAACGACACAAGAGTCTCGGATAAGAGACCACTTTATTTAAGAGAATTATTGGAATCGTAATAAGAATTACGATTTAAGGGCATGCGCCTGGAATGCCCGCTCCTTTAATTGGAAAGATTGGTGTCCTCGTAAGATTGAAGGCTGACATCGCTTCGGTGGATGAACGTGCTTGGCTACTTTAACGCCACGATGGGCAAAGAAGGTCTGTTTAGAAAAACGGTCGGTAAATTCTGCGTTCATGATGAGACATTGCCAAATGGGTTAATGCTGATCAACTTCGACAAGGCCCGAAATACACTTGGCTATCTCCGAATTGGAAAGTCACGAACCAGATCGAAAATGATATTTTCTCGACTGATTGGTAGAAGGGAGCTGTGAAACGGCATTTCGAACTCCTTACGTATAAGTGCAAATAAAATCATTGGTTTTCAGAAAATCCAAAAGAACAACTGATACGATAAGGAGTGTCATGTCGTAGTAGAGAGAAAACATACAACACTTGTGGGATGGGATAGATACCGAGAGTTAAAGAGGGAAGCGAGACACATTTGCATTAAAAAGCGAGATAGACCGAGTTGCGTGGGCACGAAGAGTTTGACAAGGGGACCGAAAGAGGCAATGCTCTCAACTTTGTCTAAAAGATGCAAGATATTACTCTTGTAAAAGCTGCAGAGGTGATCAAGTAACTGATGCCCAGAGCATACTTAAATTATGCAGTCTGCTGAATGGAAGTGAAAGAAAAACACCTAGAGAAGGCGAACCCGATTCCCCAATCCATGAGAAGACGTTCAATTGTCCGACCATGAAGAAGTTCGAATAGCAATTACACGTCTGAAGAACAACAAAGCGGCGGGGCCCATGGATTGTCGGCCAAACACAGCGGCGAAGAACTTATAAGGTGCATGCTACAGCTTTTTTGTAGAACATGGTACGCCTCCTCAACATCGCGTGCTGTGCAAAAGATTAAAGTCCACGGTCAGGAAACTGATTAAATTTTGTCAGTGGGGCTTTAGGTCTAAAGAATTGACAACTGACCAGGTTTTCATAATGCGCCAAACCTTGGAAAAGACTCGTCGAAAGAGGATCGACACACAGCACCTCTTTGTCGATTTTAAAGCTGCTTTTGACAGCTGCTTTTATGCCGCTATGTCTGAATTTGGTATTCCCGCGAATATTATACGGCTGTGTTAACTGCAGTTGAACAATATCAAAAGCTCCTAACGAGGTTTCTGGCGATGCTACTCTCTATCGTGCGACTTCTTCAATGAGCTCCTGGAGAAAAAAAATCGAGCTGCAGAACTGAATAGAAAAAATACAATCTCTTATAATAGTGTACTGCTGCTAGCGTATGCCGATGATATTGATTTCATTGTCCGCAACAATCGCAACGTTAGTTCTGCTTTCTCCAGAATGGATAAGGCAGCGAAGCAAATGAGTATGGCAGTGAACGAGGTCAATGTGAAATCAAACAAATAGTCATCTTACTCACGACTAGACTCCCACGTCACTGTTTGCAGTCATAATTTTAAAGTTGTAGATGATTTCGTCTATTTTGGAACCAATATTAACACCTACAACATTGTCAGCCTCGAAATACAATGCAGAATAAGTGCTATTTTTTACTGAATAGGCAGTTGAGAAGAAAAGTCCTCTCTCGACGAACAAAGACCAAATTCCAAAAGTCACTCATCATACATATACGTGTCCTTAAACTCGACTCACGCGGTGTCTACGACAACAAAGAAGACCAAGGAAATGAATGAAACCATTAACCACTTGGTTCGGTTTAGAAAGATGTAAATAAAGCCGTCAAACATTGTTAAAATTAATGTTGAAAAAGAACGTTCGCCAGTGCAGTTAGTGATCATGAGAAATAAGTAAATTCACAAAGCAATTTCTAAGTTTGGGACACACGATTCTAAAGAATGATTTAAAAAAGTGTATAATATTGCTGTTCCAGAGGCTCCTGTTTTCAGTAGCTCTGCGAACTGCACTAATTCGCCGCCTAGGCTGTTCTCCAAATCATCTTCGTAAGCACTGACCATACTAGAGGATCCAAAATCTCTTAAGAGATCTCTGTAAGAGATTTTAGCTGTCGAAATACTTTAAAAACACTAGCAAGTTTCTGATATGCTTTCATATGTTTAGTTAAAGCAGACAGTACGTTATCAATAATGACAATAAACACCTCAAATTCGAAACGTTGTCCAGGTGTTTGATTTTCAACAAAGTTGTCGAGTGTAGCAGAGCCGCTGGAATGGTCGTACTTTGTATTTCGCTTGATTCGTTGTGATGTCCGTTGCTGGTATTATTCACAGTAGGTCAGATCTTTGACTCTTACCTCAATATCTAAAAAAGGGGATTGCATTGCTTGGACGTAGCCATATAATGATTCATAAAGGACGTATCCCTTTATTAAAGTTTTGATCAGACGACTGCAGCGAAGCACTAGTCGCTTGCAAACGTTCTAGGACTTCGTTGGTGTAAAACCAATCATACAATGTAAAAAAAATTTCGAAAATCTTGATATAAATTATATAAGAGCTATGCCAAGTTTTCGGCCAAATTTATATACTCTATTGGTCGATATTTGTGGTCCAAAGTCAACCCGCAAGAGAAGGATTATGCCTTATTTATTGCGTTTTACAACTTCACTTTTAATCAATGAAATGTCATGAAATTCACTGGATCTTTGGACAATCGATAAAGATAGCAGATTCTAAGGCATCAATCGACATATAGATGGCGCCACCAGGGGGCGATAGATTCAAAAAGTCCTACTTACTTTGGAACACACCTTGTATATTTATTATCTCAATTAGTTGTAGGTGATACGTACAACCGTTAGGTGAACACAACTATAATATTCTATAGCATCTGGTTGCATGAATATAAAAATAAATGTTTCGAAGCAAAAGCAGTTGAAAACCCGATAAAAAGGAATTAATTTTTTCGAGAGTTTTATTTTACAGATTTTTTTTTACTTATTTTTAGGTTCATTTGGAAACTACAGCATTAATAAATTTAATCGAATCGTAAGTAAGTGAAATAATTGTGTTATTTAGAAAACATAATTAAAATTAAGTCTTGAAAATAAAGTGTTGTTCAGAATTTCTGCTAAATGCCCAACATTTTATGTTAGGAGTTCAAGACGTGTAATAAAGCCATTTGCAATTGCTTGCTTCCACACTGCATACTGCTATCAACAACAGCCTGAAATAATCGACGTCCAGTAGGCAACTTATTCCGGTTCCACACAGTGTGGTTTATGGCAAATAGGGTAACAATAATATATTTGAAATAACGAAATAATATGTTTACCCTCGAACGTTGAGATGTGCATTCTGAAATAGTTACAAAACACGTCATTGTCATTTTATTAATGGATTACAATTTTTTTAGTATTAATCTCCTGTGAAAATTTTCTGCAGAAATAATGAAATAATGAAACCAGACTTTTACGCTTTCTTAAAAATATTTTTATTAACAATGAATTTGATTTTTTCTCATCAATTACATTGAAAATTTTTTCTAACTAAATATTTTGCTGGGCTATTTTTTGAGCCTTAGAAATGTGCCTGAACTAGTGGTCTGCATTTCAAGCGAAATTGTGTTGGAACACTTCACATGCACACTTACGCTTTATCATTCAGTACATGACTAAAACGATCCGATACTTCTCTCTTTGATATCTATTTCTTGTTGAATAATATTAAGCTATTTCATTGTACTGAGGTTTATTAATTAAAGTTTTGATCCAGTATTGGAAATCTAACTTCTTAAATGAATGTTTATTATGAATATTTTTCTGTGGAATGGTAACCGAAAAATACAAAAAAAAATAAAAACAAAACTCATTTCTTCCTACCGTGGCACCACCATTAAATAGTATAACCGTTCTCTCGAATCAAAGCTTGTTAGCTTTAAAGGGTCTAGGGCGAGTTTTTACCCCATTTTACTCATTTTAACACAAAGATGAACGGTAATAAGAAAAATACCATCTCTCAATTTAACTAAGATAACTCGGAAGATGTAGTCATGTGTAAAAGTTCACGCAAGTGAGGAAAGTTCTCCTTTTACATATGGCTTAAGCAGCTCACGACTTCCGGTCCTAGACCAAGTATACTCCGAGCAGCTAAGGAATATCCGTCTGGAGGCGAGCTACTGTGAGAAGGCGAAACATCCCCTCCACAGGGTTGTACGCTCGGTTTGAGACCTGCCATGTAAAAAATGCCCCCAATGAAAAGTCAAGAACAGCCTCAGAAGAGAAACCACCCTTCTGATGACGACCATGGGTAACGAAATAAGGATTAGCATTTGAAGGCACGCACCTGGAATGTCCGGTACGTTAATTGGAAATGTGCCTCTACCCAGTCCTCGTGAAAATAGAGGCTAACATCACCGCCGTCCAAGAAATGCGATGGACGGGACAAGGACTGAGGCGAGTAAGTCTTTGCGGCATTTACAACATAGGCCATATAAAGGAGCGCAAGTTCGGTGTGATATTCGGGGTGGAAGAGAGACTCCTCCTTGGATGAAAGTCTAGCCACAATCCGCATCAAATCGAGGTTTTTCAATATATCGATGTTTTGCGCCCACGCTCCGATGGAAGAAAAAGACGACGTGACCAAAGATGCTTTCTATAAGCGCTTGGAGCGCCTCTATGAGAGCAGCCCCCTCCACAATATCAAAATCGTGCTTAGCGACTTTAACGCCACGGTGGACAAAAAGGTATCTTTGGCAAAACAGTGGGTAAATTCAGCCTCCACGAGGAAACATCCCCAAATGGGTTGAGGCTGATCGACATCGACTCGGACCACTATCTTGTTGCAGCCAAGATTCGCACCCGCCTCTGTGCAGCAAGCAACGCACGTCAACAAACTTAAGGAAGATTCAACGTCGTGAAGCTGCAATCACAACAGACACCCGAATGACTTTCTACTCGGCTTGCACTCCTGCTCTCTGAGAGCATTCGTCAACAACTCGGTATAAGGGGACTGTGGGACGGCATTTCAAGCCCTTTACGTACAGCTGCAACGCCGTACTGAAAGAGAGAGGCCGAAATGTGTGAGTCTGAAGGGCTCGACAAGCTAGACGACAGGGGTAAGCTCGAAATTCCTACAAAAAATGCCACGACTAACAGAAGGTTTCACGAAAGGAGCATACTCTAGTAGAACCCCCAGAGGTGATCTGGTAACCGATGCTCACAACATACTAAAAATATACAGCGCCTGCTAAATGAAAACTTCTTTGAAAAAACTGAGGGGGAGACTCCGTTCCCAGACTTCCTCGCAACGTTATAAGCGACCACAACACGTGTGCGATGGTACAGATTCCGAGAGTTGAAGGGTGAAGCGAGACCGAGTGATTTAAACACAGCGATGAAGAACATGCATCAGCTTCTTTGGAAAAAATGGACGGACGAAGGCATGCCCAACGTTTGGAATTTAAGTGTGCTCAATCCACAAAATGGGAGACCCCATAATCTGCGCCAACTACCATGGGATAAGCTTCGTCAACATCGCATATAAGGTTCTATCGCACGCATTGTGTGAAATATGGCAACTGATTGGACATTATCAGTGTGTCAAAATCTGACCAGATATTCACCAAGCGTCAAATCTTGGAAAAGACCCGTGAAAGGAGAATCGACACACACCACCTCTTCGTCAAATTCAAAGCTGTTTTTGACAGCATGAAAAGGTGCTGTCTCTAGGCCACGATGTCTAAATTTGGTATTCCCGCAAAACTAATACGGGTGTGTAAACTGACGTTGAGCAACATCAATAGCTCCGACAGGATCGGGAAAGATCTCCCCAGCCGTTCGATACCAAACGAGGTTTTAGACAAGGCGACTCCCTATCGTTCAACTTCTTCAATCTGCTGCTGGAGAAAATAATTCGAGCTGCAGAACTTAATCGAGCAGGTCTTCTTTTAGAGTATGCAGCCTCAGCGTATGCCAATGATATTGATATCATTGGGGTCATCACCTGCGCCATTAGTGCTGTTTTCTCCAGACTGGATAAGGAAGCAGAGCAAATGGGTCTGGTGAACGAAAAGCAAGACGAAATATGTCCTGTCATCAAACAAACAGTTCGTCGCAGTCGCAGCTTGGCACTCACCTCACTGTTGACAACGTTCGGTGTACCTGCTGACGACAGCCTTACTCCACGGCGCTCAAAAGCACAGCGGATCAAATCGATGCGTTGATCAGCGCTAAGCATATTCACTACTAATTGGCAGTGTGAATTGGACACACTAACCACCTACTCCCCGAGGGGCCTCTCCGCATGAGCAGGTTGGAGTAACTTCCAAGGACTGTTGCTCTCCGTGGTACCAGAATTAAGTCTCCGGTCAGACCTCGTAACCGAAACTACTACGAGTTGAGCTTCTATACGGCCCTGGAGTGGTGGTCAGGTGTTGGACCCCATACATATACATATATTATACACACTTCTTCTTCTTCTTTACTGGCGTAGACACCGCTTACGCGATTATAGCCGAGTCAACAACAGCGCGCCAGTCGTTTCTTCTTTTCGAAACGTGGCGCCAATTGGATATTCCAAGCGAAGCCAGGTCCTTCTCCACTTGGTCCTTCCAACGGAGTGGAGGTCTTCCTCTTCCTCTGCTTCCCGCGGCGGGTACTGCGTCGAATACTTTCAGAGCTGGAGTGTTTTCATCCATCCGTACAACATGACCTAGCCAGCGTAGCCGCTGTTTTTTAATTCGCTGAACTATGTCAATGTCGTCGTATATCTCGTACAGCTCATCGTTCCATCGAATGCGATATTCGCCGTGGCCAACGCGCAAAGGACCATAAATCTTTCGCAGAACACTTCCAGCACAGCTGCGACAGAACATCATGATACTCTACAAACAGTGTTGGGTAACCACCTTCAAGGCAAAGCATTAAAGGTAATACAAACTTTAGTTAGTCCTAGTTGGAAGAATGTTTAAAAAACTAAAAGAAGAATTTGGCGTTAAAAGAACATTTTATAATTTAAGAAGCGATGCCTTAAATGTGGATGCAAAAAAATATTGAAGAATTGCGTCATATGTTGAGAAAAATTTTAAGTCTCATGAACACTAAATTTAGTTTAGAACCAGATATGTTGTATACACCTAGTAACAACGACCAAATGATTTTTGATATATATATAAATTTTTTACCTATTAATATCAAGTCTTTGTTATTACAAAATCATATTAACACTATTGATAAAGCATATACCTTTTATATTGAAAACAATTTAATAAAAGATATTAATGCTGGTATTGTCACTAGCGAAGCGAATGAAATTTTAGGCGAATTTCGCTATTTCGAATTGCGAGTAGCGAGCGCACAGTAAACTCGCCACGAAGTGGCGAAAGAACTAGCGAACATGAATATTTGGTATTGTCACTTGCGAATTTATAAAATTCGCTTCGCCTCAACTGTCAAAATTTGGCGAACGTTTATTTGATTCGAGAATCTAATTAAATCGAGGTTCAGCCTGAACAGGCTGCAAATGTTAGCATTACGTCTAGACAGGCACCTACAAGCAGAGTGAAGGAGCGCGAAATTTTGCGTATGAAGGCTTTGGAGAAGCAAGCAGAAACGCAAGAAAGCCTTGTCGGTATTATGCAAAATATTAATTCGGTGTGTAATGAAATTTCTAAGTACAACAGAAAAATTTATTATAGTTATTTATTTGTATTATTATTTGATTAGTTATTTTATTGTAGTTATGTTACATATATAAACACGGTAAAATTTCAAAACAATAACAATAATACGTCAAATATATCAATTTCGGATGAACTCGTGTGACATTTCTCAATTATTTTAGTATGGCAACAAAAAAGTTGAGCGAATGTGTTCATTCGCCAGTCACAATATGAACATGGCGAATTTTCGCCTTAAACATTCGACTCGCCAATGCATTCGCTTCGCCAGTGACAATACCAGCATAAATTAATAAACATGAATATAAAATTTGCGAATACGCAATGAATTATAGATATCCGAATAGAAATATTAACCATTTCCCTACTTTTGTGGAAGTTGATGAACAACATGCCACACAAAATTTACAGCCTCTGGAGCCGAGCTACCAATAATTGTGCTAACAATAAATAACATTAAGACAAGGTGCTTAATCGATAGCGGAGCTGCCACCACATTGGGAAATTATCTTTTCTTTTCACATATAGGTATTGAGAGAAAGTTAGCTAAACCGATTCGGCTAAATACTTTAATAGGAAATAACATTTATAATGAAGAAGTAATAGTTAACGTACCAAACGAATTTAACGCAAAAAATTAAACCATGTCTGTTAAACTTACTAATTTCACAGAGACAGCATTTGACTGTATAATAGGTGTCAACAGTTTAGGTCCCATTGGATTTCCAAACAAATTCAATGATACTTAATGATAGCGAAATTAGGTTTCCTAATAATAATTTCGAAATTAACTTCGATGAAGTTCATTGTCTAGAAAAAGTTGAATTAACTGAATTTAGAAATTTAATGCCCTTAGAACTTAATACTGAAGAAAGTAAACGATTACAAAACTTTCTACATAAAAATAAAAATACATTTTACATTGAAAGTCAAAATTTAACTACCACTAATTGTATTAAACATAAAATTATAACAAAATCTGATAGACCGATTTATTGCAAAAATTATTGACACCCTCAAATCCTAGAAGATGAAGTAGAAACAGAAATAAACGACATGCTTAAGCAAAACATAATTAGGCATAACAAATCTCCATATAAATCTCCATTATGGATTGTAAAAAAGAAATCAGATAACTCAAATACTCAAAATAGGCGTCTAGTAATTGATTTTAGAAAACTGAATGAAATTACAATAGACGACAAATTTCCACTGCCGAATATTGAGGCACTTTTTGATAAATTGGATAAAGCTCAATATTTTTCTTCATTAGACCTTGCAAAGGGTTTTCATCAGATACTAATGGATAACGATATTGAAAAAACAGCATTCTCTACATCCAGAGGTCATTTTGAGTTCGTAAGTATGCCTTTCGGCCTGAAAAACGCACCATCAACATTTCAGCGAATGATGAATCATGTGTTGGCAGATTTTATAAACAACATTTGCATTTTATATATATAGTTTTCTCGACGTCTCTAACCGAACATATCGAAAGTTTACAAAAAATATTTAATAAGCTTAATAATTACAATTTAAAAATACAATTTGGTAAGTGTAAATTCTTATCAAAGGAAACAAACTTTTTAGGTCATATTATAACCAATAAAGGCATAAAGCCTAACCCAGACAAAATAGCCACAATACAGAATATTAACCTTCCCAAAACTGTAAAAGCTATAAAATCATTTCTTGGATTAACCGGGTATTACCGTAAATTCATAAAAAATTATTCCTTGGTAGCAAGTCCAATGATAAAATACCTGAAAAGAGACACAAAAATAAATCTCGATGATCAATCTTATGTTGATTCTTTTCAAAAATTAAAAAGCATTTTGATAAATCCGACTTTATTATGTTATCCGGATTTCAATAAAAAATTTATCTTGACTACAGATGCTAGCAACATAGCCATTGGAGCCGTTCTGAGCCAAGAAGGAAAATCATTTTGTTTCGCTAGCAGAACACTCAATGGTCACGAGAAAAATTATTCAACAATAGAGAAGGAATTGCTAGCTATTGTTTGGGCAGTAAAATATTTTCGTTCATATCTTTATGACAGAAAATTTACGGTGCAAACTGATCACCGTCCGTTAAAAAATTTCTGTACAACCGATAAAATTGTTAACAAGTTTAAAACTCAAATACGTACTCGTATACTAAATCATAAAGAAAAAGCAACTGAAAACTTTTTAGAAAATACAAAATAATTTACATTTGCGAAAATGATATTGGTAACACTCATTACCTAAATGTTATATTCAGAAGAGAATTAACAAAAGGCACAGTAGGAATATACTCCGAACTTGCGGACAATAAATATAACCAAATTCAAACAAAGCTAATAGAACTTTTCTCTAATGATATTCATCTGAAATTTATAAAATGCACAAAATTAGCAAGCGATGTAGAATCTGAAGAATCCCTACTGAACCTTATTAACGAAACTCATATAAATGGAAAATTTCGAAGAGTTACAGATTTATATTTCAACCCAAAATTATTAAAATATATAATCAGATACAGATCAGATAGAAAGCCGATTAGAAAACGTTTTATTTTCTAACTACATTATATATATATTATATTGCCAAGAGAATAGTATTGAGGTGCATTTTACTACCCCCAATTCTCACACTGGTAACTCAACATAGAGCGTCTGCATTCCACGCTTCTTGAACATATACGAATTCTCAAAAATTCTGGTAATCTTGACGATACAGAAGAGCTCGTTCTAAAAGCTATCCACCTTTATAACAACTCAATACACAGTACAACTAAAGTAAAACCCGTAGACTTTTTAAATAAATTAAATATCGATTTTAATCATATTAGAAAGAAAACTGAAACAAAGAAAAGAAAGACTATTACCAGGGAAAATCTTAAAAGAGAGAATATATCTTTAGAATTAACTAATCCCAACTTATATACAACAAATCCTGCTGCTATTAGACATAAAACAGCTAAAAGATTCAACAAATACCATTATAGTAACCCCAGTAAAATGGACGTTGCCCAATTTCGAAGACCTCTGAATTCAATACATTAAACATTGAATTAAACACATTAAACAATTCATAACATAGCATCAATATATATATGCTAAAAATATGGAAAACTATACGCAAACAAAAACAAAATTAGTATCAAATAATTATAATTGTTTAGAAAGAATTAAGTACAACTGTTGAAAAAATAAATTTATAAAATAATCTTATCAGGCATGTTCTGGAAATCGCACGATTTAAATTCGGCACCGAATTTGCAAATCGCGTGAATTTGGTAACAGTGTTCCACAATTCGTGCGAATTGGCTTAAATTCGAAATCAACTACGAAACAGCTGATTGAGTATTGACGAATAAAATTTGTTTCAAAGAATTTTACAAAATGAGCTTATTTACCATTGCTGCATATTTATTGACAAAAAATGAATGGAAAAAAATGAGAAAGTTCGGCGGCGAATTTTACAAATATGAAATTTGTTGGTGATATTAATTCAGTTCTTTTACAGTGCTTTGCACAACATTTGTCGCCTTATAACCTGGATGCCATTGCTTTAGATGTAGTGGACGATTTTCTGGACGAAGAAGTTACTGATTATAGCAGCCATCTACAAACTAACGCTGTATTCATTCGAGATGAATCGCAAATAACTTAACGCATATGGTTTAATTTTCATATTTTTTTATTCAATAAAAAACATCACATTTAAGTTAAACTTTTTGACTATGAGATCATTTAATAATATTATTAATTAGTAAAATTTATTACTCGATATTTTTAGAATTTGGTTTGTGTCTTCATGCCGTCGTTTTCGTGGTGTGGACTTTGGTCCGCCGCTGGCAATTTCATCAATACCTGATAGCATGGCATCCAAAGAATCGTTGGCGACATCAACAAAATTAACATTAACTCCAAATGAAGAGCTATTTGCGATGCCTTTCACGGCCGTATATATTCCACAAATTTGAGCTTCCTCACTGGAGGCCAGGAAAAATTTTTTGAATTGCCCTCCTATTAAATAAATGTTTATGCAGTTCACATATACTATCGCGTGGTATTTTTCTCAATTTTTTCCAGCCGTTAACATCTTTTGTGGACCTTCGCTATTTAGCATTTTAGTAAGGTCTGCCCACAAAGCCTCCGCACCGACGCGATCCCCTTAAACGAAATTATTCGCCAAGTCTGAATTTTTGCGCATAAAATTTAAAAAAATGTTTTCTTGACTTTGGATTTTATGTTTTCCCCTAGAATAAGAAAAGGAAAGTATTAAAATTTGTGAAGAAATCCAAATAACTGGCTCGAATACTTACATTTTAAGTTTTAAAAGCAAATTCAACAATTTCGCGCACTACTTTTTGACCGATATCAAAACATCAAACAATTTGCGAAATCGATTTCTAGAACATGCCATATCGCACCGATTTCATGTTCGAAAAATGTGTATTCGTAATTGCAAAGTGGTATTCCGAACACCGTTTCACGATTTCATTATCATTTTCATGCGAAAACGATTTCTGGAACATGCCTGTATATATTAATATATGATTTAAAAGATTCGAAGGGACTCGAATCTTATAAGGGTAAGCGAGTTACATATATGTGGATCTCAATCCCTTTACATAGTTACTATTCATGTTAAATTTATTTATCTACTATATATAGAGAGATCTATTATGTTGATGTACTTAACATATAATACCCACTCTGCTAAGAATGTTAATAAGATAACGTATGTTAAGCTAGGGTATGAATAATGATGTTTCGTTAGACTAAAGATTTTTAAAAAAGAATTACTTTAGCGGTTTGACACTTCGTCTTAAACTTAAATAAATACTATTAAATAAAAAAGGGGTTTGTTACTTTGGCGGGTTTTACTGGCCTTAAATTAAAATATAACTCTGAATATCGGGTTTCAACCGGGTTAGAGAAAAATATAACTCGCGGTGACCACATTGGCACTCCCGACACAACTCCCGCTCCCTCCCCCACTTTCGCCTTCTTGACGCGGCGACCCCAAACGCTCCTTACTCCGCGGTGGAGACATTACCGTCGCTCCCGTCGCTTCCCCCTCGCCATCCGACGTGGAATCATCCACGACTGTAGGAGCGGCGGATTCTCCGCTTCCAGCGCGGGTCTTCGTCGTCCTCTTCCATCCAGGAGGCACCTCGCTTCCCGACTACCTTCTCAGTCGAACTGATCCACTGGCGTACCACTAACGCAGAAGGCTCTTGGACAGAAAGATTCTGGACCCACTGTTCTCCAGGTACTTGCGTCTAAACGTACTGAAAAAATGCGACTCGCGCGCAGGCCCGCTTAGTAAAAGTGACCACCCAAGCGATCGATTATCGCGTGCCCACAACCCCAAACTCTTCTTCTTCTTCTTCTTAATTGGCAAATACACCGCTTACGCGATTATAGCCGAGTTAACAACAGCGCGCCAGTAGTTTATTCTTTTCGCTACGAAGCGCCAATTAGATATTCAAAGCGAGGCCAGATCCTTCTCCACTTGGTCCTTCCAACGGAGTGCAGGTCTTCCTCTGCTTCCCCCGGAGGGTACTGCCTCGAATACTTTCAGAGCTGGAGTGTTTTCGTTCATTCCTACGACATGACCTAAGCAGCGTAGCCGCTGTCTTTTAGCTCGCTGAACTATGTCAATGGCGTCGTATATCTCGTACAGTTCATCGTTCCATCGAATGCGATATCCGCCGTGGCCAATGCGCAAAGGACCATAAATCTGTCGCAGAATATCGGGTCTCAACCGGTTTAGAGAAAAATGTAACTCGCGGTGACCACATTAGCACTCTCGAAAACTCGCAACGTCGACTTATCAGTTGTTGTCATCGTCCAAGCCTCTGCACTATATAGCAGGACGGGAATTATGAGTGAATTATAGAGTTTGGTTTTTGTTCGTCGAGAGAGGACTTTGCTTCTCAATAGCCTACTCAGTCCGAAGTAGCACCTGTTGGCAAGAGTTAACCTGCATTGGATTTCCAGGCTGATATTGTTGGTGGTGCTTACGCTGGTTCCAAGATAGACGAAATTATTTACAACTTCAAAGTTATGTGTCAACAGTGACTCATTCAATAGTTGACTTTGTAGTAGTGTATTTTTCGGTGATTTTTTGCGATTCTCTTTTGTGCGGGTATTTGATTACGCGTTTTAGTTGGCACCGTAATTGCCTGGCGCATGTGTATAGCGGTCGGTGCATTTGTTTTTACGATTGCTGGGTGCGTGGGTTATTGACCGCGAGTGTTTTCGTGCGGTTACACATTTTTGTGCATTTTTGTGTCAGCGAGTAATATACCGGTAAGTTAGATTATTATTATTAAGTTATATATGGACAAAGTGGTCATCCACGTTGTTGTTATTGGCGGAAGCTTTGCACGGTTCCATGTAGCTCCGTGTTGTTGGCACTCTTGCTAACTGGACTGCCTGCCAGTAGTTCTGTGCTGAGCATCGGGCGTTTAGTCGGCTCAGTGGAAGGGGTGTGTGGACAGAATTGCCCAAAGAGTGCAAGCGTCTGTCCAGCGTTGGAATTGCGATTCCTGTCTTGACCAACGGTCGTAAAAGTGCTACCGTTTAGCCTACGGTGCAATTCGGTTCAGCACCGCATCGGTCGACGCCGGACCGTAACGGGGACATTGTCCGTCCGGCGGCCAATTGAGTGGCCTTCATCCGTCCACTGGTTGGGGTTGGGGGCTTTTCCACGCAGAGAGAAGAGTTCCTCCATGAACTCGTCAAGCGTGAACTCGGTGTGCACACCTTGCAAAAAGACCCTTTTCCTCATATTTTTATTGACGGTCACACTTAACCCGACCTCAGCAAATTTGGCGTTTTTCACCACCATATCCCTCTCCTTGATGGATGGGGTCCACGCCGCCATCCTTCATCTGCTTCAGTGCGTGCACACGCACGCCAAGGGAAGGACCCACTTCCTTTACAACATTTTTGGCCACCTCCTTGGATGAGGTGGCTGGAGGTTTAGGCTCCTTTGGCGCTATTGCCTCCAGCACAGGTGCCGGTGGGGCAGGCGCCGAAGATACAGGAGCCTCCATGCTTCTGGTCGAATGACCAACTGCACTATTAATCTTGTGCAGTGCATCTATCTGCCCACGAAGGTGGGCATTTTCAGCCATCACTTTCAGTACCAGTGATTCGTATTTCCTGACATGAATTATCAACCCTATCATGGTTTCTGCCTCGAGCTCCCACCGAACACCATGGCGCTAAACTCATCATTTAAAGCTGCGAGAGCTGCAATGATAGTGATAGCGCCACCCCCAACATTGGAATTCCTACATTCACTTCCCACAAAAGAACCCTCGGCATCATTGGCAGTGCTGTCCACACTGCAGTCCCTTTCGGAGCAACTGCTCCTATTCTCTTCCTCCTCTGGCGATGGCCCTTTGCGGGCCTTCCTTTTCGACGGCGTTGGCATCAGAGGCACTTCTTCGGTAACCGAAGAAGCCTCCACTTCGACCATCCTCATTTTTGTTTGGGATTTACATCCCTCCCTCTTTGTTTTGGGCATTTCTGCCTCACGAAATTTCCCCGGATGGGGGGCAGCCACTAATATTGCACTGTCCCTTGTCCTTGGGAAAACGCAAGCCGTATTAAATTAGCAGAAAAACCCAACAATTCGCGGGGTTTTTATGCACTAGAGTTTCTCTCATAATTCACAGAGGTTCTACCTGCGTTAGGTAGCTTCTGTCACTCCGCTTAATGCACTAATTTTGCGTCTATTGTTTGCGCACTTTTGGGAAAATCCCAAACTCCACCTTTATTGTTTGCAATATTTAAGTAAAACCCACACTGCACTTCTATTGTTTTCTCGCACTAGAACTTTCTTGTGCTCTCTCACAAAAATTGTACACTTAATCCCTTTTTTTTCTCGGGAAATGTATGTTTTTCCGCACAATATTTGGGTAATACCAACACTGCACTTCTATTGTTTGCACTTAATTCTCTTCGTTTTGATAAAAACGCCTTCAAATATTTTGCCAGTGATTTAAATCACAATATTGTCACTAAATAACGCAACGTCAACTGAAATCGACCGCGCACACGTCCGTTCACCTCGGCTGTTCAAACGCAACTGACGCCAGCGGAACAACGTCCGGTGTGTTTTACGTGGGTACCTGCTGGCGACAACCTTACTCCACGAAGCTCAAAAGCACAGCGGATCGAATCAAAGCGTTGATCAGCGCCCTGAGAATGCTAAGCATTTTCAGTACCAACTGGCAGTGTGGAATGGACACACTAACCACCTTGGTCGGGTTCGAGGCCCATCTAAAACCTCTGCCGTGCTTTGGGTCCGGCACCCGGTTGCAATGCAACTCCACTTTCAACTGACAAAGTCAGTTCTTCCCGCAATTTGGGTTTCAACCACAGCCACCACGATACTCCCCGAGGGGCCAGTCCGCATGAGCAGGTTGGAGTTACCTCCAAGGGCTCCTGCTCCCCGTGGTACCAGAATTAAGTCTCCGGTGAGACCTCGTAGCCGAACTACTACCAGTTGAGCTTCCATACTGCTCTGGACTGGTGGCCAGGGGTTGGACCCCATACATACATCACTTACACACACCAATCATACAAAAAAACTAAAACCCCTAACTTCCAGCTAACCGCCTTCGCCGCTTAAATAATTCACGCCCAAATGACCCTAACTGTTTGGTATTCCGACTAGTGGAGATCACACCACTAACATCTAATCGTCCATCAGTCCAGCTAATCCCCATACCACCCAGATCTCTAATGTCCGAATACATCGGGCATTCCGCAATTAAATGCGACCAATTTTCTAACCCCGCTCCAAAAAACACCCTGACGTATCCGATAGATGCCTCTGATGAAAAAGGCATTCAGAGGCCCATGCCCCGTAAGCAGAAAACCCAGACTCAGACAAAATCTGAAGTCTGGATTATCCTCAACGAACCCAACGTCTCGAATGTACTCGTACGTCACTCGGCCGTTAGGACTATTGTCCCAACGTTCTTGCCACCTACACCTAACCCTATCATCTAGAAGCCTCTTGCTCCCTAGATATCCCTCCCTCTCCACATCATCATCGGAAATCCAATCGTTCCGCAGAAATGACACTCTCAAACCTCTTCTTAACCTGAATGCAACAGCACGCTGTATGACAATCAGGTCAAGAGGGGGTGCACCTAATAACACCTGCATCGCATCCGTTGAGACGGATGCAAGCAAGCAACATACAACGCTGTATTGAGAGGAGTTTTTGAGACCCCAAGACAGTCGTGGCTGCCTCCCACCACACAGGGGCTCCATATGTGGCACAGGCCACAAAAAAACCCATATATATTGTGCGAACAGCACGACGTCCGAGACCCCAATCCCTCCTCAAAATACGTCGTATTTTGCCTACGGTTGCCTGCAGTCGCTCCTTCACATTCGCAGAGTGTGGAGTAAATCACATCCTTTCACTTATGGTCAACCCCAGATACTTGACTTGCGTCACATATCTGATGCTGACCCCGTTCACACGGACAATCGGTGGACGAAACGGCGGCAATCTACGTTTCAGCAGCATTGCCACGGTTTTGTTCATCGATTTGTCAACCCCCACACCTAAACCCCAAGAATTAACGATCTCTAAGAGATCTCCTCCCGCCCATTCTAATTCCAACCTTGAGCGACCTTCAACCATAAGAAGAAGGTCGTCCGCTTACGCGACACATTTACAGAGTGGCTCAAGCTGCCCAAGCAGAGTGTCCATCATAAGGTTCCAAATATATGGAGCGGGCAGCCTCGAACAACTCCAATCTCCACACTCCCATTCATGCCGACAAGAGAGGCCTTTCTGTCCGAAAAATAACTCCGCCAAAGAGTAATTTCCGGACAGCCAAGCTCCTCCAGCCGTTGCACCACTCGATCCCAGCTTATATGCCAAGGACATACTTGTTGACATTCTCCCTAACGACATTCTGTACAAAAAACCACGCATCCTCTATACTGCGTCCTTTCCTGAACCCAAACTGCCTATCCGACCACATACCCCGCGTTAGATCCTAAAGTCGTTCCACCATGACCCTTTCCAGCACTTTTCCAAGTACTGGAAGGAGACTGATGCCCCGATAAGATCGAGGATCGCTCCTGACCTTATTAGGGGACTTCAGGAGAGGAACAACCCTAGCACTTTTCCACTCGCGTGGAAAGTATTCCTCTCACACGCACTTATTATAAATGGCCTCCAGGTATTCCGGAATGAACTTCCATAAGCTTTTACACATCTCTCTGTTCAAACCATCAAAACCTGGGGACCGTTTAGACCAAACCAGGCCAAAGGCGTATCCCAACTCCCCATCATCTAATGGAGGCACTGGCACCTCTTGTGCTTGAGGTACCTGCACTTCCGACCTAGGAAAGAACGCACCTAATAGAACCCTCGCCTACACTCTCCACGACGACAACAGAGTGTCACCGACGCGAAGAGAGGTGATATCCTCCCTCCTACGACCCCTGCAGATCCTATAGACCTGACCCCAGGGGTCGTTCCTATCCTCTCTAACAAAACTCCTCCACTCTTCCTCTTTGCTTTTCACTTTCTTAAACTCACAAATGCGGCAATATGGTGCATTGACGCAACTGGCAGCTTTGTGGTCTCCTTGACCGCACCTCCGGCAGACATCTGCCTTAGCCCTACACTCAGCCACCCTGTGATCAAATATCATGCAAAGGGGCTATCTAGTCGCGCTCTGGAGGAAAACTACTTTATATAGCACCTAACTGTCTCCAGGAGGGCGGATATCAACTTTTGCGTACCCTCAAGGACGATACACCCCCCACGAACGACTGACCATCCTAACGTCCGACCCCGTATGGACCCCGTAGAACACAAACCGACGATCCAACCTCCGGTTGACAGAGACGCCCAAACTAACCTCCTCGAATTTCTTGTTATTCGCCACTCTCTCCAAGTAAGAGGGCCCACGACCACTTTTTTAATTACCTCCTTTGAGGTAATTGTAGGCCCCTTACTTCTGAACACGACCGACCAAGTCTCCACAGGCGCAGACATCGGTGCCAACGGAGCCGGCATTGACCTGCTCGACGTCGAGGAGTGTCCCCCGCAACTTCCCTTAAGGGCATCAACTTGACCGCGAAGTTGGGCATTCTCGGTAATAACCGTCATTAAGGGCGGGTGGGGTAACCGTTTTCTCTGTGGTGACCGCACTGGCCCTCCCATCGTTCCCTGCCTCAATTCCGCCTTCTTGACGCGGCGACCCCGTACGAGCAAACGCTTTAACAGCGGTGGCCACATTGGCACTCCCGCTCCTTCCCTCGTTTCCCCCTACATTACGGGGCGACTCAGCTCGCGTAACTACCCTCTCAGCGGAGGGCACATTGGCACTCCCGCCACAACTCCCGCTCCCTCCCTCGCTTTCGCTCTCTTTACGCGGCGACTCCAAACGCACCTTGCTCCGCGGTGGAGACCTTACTCCCGTCGCTCCCGTTACTTCGCTCTCGCCACCCGACGTGGAATCATCCACGACTGTTGAAGCGGCGATTCTCCACTTCCAGCGATGGCCTTCGTCTTCCTCTTCCGTCCAGGAGGCATCTCGCTTCCCAACTAACCTCTCAGTCGGACTGATCCGCTGGCTCCGGAATACCTGGAGGCCATTTATATTTAGTGCGTCTGGGAGGGATACTTTCCACGCGAGTGGAAAAGTGCTAGGGTTGTTCCTCTCCTGAAGTCCCCTAATAAGGTCAGGAGCGATCCTCGATCTTATCGGGGCATCAGTCTCCTTCCAGTACTTGGAAAAGTGCTGGAAAGGGTCATGGTGGAACGACTTTAGGATCTAACGCGGGGTATGTGGTCGGATAGGCAGTTTGGGTTCAGGAAAGGACGCAGTATAGAGGATGCGTGGTTTTTTGTACAGAATGTCGTTAGGGAGAATGTCAACAAGTATGTCCTTGGCATATAAGCTGGGATCGAGTGGTGCAACGGCTGGAGGAGCTTGGCTGTCCGGAAATTACTCTTTGGCGGAGTTATTTTTCGGACAGAAAGGCCTCTCTTGTCGGCATGAATGGGAGTGTGGAGATTGGAGTTGTTCGAGGCTGCCCGCAGGGTTCCATCTGTGCTCCATATATTTGGAACCTTATGATGGACACTCTGCTTGGGCAGCTTGAGCCACTCTGTAAATGTGTCGCGTATGCGGACGACCTTCTTCTTATGGTTGAAGGTCGCTCAAGGTTGGAATTAGAATGGGCGGGAGGAGATCTCTTAGAGATCGTTAATTCTTGGGGTTTAGGTGTGGGGGTTGACAAATCGATGAACAAAACCGTGGCAATGCTGCTGAAACGTAGATTGCCGCCGTTTCGCCCACCGATTGTCCGTGTGAACGGGGTCAGCATCAGATATGTGACGCAAGTCAAGTATCTGGGGTTGACCATAAGTGAAAGGATGTGATTTACTCCACACTCTGCGAATGTGAAGGAGCGACTGCAGGCAACCGTAGGCAAAATACGACGTATTTTGAGGAGGGATTGGGGTCTCGGACGTCGTGCTGTTCGCACAATATATATGGGTTTTTTTGTGGCCTGTGCCACATATGGAGCCCCTGTGTGGTGGGAGGCAGCCACGACTGTCTTGGGGTCTCAAAAACTCCTCTCAATACAGCGTTGTATGTTGCTTGCTTGCATCCGTCTCAACGGATGCGATGCAGGTGTTATTAGGTGCACCCCCTCTTGACCTGATTGTCATACAGCGTGCTGTTGCATTCAGGTTAAGAAGAGGTTTGAGAGTGTCATTTCTGCGGAACGATTGGATTTCCGATGATGATGTGGAGAGGGAGGGATATCTAGGGAGCAAGAGGCTTCTAGATGATAGGGTTAGGTGTAGGTGGCAAGAACGTTGGGACAATAGTCCTAACGGCCGAGTGACGTACGAGTACATTCGAGACGTTGGGTTCGTTGAGGATAATCCAGACTTCAGATTTTGTCTGAGTCTGGGTTTTCTGCTTACGGGGCATGGGCCTCTGAATGCCTTTTTCATCAGAGGCATCTATCGGATACGTCAGGGTGTTTTTTTGGAGCGGGGTTAGAAAATTGGTCGCATTTAATTGCGGAATGCCCGATGTATTCGGACATTAGAGATCTGGGTGGTATGGGGATTAGCTGGACTGATGGACGATTAGATGTTAGTGGTGTGATCTCCACTAGTCGGAATACCAAACAGTTAGGGTCATTTGGGCGTGAATTATTTAAGCGGCGAAGGCGGTTAGCTGGAAGTTAGGGGTTTTAGTTTTTTTGTATGATTGGTGTGTGTAAGTGATGTATGTATGGGGTCCAACCCCTGGCCACCAGTCCAGAGCAGTATGGAAGCTCAACTGGTAGTAGTTCGGCTACGAGGTCTCACCGGAGACTTAATTCTGGTACCACGGGGAGCAGGAGCCCTTGGAGGTAACTCCAACCTGCTCATGCGGACTGGCCCCTCGGGGAGTATCGTGGTGGCTGTGGTTGAAACCCAAATTGCGGGAAGAACTGACTTTGTCAGTTGAAAGTGGAGTTGCATTGCAACCGGGTGCCGGACCCAAAGCACGGCAGAGGTTTTAGATGGGCCTCGAACCCGACCAAGGTGGTTAGTGTGTCCATTCCACACTGCCAGTTGGTACTGAAAATGCTTAGCATTCTCAGGGCGCTGATCAACGCTTTGATTCGATCCGCTGTGCTTTTGAGCTTCGTGGAGTAAGGTTGTCGCCAGCAGGTACCCACGTAAAACACACCGGACGTTGTTCCGCTGGCGTCAGTTGCGTTTGAACAGCCGAGGTGAACGGACGTGTGCGCGGTCGATTTCAGTTGACGTTGCGTTATTTAGTGACAATATGGTGATTTAAATCACTGGCAAAATATTTGAAGGCGTTTTTATCAAAACGAAGAGAATTAAGTGCAAACAATAGAAGTGCAGTGTTGGTATTACCCAAATATTGTGCGGAAAAACATACATTTCCCGAGAAAAAAAAGGGATTAAGTGTACAATTTTTGTGAGAGAGCACAAGAAAGTTCTAGTGCGAGAAAACAATAGAAGTGCAGTGTGGGTTTTACTTAAATATTGCAAACAATAAAGGTGGAGTTTGGGATTTTCCCAAAAGTGCGCAAACAATAGACGCAAAATTAGTGCATTAAGCGGAGTGACAGAAGCTACCTAACGCAGGTAGAACCTCTGTGAATTATGAGAGAAACTCTAGTGCATAAAAACCCCGCGAATTGTTGGGTTTTTCTGCTAATTTAATACGGCTTGCGTTTTCCCAAGGACAAGGGACAGTGCAATATTAGTGGCTGCCCCCCATCCGGGGAAATTTCGTGAGGCAGAAATGCCCAAAACAAAGAGGGAGGGATGTAAATCCCAAACAAAAATGAGGATGGTCGAAGTGGAGGCTTCTTCGGTTACCGAAGAAGTGCCTCTGATGCCAACGCCGTCGAAAAGGAAGGCCCGCAAAGGGCCATCGCCAGAGGAGGAAGAGAATAGGAGCAGTTGCTCCGAAAGGGACTGCAGTGTGGACAGCACTGCCAATGATGCCGAGGGTTCTTTTGTGGGAAGTGAATGTAGGAATTCCAATGTTGGGGGTGGCGCTATCACTATCATTGCAGCTCTCGCAGCTTTAAATGATGAGTTTAGCGCCATGGTGTTCGGTGGGAGCTCGAGGCAGAAACCATGATAGGGTTGATAATTCATGTCAGGAAATACGAATCACTGGTACTGAAAGTGATGGCTGAAAATGCCCACCTTCGCGGGCAGATAGATGCACTGCACAAGATTAATAGTGCAGTTGGTCATTCGACCAGAAGCATGGAGGCTCCTGTATCTTCGGCGCCTGCCCCACCGGCACCTGTGCTGGAGGCAATAGCGCCAAAGGAGCCTAAACCTCCAGCCACCTCATCCAAGGAGGTGGCCAAAAATGTTGTAAAGGAAGTGGGTACTTCCCTTGGCGTGCGTGTGCACGCACTGAAGCAGATGAAGGATGGCGGCGTGGACCCCATCCATCAAGGAGAGGGATATGGTGGTGAAAAACACCAAATTTGCTGAGGTCGGGTTAAGTGTGACCGCCAATAAAAATATGAGGAAAAAATGTCAACAAGTATGTCCTTGGCATATAAGCTGGGATCGAGTGGTGCAACGGCTGGAGGAGCTTGGCTGTCCGGAAATTACTCTTTGGCGGAGTTATTTTTCGGACAGAAAGGCCTCTCTTGTCGGCATGAATGGGAGTGTGGAGATTGGAGTTGTTCGAGGCTGCCCGCAGGGTTCCATCTGTGCTCCATATATTTGGAACCTTATGATGGACACTCTGCTTGGGCAGCTTGAGCCACTCTGTAAATGTGTCGCGTAAGCGGACGACCTTCTTCTTATGGTTGAAGGTCGCTCAAGGTTGGAATTAGAATGGGCGGGAGGAGATCTCTTAGAGATCGTTAATTCTTGGGGTTTAGGTGTGGGGGTTGACAAATCGATGAACAAAACCGTGGCAATGCTGCTGAAAGGTAGATTGCCGCCGTTTCGTCCACCGGTTGTCCGTGTGAACGGGGTCAGCATCAGATATGTGACGCAAGTCAAGTATCTGGGGTTGACCATAAGTGAAAGGATGTGATTTACTCCACACTCTGCGAATGTGAAGGAGCGACTGCAGGCAACCGTAGGCAAAATACGACGTATTTTGAGGAGGGATTGGGGTCTCGGACGTCGTGCTGTTCGCACAATATATATGGGTTTTTTTGTGGCCTGTGCCACATATGGAGCCCCTGTGTGGTGGGAGGCAGCCACGACTGTCTTGGGGTCTCAAAAACTCCTCTCAATACAGCGTTGTATGTTGCTTGCTTGCATCCGTCTCAACGGATGCGATGCAGGTGTTATTAGGTGCACCCCCTCTTGACCTGATTGTCATACAGCGTGCTGTTGCATTCAGGTTAAGAAGAGGTTTGAGAGTGTCATTTCTGCGGAACGATTGGATTTCCGATGATGATGTGGAGAGGGAGGGATATCTAGGGAGCAAGAGGCTTCTAGATGATAGGGTTGGGTGTAGGTGGCAAGAACGTTGGGACAATAGTCCTAACGGCCGAGTGACGTACGAGTACATTCGAGACGTTGGGTTCGTTGAGGATAATCCAGACTTCAGATTTTGTCTGAGTCTGGGTTTTCTGCTTACGGGGCATGGGCCTCTGAATGCCTTTTTCATCAGAGGCATCTATCGGATACGTCAGGGTGTTTTTTTGGGGCGGGGTTAGAAAATTGGTCGCATTTAATTGCGGAATGCCCGGTGTACTCGGACATTAGAGATCTGGGTGGTATGGGGATTAGCTGGACTGATGGACGATTAGATGTTAGTGGTGCGATCTCCACTAGTCGGAATACCAAACAGTTAGGGTCATTTGGGCGTGAATTATTTAAGCGGCTAAGGCGGTTAGCTGGAAGTTAGAGGTTTTAGTTTTTTTGTATGATTGGTGTGTGTAAGTGATGTATGTATGGGGTCCAACCCCTGGCCACCAGTCCAGAGCAGTATGGAAGCTCAACTGGTAGTAGTTTCGGCTGCGAGGTCTGACCGGAGACTTAATTCTGGTTCCACGGGGAGCAGGAGCCCTTGGAGGTAACTCCAACCTGCTAATGCGGACTGTCTTTTCGGGGAGTATCGTGGTGGTTGTGGTTGAAACCCAAATTTGGGAAGAACTGACTTTGTGAGTTGATTGCATTGCAACCGGGTGCCGGACCCAAAGTACGGCAGAGGTTTTATATGGTCCTCGAACCCGACCAAGGTGGTTAGTGTGTCCATTCCACAATGCCCTTTGGTACTCAAAATGCTTAGCATTCTCAGCGCGCTGATCAACGCATTGGTTTGATCCGCTGTGCTTTTGAGCTTCGTGGAGTAAGGCTGTCGTCAGCAGGTACCCACGTAAAACACACCGGACGCTGTCAACACTGACGGGAGAGCCAGCAGCTGTACACTCTTATAGAAGATTGTAACTGCTTGATAAAGTTCTGCTGCCTAATCATTTTTTCCAGAAGCAGGTTGAAGAAGTCGCACGATAGGGAGTCGCCTTGTCTGAAACCTCGTTTGGTATCGAACAGTTTTGAAAGGTCTCGATGCTGCCGGAGCTTTGGGTGTGGCTCAACGGCAGTTAAAACGGCCGTATTCGTTTTGTGGGGATACCAAATTCAGATATCGCGGCATAGAGGCAGCTCCTTTTCATGCCGTCGAAAGCAGCTTTGAAATCGACGAAGAGATGGTGTGTGTCGATTCCCCTTTCACGGGTCTTTTCCAAGTTTTGGCGATGGTGAATATCTAGTCGGTTGTTTATTTGCCAGGTCTAAAGCCACGCTGATAAGGTCCGATCAGTTTGTTGACGGTGGGCTTTAATCTTTCACACAATACGTATGCTCGATAGAACCTTATATGCTATGTTAAGGAGGCTTATCGGTAGTTGGCGCAGATTGTGGGGTCTCCTTGTTATGGATTGGGCATAGCACACTTAAATTCCAATCGTTGGACATGCTTTCGTCCGACCATATTTTACAAAGAAACAGATGCCTGCTCCTTATCTGTTCTTCGCCCCCGTGTTTGAATAGCTTGGCCGGCAATCAATCGGCCCCCACCGCTGTGTTGTTCTTCAGGCGGGTGATTGCTATTGGAGCTTCCTCTTGGTCGGGCAATAGAATGTCTGCTTCATCGTCATCGATTGGGGAATCGGGTTCGCCTCCTCCTGGCGTTGTGCATTCACTGCCATTCAGCAGGCTGGAGAACTGTTCCCTACATAATTTAAATATGCTCTGGGCATCGGTGGCTAGATCACTTTTGGACGTTCTACAAGAGTATGCTCCGGTCTTGAAACTTTTTGTAAGCCGTCGCATTTAGCTCTGTGGCCAGCTTATCAAGCCCTTCGTACTCACGCATTTTGGCCTCTTCCTTTTTCTTCTCTGCAAGTGCGTCTCGCTTCCCTATGCAACTCTCGGTATCCATCCCATCCCGCACGTGTTGTGGTCGATCATAATGTTGCGAGGTAGGCAGTCTGTTTTTTCTCCGCTGCGACATGGCACTCCTCCTCTTACCAGCTGTTCTTTTGCACTCTCCGAAAACCAATGGTTTCGATTGCAGCTGTACGTAAGGAGTTTGAAATGCCATCCATCAGTTCCCTTATACCGAGTTGTTGACGAGTGCTCTCAGCGAGCAGGAGTGCGGGCCGAGTAGAAAATCGTTCGGCTGTCGTTTTTGATTGCAGCTTCGCGACGTCGAACCTTCCTTGTGTTTGCTGGCGTGCGTTTTTTGGTGCACAGAGGCGGGTGCCTTCACCCATTTGGGGATGTTTCCTCGTGGAGGCTGAATTTATCGACAGTAGTGCCAAAGATACCTTCTTTACCCACCCTGGCGTTAAAGTCGCCAAGCACGATTTTGACATCGTGGCGGGGGTAGCTCTCATAGGTGCGCTCCAAGCGCTCATAGAAGGCATCTTTGGTCACATCGTCCTTCTCTTACGTCGGGGCGTGGGCGCAAATCAGCGGTATGTTCATTGGGGTGAATGATAGTATTCGGCGACGGAGTATCCCTTCCACCGCGAACCGCACACCAAACTGGTGCTCCTTTATTTGGCCACTGTAGAAAATGCCACAAGGACCTACTTGTCTCTGTCCTTGTTCCGTCCATCGCATTTCTTGGACGGCGGTGATGTCAGCCTTTATTTTCACGAGAACATCAACCAGTTTGGCAGCGGCACCTTCCCAATTAAGGGACCGGACATTCCAGGTGCATGCCCTCAAATCATAATCCTTATTATCGTTTGCCATGGTCGTCATAAAAAGGGTCATTCATCCGAGGCTGGTTGTTAGTTTTCATTGGGTGTTTTTTTTTACGTGGCGGGTCCCAAACACAGCGCACAACCCTATGTAGGGGATGTTTCGCCTTCTCACTTTAGCTCACTTTCAAGCGGATGTTCTTAGGCTACCCAGAGGATACTTGGTCAAAGACCGGAAGTCGTGAGCTGCTTGAGCCATATGTAAAAGAATCATTTCTGGCCACTCCCAAGTGAATGGCGATCTGAGAACTTTCCTCGCTTTTTTGTCTCGGTGTCATACTTAAAAATCTATGACTCGTCACCTGTGTTCATGTTATTCAACTTCACTTTCACACATGTTCAAAGTTTCGTGGCACACTTCCATTCGCCGCAATTTCTAGTTGTCAGTGATCACTTTTGGGACCATTTGCACGCATACCGCATGTTTAAGTGATCCGTCACATTTTTTTGATAACTTTAACATTTTGATAACTTTAACATCTGGGCAAATAAACGAATACTTAGTCGACGGTTTTTTGTTTTTATTTTTTTTTTTTGTTTTGATTTTGGAGGGGGAATCTTCAAAGATATCGTAATTTTTCCGGACGATATGCACGATTCGTATTGGCCGCACGCCCATGCCGGTATGTCGCTTTCTTTGGCACAGACGCCTCGCTTTGTGACATTCGCCTCATAGGACTTCAATTTCGTCATTCCACCAGTATAAAGGTTTTGTTGTAATGGCTTGCCTTTTTCTGCTCTAAGCGGCGTCACATGCCTTGTTGATGTAGTCGTATCGTATTAAGTGTTCCGTCTGTTGTTCTGTTCCTGCAGCAGCATTGTTCGGGTTGGTATCTAACATAAACTTGTGTACCTCTTCATCAAGGGTGTCGACTTCCCAGCCGATGGTTTGGGCGTTTTTTGATGGATAGAGTCCTTATAAAGGCCTGGGATTATCTATTTCTAACAAGATGGCCAGATGGTCGCTGTGCGAGTATAGGTCGTTTACGTGACAGGTAATTTTCCGCACCAGGGAGCTACTGGCAAAAGTTATGTCAATCACGGAACCGCGTCCATTCGTTTCGAAGGTGTTCTTGTTGCCAATATTTAACAACACAATGTCCAGCGTTGAGAACGCCGTTAAGAGCGCATCTCCTCTCCTATTTGTGTAGGTTCTGACCCATTCTATTGCCCATGCATTAAAGTCTCCTGCCACAATGTTCATTGTTGTATTTGCGATGTCTTGTACCAGATTATCTAGAACTCTTTCGTATTCGTTTTGTTGAACGCTCAGTGGGATGTAGCAGCTGTAAAAGTTTTTGCCACAGATTGTTGCACGTGTGTAGCGGGCATGTCCTGATAATGTCTTGTTTTGGAATGGCTTGTTCCCGCATACCCTTTCGGTAGCTTTTTTCGTTTGATCAGAGGTCCAGTTCTTAGTACCAAAATTTTTATACTGCTCGCTTAATATAACTATGCCCACTTTTTGCTCAAACTCGCGGGCTGCTTAGCAGTGGTTGAGGTTGAGTTAAAACACTCTCATGTTTCGGCTTTTTTGCACTCTTCTAGGTACAGATGACATTTTATGAATTTGGTGGTCTGTGCTCTCTAGACCATGTTTTACACGCGCTGCAAGATGGTTTTTTATCGCATGTCTTTGCAAAGTGCCCCTTTTCTCCATATTTAAGGCAGCAGCGGCTTCTGTCAGCTGTGTTGCCACAACTTTTCGCTTGATGGCCGTATTTCAAGCACCTATAGCACTTTTTAAGTGTCGATCTCTCCCTGATCCGGCAACCCATCCTTTTTTATTTTCCTCTCCAGGCAAGAAGCAGAAGTCTTGCCTGGAGAGCAGAGAGGCTTAGCACGTCTGTTTGCGTGCCCGCTTACGTCGCTCTGATGCTTTATCAATATCGCCTAACTCCTTTATTTGAGAGCGTTAGTTATTTCGTCGAGATCCCGAATCTCTACCGTTGTTTCGTGCGTAAGTGCTTTGATTTTTGCCATCTGAATAGACAGGAACGCGTATATCATCAGTGTCTATGGTCCTGAGGCCTGCCCTTCGCTTTACCAGTCCCGACAAACACGGACGGTCCAGAGCTCACTCGGGGCAACGTGGGCTACTAATCCTACGCCCAATGCACACTTCTTGACCAGAGCAAGCTCATATCACTCTGTTTACACTAACAACAAAGGTTTCGAGGGACTCCCAGTGCGCCACGTTGTGTACCGGTTAAGTTTAATTCTTTTAACAGCCACACCCAACCTGGTGAACAGAAGCAAACCAGGCAGCCGAGTACTATGGTTCCGTCGCACCTGGATTTTTTTATTACTCATCACGCCTATGCGTGTTGAGGAGTATACATATTTCTAACAAGCGGTGTCGGTTCGCCACAGACACAGGAACTTTAACGGATCTGCTAGCTTTTGCATCGCATCCTCCACTCCTGTCGCTCATCGTCGGGGGTCGCTTTTTCGTTTAAACTTATTTCCCAACTAACCTTCTACTATAGCGACCTTCCAGCTATAAAGTTAATATACGATGTACTGCAGCTGCACAGTAAGTACGTGGGACGCAAGCACATCCTTCGGGTTAGTCGACGGTCTGAGTTTAAAACTTTGTGCGCACGAGTCACATTGTCGGTAATTGTCGAGAACGCAGGTCTTCCAGCACGGTCTCTATCCGCGACCTCTTACCGGCCCTCCAAAAAGCCTAGTGCCACCGAAACACATCACTTCTACTAAAGCAGCATCTGAGTAACCCTGTATGATCATATCAAATGTCTTTATCTGTTTGTCCTGACTCTTCAGGTGCTCGGAGACAACTGACCAGCCGCTCGTTCGTTAGCTAGGAAAGTCCTCTACCGAATCCAGTCGGAGCGCCCAGTACAGTCGTGGTGGAAGAAAATCAGTCCTCTTACTTTCCGGAGAAACCCTGTATGTTTACTCCACATAATACCAATACCAGTTACTTCATTTGCTTTGGGTTCTAAATATTGTTCCTTTTTAACCGGCATTAGTGAAACATTTGTAGCATGCTCACACGTTTGTTCATTCACATTTATACGCTAGTTGGTAGCCATTCTTTGACAGAGCTTAAGTGCTCTAATATTCCTGATCCTATTTATGGCATTTGTTACGGCTCACTAAAGCTATAATCCGCAAAAAATGTGAATACATTATTACATGTTGGAAGATCTACTTTAACCATAAATTGTGTATTTTTTAAATAGTACTCCAATGTTTTATTTAATTCTAAAGGTAAAATGTTTTTAATCTTTAATAAAAGGTCTTGATGCCACACTTTTTCAAACGCCAGAGCCACGTCTAGAAATATAGCTGAACAATACTCTCTGTGCTCAAATGTTTTTCTTATTTCGTTAGTAATTCTATTTACTTACTCTATCGTGCTATGTTTTTCACGAAACCCGATTTGGTACCTTGGTATTATATTCTTTTCGTGGAAAAAAGGAGACATCTTTGATAGTAATACTTTTTAAATATTTTAGAAAGACAGGGTAGAAGACTGATTGGTCTGTAAAAAGACGGCTGTAAGAAGCCTTTCGCAGGTTTATCTATCAGATAATCTGCAACTTTTTCCTTGAAATTGGATAGTATCCGGAACACAGAATTGCCTTGAAGAGCAAACAGAGCACCTCTGCAGCAATATTTGGTAACTCAATCATCATTTTTGGAGTAATATTATCATGTCCTGGCGACTTTTTTTGGGTTACGTGTTTTTATGATTCTAATTATTTCAGAAGGTGAGTCTTAAAAGACTCTAGTGACTCGTTAGCTGTGTTAGGTAAACTGGTAGCTTAAAGTTGTTCTTTGATTGCAAAACAATTAGCATTTTCCGTGTCACTTCGAATCCAATTTTTACCTAAGTCTCGTATAGTCAGGTTGGAGTCAATTGATGCCTTCATGGACTTTTGAGCTTTTCAAAGGGAATTTTGCTTGCTTAAATTTGAATACAGCTTCTTTATATACATTTCAGTGTTGAATTCTTCCTCGCGTTTAAGCGCTTTTTATAATTTATGTACAGAAGATTTCAATTGAAGCTGAGTGGAAGGGGAGTGATTTATCTGCCATTCTCGTCTTGCATATATTTTTTCATTTACAAGCTTTCATATTTCTCTATTACTGATTTTTCTCAAATCAATCGGTTTACAGCTTTTGTTTGGTGTTGCTAAGATTTTTTATATCATTAAGTTTTCTTATGCTTTCGTCAATATCTCACGTAGTTTTTATATGTTTACCAACTCGCTTTATAAGATTTTAGACCCATTTTTTGATCAACGAATATAGCTTGTTCACATAGATTTATTAGTACAGTAGAGTGATCACAAGATAGGTCAGTACATGTATCAACTATTAGTGGCGATTTATCTATATTTTTGATTACAGCAAAATCAATTAAATCTGGTAATTTGTTATGAGCACTAGGTGAATATGTCGACATACCAGGAGGTATTATGTCAACGAAACGTTCTCTACGTAAGGTTGTGCGTTGTGTTTGAAACCCCCCAAGTAAAAAAAAAAAACACCCAATGAAAACTAACAACCAGCCTCGGATGAATGACCCTTTTGATGACGACCACGGCAAACGAAACAAGGATTATGATTTGAGGGCATGCACCTGGAATGTCCGGTCCCTTAATTGGGAAGATGCCGCTGCCCAGCTGGTTGATGTTCTCGTGAAAATAATGGCTGACATCACCGCCGTTCAAGAAATGCGATGGACGGGACAAAGACAGAGACGAGTAGTTCCTTGTAGTATTTTCTACAGTGGCTACATAAAGGAGCGCAAGATTGGTGTGGGATTCGTGGTGGGAGGGATACCCCGTCGCCGAGTACTATCATTCACTCCAGTTAACATATCGCTGATTTGCGCCCAGGCCTCGACGGAAGAGAAAGACAATGTGACCAGAGATAACTTTTATGAGAGCTTTGAGAGCTGCCCCGGCCACGATGTCAAAATCGTGCTTGGCGACTTTAACGCCAGGGTGGGCAAAGAAGGTATCTTTGGCACTTCTTCTTCTTAATTGGCGTAGACACCGCTTATGCGATTATAGCCGAGTTAATAACCGCGCGCCAGTCGTTTCTTCTTTTCGCAACGTGGCGCCAATTGGATATTTCAAGCGAGGCCAGGTCCTTCTCCACTTGGTCCTTCCAACGGAGTGGAGGTCTTCCTCTTCCTCTGCTTCCCGCGGCGGGTACTGCGTCGAATACTTTCAGAGCTGGAGTGTTTTCGTCCATCCGGACAACATGACCTAGCCAGCGTAGCCGCTGTCTTTTAAATCGCTGAACTATGTCAATGTCGTCGTATATCTCGTACAGCTCATCGTTCCATCGTATGCGATATTCGCCGTGGCCAACGCGCAAAGGACCATAAATCTTTCGCAGAACTTTTCTCTCGAAAACTCGCAACGTCGACTCATCTGTTGTTGACATCGTCCAGGCCTCTGCACCATAAAGCAGGACGGGAATTATGAGTGACTTATAGAGTTTGGTTTTTGTTTGTCGGGAGAGGACTTTGCTTCTCAATTGCCTACTTAGTCCGAAGTAGCACCTGTTGGCAAGAGTTACCCTGCGTTGGATTTCTAGGCTGACATTGTTGGTGGTGTTTACGCTGGTTCCAAGATAGACGAAATTATCTACAACTTCAAAGTTATGACTGTCAACAGTGACGTGAGTGCCAAGTCGCGAGTGCGACGACTGTTTGTTTGATGACAGGAGATATTTCGTCTTGTCCTCGTTCACTGCCAGACCCATTTCTTTTGCTTCCTTGTCCAGTCTGGAGAAAGCAGAACTAACGGCGCGGGTGTTAAGGCCGATGATATCAATATCATCCGCATACGCCAGCAGTTGTACACTCTTATAGAAGATGGTACCTTCTCTGTTGAGTTCTGCAGCTCGAACTATTTTCTCCAGAAGCAGGTTGAAAAAGTCGCACGATAGGGAATCGCCTTGTCTGAAACCTCGTTTGGTATCGAACGGCTCGGAGAGGTCCTTCCCGATCCTGACGGAGCTTTTCGTGTTGCTCAACGTCAGTTTACACAGCCGTATTAGTTTCGCGGGGATACCAAATTCAGACATCGCGGCATAAAGGCAGCTCCTTTTCGTGCTGTCGAAAGCAGCTTTGAAATCGACGAATAGGTGGTGAGTGCCGATTCTCCTTTCACGGGTCTTTTCCAAGATTTGGCGCATGGTGAATATCTGGTCGGTTGTTGATTTACCAGGTCTGAAGCCACACTGATAAGGTCCAATCAGTTTGTTGACGGTGGGCTTTAATCTCTCACACAGTACGCTCGACAGAACCTTATATACGATGTTGAGGAGGCTTATCCCACGGTAGTTGGCGCAGATTGTGGGGTCTCCTTTTTTATGGATTGGGCAGAGCACACTTAGATTCCCATCGTTGGGCATGCTTTCGTCCGACCATATTTTACAAAGAAGTTGATGCATGCTCCTTATCAGTTCTTCGCCGCCGTGTTTGAATAGCTCGGCCGGCAATCCATCGGCCCCTGCCGCTTTGTTGTTTTTCAGACGGGCAATTGCTATTCGAACTTCTTCATGATCGGGCAATGGAACGTCTGCCCCATCGTCATCGATTGGGGTATCGGGTTCGCCTTCTCCTGGTGTTGTGCGTTCACTGCCATTCAGCAGGCTGGAGAAGTGTTCCCTCCATAATTTAAGTATGCTCTGGGCATCGGTGGCTAGATCACCTTGGGGGGTTCACAGGAGTATGCTCCGGTCTTGAAACCTTCTGTAAGCCGCCGCGTTTTTTCGTAGAATTTTCGAGCATTACCCCTGTCGGCCAGCTTGTCAAGCTGCTCGTACTCACGCATTTCGGCCTCTTTCTTCTTCTGTCTGAAAATGCGTCTCGCTTCCCTCTTCAACTCTCGGTATCTATCCCATCCCGCACGTGTTGTGGTCGATCGTAACGTTGCGAGGTAGGCAGCCTGTTTTCTCTCCGCTGCGACACGGCACTCTTCGTCGTACCAGCTGTTCTTTTGCACTTTCCGAAAACCAATGGTTTCGGTTGCAGCTGTACGTAAGGAGTTTGAAATGCCGTCCCACAGTTCCCTTATACCGTGTTGTTGACGAGTGCTCTCAGAGAGCAGGAGTGCAAGCCGAGTAGAGAATCGTTCGGCTGTCTGTTGTGATTGCAGCTTCTCGACGTCGAACCTTCCTTGTGTTTGTTGGCGTGCGTTTTTTGCTGCACAGAGGCGGGTGCGAATCTTAGCTGCAACAAGATAGTGGTCCGAGTCGATGTTAGGACCTCGGAGCGCACGCACATCTAAAACACTGGAGACGTGTCTTCCGTCTATCACAACATGATCGATCTGGTTGGTAGTTTTTCGATCCGGAGACAGCCAGGTAGCTTGATGGATCTTCTTATGCTGGAATCTAGTACTACAGATAACCATATTTCGGGCCCCGGCGAAGTCGATCAGCCTCAACCCATTTGGGGAAGTTTCCTCGTGGAGGCTGAATTTACCGACCGTAGTGCCAAAGATACCTTCATTGCCCACCCTGGCGTTGAAGTCGCCAAGCACGATTTTGACATCGTGGCGGGGGCAGCTCTCATAAGCGAGCTCCAAGCGCTCATAAAAGTCATCTTTGGTCACATCGTCCTTCTCTTCCGTCGGGGCGTGGGCGCAAATCAGCGATATGTTGAAGAACCTCGCTTTGATGCGGATTGTGGCTAGACGTTCATTCACCGGAGTGAATGATAGTACTCGGCGACGGAGTCTCTCTCCCACCACGAATCCAACACCAAACTTGCGCTCCTTTATATGGCCACTGTAGTAAATGCCACAAGGACCTACTCGTCTTTGTCCTTGTCCCGTCCATCGCATTTCTTGGACGGCGGTGATGTCAGCCTTTGTTTTAACGAGGACATCAACCAGCTGGGCAGTGGCACCTTCCCAGTTAAGGGACCGGACATTCCAGGTGCATGCCCTCAATTCGTAGTCCTTATTTCGTTTGCCATGGTCGTCATCAAAAGGGGGGTCTCTCATCCGAGGCTGGTTATGACTATTCACTGGAGTGTTTTTTTTACGTGGCGGGTTCCAAACCCAGCGCACAACCCTATGCAGGGGATGTTTCGCCTTCTCACGTTAGCTCGCCTTCAAACGGATGTTCTTAGGCTACCCAGAGGATACTTGGTCAAAGACCGGAAGTCGTGAGCTGCTTGAGTCACATGTAAAAGAATCGTTTCTGGCCACTCCCAAGTGAATCGCAATCAGAGAACTTTCCTCACTTGCGTGAACTTCTACACATGACTCCATCCTCTTTGGCACTACTGTCGGTAAATTCAGCCTCCACGAGGAAACATCAGCAAACACAAGGAAGGTTCGACGTCGCGAAGCTGCAATCACAAACGACAGCCGAACGATTTTCTACTCGGCCTGCACTCCTGCCCTCTCAGAGCACGCGTCAACAACATGGCAAAACGGAACTGTGGGATGGCATTTCAAACTCCTTACGTACAACTGCAACCGAAACCATTGGTTTTCGGAGAGTGCAAAAGAACAGCTGGTCCGACGAGGAGTGCCGTGTCACAGGAGAGAAAACAGGCTGCCTACCTCGCAACGTTACGATTGACCACAACACGTGCGGGATGGGATAGATACCGAGAGTTGCAGAGGGAAGCGAGACGCATTTGCAGACAGAAAAAGAAAGAGGCCGAAATGCGTGAGTACGAAGGGCTTGATAAGCTGGCCGACAGGGGTAAGGCTCAGAAATACTATGAATGACATGCGCCAAATCTTGGGAAAGACCCGTGGAAGGAGAATCGACACACACCATTTCAAAGCTGCTTTCGACGGCGTGAAAAGGAGCTGTCTCTATGCGGCGATGTCTGAATTTGGTGTCCCCTCAAAACAGCTGTGTAAACTGCCGTTGAACAACACCCAAAGCTCCGTCAGGATCGGGAAGGACCTCTCCGAGCCGTTCGATACCAAACGAGGTTTCAGACAAGGCGATTCCCTATAGTGCGGCTTTTTCAATCTGCTGCTGGAGAAAATTATTAGAGCTGCAGAACTGAATCGAGCAGGTACAATCTTTAATAAGACTGTACAGCTGCTGGCGTATGCCGATGATATTGATACCACCGGCATCAACACCCGTGCCGTTGGTTCTGCTTTCTCCAGACGGGACAAGAAAGCATAGCAAAGGGGTCTGGCAGTGAACGAGGACAAGATGAGATATCTCCTGTCATCAAACAAACAGTCATCGCACTCGCGACTTGGCTCTCACGTCACTGTTGACAGTCATAACTTTGAAGTTGTAGATAATTCCGTCTATTTAGGAACCAGCATTAACACCACCAACAATGTCAGCGTGGAATTACTTAGCACTACTCTTGTCAACAGGTGCTACTTCGGACTGACTAGGCAATTGAAAAGTAAAGTCCTCTCTCGACGAACAAAAGCCAAACTCTATAAGTCGCTCCTAATTCCTGCTATATGGTGCAGAGGCTTAGACGATGACAACAACCGATGAGTCGACGTTGCGAGTTTTCGATAGAAAAGTTCTGCGAAAGATTTATGGTTCTTTGCGCGTTGGCCACGGCGAATATCGCATTCGATGGTACGATGAGCTGTACGAGATATACGACGACATTGACACAAAAATACCCCGACGTATCCGATAGGTGCCTCTGATGCAAAAATGCATTCAAGGGGCCCATACCCCGTAAGCAGGCACAGGCCACAAACAAGCCACGATATATGTTGCGGATAGCACGACGTTCGAGACCCCAATTGCTCCTCAAAATACGTCGTATTTTGTCTATGGTTGCCTGCAGTCGCTCCATCACATTCGCCAAATGTGGAGTAAAACACATCCTTTTACCTATGGTCAACCCCTGATATTTGACTTACGTCACATATCTGATGTTGACCCCGTTCACACGGATAATCGGTGGACGAACCGGTGACAATCTAACTTTCAGCAGCAGTGCCACCGTTTTGCCATCGATATGTCAACCCCCACACCTAAACCCCAAGAATTAACAATCTCTAAGAGATCTCCTCCCACCCGTTCTAATTTTAACCTCGAGCGACCTTCAACCATAACAAGAAGGCCGTCCGCATACGCACAACATTTACAGAGTGGCTCGAGCTACCCATGCAAAGTGTCCATCATAAGGTTCCAAATATATGGACCACAGATGGAACCCTGCGGGCAGCCACGAACAACTCCAATCTCCACACTCCCATTCATGCCGACAAGAGAGGCTTTTCTGTCCGAAAAAGAAAAAAAGTCGGCTATAAGCACTTGGACCTCATATTCACTAAATAGGGGCTTGAATAGCTAAGATTCGATTTGACCAATTTTTAGTTATAAGATAACACAAAGGCAATATTTGTGCAAAGTTTTATTCTAAATATACTCGTATTAATTGATTTTTGACTCAAATAGAAAGTCAAAATTTTAAATTGAAATTGATAGATAGTGTTTTAAATTGAAAGATAGTGTTACATGAGAAGTAGACGTGGCTATACCATAGGAATGTCAGAGGAATACCACGTCCCAAATTTTGTTGAAATCTATCGAAAGGGTCTCGGATATCACCTAAAAGTGAACGATGCCACGCCCATTGTAAAATTTGACACCGGCTCTTATAAAGCTGTCTAACACTATCTTAGTGTTAAAAGTTATACTTTACTTCCAGTGAGCCACAAAGATCATCACGGAACCAGAAGAAGTAATAAATGTTTCAACTCGACCTCTGGATTATTCAATTCAGGAAATTCATCTAACAACTTAACTTGTACATTAGGGAACATCTTTTCGAAGTAACAATGTGTCCGGTGCTATAAATAGTGGGACGTTCAAGGTTTGAAAATCAGTTTCACTTTATACCATATGTATATTTCAGCCAATATGTGAGTTATCTTACAGAAACTTAGTATATGAATTTAAAACATCAGTTTCAATTTAAGTAAATAAGTAAAAGGTCTTTGCATAAATAACCGAGATATACGTATTATATTGAATACAAATATCATAAAAATTGTGGCGTGTAGCTATACTAATTTTTATACTATTGCAACCAGTTCCTACAGAGTATTATAGTTTTGTTCACCTAACGGTTGTACGTATCACCTAAAACTAATCGAGATAGATATAGAGTTAAGTATATACGAGTATAAATGATCAGGGTGGCGAGAAAAGTTGAAATCTGTTTGACTGTCTGTCAATCCGTCCGTCCGTGCAAGCTGTAACTTGAGTAAAAATTGAAAGACAGGTATAAAAAAATGGTGCAACCTGGTGACATTGATCCTGACTCTCCTGCTGGTCTGAAAAAAGATCAAAAGAAATTCTTAATCAGTAAGGATGCTGTTATAGTCCCTACCTCAGGGAACGCGAAAATTTTGTTTTTTTGAAAAATGGCGACTGCATGAAAATAAAAATCATTATTTACGCTTTTTTTGAAATTCCTGATTTTTTTAATATTAAAAACAAAGGATTAAGGATTATATAAAGATAAAGGATTATATAAAGAAGGTTCACACAAAATTTCAAGTAAATCGGTTGTATAGAACTTGAGATAATGCCGGTACCGTGTGGAAAAAAGTAATTTCGTGAAAAACGCGTTTAAAAAAGTGAGTCTACCTACCTACCGGGCTCGGTACTGCGTTACTAAAGTAACTGTAGCTCTTAAATAATTTTAATTTTTAAAAATCCTTTGGAGGATATGTTCTTAAGGGTCTAAACTTTAAATATATGAAAAAAAAATCGAATTTTTCAAAATTCTAGAGTAGAAAAATAAGTTCGAGTTCGAGTTCCTAACTAAGTAACTCGCAGTGGGAAGGACACCTGTGCGAGAAAAATTTTGGAAAAGTGGGCGTAAAACCGCCCTCTAATAAGTTTAATGTGCATATCTTCTAAAGCGCTTAAGCTATAACAACCAAATTTGCTGAGTACAAATCTGATAAAAATTTCTACCGGCAGTGCGAAAATGGATGAAACTGAGGATAACCCCGCTCATTCTCCATAAAACGGAACTGTTAAAAACTACTAAAAGCGCGATAAATCAATAACTAAATGCGTCAGAGACGTAAAACTTTTCCGCCGGGATGGTATGAGAAAGCTTTATGGAATCCGGTGTGAAAATTGGATGATGGGCGTGGCATAGCCAGCTTTTTGCTGAAATCCCATATCTCAGGGCCCGACCAACCGATTTCGCCAAATTTGGTAGGTGGCATTTTTTTTATATTCTAATGTCACGTGGTGAAAATCAGCGAACTGGAGCAATAACCACGCCTACTTCCCGTATAGAACAATTCTCTGACAATGGTATGTCCGTATGTCAAAATGGGTTGAATCGGACCAATACTACCCTTAGTCCCCATATATCTAATACAATATAAATATAATCGAACTTCCGGGTGCCTTTAAACCGCATACATCGGCCAATATGTGAGTTATCTCAATAAAAATGAGCTAGCAAGTATTGCTTATAATTTGAGCGAAAAACTTGACTTACCCCCATATATCGTAACTATTACCAGGATTTTCGAACATCCATTTGACTTTGTTCCATATGATTGGTGATTGTATATAAGGTCCCTTAACGAAACCCAGCGAACATTTTTTTAGTTTGTGGTATTGGGAAAAATAGATAAAATTTGGTCGATACTACCCCAACTTCCATATACTACACATAGTGGTTTTCGTTTTTCTAACAAACCCTATGTGTCTGTCAGCATATGCGTTATATATATTAAAAAAAAAAAAACGCATAAAATTTGCAAAATCTCATCGGTTCTTTATTTGAAACGTTAGATTGGTTCATGACATTTACTTTTTGAAGATAATTTCATTTAAATGTTGACCGCGGCTGCGTCTTAGGTGGTCCATTCGGAAAGTCCAATTTTGGGCAACTTTTTCGAGCATTTCGGCCGGAATAGCCCGAATTTCTTCGGAAATGTTGTCTTCCAAAGCTGGAATAGTTGCTGGCTTATTTCTGTAGACTTTAGACTTGACGTAGCCCCACAAAAAATAGTCTAAAGGCGTTAAATCGCATGATCTTGGTGGCCAACTTACGGGTCCATTTCTTGAGATGAATTGTTGTCCGAAGTTTTCCCTCAAAATGGCCATAGAATCGCGAGCTGTGTGGCATGTAGCGCCATCTTGTTGAAACCACATGTCAACCAAGTTCAGTTCTTCCATTTTTGGCAACAAAAAGTTTGTTAGCATCGAACGATAGCGATCGCCATTCACCGTAACGTTGCGTCCAACAGCATCTTTGAAAAAATACGGTCCAATGATTCCACCAGCGTACAAACCACACCAAACAGTGCATTTTTCGGGATGCATGGGCAGTTCTTGAACGGCTTCTGGTTGCTCTTCACCCCAAATGCGGCAATTTTGCTTATTTACGTAGCCATTCAACCAGAAATGAGCCTCATCGCTGAACAAAACACGCGCGCGAAACACATTTCGAACCGAACACTGATTTTGGTAATAAAATTCAATGATTTGCAAGCGTTGCTCGTTAGTAAGTCTATTCATGATGAAATGTCAAAGCATACTGAGCATCTTTCTCTTTGACACCATGTCTGAAATCCCACGTGATCTGTCAAATACTAATGCATGAAAATCCTAACCTCAAAAAAATCACCCGTTATATAGTTTGTATATGTATATAAAATTAATGGAATTTCGATCCTCAGGTTGACGTTTTACATCTTATCGTATTTCCCTTGCTTTGATTCCTAAAAGTTGCAAGAGTATAAAATGTTCGGTTGCACCCGAATTTAACCCTTCTTTATTTGTTTTTTGTGTTCATGTTTGTCAATGTTCATGTTTTTTTTTTACAATACACAAAATAATACAAAGAGTGTGTCAGAAAAATTTAGCACGCAAAGCAAAGATTCTTTACTACGTATAACCAGCGAAAAGTAAGTTTGAATGAAAATTATCGATACAATAATAACATATTAATATATCAGTTTACTAATATCAAGAATTATTTTTGGTGTGAAGTGCATTAAAAGAGCGTTTTGTTACAATGTCAGGTCTCTTAATAAGAAAGGTGCCGCTGCCCAGATGGTTGATCAGCTCGTTATAGTAAGGGCTGAAATCACTACTGCCAAAGAAATGCGATGGACGGAACAAGGACTGTGGCGATTAGGATCTTATGGCCTTTACTACAATGGCCATATAAAGGAGCTGACCTCGCCACGATATCAAAGTAGTGTTTTGCGACTTTAATGCCAGGATGGCCTAAGGTATCTTTGGCACAATGGGCAATAAATTCAGCCTACGGAATTTTAAAAGAGAAGACGTATTTGCAGACAAAAAAAGAAAAAGACCGAAAAGTGTGAATATGAAGAGCTTGATAGGGGTAATGCTCGATAACCTGAACGTTTCAAGACCGGATCATACTCCTGTAGAACCCCCAGAGGTGATCTAAGGAATCATTCCCAAAGCATACTAAAATTATGGAGATTCTTCAACATGCTGAGTAGCTGTAAAAGTTTACATGGAGATGGTGAACTCGATCTCCAATCGATGGCGATAGAGCAGGTGTTCTATTCCCCAACCATGAAAAAGTTCCATTAGCAATTACCCGTCTGAAGAAAACAAATCAGCGGGCACAGGCCACAAAAAACGGAGACCCCACAATCTGCGACAACTACCGTGAAATAAGCTACTTCATATCGCATATAAGGTTCTTTCGAGCGTACTGTGTAAAAGATTACAGTCCATCTTCAACAAACTGATTGGCCCTTATCAGTGTGGCTTTAGGCATGAAAACTGACCAGATACTCTCGATGCTCCAAATCTTGAAAAAGAACGTGAAAAGAGAATCGATTTTCGTCAATGTCAGCGTCGAAATTCAAAGCAGAACTTTAGTTGAGTGGGCAGTTGAGAAGTCAAGTCCTCTCTCGACGAACAAAACCCAAACTATCTGAGATAGCGGCTACGCTGGCTAAGTCATGTCGTCCAAATGGACGAATTCCGACTCTGAAAATATTCGACGCAGTACCCGCCGCGAGAAAAAGAGGAAGACCCCACTCCGTTCAAAAGACATAATGGAAAATGACCTGGAATCTCCAATTGGCGGTTAATGGCGTTTTATGGGCGTGGCAGTGCTCCTATTACGCTCACTTACGAACTCGTTATTTTCTTTGTGCTATGGAAACCGTGGACCAAGTTTCATCAAGGTATCTTATTTGTTACTCGAGTTACAGCATGAACGGATGGACGGACAGTCAAACAGAAATTTTCCCGGACTTCAATCCGATTCGAGAAATCAGCGCGGTAATTTCAATTATAAATATTTTGCAAGTACAAAATAAAGCAGTTCGGCGAAATACTGCTACTGGCGCTAAAGTGCTGATCTTTCATACTGCACCTACTGCAAGCAGTAGCCACGCTAGCGCCTTTGGCTAAATAACCAAATATCAAATGTTTTAAGCTAAAGAAAAAAGAAATTAAAATTTATAAATTCTTTCTGCATTTCGTAATGTCCAGCTCCGGTCATAAAATCAAAAACATATTTTTATTTAATTGGCGTCCGAGCAGATCAAAATACCCGCACGCATTAAAGTGACCAGACAAGGAACAGGACCTACTCGTCTCAGTCCTTGTCCCGTAAATCGCATTTCTTGGATGGCGGTGATGTCAGCCCTTACTCTTACGAGGAACTCAACCAGACATTCCAAGTGCATAGTGCCTCCTGTGAGGTCACTGTGATCAAATTGAGAGGTTAATTTTTAATTTATAGATATTCACGATAGTTATGTCTGAATTTATTGAACAAAGAAATGGACAAAATTCACCTTTCATTTTAATCGCAGTAGTATGTATATCTTTTAAATTGCTAGTAGTATGTCAGCATTAAATTTGCGAAAATCAGAGCGCACATCTATTTTGCGCATCTTGACGCAAGTTTAAGCAGAGAACTACTATCCAGAATGTGTCGAAAGTGAACAGCTCTTGGGTAGTGCCCGAAAACATTTCTGTCGTTTTATGGACAACCATGTTGCCCTCTTCCCTAGTGCACGTTGAGACGAGATGGCAGAGCTTTATAATTTGCTCGCTGCAACGGAGAAGATTTTCAAAAACATTTGCGTCAAATTAAAAACTAAAATGTTTGCGTTTAGCGAGATCCTCAACCAGGAATGCAGTGATGCACCAGACATGCGTTTGTATCCCGTTTCAATTCCAAGAAGTGACGGACAGCCGTCCAATTGTTAGCATTTAAGGATATCTTTGAGACGCTTGTTAATAACAGAAGTGACTAGCAACCTACCTATAAAAAAATGCGACAATATGTGAAGGCAGAAAACATCTGACTATGAACTCCAGAAAAATTCTTAATCCGTTGGTAGCATCTGACAAGACAACTTCAACTGCTGTGAAGCAGGCATCATTAGGTTTCAATTACCTCAAGGCCAGCCATCGTAATCGCGATTGTCCATCTGGTTTATGACTCAACTATCAACAGAAACACAATATAATTCATTGTGGAAGGCACCAGCAGAGGAACGTTAAAGGTACTTTAAGGGTGACTTAAATAATGTCGTTCCCAGGTGGTTCCCAGGTGACCTTCGTTTGCGAATCATTAGTAACTGTTTTGAATCTTCCTAGAAGTCCCTGCGTGTTTCAAGTTGAGAGTATTGATCAAAGCCTCTCAACTCGTACCAAAGGTGTTGTCAGAGTTAGTAGGCAGTCTCATGTGGACGACAAGTTCCAGATCAGTTATCATTGGTTCATTTACGTCTTTGACTCCTTCTGCTACTATATAAATCAGGACCAGCCATCATTTAAACGGTCTTCCTTTGGCAGGTCCCGTAGAACTAATGAACGGCGCAGATATTCGGCCTGTCCTCGTATTGAACGACGTTGTTGTCGGTTTTCATAACGAACCATGTGCATTACACATCCGACTGGGATGGGTAGTGCTTGCTCCAGTAGCATCAAACGAGTCGAAACAAACCCAGTTTTCATCACTTATTGACGTTTCCAATGATTCTACTATTCTACTACCGATAAACTTCTAAGAAAATTTTGGGAAATGGAAGAACCTCCTGATACAGATACCATTTCGAACCGATGCCCCTTCACTTAGAAATTCACATCCGGTGACACTTCGGCAATTTTTGAAACTAGAGCGGACATTGGCAAACGACTACGTATGAGAAAATACATTAATTTGGGACATATGGAGGCAATCGATGCTCCTCCAGTTGACATGGATTCCAGCCATCGAAAATGGCAACAGATCCTTTGGAGGGAGTGCCCTAATGAACTTTTGCGTACCTATCAACATAAGACAGTGACGTACGGTAAGGTCAGCAGTCCTTCTAATGCTTTTAGGTCATTGAGACAGTGTGCATACGATAATTGGAAAGTGATCGCTGACGTCAGCTGGATAGCCGCAGCACGAAACAGCATCCTTCATTGCTTTTATGTTGAAGATTATTTAGAAAGTGTCCACACGACAGTACTGGCCATCAACCGTACACAGGACGTTGTTGCCATTCTTAAACAAAGTAAATTTGAGTTAGATAAATGGAATTCGAACTGCGTTCGGAACCTAAAAGGCATCAGTGGCTCTAAGGTGTCAGCATCGGAGATAAATTTTAGCGATTCCAGCATAATGGTATTGTGCCTACACTGGAATCCAATTACTGGTACGTTATTCTTCAAGGTAAAGGTATGTAATTTGCAAGGTTGTATGATCCACTGGGGATGCTGGCAGCAGTTGTCATGACGGTCAAAATGTTGGTTTAAAAACTATCGTTAGCGAAACTGAGTTGATACGCCTCTACCACCTAATCTTAGAGAGACTTGGATGAAATACCGTAACAGTCTACAGGCTCTGGAAAGGATCAAACTACCTCGACCGCTGGGGATCAGAGTACATTCCGTATCGACGCTACAAGGGTTGTACGCGTAGCGACACATTCGATCAGAAAACAATCAGGCGGCCTGCGCTAACCGCGGAATTACACCGATAACAATCATGGGGAGCAAACTTTGGTGGAAAGGTAATTCATGCAGTAATGAAGCAGGCATACTGCTTGTAGGTGGTTGGTTAAGAAATTCGGAATTACCATGTAAGAAAAAACATCCAATCATTCTTGCCTATACCTATCCTTTCGCAAACTTCTCGTAAGTGATGCTCACAAACAGGAGATGCTGCAGTACTTACGCATGCGATTTTGGATTATGCTCGTACGTCGGATTGTAAAGTCATATCTTCATCAGTGCGTCATATTCCGTCGACACTCCCGAACAACTCAGTAGCAACAGATATCATCATTTCCAATACCCCGAGTTATGATTTCCCCACCCTTTACCCATATCGGGTTAGACTAATGGAGGCCATTTCGGGTTCGTCATGGAGAAAAGCGAGCCACTACAATAAACAAAACTTAAGGGGCGATTTTCATTTGTATGGCTACAAAGGCCCTCAAACCACTGAGTACACTACTTATTAGAATTGAGGCTTGTTTGAATTCTAGACCACTCGTTCCTCTTTACGGTGATCAAAGTGGTATTTACGCACTCACACCTGGCGACTTCCTCATTAGTAGACGGCTCAATTAAAGACCAGAAGCACCTATTGAAGATATTCCAGAAAATTGTCTTTTATATTCTTAACAAATGCAGAAAAAGTTCGAGCATTTTTGGAAGCGGTGGAATCGTGAATATTTATCCAGCTTACAGACGCGTCGCAAGTGGAAAGGTCAACGTGAGAGTCTCCAGCCAGGAGATGTAGTACTTATTCAGAACGATAATCTACCCCCCACGCATTGGCGCATATGTCGCATCACTGAAGTTCATCCGAGCAGTGACGGATTGAAATGAATAGTAACTGATGAATATAACAGTGAGAAACGTACATCTGACGGACTTTTTGTTATACCCCACTGTCAACGTCCAGTGCAAAAGATTTGCCGTCATATTGATCCAAATCGAGAGTTTCTGAACCCTGACAGTTCAACCAGTTAGGAATTTTAACGATTAATAAGTTCAATTGATTTAAATTATTTATACTGTGCAATTTGGCATCACCATTATTCCGGTACTCGCTGACCTACCTGGCATCACCATGATCAGATGACGCATTTTCTTTTCGCCATTTGTACCGTTGTTTGGGTTAGACCATTGTGCAATATACAAAAACAAGAACCATTATCAAGTGATGCGTTTTAGCTTGGCACATCATCGGATTCTATAGTATGGTTCTTTGGTTATACCATTGTCCCGTATGCAATAACAATATTATTTCTTTCGCCAGTTCGTTTATTTACTATTTTTCTATATAAGCTCGAGCTAAGCATGCCTTAGTTGTCTTTCAAATGAATTGAACGGTACTTAGAAGTACCAAATAAATAAGTGAGATAAATTAAGCTTAAAATAGTTAAAGTCGTAGTTTTATTATAGTTCAAATCTATAAGTCATTCAGAACGAGTTTGATTTGACTGTTTAGTGACATCCTAATAAATTAAAAGCAATAGCATACCAAAACCTTAAAAGATTTAAGACTACTACTCGAGATTAAGGAAAACTCTCACAACCTTTCTTGGAGGAAGAGATGGAAGAATATCGAAAAATTAATAAAAATATGAAATCATTAAGCTAGACGACGTAGCTAGAAAATCATTCGACAAAATAAAAAGTGCATTAGTTTCAAAAGAAGTAACACTAACCTATCCTAACTATCAGAAAGAATTTCAATTGACTTCAGACAAATCGATTTCCCCCAAATTCTGCCTAAAATTAACAAAATAGTCAGACAATGTAGAAAATAAGTACGAGAAAAATCCAAACAACCCAGATATAAAACCTACCCCAATTCTTGAATATCTTAATATTAATACTAACACCCCCATTCTGTGCACTTGACAAATTCAACATATATCTAATTTGTCAAAATTTGACATTTATCAAGCATTTCGTATTCTGTGTCTGAATTACAAAGCTCTTTTCTTTATAAGTTGTTAGGATGTCAAATGCTCTTGACAGTGCTCGTTATGAATTAAATATCTGATTATGCATCTTGTTGTGAAAATGGAAGATATTTTAATTTTGTTATTATTGTTAAACGAAGATGAAAATTATGAGAATAGAAATCGCGCGAATTATGAAAACAATTTTATACGACCGGCTCTTTAGAGTGTCAGAATAAATGTGTGTCTTTATTTCAAAGATTTTCTTGCTTTTATAGTTTTACAAAAATGCTTATCTTCTAATTTACAAAAATTCTTATCTGTGGGAAAATTCCACAGTGCTGCTTATCCTTTATTACTATCATGTTATAGTTTTACAAAAATGCTTATCTTCTAATTTACAAAAATTCTTATCTGTGGGAGAATTCCACAGTGCGGCTTATCCTTTATTTGCATTCAATATTTATTTAGGATCAGTGTTTCTTCTCATATCTTAATTTTACATATCTTCTGGTTTTCTTAAATAAATGTATTTTCTTACCTACCAGACTATCTTCACACCATCTGTGTTTGCTGTTGTTCTTGGGTTAGCATGGGATGTAACTCGCGCGGCATTTAAAATGTTTACGGGACGATAGCAATCCATTTTCTTTGAACGAGAATACATTTGAGCAAGAAGAAACTGTTATAAAAACGAGGCAAGTATTAATAATATTCTAATTTAAGCTAATTTATTTAAAATATATTCCAGATTTTTTTGAAAATTTGGAATAAATAGCACCATAGGAGGAATTGACTGCACGCATATTGCTATCAATATAATTTGAATAGTTGTTTCTATTTACATTATTTTGTTCACCATACGTGTGGGGAAAAGCTTTGCGAATTGAAGCTTTTACTTTTATCAAGATTGTCACAGAATACCAAAATATTTCTCGCTTGATAAATATTTGAGTTAATTTTCAATATTTTATTAATTTGTCAAGTGCACAGAATGGGGGTGTAAAAGTCATAAATATATATTCCAAATACGCTCAGGCAAAAATAATTAAAAATATTTTCGTGCTAAAAGACCAATTATATACTTATTTTGCAAGTACAAAACAGCCACACGCGCATCCGGTGAAATACTGCTATTGGCGTAAAGTGCTGATCTTGCATATTGCACCTACTGCAAGCAATAGCCTACGCTCGCGCTGTTGGCTGAGTAACAAAATGTTTTAAGCTAATGAATACAGAAATTAAATTTTATAAATTCAGTCTCTATTATACTATGTACCCAAATGTTGCAAGAGAAAAATGTTTGTTTCCGTGTTTCGAAACGAACAAAGTTATGCATTTAGAATTAAGGATACGTATGGGTAAACTTGTTGTTTAAAGCACGTCACGGAAAGTTGATGCTTTACGCTGCATAGTTTTAAGGTTTCAGTATGGATAGTTGATGCTTTTAGCTGCGTAATTTTACAGCCCTATTCTCATGCCCTCACAAAAGTCACCAACCTCACTACAGTGATATTTCTCACTGTAGTGAGGGTTACCTTATTCTGGCGAAAATTCGAAAGCTCAAATGCTCACTATTATCACAAATATCTGTGACGTGTGAAAGCAGCCATCATAATAGAAAACATCTGTGTTTGTTTTGTTTTAAATCAATATTTTGCATTTTTTAAAAAATATTTGAGCATGGAGGAACTGTTCTTTGTATATGCAGAAGTCGAATATATCTTTTGATCTGCGTTTCCTGGCGTGTTTGTATTTTTACGTGCATGGCTCTTACCAAAAATGCGATGGTAATAGTTATATGCTCTCTATGAGCCAATCCTCTGTAAAAATAAATATATACATATATGTATGTAAGTTACTTACTGTCACTGTACATTTTACTTCCTCTAAGAATGAATAAAAATACATCTACATATGTTTAAATAATTCATTTTATTTTCTTTCATTTTTTTATTTTTTTACATTTTTATTATTACTTATTTAATTATTATATATATGAAATTATTGTATATATACAGTTAGCAAAAAAACAACTTGTACACCATTCAAAGTAAAGTAATTTTCTTATTCAATTAGATGTGGTCTTAATTAATATTGACATTTTATATTAGCAATAAAAGGGATTTTTGTCTGCTTTTAAATGTGTGTATAAGATTCTGCCTTTGACCGTTTTTTTAAAAGTTACTTTTGAAAATACATTAGGTGGCAACATTGCTGTGCCAAAAAACAAGTTGTACACTTGTTAGTTTGTAACAGAAAAATATCCCGTTATAAATTTGCTTCCAAAAACAATGCATTTTGTATTATAAGTAGTAAATCTATAAATTGCGGGAATTCATTCTGTTTTTGCGTTCGAATAATAGTAAAAGATATGGCAGAAAAACAAATATCAAAAGATTTAAAGGAAACGATTATAAAACTGTGGAAAGAGAATAATTCAATGCGTGAAATCGGGAAAATAGTGAATAAACCGCATACTACTGTTCATTATGTTGTCAAAACATTCCAAAAAAACGGATCTGTGGAAAGACCTAGTGGAGGAGGTCGTCCAAAAAAACTAAATACACCTCAAGTTCAACGGAAAGTTTTAAATTATGTAAAAAAAGACCCAAAAATTTCCGCCATCAAAATCGCAAATGATCTGAATAATGCAGAAATTGTTGACGTCACTCCACAGACAGTAAGGAACTTCCTTCATTCCCAGGATTTGAAGGCGTATGCAGTTCGGAAGAAGCCTCTCCTCTCTAAAGCAAATATTAAAAAAAGCTTAGTGTACGCAAACGAGTACTTACACAAGGATAATTCGTTTTGGGAAAATGTAATCTTCACGGATGAATCCAAATTCAATATATTTGGAAGTGATGGACGCAAATCTGTATGGAGAAAGGAGGGACAGGCACTAAATCCTCGTAACATTACACATACGGTTAAGCACGGTGGGGGAAATATTATGGTTTGGGGCTGTATGAGTGCTAATGGGGTAGGTAATCTTGTTTTCATCGAGGGTATAATGAATAAAATGGATTATTTAAATATTCTAAAAAATAATTTGCCGCAGTCCGCTCAAAAAATGGGCTTAGGGGAAGGATTTGTGTTTATGCAAGACAATGATCCAAAGCACTCAGCTGTCATAGTAAGAGAATGGTTGCTTTATAACACCAAAAAAGTGTTGCCTCATCCTCCCCAGAGCCCAGATTTAAATCCGATTGAGCACTTGTGGGCTTACATGAAAACGAAATTAAAAGATTACCACATATCTGGCAAAGAAACCTTAAAAAACGCTCTTAAGGATATATGGAGTTCTATTGGTCAAGATGTAACACAAAATCTGGTACATTCGATGCCAAGAAGACTCTTAGCTGTTAAAGAAGCTAAAGGGCACCATACAAAATACTAAAAGCACAAAAATTTTCCTTTTTTATAGTTACATTAAGTTTTTTTTGTTCTGTACAAGTATTTTTTTTTGCATTTGAATTTTAGCATGTTTTTGTTATTGTTATTTTTTTAACCTAAAAATATTCAAAATCGAAAAGGATTTTTATTTAAATTAAAATATTGCTTGTAAGCTTTAATTTATGTTAAACAAATATTATATACTCTTTCTAACTTAATTTCTGTGTTTAATTATATTTTAGTTCAATAAGTGTACAAGTTGTTTTTTTGCTAACTGTATATGTATATTTAAAATTTGCAAAATTACTTACGTATGCTGATTATCCATTTGTGTGTCCATTTTTGTATGCTTATTTTTATTAAAAAAGCTGTTTGACAGCAGAAAGCTTTTTACCTCACGCGGTGACTTTTTTAAGCTTTTTTCTTATGAGGTTTGAGCAAGAATAGCCTCACAAATTATGCCTCACAAGAAATCTCTCAAATATTTCCTCTCAACTCAGTTGAGAGGTTTTTTCAGAATAGGGCTGTTAGGATCACTTTTTTTGTTTGTTTGCGTTGCCTACTAAATTTTTTTTCTTTTGACGGTATTATGCAATTTCAGTGCTACTGAAACAAATTTGCAAAACTTTATATTAAACTATGGGAAATATTCACTATATATACTACTTCATATATTGACGAGTGTTTTCGGTTAATAAGTTTATAGAGTAATCCAGTTTGAAATTTAATGGGAATTTTTATTATTTTTCGAAAGAACATTATTTGGCATTTATTTTTTGAAGATTATCTCTTTCCAATGTTGGCCGCGGCTACGTCTTCCGTTGAATAAAATTTTCGATGCCTTGTTTTGATGATGTTTTGCTCCACGGTCTGAATCGAAGCGGGATTGTCCGCATAGACTTTACATATCCCCACAGAAAAAAGTCTTACGGTGCGATATTGGTCGCCAATCGGCCCAAAACGTAAAATTATCTGCTCGCCAAATGTAAATGAGTTAAGCTTGCCTCCACTCTACCCAGGAAAAACTAGCGCACCCTAACATTTTTATTATATTTAATGACAGTGTTCCTCTTGTATAAAATCGATAAAGTCAGGGCAATATTGCCCTAAGATTCTATACACAAATTAATTCAAAATGCCAATTTTGTTTTTATTGACTTTATTATGAGTATTCGAGTGGAGCGCGTCCAGCTCGAGGAGCACCAAACGTTATACTGAAAATTATTCTAATTATAAACTACCCTCAAGCTATCTGTTGCTGTTGCTGCCGCCGCTGCTGCGTAGCAGTTGTGGTAATGCGAGATGGTATTTGCAGGCGTGAAAACGAATATGTGCTGATGGTATTGGCAGACGTGAGAACGTATAATTGCTAACTCAGTCCACGCGCAACTTTTGGATGCAACTTAAAACTTGTTATTTCCGTTCATGATTCTGAGTGCGCTACTTGTTGCTGACTCAGGCCACGCGCAATATTTTGGGGCTCCTTCAATTACATTCTTGTGTCGCGTGATAACTCCTCCCCTCCTAAGTGAGGGACGTCCTCGGACCTTTCTCTTGACACCTGAGTGATGTTTTCTACTACTCTTACTATTGCAGCCTGTCGTTTCAGCTTTTTATAGAATGTTATTATCGAAAAAAGCACGGCGATAATTATTATTACCACGTGAATTATTGACGTCGTTGTCAATCCTTTTTCATACCCATCGGTTAGCAGTTCCATCAGCTGGCGATTTACCAGCACCCGGTGCCGCAAGTAAGGTAAGCTCATTATGTTATCGTGTCCAGTTATATTTATCCGAGTCGCCCAAGGGATTTCAGCTTCTTTTATTTGAAGGCTATTCCGGTTAACGAAGGTTGTTTCATTTATACTTGCCATACCATACCATCATCAATTTCTTGTAAGGGATCTAGTTCGCCAAATGTTGTTCTACACTCTGCGGTGACGCTGGCTACCAGTTGTTGAGCGCAAGTTGTTATGTTCGATTTTCTGCAAAACTGCATGGTAGTCCCTGCACAGCCATCCAAGGAATAGATGTCTTTACCACAAACCGCTACGGAGTTGTCGCGTAGTGATAGCATTTTGTTGTTGTGAGCTACTGGTAATACAATTTTTCTTTTACACATAAGCTTAGGTCTAGGATACTTAACTAGGAAGTGAAAAAGGTTATTGTCATGAAATATTTTAAACTTAGAGACTAAGAACAAATCAGTTACAGTTAAGTTGTTGAGAGACTCGGTCTTCAAGACTGAATCAATTTCAATATTACCAAAAATGATTGGGTTTAATAATCCCAACTGTGCTAAGGCGATTGATAAGATAATGTTATCTAGGTCTGTAATAATAGCCCTATTTCGGGCCAAAAGAATTTCGTAAAGGTGTCCGGTATCTATCTGTTCTAGTTTTTTTATTCTTAAAATTTCATTTACTGTATTGGTTAAATCGGTAATCTGTTCCTGGAACTTTGAGTTTATTGCTACTTGGCGATTGTTATTGTCCCTAAGCCTATCAAGCTCTAAAGTTACTTTCTGAAAATCGTCGAAGTCCGGCGTGCCTGCACAACCTTAAGAGCAGTTCCCAAGATGTTTAGGCCACGTGAATGTCTAGTCGGTCCCATTACTGTCCGAAGAAGCTTGTCGATTCGGTCCAGGTCAGCATTCATCAGTGTCAATGGTCAATTCAGCGTAGGCAGTCAGGTTTGTCGTATGTCTGATGTAATCGTACGAGTCCCATAAAACCACGTCACCATTCGTAATCGGTAAGTAGTCTGAGTGTGAGTAATCCACAATCTTACAAACTGTGGAGGTCGAGGTCAAGCTAAGCATAAAGAGCAGAGGTCTAAAAAGAGAAAGAAAGACAGAAGCAAAGAAGATCGTAAACTTGAAAATATTTTATTCGACTATCGGAGATTATCCTTATGAACTATTCTACCCTTAACCCTGACCGTAGAACCCAGGTCCTCCTGGACTATGCCCTCCACATATAAGGGGGTAAGTTTGTTTCCCAACCGTCCATTTGACTTAATGTGGACTGTTTCTCCAACGGCAAATGTTCTCGCTATCCTGTTTTTGTTATGAGTCCTTAACATTGCTTCTTGAGCCTCTTCTACCTTATTTTTTGCTTCTGTCCCACCTACCCGGGAATGAAAAACATCCAAGGGTTTTCCGCCAGTTACGGAGTGAATGCTCTTATTGTATTGAATTGTGGCCAGTAAAATTAAGTCCACAGTATCTTCAATTCCTTTTTCTAATTTATGGCATCTAGCTATTTCCCCCATAGTGCTATGAAATCTCTCCACCTGCCCATAATACCGGAGACAGACATGTAGTCACAATACCATAGTAAAGGTATCATGGTATTCTGTTTACTACGTTGCTGACACACACGGCAATGTAGTAAACTCAAATACTACCATATTTCATTAAATATTTCAAAAAAATGTAAACAATAAATATGTAGATCAGTGTTATGGAGAAAATAAGTACAGTTATTTCAAATACTGTAAAGTTAATCTATTTTTATCGCAAAAAAGTTATTTATTTAGTAAAAGTCTCTTTAAAATCCTCACATAAAATGAGGCATTTGCTGTTTTTCCGGAAGAAAAAATGTGAAAAATATTTTGTTTTCCATTTCATTAATTAATTTTTTAAGTCATTTTGACAGAATATTTCGAAGAGCTTTTGTGTATAAGCTTTTATCAAAGTTTGTTACCTGTTTATACAAATACCACAATGAAACATCATAGTAGATTGCTCATATGGTATTTTGCTAGTATTTGGTGACATACATATGGTATTTGTACCATTTATGGTATTGTTACTACATGTCTGTCTCAGGTATTAGAAGTACTATGCAGAGGAGGAGCATTCACAATTTCGATGTCGAAAAGGTCTCTAAGGCACGACCTTATTGAATTTGAGTTTAATGATTTTTCATTATCGCAGAAAATAATTTTGGTTCCTGCGAACATATTGACCAGTTGCAGAATACGCGGCTTAATATCGATTATGGTTCGGGAAGGGATTGGTTGCACTACTGCAAACTTGGATAGCTTGTCCACACAAGTGAGGAAATATGTGGCATTAATACAGAATATGTCAATATGGAGAATTTCCCCGGGAAAAGATGGAATGGGTGTTTTTCTTATGGGATGCTTAACTGGATGTCTGACATATTTAGCTTTAATTCAGACTTTACAATTCGACGCCACCTCCTTAGGTTTTTTCTCCATTCTCGGAAAAAAATAATCTTCAAGAATTTGTTTAACATTTTCTTGAGAGGCACGATGGGCTCTATTATGTTCTTGTGTAATTATTTCAAGTTGTTCGTTAGGATCAAAAATGTCCGTGACAAATTTAGTTGTGTGACGGAATCTTGTATTTGGGAAAGTTTTTCCTAGCCAGTTTTGGATTTGCGCCAAGAGAGGTAGCTCGCAGTGAATGCCGTTGACCACGTCGGATTTTACCACTTATGATAGCATTTTAAACAAACTCTCATTATCAGGAAACGTGAGAAAATGGCGTAACTTATTTCCAAAAATAACAAATGTCCTTTTGGCCGGATGTAAGCCAGATTCCAAAATTAGTTGGTTTTTATAGACATTTACTGGTTTTGAAACTGTTTCCACCGTATAAGTAAGAGACTGTTCGCTGTGAATAGTGGCAGCATCCGATTCAGGTTCTGGATCCAGTGCGTTTATAAACTGGCGTGATAAAGCATCAGCTACTAAATTATCTTTTCCTGGTTTATAGTGCAGTTTGGCATTATATCCTTCAATGAAAGCTTTCCATAGCTTTATTTTTGGATTCGGGTTAAGATCAGACACCGCGAAGGTTAGGGGTTGATGATCTGTGTAAATCTTTAATTCCCTAACGCCGTACAAATAATGTGTAAGGGTTTTAAGAGCCCATACGATTGCCAGAAGCTCTCGCTCGTTTGTTGCAAAGTGCTCTTCCTTTTTGTCAAGGGTTCTGGAAATCATTGTAATCGTCTCCCCCCTTGAGAAAGGACCGCACCTAGGGCGTGTGAAGAAGCATCAGTGGTTAGGTCGAAAGCCTTTCTAAAGTCTGGATAGGCTAACATAACATCTTCTGATGTTAGTATACTCTTCAATTAATTAAATGCATTCACTTGTTCCTGGTCAAATGATATTTCAAATTTTTTTTTATTGAAAGGCCGACACTTTACCAAATTCGCACCTAAGGATACTAGTTATTGGTTTAACAATTTTTGCATAGTCACGAACGAAGCATCTGTAATACCCAGCCATTCCTAAAAAGGACCTAACACCTCTCAATGTTGTTGGCTGTGGGAAGTTTTGGATTGCTTCAATTTTCTGCGGGCATGTTTTTACTCCTCCTTTTGATATTAGAAATCCGAGGTGTTCAAGTTCTGCCTTAAAAAATTTTGATTTCTCAACAGAAACCCTCATATTTGCTTCAAGCAAACTTACTAAAATAGCATCTACGTGTTTCAAGTGGTCTTCTTTATTTTGTGAAAAAATAATCACATCATCAATATAAACAAAGCAGTACTTGCCAATGTGTTCCCTAAGAACGTCGTCTATTGCCCTCTGAAAAATGCCAGGTGCATTCTTAAGGCTAAAGGAAAGACGGCAGAATTCGTACTTCCCATTACACACAGAGAAAGCGGTTTTTTCGCGATCATGTTCGGCGAGCTCAATTTGATGAAACCCCGACTTAAGGTCCAAGGTTGTGAAGAGCTGGGATTTTCCCAAGCTTGATAATATTACCCCTACGTTTGGTATGGGATATGAGTCTTCAATGGTTTTCTCGTTCAATTTTCGGAAATTTTTTCCTTTTAACTCCGTTCTCATCGAAACCCTTTTTGTCTACCACCCAAATGGGATTGTTGTATGGCGACCGCGAACGTCGGATAATATCATTTTCTGTTTTTACAAAATCAGCGACTCCCATTGGGTATGGGTAGAACTTTGCGTAAGTCGGCTCATTATCCCTAGTACGGATTGTGGCCACAATATTAGTGTTGTATGGTAGTACTGACTCGGTATGGAGCTGGAGATGACTAACATCTTGACCCTGGAGAAAGTGAATAATTTCCTTACCAGAGTTGTATTCGATAATTTTGTTTTTCAAATTAATATTTGCTTGAACCTTGTTCAGCAAATCCAAACCTACTATTCCATCAAAGAGAGTTAGATTTGACAGGACGAAAAATTCAGATACCACTCCAAACAAGTGTACCTTGCATTTTTTTCCAATATTGGTGAATCCATGAATGGATTTCACCGTAAATTCCTTATCAACAGGCTGCACTCCTTTTAGGCCCTCTAGAGGCCTGATGTAGTTTTTGGAGGCACCCGTGTCGACAAGAAACTTTACCACCCGCCCACCTAGTGACTTAGAAATCCAGGGTAGGAGGGACTTACCCCTAAAAAATTCATTCTTCTGCCTCTAGGTCCTCAACAACTGGCTCAGATAACTCCTCGTAAGAGTCTGTGCATAACTCGGTATTTCGATCTTCCTTCAAATTGTTTACCCTTTGCAGTTTTGGTCCTGTTCGACGGTCCGACGCTGCCTGACGCTTTTGACCACCGTCGTCTCTTACGTTACTTTTCAATTGCCGTAGGTGGGAACATGAAAGATCCACATCCATTGGTTCCTGTCGCGGCTGAGAGTTCCGATATCCTGTTTGACGGTTCTGCTGAAAATTTTGTTGGCGGTATTGGCCATTATTTTGGTTATCACCCCGGTGCTGCCTTACGAAATGAGGATTTTTCTGAATATCCGAATTTGTTCTATTTAGTTAGCATGTTTTGATTATTGTTATCTTTTCCCCTTTGGCTGCTCTCTGCTTTTTTGGTCACATCAGATGCTCTATTTGCAAAACTTGCTGCGAAAATGTAACGTTCATGATTCGCATCGACTTCATGAGCGAGTGCCAGGGCGGATGGCAAGTCACTAGGTTGCGATGCGAAGAGAATATCGCAATATCCTTAACCCAGAAATGAACACTCTAAGAGCGTTGGCCCTATATTTCCCGTTAATTGCACCTGCAATACTTTCTTCATGAGACATTTTGGTTTTATTAGCAAGTAAGGAGAGTTTTTTCTCAACCTCATCATAAAATTCGAGCACAGTGGAAGAGCCTTGCCTCAACGTCGACAATTCCTGCTTGACTAAGTACATCGGCCGCTTATCAGAGTAAGTGAAATCTAAGCGGGCTATAATAGCGTTAAAATTTAAGACAGTGCTAAACGACGATAAAAGCGCATCGGCAGCGCCTCGAATTTTATTTTTTATGATGTTAACGGCTTGGTAGTGCCGTGAGCTACCATAGTAGTCCTTAAAAATCTCATATGCGTTATGTGCCGTCTCACGCCAGGACACATAACCTTCGGTTTGACCGGAAAATTCGGGTAGAGACTTTACAACGTCCAGCGATTCTTCGCAGGTTCTACCCGCTACTATCTTAATTTTTTCGTAAGTCGTTATAGTGGGTTTTTGGGATAAGTTATTATTTGGTACTGCATGACCTTAAGCATATTCTCAAACTCCCGCCTTTGCACCCCTAAAGCAGCAGTGACCGCCGCGTTCACTATCTGTGTAAGCTGTGTTTCGTTCATTTTGACTTCTTCTTCTTCTGATAATTTAATATTTTCAAAGCTAGAGACTAAGTCAATTAAGTTGACGGTTGGCCTATTCATATACCGGGTAACCAATACTCCTCACTATTCCACAATTAATCATTGAAAAAGTTATTACTATTTCCACGAAATAAATACCGGGTGCACCGTAAACTATTAGAGTTTAAATTTCACTTTCCTAATATGTTTTATTTTTTAACGAGAGGTACCTTCAATGCTTAGATCTTTGATTCTAAAATTGAAATTCGAGTTTCTCAACTTACATTAAATTCATGTTTGCCGGCTGCTTCGATCTTCCTCCTGTCCTGATCCGCCAATAGAATAGCTGCTGCTCGTTTACGATAGCTGGTTGATTGCAGTTGCTGGCTGGTCCTTGATTCGATCGACTTTCAGCGGCATAATCCTGATTGTTTGTGGCAGCTGGTTGATTGTAGTTGCTCGTTTTTAACCGACACCGACAAACTACTTTGCTTAAACACAGCCCCACGTTGGGCGCCAATTAATTCAAAATGCCAATTTTGTTTTTATTGACTTTATTATGAGTATTCGAGTGGAGCGCGTCCAGCTCGAAGAGCACCAAACGTTATACTGAAAATTATTCTAATTATAAACTACCCTCAAGCTACCTGTTGCTGTTGCTGCCGCCGCTGCTGCGTAGCAGTTGTGGTGTTGCGAGCTGGTATTTGCAGGCGTGAGAACGAATATGTGCTGATGGTATTGGCAGACGTGAGAACGTATAATTGCTGACTCAGTCCACGCGCAACTTTTGGATGAAACTTAAAACTTGTTATTTTTTTTCATGATTCTGAGTGCGCTACTTGTTGCTGACTCAGGCCTCGCGCAATACTTTGGGGCTCCTTCAATTACATTCTTGTGTCGCGTGATAACTTACATAAATCGTCAGGATGACGAGCCGAGTTGAAATTCGCTTGAATCTCTGTCTGTCCGTTTGCCTGTCCTTACGCTCACACAAGGCAAGTCAATTGAAAAGTTACCGGCTTATCATACGTTTTTTGGCAAAATTCGTTTTCTTTATTCCCCATAGTTTCCTTCAAGGGTGTACGTACGATTTGTTCTTTGCTTCAAAATACACCTCGGGTTCGGAAATTACCTCTTTCTTCGATGAAAATTCCTTCGCAGCGATCATTCTCTTTTAAGATCTGAGAACACGAGATGATCGTTGGGGGCCAGATCTGGAGTATACGGTGGATGCGGAAACAATTCGAAGCCCAATTTATGGATTGGCGAAACAGCACTTTCTTTTTCAAAATCCATCTAAAAATTATTACGTACGCATCTAAAAATACAGAAGCCATAACCTTGCCAGCCGACTGTAGCGTTTTTCCATGTGGCTAAATGAGCCTTAGTCGCCTGCCCCACACCACACCTACACTCATCACTAACACGCACACTCACCACAATCACCTCGACATCACCACACTCCACATCAACACCACCCACACGCGCGAGCGCAGGATCCACACACTAAAAAAGGGTCCGCTTTACACAGCCCAGTACAGATTCGACCGCCTTGAAATCTACGTCGTTTTTCCGCCACCGCTACGCAGCGCTCCAGCTCGATCCACCTTCATACTTGTAAAGTCCGCTAGTGAAGTTTTATTTGAAATTGAAATTGTGTTATATTAAGTGCACATATATTTGTTCAAAAAAAAGAGAAACCCACAAATTCGATGTGAGAAAACCCACAAGTAAAGAGTTACATTTATAATATATTGTTAAGAACCAAGTGTGAATCCCGAGTTTTTTTTTTATTTAAAAGGAAAGAAAGCGATGGAGTGGTAAGTGAACCAGGCAGTGATTAAAACATTGGTCCTTCGAGCCGCAAAGAGCGGCACTATTGAAAAAAAAAAAAGTGCGGTGAGATTAGCCTACAAAACTTGGTATTAAAAAATGTAAGTGAGGCTACACATACATACATACATACATACATATATACCAAAAAATTTAATGCAAGTTAAATTAAAGTGAAGTGGCAAATACTTGTATGTAGTAAGAATGGCGATCGCTATCGTTCGATGCTAACAAACTTTTTGTTGCCAAAAATGGAAGAACTGAACTTGGTTGACATGTGGTTTCAACAAGATGGCGCTACATGCCACACAGCTCGCGATTCTATGGCCATTTTGAGGGAAAACTTCGGACAACAATTCATCTCAAGAAATGGACCCGTAAGTTGCCACCAAGATCATGCGATTTAACGCCTTTAGACTATATTAAGTATACAAAAAAAAACAAAGTGGAAAAACGAAAAACACGAAACGGTTCCCTACCGTTATAACTATCAAAATCAAAAAAAAAAAATAATAATTTTTATCAAAAATCAAAAAGGAAAACATATAAATATATAACAGTGTGACATATAAATACATAAATATACATATAAATACAAAAATACAACACTGTGCTGAACAACTAAACAAAAAATAAAAAAAAAAAAGAACGGGCGCGAAAATTAATTTAACTTTAAAACGGGCGCGAAGCTTAAAAACAAACAAGAAAGGAAAACAGTGACTTCAAAGTGCAATAATTTGAAAAAAAAATAAATAAATAATAAAATTAATAATTGTGAAAATAAAGTATATCTACTAAAGACATCTGTACAGAAGTACGAACCAAACAACAACCGGAAGAGCAAAAAAGAGGAAAGGAAACCATCATCGGCAGCAACACAACAAAAAGCAGTTTGGAAACCAAAAAACATAAAAAACGGAAGGAAACGGATCACAGGCATCGGCACCTTTATCTGCAGAAACATCCCTAGCCCTTTGAAGCGGCTCAAAGTGAGTTGTATCGACTCCACTTTTTATTTAAAAATTATATATTTCATATTTGTATGTTGGTTAACAGATACAGTTTATATGTATACATAACAACTGTATTCAAGTCGGTTAACATTTTAAAAGAACGGTTGCTGCCAAACTGTTTCAACTTACGGTTAATGTCCGGGAAACCGAAGAACAGTTTGGTACGCTATATATATTTGTACATCCACATATATGTATGAACAGTATATACTATAATATAATTATATATATACTGGCATATACATATCTAATACAAAAGGTCCTATTTACGTTTACCCTTGTGTATCCAAACACACAAATTAAAAAAAAAAAATTTCAAGTATACACTTGACCCCGTTTTCCGGCAATACCCCTTATACTCCAAAGGTATAAGCAGGATTGCTTAAATAGTAAGCTTGGACAAATTCGATCCGTAAAAGAAAAAATAAAAGTCATAAAATACAACATACATATATGCAAATACTTATATTCATATTTTATATTTATTTATACATATATTGACATATAAGTACCAACCAAAGTTGGCAAACAACATACACACACATGTATGTATAAATAACAATTATAAATTTCTGCAAGATTACATATCGCTCATTTGCTGCAAGACCGGCATAAGTCAAAAAAATCGATTCTCCAGAAAACGCGTTTAAAGTTTTCAACTTACTACAACCTTACACGGTGACTCCAACCTTACACCTCTTCTCAAGCGGAGCATATAAGAGGTATTCATATGAATTTTTCACTCAATATGAAGTATGATATAACGAACAATTCTGCAGCATTAACTCAAAAATCACGTTTTTTGAATTATGCCGGTCTTGCAGCAAATGAGCGATATGTTCTCATGTGTACTTCCCAGTAAACAATCGCATTTGTAAATAAACTTAAAATAAACTTACACTGGTAAACCTTTTCGTTACAATAAGATTACGTTTTTCATTACAAAACAATTACAAAACACTTGTAAAAAACCAAAACGTTACATTACTTTGGGCTTTTTCACATACTTGTAAAATCGCTTATTTTTAAACTTAAAAGTAAGCATTTATTAAATTAATATCCAACCGCTTGTAAGTTTATTTTCAAATGTATTTGTAAACGTGTTGTAATGATTTTATGTAATGCTAGTAAAATAAATCGCATGATATATTTTTAAAGATATATAATTATTTTCTTTATTAGTTTTAATTCATTTAGTATTATTTATTATATATACATATGTACTTATACTAAAAATTAAAATAATTCTTGATAAGTTAAATTAAACTAAAAATTAAAATTTAAAAAACATTCTTTAAAAATGAAATGATAGAAAAATAGTTATGTAAAATAATTAATTTGCTGCATTTTGGTGCTTCCGTTTTTGTCTATTTTTGGCAAACTGAAAAATCGTCTTGGTGCCACTTATATATTCAGTGTCATTGCCCTTCACTTCATGTAAGAAGACATCTGAAATTTAAATTAAAAATATATATAAGTATATAAGTACACATGTAAATATAAAGTTTATTAAGTTTTATTATTAAGTACCTCGTATAGCCATAGATACTTTTAAGACGCGGACAGGTTTTTTTTCTGACGTTCCACTCCAAGCAAAATGTTGAGCACATTCATCGGATACCAATGAGCGCCAAGCTGTTCTGACGAATTTCGCTCCTGTGTATTTAATATTTTGCATAAGTTCCGATTTCTTCAAAAAAAGAAATTGTAAAATTGGCTTTCAAACAGTCAATAAATATTTACTTACAAATTTAGCATATTCTTCATCCTTCTGGAGTAAACTCTCCAATTCCATAAATTGCTCCACTGTGTTAAAAGGTTCCGCTGGCATAATCTTTTTTGATGGAACATTGTCTCTGCTATTCCTCAACTCTGCGATATCTCGCCGCAAGCTTCTTACCTCCTCGACGATTCTTCCCATAGATTTGGATACAGCTGCATCAATGGAGCTTTGAATTGCTGCAAAAAAACATTTTCATTAAAAAAAACTTTTCAAATAAATAATTGATATTGACTACCTTCTAAAAATGTGGGATCCAGTGTATAGCTATTAATTGTTCCTGCTTGTTCGACTATGTTGTGGTTATTTCCGTTTTGGTTGATGGATGTTTCAAATTGCAAATGCACTCCATCGGTATTTATTTGGGCTATTGGTTCTTGGGAGTGGTATGTGTATGATTTATTGGCGGACATTATGTGAAACTAGGGGAAGAAAGGAATGTGAATCACTTTCAAAGTTATGTAAATAAATTACTTTTATTATTTTGGTTAGGATATGGGAACTTAAAACATTTGAAAAAGTTAAGCTGTTTGTATTATATATATGAAATACTGATGATTTAAATAGGATTAGGTGAAGCTGCGGAGGTTGTAGGTTGCGACTGTTCATTATCATTTGAATACAACAAGTGCATCAACTCGCAACTAAAAGTTTTTGCTGTTCTGTACCGCTTTAAGGAACTCATTTGCAATTTTTATAACTAAGTATAACATATGTTAATATAAAAAACAACAATAAGAAATAATAAATGAAAATACCATATATTATTTACCTTTTAAGTTTTGGAATCACCTTATTTCCTGTATTCCTGCAAAAAACAAACTTAGTTAGAATGCGTGGCATATTTTCCGCGAATAGCAGTTAAAAAAACTATAACAACGCCTTAAAATACAACATGCAACTTACCCTTTTATATTGTAAAGGCCTTTTTTATTTTATTTTATTTAAAACACTTCTAAATATAACTTACAGATATGTAAGTAATTTTTCAATTAATTATTTTTAGTTATTCACTTTTCCACTGTTTTATTTAAAACGCACGTCTTTACTTCTCACAAATTCAATAATTATGAACTGCGATCACTCAAAAAAGGAAAAACAGTCGCCACAGAGTCGGCGAAAAAACTAACGGGAAATGGTAAACGGTTGGTTTACTTTTTGTGTTTACATGTAAACTGATTTGCAATGTTGCATCATAAGTTTACATTTATGTTTGTAAGTAAACGTTTTTTCAACGCATTTATTTTAAACTTACAAATATAAGATAAGTAAACTTATAATTAAACTTATTTCTCACATTTGTAAGTAAGTTTACTCAAATGTTTGTAGATAAGTTTATTTTAGCGCAGATTTACGAAACATTTACGCAATTGTTTATTGGGTTAGAGCAGTGGTCGGCAAAAGTTAAACTGTGACTGTGTTGGTGAGCACAAGCGAACTGCTCCGCTTGAGCATCCCAGTCGGAAATTGCGTGAATTAAAAAAAAAGTTATCACTTTTGCGTTTCAATGAGAACATAAAAAAAGGTATTGCATATACAGTGTACATACGTGCATAGATACAAACTTAAATAAAACATTCAAAAATTCATTTGGATTTATGTATGTTATGTAACATACATAGTTACATACATAAAAATATAATAAAAATTATAAAAATAATTTGCATTTGCTTGCTTCAAATTCCGAAAATATATGTACACGTTATGATATTTCTGTGATAAAATTATCAATAATAATATTTTTAGGGCAGTTTCTTATTAAAAGAATGTATTTTAAATGCGCTGAGGTCAGTTTGTTGCGTTGCTTTGAGCAAACGAACTTTAAGTCGGAAAAAATTTGCTCGCAAAAATATGTCGAAGGAAAAAGTGATAAACACAAATAAGAAATTCTTTTTATATGAGGATAAAATGATTCATCCAAATGTTTCCAGAACTCCAAAATATTCGATTTATTTGAAACACACATTTCGCTTCGCAATATTATTAACTCAGATTGGATTTCCAATTTGTATTTGCTAACATCGCAATTAAAGGGATTTTCAAAAATATCGATTAGTGGTTGAAAGCAAGCAAAATCCTTAAATCTATCTTCAAAGTTATTAAACAGTGTTTCCAATATTGCGATATGATCATGTGATTTATTAACTTGTTTAAGTTTTGCATAAACAGAAACAGTTTTCGGAAAATGGGAATAATCATGCGACTGAATTTCATTTAACAGTAAAAATAATTTTGTTTTGAATTCATGCAGGTTTTTTACCGCATCTTGCATTCTTCTTTCCCTTCCTTGAAGCTGTAAATTCAGTTCGTCTAAAATTAAGGTGGCATCGGCTAAAAATGCCAAATCTAAAATAAAATCTTCATCTTTTAAAGAACGAATCTCGAATTTGAATTTTTCCATATTTTCAGTTTCCAGAAACTGCAGAACTTCCTACCTTAATTCAAACAATCTGTTTAGACAATCACCACGACTTAGCCAACGAACATCTGTAAACATTTTAAGGTCGGAGTGGCCAGCGCTCGTATATTTTAAAAAGTTTACAAATTTTCTGTGGGTAAGTGAATGATGCCCCGCTCGCACCTTATTAATTATTTGTTCTGCAAGTTTCATGATCGGTTCGAACACATATAGCTAATTGACAAAGATCGTTAACATCGGTGGTTTCCTCTAAACATATAGAAAAAAGTTTGCAATCATTAATCTTTTTCAATATTGCTGATTCAATGCACATTCCTAATTCATCAGAACGTCGCGTACAGTTCGTGGGGATAAAGGAATAGTTTCTAATAATTCTATATTATGTTCCAATTTTTGTACACATTTGTTTAACAAATACCCCATCAGCAAAAGGTCTGCCTTGTTTTACAATATCAAAGCTAATTAAGCATGAAATTTCCGTTTTTAATTTTTTATTTGAACGGCCTATATCCTCCAAACCCTCGGTTTCCGTTAACCACCCTTTAATTCTTTGCAAACAAATTTTTCTTTCTTCATTAAAAAGACGTTGTCTTTCTTCTTCATTCCGTTTTTTTAAATCATTGTGAAATTATTCGAAATGTCTTTTCAAAGCATAATTTCTGGTTTGTCTTTTTAATGTCTTAAAACACAAAATGCATTACATGTCACCAAAAGCATTTTCAAGCATAAAGTATGTCTCGCAAGGCATCTTTGCATTTAAGAAACAAAGCGCAACAGTCAAGCATGATGTTGATTCGTTGCTGTCTGGCCAACGACTAAACGATAGAGCGTAAGAATACGTGTGAAGTGAGAGGGCAGAATTGTGCTATGAAATGCCGACCACTGACTTAGAGTGCATACCTGCATCTAACCAATTTTCTTCTCCCGCGCTATTCGTACGGCAAATAATATATATACATACACACGGCATACAATTTGCCTATGCCGCTATATACATACATATAACGTACATAGGGTACATAAATAAATTAAATTTTAAATTACGATTTAAATATTTCGGAAAAAATTTCGGTGCGGTGAATGCAACCATTTAATAAGAAAAAAATTACATTCTGTTAATTAAACAAAAAAAAAAAAATAATAATAATAATTACAATACGGATATATACGGACAAATAAAAACCAAGAATTGGTAGCCAAAGCGCATATTAAGCTTTAATTTTATATTATATATTCAAAGACCAAATCGGCACATTTTCAGCAATAACCCTTGTCCTTGTTAATATACAAGCAAGCAGGATTGCAAACGAAAAAAAAAAATATTTTTTCATATACAAAGGTCAATAACCCTTATCTCTTTTCTGATTACCGCCCGTATACGCAAGTATAAATTAACGAGTGCGAAAGCAATAAATAAAATAGGAAAAAAAAAACAAGAACTAACTATTAGCACAACTATTAGGAATACGAAGCAATAAATAAAATAGAAAAAAAACCAAAACAAACTAATATCACAACTATTAGGAATAAAGAAAACGAAACACTCGCTCGTTAGTTCGTACATTGCGTATACAACAAAAATACAATAAGGAAAACGAAACACGCGTTCGTTATTCTATACGTTGTATATAGAACAAACATACAAACAGTTTATCTTAAAGATTCAAACGCATTTATTGTTAACAGATATACACTGAGAGAAGTTTTTCTTTCTCATATTTTTAATTTTTACTCATTGACTAAATGAACGGAGATTCTAAGGAATCTAAATCGATTCAATATCTGAAAGTACAAAAAATGATTACTGAAGAAAAGAGCCCATGTACACCTGCTGAAGCTACACGCTCAAAGCAAGGTGCTACAAAGCAAAAAAAAAATTAAAGATATTTCATATACTAAATTTATTGCTGAGAGTGATAGTTTAATTCGATACTGCACTCGATTTTCATCTTCACCGATTCAAGACAATTCTGAATCGGTATTAGAAATAAAAAAAGAAAATCTAAGCAATTTCTGGACACGTCTCCAAGCCGCGTATGACGCAATTCTAGAATCTGACGAATCAGATCTTCCGGAAAATTTTAAATCCTCGGCTTGCTCCAAATACGAAAACTGCTTAGACCAGTACGAGGAAACGAGAGCTATGATCTCCGATCAATTGAGATTAATAAAAGCAATTGCACCTACTCCACAACCGAGAGTAGAGCTGTCTGCAATTCAAAGCCAAGAGGCGAGTTCCGGCATTCACCTTAAAGTGCCAGCTTGCGATACAGAAATATTTCATGGAGGTTATGAACAATGGCCGTCCTTCCGGGACATGTTTGCGGCCGTGTACATAAACCATCCTACATTATCTCAAGCGCAAAAATTGTATCACCTCCGATACAAAACAAAAGGTCAAGCAGGCGCAATAGTAAAACAGTTCGCTCTTAATGACGAAAATTTCAATTATGCTTGGGAAGCTTTAAAAGTTCGCTACGAGAACGAAAGAATATTAGTCGACAAACAAGTCACAATATTAATGAATTTACCAAAAATTCAGAAAGAAATAAGTGAATAATTTATAAAACTTCAATCCACTCTTTCAAATTGCTTGTCGGTTCTAGCGACACAGAATATTCCCACAGACAACTGGGACCCCATACTGGTAAATATATGCTCCGCGGCATTACCGGAAAAATCTTTGCTTCTGTGGAAGCAATCGCTCTCATCACGAAGAAAATGCCCAACGTGGCACCAAATGAAAGATTTCTTAACTACCCAATATGAAATCGCGGAAAGGGTAGATAAAAAAACGGTCAGAACTAAAAACGTTCAACACGACCTAAATCGAAGTTTCGTTAGACCCCAAACTAGTAACAACCACAATTTAAATAGAAGCTTCTTTAAAAATCAATCGTTCACATCCGAACAATATAAACAAACGTCCTGAGAACTGTGTAAAGGAGAGCTGAAAGCTTGCGAAAAGTTTAAAAACCTTAATATCAATGAAAGGAACAACTTTGTCAGAGCAAAAAGACTCTGTACAAACTGCTTGTCCCACTCACATAATCTCAATAATTGCGAAAGCAAATTCAATTGCGTATATTGCCACAAGAGGCATCATTCAATGTTGCATTTCAATAACTTTCCTAGCACACCCCAAAGTAGCGCTTTCTCCAAAAGAGCCACGGGTTTAGTTGCAACCGCAACTCCCGAAACACAAAATCCCGAAATTTGCCAAGAGACACCATGTTGCTCAAAGGCTTTAAAAACACAAACGCTTCACAGCGAGAATCAAAGTAGGGTACTACTACCCACAGCAGTTATCTCCATGGAACACCGAGGAGAACTTTTCAAATTGAGAGTCCTAATAGACCAAGGATCACAACGATCATTCATAGCGTCTAGGGCACAAAATAGGCTAAAACTGCCAACAAAACATGCCAATTATGAAATTACGGGAATGGGTGGAAGAGGAGTACAAAACTCAAATAAAATCTGCCCCATTACCCTAATTTCCCCCAAGCGGATAAGCGCATTCAAGCAGAAGCTATAGTCTTACCGCAACTTACGAACATGCTGCCAAGCTATCATATAAATAGCAAGCATTGGCAAAAGGTTACACACCTAAAGCTAGCAGATCCTAACTGCAACACCCCTGCTCAAATAGATCTTCTATTAGGCAGCGACCTTATTCCTCAAATTATTCTAGAAGGGGTTGAGAAAATTTCGAACACCCTTCTAGCACAAAATACTATATTCGGTTGGATACTAAGTGGACTAGTAACAGAACCAGTTACCGCCATGACAACTCAAGTGGAAGAGATATCCAATGAATTCCTTAATTCACAATTAAGGAAATTTTGGGAATTAGAAGAACTCCCCCCCATTACCATTACAACGCCAGAAGATCAGTATTGTGAAGACTTTTACAAAGCCACAACTACTAGATCAAGAAATGGTCGGTATGTCGTACGACTATCATTTAAACAACAATTTCCAGATACACTCGCCATAGGTCACTCTCGCACCTCTGCAATACAGCAGTTTCTAAGTATGGAAAAAAACCTACTTAGAAAGGGTGAGCTCAAACAACATTATGATGGTGTCTTAGAAGAATACCTCTATTTAGATCACATGGAGGAAGTAAGCCCATGCGAAAAAATCATAAAAGGCAAATATCACTCATTCTACTTGCCATACCATGCAGTAGTAAAGCCTGACAAAAAAACAACAAAAGTTAGAGTTGTCTTTAATGCCTCCAGATGCACTAGCTCGGGGAATTCGCTCAACGATATTCTATTCACGGGCCCCACACTCCAACCAGATTTAATGCTCCTCATACTAAATTGGCGTATATACAAATACGTTTTCAATGGGGATGTTGAAAAAATGTATCGACAAATAGTCGTACATAAAGAGGATCAAGACTTTCAACGAATTATTTTCCGAAAATCTCCCAATAGTCCATTACGCGACTTTAAATTAAAAACAGTTACCTTTGGCGTAAACTGTGCCCTATACCTCGCCATTCGTACACTCCACCAACTGGCAGAAGACACAAAGTCAGAATTTCCTCTGGCAACACAAGTCTTAAAAACACATACGTATGTAGACGACATCCTGTCTGGGAGCCACAGCCTCTCACAAGCATACGAGTCCTTATCACAAGTGATAAAGGCCCTCACACCGCAGGGTTTCCTTTAAAAAAGATCACAGCTAATCACCCAAGTATCTTAAAAAATATACCAAACGATAACAAATTGGATACTAATTTCCTTGTATTTGAAAAGGAAAGTACAACAAAAACACTAGGCATCCAATGGAATGCGATATCGGACCAGTTTTCATACACGACTGAGTCCATATCCGCATTATCCGCCATTACAAAACGCCAAATTCTCTCCTCGGTGGCTAAACTTTTTGACCCCGCAGGATGGCTTTCGCCAATTATGATACAAGCGAAAATCCTGATTCAAGAATTATGGCTAGACGGAACAGACTGGGACGAACAAATGAAACTTCTTCGCTTAGAGAAGTGGTCCCGGTTTGCTAATAATCTAAAAGACATCTCGCAGATACAAATTCCACGGTGGGTAAATTATTCCCCCGAATACAAAGTGGAACTACACGGCTTCTGCGATGCCTCTGAAAAGGCATATTGTGCCACGATCTATGTGCGCGCACAAAGCGACACCGCAACCACAAGCCACCTACTAGCTGCAAAAGCAAAAGTAGCACCTCTAAAAACGATAAGTCTACCACGACTTGAACTCTGTGGCGCTCTGCTACTAGCCAAGCTGGTTTCCACAGTGCAGACCCACATGAACATGACCAAATGCAAATTATATCTATGGTCCGATTCCGAAATCGTTCTAGCCTGGTTAGAAAAGCCACCACACTCGTGGAAAACATATATTTCTAATCGAACCTCTCAAATACTTGACCTAGTAGGAGCAGCCACATGGCGACACGTAGCCAGTGCCGACAATCCTGCTGATCTAGGTACAAGAGGGTGCAAACCCCTGGATCGTGCCACCACCACGCTCTGGTGGAATGGCCCCCGATGGTTAACCGAATCCTCAGATTCTTGGCCACAATCGGCAATGCGCAACATAATCGCCCCAGAAAGTCGAAAAATCGACACCTATCATACAATAGTGGATGATAATGAAATCCTTGAACGATTTTCATCGTTCCCCCGAGCCCTCAGAGTTGTCGCATATATGCTCAAATTCATTGAGCAACTTAAACTTAAAGTTAAAGGAGTAACTTACACTCATTGCGATACATTGACGCACCAGGACTTACAAAAAGCAAAGGTCGCGCTTATCGCCTCAACCCAAACGCGCTACTTCAGTCGCGACATATCGTTACTAAGAGAATCGAAGCCAATTGACAAAAAGAGCTCACTAATAGTACTAAACCAATTTTTAGACACGAAAGGTCTGCTTCGTGCCAATGGTCGGCTCGCTAATTCAAGCCTGACTTACAACGAACGCCACCCCATCATAATACCTGTGAAGTCTCCTTTTGCCACATTACTCCTGAATTACATCCATATATTAATGTTGCACGCCGAACAGCGCCTCATGCAACATATGGTACGCCAAGAGTATTATATTCCCCGTCTTAAGCCCCAGATCAAAAAATGCATTTTCATGTGCAAAATCTGCACTATGCATAAGCAAAAAATGCGAACTCAGATTATGGCAGCACTTCCACCTGAACGCTGCAATTTCGCTTCGCCTTTCTCGACCACAGGTGTCGATTTTGCTGGGCCTTTTCAAATAAAGGCGTCCATGCTAAGATCTCCCACTCTCATGAAAGGCTATGTGGCTGTCTTTGTATGTTTCACGACAAAGGAAGTACACCTTGAGCTGTGTACTAATCTGACGACGGAGGCTTTTCTCGCGGCATTTGCTCGTTTCGTCGCTCGACGTGGCTTCCCCTCCAAAATCATGAGCGATAATGGCAAAACATTCATAGGAGCCCAACGAGCCACAGAAAAACAGTTTGTGGATTTCTTAAAACAAGTGTCCCCTGATATCGTACAAAAGTACGCACCTCAAGGTATCAATTGGCAATTTATAACTCCAAGCGCTCCTCATATGGGTGGTTTATGGGAATCAGCTGTAAAGAGCTTCAAATCTCATTTCAAGAAGTTAGCCGGCAGCTATAAATTTAATTATGAAGAATTCACGACATTATTAGCTAGAATTGAAGCCGTTCTCAACTCACGGCTACTCACAGCACTATCGCAAGATCCCTCCGAATTCACAGCCCTAACTCCAGGGCATTTCCTAAAAGGAGCACCCATTCTGGCCACACCTGAGCCAGGCGTGGAGTCGCTATCCTTATTAAATAGATGGGAAAGAATTAAAATTCTCCATCACAATTTCAGTAGCCGATGGAAAGAAGACTATATAAAGGACCTCCACAAGAGGTACCGATGGAAAAATACAGAAAATGCGCCAAAAATTGGAGATTGTGTCCTGATTCACGACGATTGCCTGCCACCTACCGAATGGCGGCTGGGCCGCATAGAGAAGCTTTATTCAGGCTCCGACGGTCATATTGCCGTAGTCGATCTCCGTACGCAATCCGGAAAGTTAACAAGACCGCTCGTCAAACTATGCTTCTTACCGATCGCCGATAACCGCGAAACGAAAACCGACAAACCGCTAAAATAAATAAAATAAAAAAATAAAAATTTATAAAAATACCTATGTATATATATATATTTAAAATCACTCACAAAAGTAGTCGATTAATCTAACGACCCACTCATGCCGCATAACGTGGCAGCCATGCTCATATGTCCTATATGCAACCAAATTCTAATTGAAATAACACTCTTCCAAACAGATCAATATGGATGCAGACATGCCAGCAGCCCCGACACCAACCACTCGTTCGGCTGTCAATGTGCCACGCCAAGCGGCTGCCCCAGTTGCAGCGCCCCGAACAACCACCCCAACGGTGCCTCGGAGTGGAACGGCCGCATTGCCGTCAACACCCGCGCTTGTCGTCGACCCACCACGCCGTAGATGTCCTCTATGTCGTCGACCCCACCGGCTGCCACAATGCGTCATTTTTAAGGGATTGCCACCTCAGCAACGCCAGTTGGTCGTGCAGGCGCACGACCATTGTCTCAATTGCCTGACGACTATCCACCAAACGCACGAGTGTACGTCGGGCAATCTGTGCCAGATTTGTATGCGCCCGCATCACACTATGTTGCACCGTACAACGCGGAACGACACCAGCCAACCTCCTGCCGGCCGTAACCGCGGCGCAGTCCGACGACCTCCATTAAGCCGGGATGCACGGTCTCGTCGAACCATAGGGCCATCATCATCCCGTGCCCAGCGGCCACATAGTGGGGCATCAACACGACGCCAGCAACAACGACTGCGTCCGCGCTGCACCTCAGGCCTCAGCAGCGTCGTGGCCACTCTCCAGCAACTCCAGAGAATTCTAGGCTGAAATATTCGCCTAGGGGGGCCGGGATGGCTAAATGAGCCTTAGTCGCCTGCCCCACACCACACCTACACCCATCACTAACACGCACACTCACCACACTCACCTCGACATCACCACACTCCACATCAACACCACCCACACGCGCGAGCGCAGGATCCACACACTAAAACACACACCACATCGCTCCACTAAAAAAGGGTCCGCTTTACACAGCCCAGTACAGATTCGACCGCCTTGAAATCTACGTCGTTTTTCCGCCGCAGCACTCCAGCTCGATCCACCTTCATACTTCTAAAGTCCGCTAGTGAAGTTTTATTTGAAATTGAAATTGTGTTATATTAAGTGCACATATATTTGTTCAAAAAAAGAGAAACCCACAAATCCAGGGTTGATTCGATTGTGAGAAAACCCACAAGTAAAGAGTTACATTTATAATATATTGTTAAGAACCAACTGTGAATCCCGAGTTTTTTTTTATTTAAAAGGAAAGAAAGCGATGAAGTGGTAAGTGAACCAGGCAGTGATTAAAACACCATGCTTTGGGGCGGGCATCGTGTACAGTCCCAGGTAGGTTGTTGATTGGACTTCGGGATCAATCATCATCATTTTATGGATTTTTTTATGCCCACGGTGCTCATCGCCGTGGGTGCCCATTTTCAAGGCGTACCATTTGGCCAAGAACATCCATAAATTCTTTGCCATACTACACACAATTAGGTACAAAATAGTTGGCGATGCCGAAGCCGCATTGAAGTCATACAACACCTCAATCGAATGGACTCAAATTCCAAAATGCCTTATAATGCCTTATTCGGAAGAAAGGGACATAGATACTCTTGTATATCAGATGATATTCAGCACGGAAAAGATATTCCGACGTTTCACCATGAGAAACACAAACACCTTTCTCTTACACTAGACCTAAAGGACGAGTCCATAAGGACTAATTCGTATAGGGACAAAAGCTCTCGACTCATTCATGAGGGCTAAGCGGCGATTTCCTCATCTCTTAAACACTCAAGAACTGACAACTTTAACTCAAGACGTACATCTACTATATGTCAAAAATTGGACAACATGACCTATAGAGCAAACCTGGATATGGTTGAGCTTGCCACCAAAACCAGTAACCCGGATGAAGGTGGACCAGTCAAGACATTCAAAATAGACATAGTGACTTTCAAGACAATCGGCGAGCGAAAAGTCGGCTTTCTGCACAACTACATCACTCTTCAAATAAAATACAACAAAATTTCTTTACTAACGGAAGCAACAAACTTCAATTATTACCAAGAAAAATCACACCCGAACGAAATTTATATCGTCGTTTCTCACGATAATAAATTTGATACTGCAAAACAAGATGATTTGATACTATTAATTTTTATACTCTCGCAACATGCTGCTACAGAGTATAATAGTTTTGTTTACCTAAAGGTTGTATGTATATCCTAAACCTTAGGCAGATAGATATAGGGCTATGGATATATAAATCATCTTTCATGAAGAAACGAGTTAAAATCCGGGTGACTGTCTTTCTGTCTGCTGTAACTTGAGTACAAATTGAGATGTCTTGATGATACTTGGTATGCGCGTTTCATGCTTCACTGCCAACCCCCACAAAATGTCATTAAGAGAAAACCTATAAAGTGCCATAGCTAAGGACTAAATAAAGATATAGAACTATCGCAGTTATAAGAGGTGCCTGTGGGCAAAAATAAACCACATAAGCTACTTCAACCAAATTCACCTAGCGCAAATATTATAAGAGCTCTTATCGACAATGCGAAAATGGATAAAATCTGATTATAACTCCGTTCTCTCCTCATATAACAGTACTGTTAAAAACTACTAATAGCGAAATAAATCAATAACTAAATACGTCAGAAACATTAAATTTTTTTGTATGTGATATTCCTCCGACATGTTTATGTAACAGTGTGAAAAACAGTCTACAGCCACGTTTAGTTCCCGAAAACACAGTTTAATTCCATCTTATTCTTTCCTTCCGAAAGCAAGCAATATAACGGGATAAAACTTTGCACGAATAATGCTTATAGGATATGCCACCCTATAGCCTAAGAATGTAACTTTATGATTTTGTAATTGATTTAAGAAATGTTTAACTTTAAACTATAATTTTATTTTTTATATATACTTACAAGTATTTCAACATTTCATTTACAGCATAAAATCAATACGGTGTTTGCTCATTTTACTAAGTTTTTCTACTATTTATTCTGGTTCCACAGGAATTTTATATATATGTTTTTTATAGTTTATGTTGAGGAGTGCTTAGCCGTTCAATCTTTTCTGGAGCATCGTTGTTCTGAGATTTTTGGCTGGCAAAGTGCAAAGTACGTGAAGGAGAATATGAATCGACGGATATATATTCTTATCGCAAATACTGAGGCTTTTTAAGGCAAAAACCACTTGTGTTCTCGTAGTCATTTTCATTTTCCATGGTTGTTAAAAAAACGCTACTTCTGCTTTGAGCTTCATATTTTGCAGTTCTTCGTTTCCGGGCAAGATTTTCCCAAAACGTCTAATTAGGCATTCAATGAGTACAGTTAAATCCTTTTCTTCCAAATTCAGGTTAAACTTTGGTAACAGTTGAAAATCAAATTGAAACTTTCAGAACTTCATCGAAAAACCGCGTTTTAAAATCTTGCGTGACCGTGTCAATGAGTGGAATGTATGCAGAAACCCAGCTTTGAGATGGGTGATTGTTTCGATGACTCTGACGACCACATGCTATGGGGGTTTCCACTTCAACATCTAATTTTTCAACTATCTGTGTAGCATTTGAAAAAAATTGCATTAAAGTGATGATCAGCATTCATTCTTCGCGTGCACAATTTTTCTGCCCAAGAATTGAGCTAAAACAGTGCTACGGTACGGTCTTGAAACTTGAAAAAATGTTGTAAATCCTCTGAATATTTCAGATATCCTTCCAATCAAAACAATTTGTTCAGATTATGGGAAAAGCATGGTATCATCTCAGCGTTTGTAGCTTCTTTTTGTATTTCCTTTACAGCTCCACGATCTCCCAACATAACAATGCAACCGTCAGTGCCTATTGCAACGCATTTCTGAACATCCAGCCCTATATCTTTCACGTCTTTCAAAACAAACTAACGCAGCTCTCGAAAGTGAAATCTCCTTTCAACACTTATATACTTCAATACTTTTACTACTGTGATCAAATTGAAAGGTAAATTTCTAATTTATGTTTTTCGAATCAGCAATTTTTTTTCTGTAAGTTAATAGTACTGTTAATGACATCTATGCTAAATTTCACAAAATATTCATTAGTATTTGAGATACGCGTCGTTTTGTGAGGCTCTAAAAGTGAACTTTCGATTTTTACTATGTCTGAGTTTATTGAACAAAGAAGTGCGATAATGCACCATCTCATACATACTGCATTGGTTATTTGTGATCATTTTCAACTAATATCACGCCGCAATTACCGCATTCGTTTTATTTACCTTCGTGTAACTTCTGGCTATTCAGAAAATTCACATGACCACTCCGAGGACACTTTGAAGGAGATGAAATGGACAAAATTCACCTTTCAATTTGATCACGGTAGTATTTCCCTTATAAATGTTTGTACATACTCGTATATACATACAAATTTGGCTCGTACTTGCTTTCGTAAACATACAGACAAATGTGCCAAAGAAAGAATATGTACATTAGAGTGTGCCATTTTGAGGCAACCTTTTTTTTCAACTGAAAAACAGGCTCAAAACTTTCGAAATGTGTAAAAAAAAAGTCACTCAAAAGATGAGCTCTTAATATTAATATTAAGAGGTGCCTATTTCAAATTTTCTGTTTTCCATATAAATTACATGGAAAAAAAATTATTTTTTTTTGTGGTGGTTATTGTGCGGAGGTTTTAATGTGCACGCGACGGCGGCCAGTAGGGATGGTAAACTCGATTCCGATTCTACTCGAGAATCGAGTTTTCTCGTTAAATAATCGATTTTTCGAATGTCAAGAACCGGTTCTTAATCAACTTCGACTACTGAAAATCGATTTTTAAAAATGGGAAACTCTCCCTCAGCCACCTCCCCCCCCCCCAGTGGATCCGCCGCTGTAACTTACATGCCTTATGTTCCTGAAGGTACTTCCGTGGGTTCAACCTTTGCGAACTTAGCTTCTCCGTTCTTGTTTAGATTAGCGTGGAAACAATAAGAATTAAATTCAATCAACTAGGATCAGGAACCAAACTTTGAACCCTTAACATTGAAATCAATTGACACAACGATTGAAATTATTCACTACACCTTTGTACACATTTTTGGACCAGCAATAGGAAAAATAAAATTCTGTGTATTACCAATTCTAAAGTCGTTTCACGGCATAGTAGGCAACACAGTTAAATAATTGAAAGCAGTCATCCATACCGATAAAAATCTAAAGACTAGCACTAAGCAGGTATCACACGAATATACCTGCAATAATTGTGGAAATGATCTTAAGATTTAGGCTCAGTGATATATGAAATAAAATAGAGAATTCAAAAGAATTATAAGTGAAATAAACAAAATAATAATGACAATAACCTGTAGCCAAACATATATCTATTTTTTTTTATATTTATACTAATAAATAAATATGTACCATTTTGGTCGACCACTTATTGCCATTTTTCCGCTAGAGACATTATTCCATCAGTTTAAATCGAAATGTTCAGAACGGAAGCGAGTGAACAATTGTTGTGCTATACGAACTGACATCGTTTCCGTAAACTTCACAAATTTCATTGGTGGCTTGCGTGGCATTCTTCTCTGTTTTGTAAAAAAATTTCAAAATATAGCGAACTTCAACATTATGTTCACTCATTTTTGAAGAGCTGTAACTTTTTTTTTCAAATTCACCGAAATAAAATTGTTTTTTGTTGAATGAAGCTCATAATCTCACTATTCCAACACCATGACTGCAACGACATTTATTGACAAAATACGAAAAGAATTTTTCGACTACCCACTATATGTATACGTGAGGTGGAGTGGTAAATACTTACCTAAGCCTATAATAACAAAAGGAAAGAAGTAAGGGAGGACTAAGTTCGGCTACAATCGAGCATTTTATGCTCTTGCAACTTGCAAGAATCAAACCCAGGGAAACACTTTAAGGTGTAAAACCAATCATATAGAGTAAAAACAGCCGGATGTTCGAAAATCCTGATATTAGTTATTTAAAGGATAGGCACGTTTTCGTTTAAATTTATTTATGTTAGGCACAAAAAAAATACACTGTTATGAATAAAACACGCTCCTTTATATTCATTGGGATAACTCACATATTGGCGGTACAAAGTCACCAAGAAGTTCGAAAATCTTTATATTAGGTACATGGGGGCTAAAAGTAGTTTTGGTACAGACATACCATTATAAGAGAAGGATTATCCCTCATTTTCAGTTATATATGTCACACATTGACCGATATTTTGGATCAAAAGTCAACTATCAGTACCGAGGTCTAAATATTCGGATTAAAAAATTGTTGATCATAAGGTGGCAGACACTAAAGACATTATTGGTGCAAAGTTTTATCCCGTTATATTAATTGCTTCTTGATTTGTGTACTGGAAACTGAACGAATCAAGTGGAAATTAAAATTGTGCTATATGAAAAGTGGGCATGGTTGTTGTTTGATCCATATTCACAATGTGACATAAGAATGTAAAAAGAATGCCGTGTACTAAATTTTGTCGAAGCCTGGATCTGTCCAGAGATATGGGATTTTACCAAAAAGTGGGCGGGTCCACGTTTTTCTTCTAATTTTCACACAGTTTCCTATAAAGCTCTCTTGTACCATCTCGGTGGTAAAATTTAATGTCTCTGGCGTATTAAGTTCTATATTTATCGCGCTTTTAGTAGTTCTTAACAGTATCGTTACACGGGGGTGAGTGGGGTTAACCTCCGATATCATCCATTTTCATACCGTCGGTAGAAGTTCTTATAAGATTTCCACTCAGGCTTTTGTTGTTGTAACTTCAGTGATATGTGCTTTAAACATATTGGATTCGTTTTTTTTTTTAATTTTGTCCACAGGTTCCCATTGCTACTGGAATCCTCTGACTTAAATTACAGCCTTATATCTTAATTCAATGCTTAGTTACGGCGCTTTATATGTTTTCGGTTAATGGCGATTACGCCCATCTACGAATTCGATTTTTTTTGTTCTAGGGAACCCACATACAAAGTCTCATCGAGATATCTCAATTTCTTCTCAAGATATAGCTCGCAGAACGAATGAATGGACGGACGGACAGACAGTCAACCGGATTTCTATATCCCTATATCTTTCTAGCTTAGTTTTAGGTGATACGTACAACAGTTATTTTTGAGAAACGAAAATTAGTTGATGAAATTTAAGTTTGAATGAAAAAAAACGAAAATTCCTATGTTAAATGTATGGGAACCTAAAAAAAAATAGCGACTCCTTAGAGTTCAGCTACAGCGCCGGGCTTGAGGGAAGATTTTCGTTTTTCAATCACTAACATTTGAGGAGGTAAAAGTTGAAAAAAAACTCAAAAATTTGTGAAGCATCCTAGTGTACATAAGTACTACAAAAAAAAATAAATTATTTCAAGCCAAAAAATGGAGATAATATTTAATTATTATTTATTAAACAACTAATTATTCAAAAGGTATATCATGATAAGAGGAATAACAGTCTGCTGGAATCAAAGCATCTAGGTCCTGCAGATGGTGCCATTTCTTCTCAGTTATCGTTAAATTTTGCGTGGACAAAAGTTTAGACTACTGAATTCTTATATTCTTATTATATTCTTATTATTCATACTGGATCATGGAGTCGCTAAACCGAACTCTGGCGGCTCCTTCTCTACCCATATACGCAAGGAGTTGTAGGTGGGAAGAAGCCGTTGGAAAAGAGGGTCAGCATCACGGTCACGGATGTGGTCACAGATGTGTAAAAGCTTGTGGGGAAGGTTGGTGAAGGAATCTACTGTCAGCAGCTCTCAATCAACTCAATTTCAGGCTTCCTAACTATGTATTGCAGTGGCTTCCAGTCCGAGATTGGAGTCATTAAGGTCGCTGTTGATTTACTACTCCAGAGTGCAGCCTCCTTCAGAGAAACAGCTCGCACGTGTCTCCCGCCGATAGCCTCTATGCCACCTACTCGTCAGGCCCCCCACTAAACTCATTGACTTTTGCGCTCGTGTCATTAAACTGTCCCTGGAATCTTTGGGTCGGTTTTAGAATACCGTCCCTGGATTTCGGGAGTAAAGTGGATATGGTCGGATGGAGGATGTTCTCCAGATCAAGAATATATCACATATAGTCATAGCCAAAAGAAACCAAAATTTCGAGATATGTGCGTTTAAAATTGAAAATTATGTATTTTTTCGATTTAAAATGAATATTCTGTAGTATAAAAATTAATCGCAAAATGTATTGCTAACCGCATAACTCAGCAACGCCTGGCCCAATTTGGCCAATTCTTCTTTTTAAATGTTCCTTGAAGTTCGCAGATGGTTTTTACGGCGAGAATTCTAATAATTGCTAAAATTGGCCCTTTTCTTTTCCCATACAAACTTATATAAAAATAAATTGGGTTTTTGTCTGTTCGCTATAGCTGATTAAAGCGTTGCATGAAATGAAGAATGATAATCCAATGAAGATGGTTTGTAAAAAAAAAATCAGAAAATGTTCATTTTTAACCAACTTATGAGCTGTACGTGCGGAATCATGGACGGGCGGATTTATTTGTTACATTTACTTACAATGCAAAAGGGCCATAGATTACGGAATTATTAAATCGCGATCCATCAGCAAGTTCGTCACGATGCCACAACATGACTTTTCAAACAACAGATATTTGATGGGCTTTATCGTGAAGCAACGTATGGTAAATATGGTGTTGTTAGATGCTGGATGTACTCTGTTGAGGGGAAAAATGAGGTTTGCTCACATTCTTCAGCAGATGGTGGATTGTAGTTACACCAGATCAAATTGATGAAATAAATTCTGCGGAAATTCCTGGTCCAGAGATAGATAGAGAATTATACGAGGTAGTGAAAACCATTGCATCGGCGTCGCTCACCAGACGACAATGGCAATTACAATTGCTGAAACATGATAATCACTGGAATCAAACAATGGACGATGCGGTAGCTACTTCGCATGTCACTGAAGTTCACACACTTTTCGTCATGATCATTTCAACATATCAGACTTCAACTCGGCATTAATTATGGTATACGAACAAAAATGATACTGCCGAAGACATTTTACATCGTAATGGATTAGAATTGGAAGTGGGTAATTACGATAGTTTTCACAACGAAGACGAAGCCATGAATTATCCAGTGAAGTTTCTAAATTCTTTGGTGAGGCTTGGTGTGCCGCCCCTGATTTGCATCTCAAAGTTGGATCTGTCATTCTCATGTTTCGCAATCTTCATCTTAAAGTTTTCTGATGGCCATTCACTTAGCAGTGATCAGAAACGATTATTTCTTTGGTCAAGTATCGTCTGGGTAGCCTAAAAACATTCATTTGAAGGCGAGCTAAAGTGAGAAGGTAAAACATCCCTTCTGCAGGGTTGTGCGATGGGTTTGGGTCCGGCCACGTAAAAAAAAACGCACGCAATGAAAAGGAACAACGAGCCTTGCTCAACCATGAAGAAATTCGAATAGCAATTACCTGACTGAAAAACAATAAAGCGGCGGGGGCCGATGGATTGCCGGCCGAACTTTTCAAACACGGCGGCGAAGGACTGATAAAGAGTGTGCATCAGCTTCTTTGTAAAAATGGTCAAACGAAGGCATGCCGATCGATTGGAATTTAAGTGTGGTCTGCCAAATCCACAAAAAGTGAGACCCAACAATCTGCGCAAACTATCACGGGATAAGTCTCCTAAACATCGCGTATAAGGTTCTATCGAGGGTATTGTGTGAAAGATTGAAGCCCACCGTCAACAAATTGATTGGACCTTATCAGTGTGACCTTAGACCTGAAAAATCAACAACCGACCAGATATTTTCCATGCGTCAAATCTTGGAAATGACTCGTGAAAAGAAACTCGACACACACCACCTCTTCGTCGATTTCAAAGCTGCTTTCGACAACACGAAGAGGAGCTGCGTTTATGCCGCGATGTCTGGTATCTCTGCAAGAGAGCAAAACGATCTCGCGACTAGTCTCCTACGTCGCCGTTAACAGATATAACTTCGAAATTGCAGATAACTTCGTTTATTTTGGAACCAGCATTAACAGCAACAACAATGTCAGCCTCGAAATCCAACGCAGAATAACTTTTGCCAACAGGTGCTACATCGGACTGAGAAGGCAATTGAGAAGTAAAGTCCTCTCTCTAGGAACAAAAGCCAAATTCTATAAGTCACTCATTATTCCCGTGCAAAGACATGGACGATGACAACAACTGATAAGTCGACGTTCCAACTTTTCGAGAGAAATATTCTTCGAAAGATTTATGGTCCTTTGGGCATTGGGACGGCAAATATCGCATTCGATGGAACGATGAGCTGTATGAGATATACGACGCTGTACGCTGGCTAGGTCATGTTGTCCGAATGGACGAAAACACTCCAGCTCTGAAAGTATTCGACGCAGTACCCGCCGAGGGAAGCAGAGGGAGAGGAAGACCTCCACTCCGTTGGAAGGAAGTACACTTATATTTTACACTTTTACAAGTATATTCACTAGCACTTCACTATATCGTTTCTACACATTTATTTTACATTATCTAGTGCAGAGAGCGTGTTAATTCCCGGATATGTTGTTTTCATTAAAAGTATTCGACGCAGTACCCGCCGAGGGAAGCAGAGGGAGAGGAAGACCTCCACTCCGTTGGAAGGAAGTACACTTATATTTTACACTTTTACAAGTATATTCACTAGCACTTCACTATATCGTTTGTACACATTTATTTTACATTATCTAGTGCAGAGAGCGTGTTAATTCCCGGATATGTTGTTTTCATTAAAATTAATCCGAGCAGGAGGTCGGTTGTGCTTCTTCGAGAATGCGTATTGCTAATTAAACCCAGAAAAGCTAGCGGTACAACCGTTAGAAAATGTACACACTTCTTCCATTATAAGCCGAAGTTGCAAGCCCAAATAATGAGAAAATTGCCTGTTGAAAGACTTCGACGTTGCGACACTTTCTCATTGTGTCCTAGATTTTTGTAGTTCAATATATACAACTTTAAAGATAGCATTTAGAATTATTTTGGGACTTATCTACTAATTTTTTTTATTTTCGCCCTAGAAAGGTTCATTGGTCGTCAAGGGATGACACATTTAGCGACAACGCAACCAACTTCGTTAGCGCCAACTAAAAACAGTGCGAGCTGAAAGAGACTTTTCTAGCGCAAGCTCCAAAATTTATGGGATTCGCCCCCACAGAAGGATTAAAATTCGGCTTTATATCAGTCAGGCCGCCGCACTTCGGCGAATTATGGGAGGCAGAGGTGAATTCCTCAAGTTCGCTCACGCGGCAACGCTATACTTACAACGGAAAAGCTCTCAATACTACCGGCCAAAGTGTAGGCCATTTTGAACCCCCACTAAGGAGGAACATTAACTCCAGCACACCTCCTAATCGATTGCTCTCTGCAAGCAATGCAACCTGCATTGCTTCTTTTAGGAATTTGGCGCCAATTCGAGATACCAACTGCAGCTAGGTCCGTCTCCACCAGATCTTTTCTCTGTTGCCCCAACAGATATTGTGATCGTCCACGCCTCTACACTCTATATAGCATGACAGGGAAAACTAATGATCTATATAGCATGACAGGAAAAAAAATAATGATATATAAAGTTTGATCTTTGTTCGTTGATAGAGGACTTTTCTTCTCAATTGACTGATGTCGAGACTGACATTGTTATTGGTGTTAACACTGGTTCAAGATATACAAAATTATCTACGATGTCGAAGTTATGACTGCCAATAGTGACGTGGGAGCCGAGTCACGAGTACGACGACTGTTTGTTTGATCGTGATTGAGAAAATATTTTGTCTTGCCCTCGTTCACTGCCAGACCAACTTACTTTGTTTCCTGGACTGCTGAAAGCAGAACTAACGGCGAGGATGATATTAATATCATCGGCTTACGCCAGCAGCTTTACACTCTTATAGAAGATTGTACCTGCTTGATTAAGTTGTGCAGCTCGAATTATTTTCTCCAGCAGTAGATTCAGATATCGCGGAAAGAGGCAGCTTCTTTTCGCGCTGTCAAAAGCTTTTTCTCACGTGTCTTTTCCAATTTCCAATTTTCCAATCATTTTTTACACGAAACGATACCTTATTCCATCTGTTATGAATTAAGTCCATAGAAGAAAGAATAATAAGTTTGATACAAAACATTTATCCCATTCACTTCAGTAATGTTAAAAGCAGATGCACCCAAAAATTAGTTGAAGATATTAAAAATGAACAAGAACAGGAGAGCGTGATATTAAAGGAACATCCAAAAGCCCTTAGAAATGCGACAGAAAATAAAACAACAAATTCACGAAGGAAAATACGTTTAATGTATATTAAACTAGCTGACCCGGCAAACTTCGTTCTGCCAAAAATAGATTTTTTTTCATTTCAAAAATTACACTGGTATTGGTTTTAATAGAATATGAACGATTTTTCCTAATTTCATTGTGTATACTTTAACAAAATTTTTACAAATCTTTCTTTTGTAAACATTGAACGGGCAGATTTTCGATATGATCCAAACATTCAATATATCGCATCTGTTCAAATCGGTCAGATGTCAGTAGTTTGTCAATATTGCAATGCAGTAAAATTTAAAAATGAACCGCCAGGGTTATGTTGCGCCGGGGGAAAGACGTTGCATTCCATGTATAATACCGAGGCATCTCCGAGTAAAGCAATGTTCTCGCGAACGGATCACTGGCGCAAGTTGCAAAGAAACTTGTTAAAGTGGTTGCTGGTGGTATTTCCGTTCGCTGTACTATGTTCTCTGCGTTGAAATAAACTCGCTGGCCATTCTCCAAATGAGCTGACAGATGCACAACAGTAGGATGGCGTTCATGAATTGCAAATGAAAATATTCTCCAGATTACTTCATTGCAGTTCACATATCTGCCCATTTGAAATTTGCTAATTTCATCTCGTTCAACGCCAATAACCGCCATATCGCTTCCTTTGGTGACATATTTGCAAACATACTTAATTGATTTTATTGAACTGAAATACTCAACATTTATATGTGTTTTGAATGCCTTAGACAAAATTGGCGAATATGGAACGATCCATGTGTTATCAACCACGAAATTCTTTCCTTTCAATTGAGTGATGAATGTTCTGCCATTGTCAGCGGGTGAGCGACGCCGATAGAGAGGGTATCCGTCGCTTCCAGTTTGAGTTTCCGAAATAAAAGCACGGGGACAGCGTTTTTTGCATTTACTGTCCGACATACAAACCGAAGATGGATCGTGTTCTCCGCATGGCCCATGAACCATATTGGCCATCACCACTTCGTGCAACTCTGGATCTATTTCAACATCAGGAATTTCGGCGGAAATGGTGTCATCAATTTGGTCAGGTGTAATTTTCTCCACCATCCAAAGAAGAATGTGTGCGTGGGGCAAACCTCTCTTCTGCCACTCTAATGAGTACATTCAGCATCGAACAGTGCCATATACACGTTGTTTCGTAATAAAGTCCATCAAACATCTGAGTTTTTATTTAAACACGCGTGCTGTAACATCGTGGCGATCGCTTGGTGATTGACCGGGGTGCAATAGATTCGTAATGTCTGGCCATTTTGGATTGCAAGTTAATGTAACAAACAAATCCGGCCGTCCATAATTGCGCACGTAAGTCATCGCATCCTGGGAGTACTCATGCATGTGTCTAGGACTGCCAATGTATGTCGATGGTAAAATATAGAGTCGACCAATATCTGTAATATCCGCATCACCATTCATTGCATCTCTTAAGTGAATATACTCTTCAAATCGCAACTTCGACTGATTGTATTGCATGTAATTAAGTCGTTCTGTCTCAACTTTAACATACATGTCAACTGCATACTGTTGAAATAACCGTCCATATCTCAGTAAATGGTTGTCATAGGTTTGGCGAATCATCATTCGATATGCGTAAAACTTCATTGAACTGACTTCTTTATTTGTCTCGACACCTAAAAGCTTAAATTACCTATATATATGAAGTAGCAAACAAAAATTTTTTTTTACTAACCATTCACCGGATTTATCATCTTATATCCTAAGTGATATCCGTCTTCTCTACGGCAGAACATGAGCCGATATTGCATTGCGTCGTAAGACCGATGTGTCTCACTTATCCGTTTTAGTGCGTTTTGATTCTGCTAACAATATCACGCGACTGCAAATTTTCTCCAACAACAACAACTGATATTTCGCTAACTGTAGGTGCATTATATTGTCTTTCATGTGACCCTGTTGGTCTTTTGCCCGCTTGTATGATTATACTATGATCATCTGTTGGCATACGTTCCAACGAAATCGTAAACAGTTTAATGAGGCCATTGTGTTCGTGTAACATTTGCTGCAATTGTTCGATTATTTCTCTTTTCGTTGTATTGAAGATAGCACAACGCCGATTTACTTCATCATGTGAATCTCCCAGAAAGTAAATTTGGAGATATTTGTGTTCTTGATCTGGATGCGGCAACAGCGATCCAGCGAGATGAAACATTTGCCCATGAACGTGTATAATTGGAGGAAAGCTCTGTAGTTTCTGTCGAATATTGTTTGGCAAAAATATCTTAAACGTTGGATTGTAGTTTTGTTCATTTACAATTTGCTTTAAGAAATGGCTCGAGTGAGGAGATTCACCGTAAAGCAGCTGGAACAATGGCTGTGGTGGTGGAAGCAATTCTGGCAACGGTTCATTTTTAAATTTGACTGCATTGAAATATTGACAAACTACTGACATCTGACCGATTTGAACAGATGCGCTATATTGAATGTTTGGATCATATCGAAAACCTGCCCGTTCAAAGTTCACAAAAGAAAGATGTTGCCGCTGTTGTCGTCGAATAATCGCATGTTGTGATCTTACTTCATCACTTTGGCGAGCAGGAACTTCCTTTCTTCTCGATCGTTGTTGCTGATTGTGAACTTCCCTTCTTCTCAATCGTTCTTGCTGATTGTACGTTTGGTTGACATCTTCTAACTGGTGCGTGCTACTCTCCAGCAGTCTATTTCGTGGTGATACCCTCTCAATAACACTTTCTCTTTGACGTGCTCTGCTATTTCGTGTTCTCCTTGCGGCCTGGGAACTCCGAGAAGTGTTACCATACGTACTGATTCTTGACATCGTAACAAATATCTAATTGGAAATGATCATTCATTTGCATAAAGTTCATATAAGGTTTTACGGACCAATAACTTACCTTTGAAAACTCCAAAAATGAATGAATTAAACTAAGGAAGCAGATCAATTGAATGATAAATTCCAATGTACATAAATCGGTATTCGCCAACACGCTAAATCACTTTCACTAAATAACTCACTTTTTAAAACAAAATATATCAATATATCAGTAAAGCAAGGCGCATTTTTATTGCCCTCTAAATTTTGCGTGTTCGATTGCAAAGCAAAATTGACGTTTAATTTAATTTGTGTTTGTTTCATAAAACTGCCATTTCCATAAACCAAAAATAGCACGTAACACAACCAAAATTACCATATAACCGCTGCAGCAAGAACAACCAAAATGTCGTGCTAGGTGGAAAATGAGATAAATATATGGTGGATTAACAACCAAAATAATTAAAGATTGTAAGGAAGGTACCACGTCCCCTTTTTCGATAACGCCAAGCTTTATGGGTGAGAATGGTGTTGTTTCCTATAGCTCTATATCAATTTTCATGTTCCTACCTTAAACACTTTTGAAGATATTCACCTTGAAAAGTTCAGTTTGTAAGGGAGGTGCCACGCCCCCTTTTCCGATTATCCCTTCTTTTATGTGTAAGAAGGCTTTTGATACCATATAGGTCTATACCAATTTTCAGGTCCCTACCTTGAACCCTTCTTCCCTTCACAGATATTCTGCTTAAAAATTTTAGTTTGTATGGGAGGTACCACGCCCCCTTATTCGAAAGCCCCCGGTTTTATAGGTGAGAGTGGTGTTGTTATCCTGTAGCTCTGTACCAATTTTCATGTTCCTAACTTAAACACTTTTGAAGATATTCGACTTGGAAAATTCAATTTGTATGGGAGGTGCCACGCCCCCTTAATATTTTATTCTGATTTTCAGACATGACCTGCGCGTGGTAATAACAAACAAATCCCCCAAAGGAAGTATTTCATTTGGTTCAGCCGTTTTCGAGTTTTAGCGTTACAACTTTACACCATTTCATTTTTATATACATATATATAGGGTGATTTTTTAAGAGCTTGATAATTTTTTTAAAAAAAAAACGCATAAAATTTGCAAAATCTCATCGGTTCTTTATTTGAAACGTTAGATTGGTTCATGACATTTACTTTTTGAAGATAATTTCATTTAAATGTTGACCGCGGCTGCGTCTTAGGTGGTCCATTCGGAAAGTCCAATTTTGGGCAACTTTTTCGAGCATTTCGGCCGGAATAGCCCGAATTTCTTCGGAAATGTTGTCTTCCAAAGCTGGAATAGTTGCTGGCTTATTTCTGTAGACTTTAGACTTGACGTAGCCCCACAAAAAATAGTCTAAAGGCGTTAAATCGCATGATCTTGGTGGCCAACTTACGGGTCCATTTCTTGAGATGAATTGTTGTCCGAAGTTTTCCCTCAAAATGGCCATAGAATCGCGAGCTGTGTGGCATGTAGCGCCATCTTGTTGAAACCACATGTCAACCAAGTTCAGTTCTTCCATTTTTGGCAACAAAAAGTTTGTTAGCATCGAACGATAGCGATCGCCATTCACCGTAACGTTGCGTCCAACAGCATCTTTGAAAAAATACGGTCCAATGATTCCACCAGCGTACAAACCACACCAAACAGTGCATTTTTCGGGATGCATGGGCAGTTCTTGAACGGCTTCTGGTTGCTCTTCACCCCAAATGCGGCAATTTTGCTTATTTACGTAGCCATTCAACCAGAAATGAGCCTCATCGCTGAACAAAATTTGTCGATAAAACACATTTCGAACCGAACACTGATTTTGGTAATAAAATTCAATGATTTGCAAGCGTTGCTCGTTAGTAAGTCTATTCATGATGAAATGTCAAAGCATACTGAGCATCTTTCTCTTTGACACCATGTCTGAAATCCCACGTGATCTGTCAAATACTAATGCATGAAAATCCTAACCTCAAAAAAATCACCCGTTAGATAAAATACAACGAATAATAGCTAACTTCACCGTTTGTAAAAAAAAATAAATGCCAGAGACGTATATTTTTTAAAAATAAAAGATAAAGAGGTTAAGATTTGAAGTGACTATATAACTTAGCTGACTTCGAGCGCGGAATTGAAGAGAGTATTCTACAGAGGTTTCAAATTTTAATAAGATGATAAGTTTACGCAAGTGAGGAAAGTTCTCTGATTCACTTGGGCGTGGCCAGAAACGATTCTTTTCCATATGACTCAAGCAGTTCACGACTTCCGGTTCTGATCCTCTGGGTAGCCTAAGAACATCCGTTTTAAGGCGAGCTAAAGTGAGAAGGCGAAATATCCCCTACTTAGGGTTGTGCGCTGGGTTTGGGACCCGCCACGTAAAAAAACACCCCCAATGAAAAAGCAAACACAGCCTTGGATGAGAGACCCCCCTTTTGATGACGACCATGGCAAACGAAATAAGGACTATGATTTGAGGGCATGCACCTGGAATGTCCGGTCCCTTAATTGGGAAGGTGCCGCTGCCCAGCTGCTAGATGTCCTCGTAAAGATAAAGGCTGGCATCACCGCCGTCCAAGAAATGCGATGGACGGGACAAGGACAGAGACGAGTAGGTCCTTGTGACATTTACTACAGTGGCCATATAAAGGAGCGCAAGTTTGGTGTTGGATTCGTGGTGGGAGAGAGACTCCGTCGCCGAGTACTATCATTCACTCCGGAGAATGAACGTCTAGCCACAATCCGCATCAAAGCGAGGTTGTTCAACATACGCCCCGACGGAAGAGAAGGACGATGTGACCAAAGATGCCTTTTGTGAGCGCTTGGAGCGCACTTATGAGCGATGCCCCCGCCACGATGTCAAAATCGTGCTTGGCGACTTCAACGCCAGGGTGGGCAAAGAAGGTATCTTTGGCACTACGGTCGGTAAATTCAGCCTCCACGAGGAAACATCCCCAAATGGGTTGAGGCTGATCGACTTCGCCGGGGCCCGAAATATGGTTATCTGTAGTACTAGATTCCAGCATAAGAAGATACATCAAGCTATCTGGCTGTCTCCGGATCCAAAAACCACCAACCAGATCGATCATGTTGTGATAGATGGAAGACACGTCTCCAGTGTTTTAGATGTGCGTGCGCCCCGAGGTCCTAGCATCGACTCGGATGACTATATTGTTGCAGGCAAAATTCGCACCCGCCTCTGTGCAGCAAAAAACGCACGCCAACAAACACAAGGAAGGTTCGACGTCGAGAAGCTGCAATCACAACTGACAGCCGAACGATTTTCTACTCGGCTTGCACTCCTGCTCTCTGAGAGCACTCGTCAACAACTCGGTATAAGGGAACTGTGGGACGGCATTTCAAGCTCCTTACGTACAGCTTCAACCGTTTTCGGAAAGTGCAAAAGAACAGCTGGTACGACGAGAAGTGCCGCGGAGAGAAAACAGGCTGCCTACCTCGCAACGTTACGATCTACCACAACACGTGCGGGATGGGATAGATACCGAGAGTTGAAAAGGGAAGCGAGACGCATTTGTAGACAGAAAAAGAAAGAGACCGAAATGCGTGAGTACGAAGAGCTTGATAAGCTGGCCGACATGCTCGAAAATTCTACGAAAAGATGCGGCGGCTTACAGAAGGTTTCAACACCGGAGCATAGTCTTGTAGAACCCCCCAAGGTGATCTAGCCACCGATGCCCAGAGCATACTTAAATTATGGAGGGAACACTTCTCCAGCCTGCTGAATAGCAGTGAACGCACAACACCAGGAGAAGGCGAACCCGATACCCCAATCGATGACGATGGAGCAGACGTTCCATTGCCCGATCATGAAGAAGTTCGAATAGCAATTGCCCGTCTGAAAAACAACAAAGCGGCAGGGGCCGATGGATTGCCGGCCGAGCTATTCAAACATGGCGGCGAAGAGCTAATAAGGAGCATGCATCAGCTTCTTTGCAAAATATGGTCGGACGAAGGTATGCCCAACGATTGGAATTTAAGTGTGCAATGCCCAATCCATAAAAAAGGAGACCCCACAATCCGCGCCAACTACCGTGGGATTAGCCTCCTCAACATCGCATATAAGGTTCTGTCGAGCGTATTGTGTGAAAGATGAAAGCCCACCGTCAACAAACTGATTGGACCTTATCAGTGTGGCTTTAGACCTGGTAAATCAACAACCGACCAGATATTCAACATGCGCCAAATTTTGGAAAAGACCCGTGAAAGGAGAATCGACACACACCACCTATTCGTCGATTTCAAAGCTGCTTTCGACAGCACGAAAAGGAGCTGCCTTTATGCCGCGATGCCTCAACACCAGCGCCGTTAGTTCTGCTTTCTCCAGACTGAACATGGAAGCAACGCGAATGGGTCTGGCAGTGAACGAGGGCAAGACGAAATATCTCCTGTCATCAAACAAACAGTCGTCGCACTCGCGACTTGGCTCCCACGTCACTGTTGACAGTCATAACTTTGAAGTTGTAGATAATTTCGTCTATTTAGGAACCAGCATTAACACCACCAACAATGTCAGCCTGGAATTACTTAGCATTACTCTTGGCAACAGGTGCTACTTCGGACTGACTAGGCAATTGAAAAGTAAAGTCCTCTCTCGACGAACAAAAGCCAAACTCCATAAGTCGCTCATGATTCCCGTCCTGCTATATGGTACAGAGGCTTGGACGATGACAACAACCGATGAGTCGACGTTGCGAGTTTTCGAGAGAAAAGTTCTGCGAAAGATTTATGGTCCTTTGCGCGTTGGACACGGTGAATATCGCATTCGATGGAACGATGAGCTATACGAGATATACGACGACATTGACATAGTTCAGCGAATTAAAAGACAGCGGCTACGCTGGGTAGGTCATGTTGTCCGGATGGATGAAAACACTCCAGCTCTGAAAGTATTCGACGCAGTACCCGCCGTGGGAAGCAGAGGAAGAGAAAGACCTCCACTCCGTTAGAGGAACCAAGTGGAGAAGGACCTCTCCTCTCTTGGAATATCCAACTGACGACACGTAGCGAAGAGAAGAAACGACTGGCGCTCTGTTGTTGACTCGGCTATAATCGCGTAAGCGGGTTCTACGCCTGTAAAGAAGAAGAAAAACAATTCCTGTGTCCGTAGCTAGTAGAGTAGTAGAATTTAAAATGTAAGTGGAGAGTTTGCGGCACAGTTCTAATTTAGATACATAAAATTCATGATTTTTAAACGAAAATAACATATGAATCTGAAATAAACCTTATTTAAAAAACATTTAAGTTTTTTTTTTTTTTTTTTTTTTTATTGAAACGTAACAAGGATTTGGTTTTACATTTCATTCAAATTGCAACTAGTGACTAACTTAAACTAACAAGCAATATTTTTCATAATTTATAAGGTACAACATAAAAGCTCTATTAAAAACTTTATTCAAAAACTAAACTTTGTGTTAAAAACTAAATATTATAATATCTGTTATTTGTTACTTGCTTAAAAGGTCACGAAATGTTGTCCTTTTCAGTCTGCACCTGCTATTTCGAGTTTCTCCCAGTTGTCGGGCTTCAGCGTTTATGTGATTTTGTAACCTTGTAGCATGTTTCGATGCCGTTTCGTGAATGACTTCCCGAACCATTTTTATGCGGAGATCTCGATGTAGATCTGAATTGCGTATGTACCACGGGGCATTTACAATTTTTCGCAGGACTTTGTTTTGGAATCTTTGCACCGCTTCGATGTATAACGGTGCAGCGCATCCCCATAGTTGGATACCGTATGTCCAAATGGGCTTTAACGTTTGGTTGTAGACTAGGATTTTATTTGAGGTAGTTAATGGTGATTTCCTGCCGATTAACCAGTTTATTTTGTTAAATTTTAGTTTTAGTTCCGCAACTTTCCTTTGTATATGCTCCCTCCACTTTAATTTTTCATCCAATGTCAAACCAAGATATTTCGCTGAGGTGGAGTACGGTATTACCTCATTACCAATATGTAGGGGGATATACGTAGCACTTTTGTTAGTGAAGTTTATATGTACAGACTTCAACTCGTTTAGAGTAATGTTCCATTTCTGTGTCCATTCTACAATCTCGTTGATTGAAGACTGCATTCTGTTCGACGACTCGGATTGATTTTTGCCGGTAGTAATTATGCAGGTATCGTCTGCAAATGTGGCGATTGTGCAGTTTGGCGGCGTAGGCATATCGCTGGTAAATAGAATGTATAGAAGGGGTCCCAAGACACTTCCTTGGGGTACACCCGTTTTTATTGGCTGTAACGTAGTATACGATTGTCCCTGTTTGATTCGGAAGTAGCGGTTGCTCAGGTAGACGACCTGACGTCTTAATTTATAAAGTAAGCCCTGATGCCATACTCTATCGAACGCCTGCGATACATCAAGAAAAACAGCTGTGCAATTTTCTTTTTTTTCCATCGCATTTTCTATTACATCTGTTACTCGATGAACTTGATCTATTGTGGAATGTTGCGATCTAAATCCAAATTGATGAGTTGGTATAAGGCCATTCTCTTCAATTATGTTCTGAAGTCTTCCTACAATTACGGCTTCAAGTATTTTGGACAAAATAGGCAACAGTGAGATTGGACGATATGACGAGGCCTCTTGGGCGCTTTTTCCGGGTTTTTGTACCATAATGATTTCGGATACCTTCCATGACAATGGGACGTATCTGAGATCTAAGCAAGCGTTTATTATCGATGTAAGTTTTTCTAATGCTTTTTGCGTTAGTTTTCTTATTACATCAGCAGTCAACAAGTCGAAGCCGGGAGCTTTTTTTGGCTTAACTCTAGTTTTAATGATATTTTCCACTTCTTTAATTGATGCTCGTTGGATTTCTCCTACGTATTGTGATCGTACCAGCTGCGGTAAAGTTCCATGGGTCACAGAGGGACTAAAAGTTTTCGTTAGTTTCTCTGAAAAAACTTCCGCTTTTTCTTCGTCAGTTTTGGCCCAGGATCCGTTTGGCTTTCTGAGGGGTGTATTAGACAATATTGGTTTTCTTGCATTTTTTACTGCTTTCCAAAGGGAATAATCGGAACTTTTATTTGGCGTTAATTTCTCAATATAATTAGAAATATTTTGATTCGCGAGTAGTTTTATTTTGGTACTGAGAACCTTGGTTAAATTGTTCAATTCTGTTTTGTATTGAGGAAAACGCGTTATTTGCCATTTTTTACGTAATTTTCTCTTTTTCTTTATGAGATCTAAAATGTCTGATGGATATTTAGTATAAACACTTTTTTGTTTCGGAACAGGAGTACTTTTCCATGCTGATTCTTGAATCGTTTTCGTAAATATCTCAACTTCATCTTCTAAAATATCTTGAGTTGTTATATTTACTTTAACATCAATATTTTTGTCGAGCATTACTTTGAAATACTCCCAATCCGTAAGTCTATTAGAGAAATAAGGCGGTATGTTGATTTCTTTTAGATGGCCATTTAGGGTTAGATATACTGGCGAGTGGTCCGAGTTTAAGTCAAATCCATTTTCCATGGTAATGCAGGTCTTGGATATTTGTCGAGTGATGAAAAAGTCGATCAAGTCAGGTAATTTTCTTGTGTCGGAGGGCCAGTAAGTCGGCTTGCCAGTAGACATGAAGTCGCATCCAGTGGACATAGCAGCTTTAAATAGCTCTCTCCCCTTCGGTGTCGTAACTCTTGAACCCCATTGGGAGTGTTTTGCGTAAAAATCACCTCCCATGATGAACTTCCCATGGTGTTTTCGTATAAGTTCTGTGTACATATCCATTTTAATATTGTGTCTAGGTGGGCTATATATTGCGGTAATACTTATTTTTCCGAAAGTGGTTTCAACCGAAATGGTCGTGGTTTGAATTTCTGGGATACTTATATTAATTTCTTCGTTGTGGGGAATATTATCTCTGATAATTATGGCACTCCCCCCTCTCGCATTGTTATTTGGGTGGTTCGAGCAATATGTCTTGTAGTTTTTGAATTTGACGAAAATCTCATTTGTAAAATGCGTTTCTGATATAAGACAAATATCAATTTTTTCTACATGGAGTAATGTCTCTAGTTCTTTGCTACGTTTGAGTAAGCCATTTGCATTCCATGTCATAATTTTTAACGGTTTCATTTTTGCGTATTTCTTTCTTTTTGCTGTCGCTCTAGTAGAGTAAGTCGTTCATGGGTAAGTTTATTTTGCTCTTCTAGCTTATTAAGCTTGTTGAGAATTATCGATAGATTATTGGTAATATCACTAATAGCATTAGAATTGGTTTGGTTTGCAGACATATGTTGTTGTACGTGATTACTACCTTTAGTTATGCTGGCAAATGAGGGTTTTCCAGCTTGCGGACTTATATTAGTAGCTTCCTTCTGAGGAGCAGGAGAAGCTGTTGTACTTAGGCATTTTGATTGTTGGTTATGCTCTTTATTTTTTTCGGTCGCGTTTCTAATTTTTTGAAGTTGTTTTGCCACTTCACATCCCCTATAGTTTGCAGGGTGACTTTGATTGCAATTACAGCATTTTGGCGGTAGATCAGCAGGTTTTGTGCAATTTAGAGTAGAATGATTTCCGGCGCACTTCACACACCTTGGTGGTTTACAACAATAATTTCTAGTGTGACCGAACGCCTGACAGGACTTACATTGCGGCACTAGATTCGATGGCTTGATGGGCTCGAGTTTGACGACAGAATTTAAAATATGCTTAATTTCGTAAATTTTTTGGATGTTCTCTGTTTTTTCGAAGCATACAATAAACATATTTAAAGGATTTTTTGTTTTATATTGTAGTTTGTTTATGACCTTCGTAACTTTAAAACCCTGCTTCTGAAGATCTGTGACAATGCTTTCAGGCTCACATGAGTGATGTAGGTCTTTTATCATTACACGTATATCACGCGATTGCTTGTCCTCGTACGAGTACCAAGAAATTTGCGATTCATTTAATTTCTTTGTGAGTATTCTGTAGTCTGAACTATCTGTAAGGTTTATTTTGCATGAACTTGGGCCAGTGAGCTTAAGTGTATACGTATTTTTAACTTCCGCGTTTATCAAGGAACGCATCAAAGGTTGATTAAAATTCTCTGATATAATAATTGGCGGAGGGCGACGACTTATTTTTATAGCTTTTTGACCTTCTGCTGTGTTTTTCGGACTCGAAGAGTTCAGCGTTACATCCGGTGATGAATCTGCTTTACGTTTTTTACTTTCCCTCTTTTTTTTCTTCTTTAATAACCAATTTGTCTCGTTTTCCAACTCATCTTCGTCTGTTTCTGCGACAAAGGTCGATTTTGATGGAGAAGAAAACGTTTCGTTGGTATATTTGTTTAACGATTTCCTCAAGTTTTCATTTTGGAGTTTAAGTTTTGCATTTTCATTTTTTAATTCATTGTTTAATGTCTCTATTTTCGTAATGCGTTCGAGCAGCACACCTATTTGTTCACATTGTGTTCCCCCACCAGGAGGCGGGGTTTGTATGTCCATAGCGATCTTGTTAAATTGTGGTTACGTTACGTACAAAAAACTGCCTTACCAACTGCTTTACCGACTGTGCGTGCAGATAATGTAGTGTCCCTGGTCACCTACAACTCTGCGTAGACAGCTGGTTTGCCGTGCGACAGAAACAGCTGATAACCACTTAATTGTGCGGAGGAGAACTTTTTTTTGCGCGAAAATTAATGAGTGTTTTTTTAATTTGGTACTTTTTTTGTTATTGTTTTAATATTTAAACGATAAATTAATTATGGTTTTTATATACTTATTTAAACAATTTCAATCAAATTGATGTGCCACGGGTTGTCAGCGATGTAAGGACCTCCGGTGAATCTGCCAGCAAATTTCCACAGCCTGGATTGCAGGTAAATTAAAATAATTGAGGAACAAACTTAGCTGCGACCTTTCACATTGCAAACATTTAAGTGACATTAAAACTTTGGCTTGCTGGAAGTTAGCGAGTTCAAATGGATTTAATTTCTGATCACTAAGACTTTTTCTTATGCATAGCACACCAGTTTCGGCTGCAACATTTTTTTCTAAATAATTTCTAATAATAATCTAATAATTTCTCACCTTTTCGTAAGCAAAAGCTGAACTGTATTGTTTTTATTATTTAGTTAGAAATTTTCAGCCTTTTAAATATCTATCATCGATTTTAAGGCTGCCAAGACCAAAGAAACTTCTACTGAAAATAGTTGCTGTTCTCAAAATCATAAAAAGAGTTAGTTCGATCTGAAATTGAATAGCTTCAACATTAATGGAGTTGAAAACGGTTCTAATGGTGTAGACCTCAAATATTTTATATACATAAATAATTACACATTTTGTAAATTGTCCAGAGCCGGCCGTGTTAGTAAATCAGCAAGTAAAGATCAAATTTATATTAAAGCAAGTAAGAAAAGGCAAAGATCGGGAGCAACAGAACAGTTTATACTCTTGTAATTTGCTAGAATCAAAGTCAAGTAAATACCTTAAGATGAAAAACGTCAGCCAGAGAATCGGAATCTAAGCAATTTTATATAAATATCTATGCTCTACCGACACATTCGATTTAGAAACTTCGTTTGTTAGAAACAAATTCGACCAAATTCGACCAAACGTCGGGAAATTGTTTTCTTGGATATTTGGACACTACATTTGTCTTCAGTTTTATGCATGGGTAATGTCAGTGGAATTTTTGTGGGTCTCTTCGCGCGATGGTAGCAATTCAGCGGTCTATTTCTGTTGAAGTTTTCAGGTTTTTTTTTTGCATGTAACATTGGAAATAGTTTTAAAATTCAATATATGCTTAAGGACATTGAAAACAATTTTTTTGACCTGATTGAAAATTTCTTCGTACGTCTTTCCAGACTGACGAAGGTCAAAAATATGAACAAGTAGGGCAGGTGTACAGCTGCAGCTTTTTCTCATTAAAAAACCTGAATAATACATTTTAATATATTTTAAACTAAACCTTTTTAAACACATCCTTACTAGAAATCAATAATATTATTAATACGAGTACCTTGAGGAATTTTAATTCTTTAAACAACTGTTTCTAATTAGCTGTCGCACTTAATTCACCTTTTATATCGTAACGCCTTTACCATTTGGGAAAAAGATAAGAGGACTTCAACTGTGCAACTACAAAACTGAGCGAATTCAGTGGTACATAAAGTAACACAAACAATGTAAGGTTTTTAGGAATATAAATAAGGGTATACCAAAGCATTTAATCATTATACAAGGTGCGTTCCAAAGTAAACAGGGCTTAAAAAAACAGAACAAATGGTGTTTTCGGCAAAATCAATTTATTTTATTCAAAATAGTCTCCTTCTGCTTCAATACAGCTTTTTGCACGGTCCAAAGGTATGTCGAACGAGTGGTTTGGCCGCCAGTATGCCGGTGCATGACTTTTGAATGCATAACGCTTTCCTTTCATAGGCAAATACATTTTTCTGAAAAGGGAGAAGTCGCACGGTGCCATATCAGGTGAATACGGGGAGTGGTTAATGGTTAAAATGTGATTTTTGGTCAAATAATCGGTCACAAGCGTCGATCGGTGAGACGGATTCTGAAAGTTGAATGTTGGCTCTTTGTTTGATGCTCATTTTCGCACCGAGAACACAAACATATTGACATTTCAAACGCAATACTTTGGAACATACTGTATTAGAGATGAAGTTCTCTCTTCGGTCAAAAAATTATAATTTTTTTTTTTTTTTTTTTTTTTTTTTTTTTTTTTTTTTTGATAATTATCAACTGCAATGCAACATAACATATTTTTCTTTTTTAACACTAGCTATGTAAATGCTCAGTTTTATCATAATATTTTTTCGTATATTGTCAAGCAAATTTGTAATTTATTTCCCTGATGGGATATACTTCGATTAATGTTTTTATAAAAGTTATTTGTTTGCAATTATATTAGAAAATACCGGGCACTTCTCACGTCTATGACGAACCATATCTTATCAGGTGCATTTAACTTTTCAAGCTTGTAGACGCCATAAACTCGGGAAAATTTGGAAATATTTCAAACCCTTAAACTATAAACAAGCGATTAGTAAGATTAAAAAATTGTATAATTTAATACTATAAAATTATATACATATGTATGTAGTTAAAACAAATAAAAACAAGTAAAAATTGGCAGCTTACAGGAATCAAAGCCAGGGAAATACCTTACGATGTAAAACGTCAACCATTGGATCCGAATCTAAGCAATTTTATGTACACATACACTACATACTTGTATACCTTATATACTAACCTACATTCGGCATAAGATTTGTTAGAAAAAACCAAAATGATTATAATTGGACATGGGACCTATTACGGATAATATCGACCCGATTTTATATGTTAACAATGTATTATCAGCCACATAATAAAAAAAGGTACCTCACATACAATCACCAATTATATGGAGCAAAGTCAATTGTATGTTCGAAAAATTTGATAATAGTTATATGGGGGCTAGGTCAAGTTTTCGCTCAATTGTATCTAGTTTAGGCGCAATGATGTACTTTTATTAGTAAAATATATTCTATAATTTTCATTGAGATAACTGAAATATTGGCGTATAAATAACTGTGCCCAAAAAATAAGGTGACATTGTATTTATTTTGAAAATTTTTTATTTATTCTTCCAAATCAATTTCATCCCCTTCAAAGTAATCCCCCCCCGATGCACTTATGCCAACGGATTTTCCAATCTTCGAAACACTGGTTGCAGTCACTTTCCGGGATGGCCTTCAGTTCCGCCTTCGCTGCGGCTTGAATCTCCTCCATCGTATAAAAACGGTGTCCCCAGAGCTTGGTGAACAGCCAGAAGTCGCACGGCGCCAGATTAGGTGACCGGTTGGAAGGAATTCATAATGCAAAACACCACGATAATCGAAGAAAACAGTCAACATGACCTTTATTTTTGAACGACTTTGGCGCGATTTTTTTGGCTCGGCTATCTTTTGGCACGATATTCGCTCGATTGATCGGTTGTTTCGGGGTCGTAAGCATAGATCCAAATCTCATCGACACCCTGGTAGTCGGAAAGCACCGTTTCACACACTTCAACGCGACGCCTTTTTTTCCAAAAAATTCAATGTTTTCTGTACCAGTCGAGATTTGACGCGCTTGAGGCCCAAAACATCCTTCAAAATGATATTGGCTAAGCCTTTCGATATGCCAACTCTATCAGCAAGGTCTCTCATTGTTAGTCGACGATTTTTCAACACCAAATCTTTGATTTTTTGAACGTGAGCTTCGTCGATTGAGGTTGATGGTCGCCTTGGACGCTCTTCGTCTTCGACACGTTCACGGCCGGCTTGGAACTCACTATACCACTTGTAAACATTTTTTTAGACATAGCCTCATCATCAAAGGCTTTCTGCACCATCCTCAACGTATCCGCAGCAGAAAATTGATTCCGTAAACAAAATTTAATGCAAAGCAACAAATCAAAAAATTTCGACATCGCAAAAAACGAAAAACTCACTTTTAGCAACTCACAAAACGACACGTATCTCAAACAGTAATGAATATTTTGACATGAAACTTAACATAAATGTAACTGACATTACTACCAACCTAAAAAAAAAAATAATTCTCCAAATCCTTCGATGCGCGCAGTTTAAATTCAATTGTCACCTTATTTTTTGGGTAAGCATTAAGTCACCTGGAAGTTCAAAAATCTTTATATTAGGATTATGGGGCTCAAGGAAGTATTGACCTGATTCAACCCATTTTGAACACACAGAATTACTATTATCAGGAATTTCCCCAAATATTTGATCAGACGGCAACTATAGATACAGAGATCCACATATTCGGTACCTAGGGTCTTGAACAGTTTTGGTTGGAATTGGATAATTTTTGGTAAAATACTGGCATACTTTAAGAGAATTATTACTATAAATTTGTATTACATATGTTCTATTAAATACATCTTGATTTGTGCATTGGAAAGTGAAAGAATCAAATGGAATTTTAATTTGTTGATTTTATTCAATATAAAATGCTGAGGATATTCAAAGCTTTGATAGCGATAGGGTATACCGAGGAAAAAGGAAACAGTTATTTACTCTGAAAAATCCTGAGATAAAGGAGAATTCATTCACGAGTGCATCGGCAAAAAAATTAAAAGGTGACGATAAAGAGCACGTGCCAGAGGTAGATGTGCTGCAATATTCGATCATCGACTTTACTATGGTTTTTTCGACACTCTTGTGTTTTGTGTGGTGTTCAAATATTATTAAAAGTGTGTAATGGAAAATTGTTTTTAAACAATGCTCCCAATTTGGTTTCGCATTTAAAATTGTGGTGGCATAGGAACGATGTCTGTAATTCAAAATATAGTTTAACATGTCAACATTGACATTGAATCAATTCACATACGATTTTTATAAAAAGAAAATAAACGAGTTTAAGTCTATCCTTACATATTGGAAATTAAGTACTCCCGTACTCCACCTTGCCGAATTATCTTGGAATGACGTTGAATGCAAACTTAAGGTGGAAAGAGCAATTTCAAAGAAAAGTTACAGAACTAAATCTAAAATACAATAAAAAATAAGTTGGTTAATCGGCAACAAAACAACCTTAACAACATCAAATAAAATCTTAGTCTACAATCAATCGTTGAAACCCATTTGAACATTGAATTCAACGATGAGGATGCGCTGTACCGTTATACATTGAAGCGTCGTAAATATTCCAAAATAAATTTCTGCGAAAAATTCTAAATGCCCCGTGGCACAAACGCAATTCAGATCAACATCGTGATCTTCACATAAAACGGGGTCGGGAATTCATTCCCAAAACGGCATCGAAGCATGCCACAAGGTTACAAAATCATGTAAACGCCGATTGTAATTTAATGATGTATTAACAAATTCAGCTGTATTGGCGAAGTTTTCATTCAAATGTATCTATTTTAGGCACAAAGATACACTGTTATGATTAAAACACGCTCTTTTCTTTTCATTTGGATAACTCACATATTCGGCGATATTTGCGATACAAAGTCAACGAGAAGTTCGAAATTCTTTATAATAAGTATATGGGGCTAAGGGAAGTATTCGTCCAATTCAACCCATTTTCGACATACAGACATATCAATATAAGAGGCCGATCAAAATTCAACAAAATTCGATCAAAAGTCAACTATAGGTACCGGGGTCTAAATATTCGGTACCTTGAGGCTTGAACTGTTTCTATAAATTTGAACAATTTTTGGTCATAAAGTGGCAAAGGCTATTCGTGCAAAGTTTTATCCCGTTATATTAATTGCTTCTTGATTTGTGTACTGGAAACTGAACGAATCAAGTGGAATTTAAAATTGTGCTATATGAAAAGTGGGCATGATTGTTGTTTGATCCATATTCACAATGTGAAATAAGAATGTAAAAACAATGCCGTGTACTTTGTCGAAATCGGTGGGTCGGTGCCACGTCTTTCTTCTAATCTTCATACTATTTCTTATAAAGCTCTCTTGTGCCATCTCGGTGTTAAAATTTTGTCTCTATAATGTCGCTGGCGTATTAAGTTATTGATTTATCGCGATTTTAGTAGTTTTTAACAGTACCGTTATATGGGGAGTAACCGGGGTTATCCTCCGATTCACCCATTTTCACAATGTTGGTAGAAAATTTTTAAAGGATGTATACATTAAACTTGTTAGAGGGCGGGACCCCGCTCACTTAAAAAAAAAATTGTTCGCAGATGCCCCTTGATCCTCTGTACCAATTTACAGCTTTATACTTTAATTAACTGCTAAGTTATGGTACTTTACATGTTTTCGGTTAATGGCGATTTATTCGATTACACTCATCTACGAACTCGAATTTTTTGAAGTGAAACTTCTTTACGCGCGCTTGGCTTGGGGAGTAAGCTGACGAACGCGTAACGAAAAGTGTGATCAGGCGAGGCGAACGTCCGAAATGCTTTGCTCACGTTTGCTCACTTCACAAAATGTTCTATTCAATTCCAATCACTGAGCGAAACACATCGTTGAGTAAAATCAGCTAATGTTGACGAACCGCTCATTCGCGTACAATGTGAGCCTTCGGGCTGAAATGCTTTGCTCACGTTTGCTCACTTCACGAAATGTAGAAACTTTTGCGTATGAGCTGATTCAAGGAAAAAGTGAGTTTTGCAGTTCTCTGATACATACCAGGAACTGCAAAACTCAGTTTTTCCTTGAATCAGCTCATACGCAAAAGTTTCTATTTAAGTCCAATCACTGAGCGAAAGTGAAAATGTTGCTCTATCACGAGTTACCAGTATTGACGGACTCTACATAGTACCAAAAGACAATGATAATAAATTTTATCATGGGCGAAAAAATGATACATCGATCATATCTTTAAAGATGAATTTCGCCGATTATCGTTGAACCCATTGTCAACAATAGGTAGAACGATTCTCGATTTTATGAATGACAGAAAAAAGTTGTCCATGGTTACTTTTAATTGCCAAAGTCTCAGAAAACACGTATCGGACTTGAGCGATCCCGCAATTGATTCAAGCAATATCCTGTTTTTATCAGAAACCTGGTCAAATGACGATGAAAATATTGATATCCCGAATTTTGATTGTATTGCGAAATTCTAGCGTAAAAATGTTAGATCAGCAGGAGTGGCAATTTATCAGAAATCGAATGATACCTCGAATATAGTAACTTCGAACATGGACATTCTATTACGACATATTCGTGAAGTTGATATTGGTCAGTCATCAATTGGTGATATATGTGCTGCTCACTGTGTTTTGGACGATGGAACAAACATCATAATTGTAGTTGTTTACATTTCGCCCAATAACACAGTTAATAATATCATAAAGTTTATATACAGAAGTCTTATGATTTATGGTCGCGTAGGTTCTGAAGAACTAGGAGAAAACTATCATACGTTGCCACTAATCTTAGCAGGAGATTTCAATATCAATTTCGCATCCGAAGATGGACAACTCTTGATAAACTTTCTACGAGATAAATTAGAATTACAAATGAATAATGACCGTAATGAGCCAACTACAAGACATAGAACAACAATCGATGCAGTTTTTTCTAGATTTCTGTCTAATTTTAATTCTAAAATATATGTATCGTATTTCTCGTATCATAAGCCTATTGTCTCAGTTTTACAATCAACCACAGTAATTACTGATGTAACCAAAAATGAAAATAACGAATAAAACAATGAAAAAAAAAATTAAAGATCTATGCAAAAATATTAATTTACTACTGAAAACATAAAATAAATTTAAATATTTGTAGGAAGTTAATATATGTGTATGTGCATACATGTATATATTGCACACACACATTTATATATATATGTACATATAGATTGAGCGAAAGAAGTTTCACTTCAGTCGTGCGGTCATAAGCACACTCACTTTTTTTTATACTAGGGAATCTACATACCAGGTTTCATGGAGATATCTCACTTTCTACTCAAGTTACAGCTCGCACGGACGGACGGCCGAACAAACAGACAGTCCACCGGATTTCAACTTTTCTCGTCATCCTGCTCATTTATATATATATATGTACTTATATAACCCTGAGCAGAACTATAATACTGTATGGCAACTGGTTGCAAGAGTATAAAAATAGTTGGTTTCAACGGGAGAATTCAGCTATCCAATTTGCCGGAAAATTGTCGTTGATCGTCAAAGTTCTGACAAAAATTAGTATTATATTTGGAAAACGGTCCTCATCTCAACCGTTTTCAACTTTGCATTTATAATTAGAGTTTTTGCCTAAGTAATATTCTCTAACTCATTCACTTAGTGTGATTCTTCAGAAAGAATCGATCGATCTGGAAGAGGCATCCAATATGATAGATGGCAGCAGTAGAAAGTTAACCAAACTGACCAAATTATATATTATAAATATACAGTGAAAGCTCTCCTCGCGGACAGTTCTTATCGCCCGACAGCTCTCTTTAGCTAACAAATTTCTTGGTCCTATTTTCGCCTTGTTTCAGGAAGGAATCATGTTCCCTTAAGCGGAGCTCCCTTGGACGGACGCGGACACTTTTTTATGACGAAATATCTCCCATGAGAGCTTTATTCAGTTTTTAAATCACTGGTCGGCAAACGCATACAACCATTATTTAGAGTTTGTGCGGATGACTTGCTCTCTTCCCTCTCCCAAATTGTTATACAGTTTTCTCATAACTATGTACGAATTTATAAACAAAGAAGAAATCATATGCCCATACTTCTTCAAACATTTTTCTTTTCACTGTCGTGGCAGACAAGTAATGCGCGTTAAACTCTGAACACATAGAGAGCTACATCTGTCAAATGTTAAAACACACACTTCAAGCGAGATCTATCAAATGTTAAAATAAACACGTATTTAATATTTGACAGATGTCGCTTAAGGTCTGTCACTCGCTATGCTTTCAGGTTAAGCTGTGATTCCCCGTATTTTGTCCATAGATAAAAAATGCCGCAGCTACTGCGACCAATCGCTACTTTAGAAAAAAAGCAAAAAAAAACTAATTTAAAATTTTGTATATGTACTAATATCTAATAATAATTTCATTTAAGTTTATCATTAAAAATCTAAATTTCTTATGCATGAATATTTTACTTTAATAATACAAATTTATTTCGAAATGTTTGGAAATGTACTAACAAATTTATTTCATTAGTGGAGGGAACATTCTACATATTTGTTTTTTTTTTTTTAATTTTCCTCAAAACGCTCTATTGGGCGGACATCTTCCTTAGGAGGACGAAATCGCTGCGAAAGAGCTTCACGGTATATATTCACTATCTCATATCTACGAGAACTAGAAGCTCGGGGCCCATGTTCATTTCATATTGTTACGAGTAAAATGCCTTATATGTATGTATTTTTACAACAATTTCCCTCGGATGCAATATTTATTAATATTGTGTAATATGGTTATTTATGTTTAGGATTTAGGTCGTGCTTGAAAAATTTTATTTATAACTCACTGTAAAACTTACTGTATCTATAAAATAATATAAATTAACTGCTCGCTCACCTTTCCCGACTGAACATCCTAACTTTAAATTTAATTTTAAAGCATGTATCGAATATTTGACTTATTTTAATACTATTATAATAATTAATATTGTTCATATCAATATATAATTGGTTAAAAATATTATTCTTGTTAAAAAGAGGGTTTTATTGTTTTACAAAATGTGTTTCAAATACAAAACCAGTATATGTATTAGCGAAAGTACAACGTAATGTGTGCAGAAGAACTGCTTTTACAAGTATGACTTTCAAATAAAAATTTCTCGTAATAATTAATACTTATGAAGAAAATTGATTAAAACGTTGAAAATCTATTACTAAGAATATCACTTAATTATTACTTTAACTTTTAACGATGGGTTTTCTAAACTAATTAATTTATATAATGTGTAGAAATGTGAAATAGAACTCAACTGCGACAGAATACTATTTAAAGAAAACTTTGACCTACACCCTAAAAAATTACATTACGGCTTTAATATTAACAAGCTTATTTTTCACTCAGAAAAAAATTCCTAAATTGTGTGTTTATTATAAATAATTTTTAAAACAAGCAAAGAAGGGCTAAGTTCGAGTGCAACCGAAATAATAATACTTTAAGGTGTTAAACCAATCAAATAGAGTCAGTCGGATGTTTTAAAATCCTGATATTAGTTATATAGGGGTAAGGCAAAGTTTTCGCTCAATTATATATATTTTAGGCACAAAGATACTTTGTTATGAATAAAACACGCTATTTTATTTTCATTGGGGTAACTCACATATTGGTACATAGTCACCCCGAAGTTCGAAATTTTTGGTATTAAGTATATTGGGGCTACGGGAAGTATTGGTCCGATTCAACCTATTTTTGACATACAGACTTACCAATATTTTCGATCTAAAGTCAACTATAAGTACTGGGTGTACATATTCAGTGCCTAGAGGCTCGAACAGTTTTTATTGGATTTAAACAATTTTTGGTAATAAGGTGGCATATACTGCAGACATTACGAGTATTCGTGAAAAGTTTTATTCCGTTATATAAACTGTTTCTTGATTTGTGTACTGGAAAATAAACGAATCAAATCGAATTTAAAATTGTGCTATATGGGAAGTAGGCGTGGTTGTCGTCCTATTTTTACTATGTGGCATAAAAAAGTCAAAAGAATGTCGGGTTCCGAGATATGGGATTTCACCTCAAAGTGGGCGGTGCCACTCCCAACGTCCAATTTGTACACTGTCTCCCATAAGGCTTTCTCTTACCATATCAGTGGTAAAATTTAAGTCTCTGGCGTATTTAATTATTGATTTTTCGCGCTTTAGTGGTTTTTAATAGTTCCGATATGTGAAACGTGAGCGGGTTCATCCTCCGATTGCATCCATTTTCACAACATCTGTAGAAGTTCTTATAAGATTTGTATTCACCAATGGCTTAGAAGATATGTAAACTAAACGGCATAAAGAGCGGGGCCACATATGCCCCTTGCCACTGCGATCCCCTGTGCCAAATTACAGTTTTATATCTTAATTGAATAGCGATTTGTGGGCGTGGCAATGGTCCGATTACGCCCATCTACAAACTCGATTTTTTTTTATACTAAGGAACTCACATACTAAATTTCATCGAGATATCTCAATTTTTACTCAAGTTACAGCTTGCGGGGACGGACGGACAGACAGACTGTCATTCATTATATATATTTACATTTATATATATGTATATAACCCTATATCTATCTCGATTAGTTTTAGGTGATACGCATAACCGTCAGGTAAACAAAACTATAATACTTGTACTCTGTAGCAACTAGGTGCAAGAGTATAAAAAAGCTGTACAGATGATTTTAATTCCTTTGCTCAAATTTTAATAGTACTTTGGTGAACATAGCAAATCGGTTGTTTGCTACTCCTAAAACTAAACGAGCTTAATATCGAGTGCGTGTATGGAATAACTGTTAATTGAAATATTATTAAAAGCTTTAGCTAAATTTCGAATTACGAAACTAAACTGTAATTTGGTGCAGAGTATTGCAGTAGAACGAAGCATTTGTTTGCCCGGTGTAGAATGTACAGCGGTCAAAAAAATATTCGACATGCAACGACTTCTGCGAATAATGATGCATAAAAACAATATTATCAACAAAAACAAATAACTTTTGAATGATTTCAGCTTCTATTGTGGAAGATATTGTAACTACAAAAACAAACTAAATCAGAAAGTTAACGGTATTAATATTCCAAAGCAGTTAAACAAGCAAAATAAGTATTCAACACAGATGGCTTTGCTAAATTTTTAAAAGCAAAACTGCGAAAGTACCGTTATGTGGAACAGCAAATTTTCGGAATTGAAATATATTGATATGTGTATACAATGAACGCAGTTTTACTTAAACTTTTGGCAAAATGGGGCGTAAACAAGCAGAGTTATCAGTCGGAATTAAAAATTTAATTATTACTCACTTTGAAACGGATTTTCTAAAAATCACATAACGTCTATGTATAATAAATAGGCCCAGAACAAGTGTTCATTATATAATAAAAAATTTAAATAAAGCAAATCGGTTGATAATAAACCAAGATCGGGTCGAACAAAAAAAATTACTGAAACAGGGGAGCGATGGTTGGTTCGCGAAGTTCAGAAAAAACCCAAAATGAATGCATCAATACTAAAGGGTGATTTTTTAAGAGCTTGATAACTTTTTAAAAAAAAAAACGCATAAAATTTGCAAAATCTCATCGGTTCTTTATTTGAAACGTTAGATTGGTTCATGACATTTACTTTTTGAAGATAATTTCATTTAAATGTTGACCGCGGCTGCGTCTTAGGTGGTCCATTCGGAAAGTCCAATTTTGGGCAACTTTTTCGAGCATTTCGGCCGGAATAGCCCGAATTTCTTCGGAAATGTTGTCTTCCAAAGCTGGAATAGTTGCTGGCTTATTTCTGTAGACTTTAGACTTGACGTAGCCCCACAAAAAATAGTCTAAAGGCGTTAAATCGCATGATCTTGGTGGCCAACTTACGGGTCCATTTCTTGAGATGAATTGTTGTCCGAAGTTTTCCCTCAAAATGGCCATAGAATCGCGAGCTGTGTGGCATGTAGCGCCATCTTGTTGAAACCACATGTCAACCAAGTTCAGTTCTTCCATTTTTGGCAACAAAAAGTTTGTTAGCATCGAACGATAGCGATCGCCATTCACCGTAACGTTGCGTCCAACAGCATCTTTGAAAAAATACGGTCCAATGATTCCACCAACGTACAAACCACACCAAACAGTGCATTTTTCGGGATGCATGGGCAGTTCTTGAACGGCTTCTGGTTGCTCTTCACCCCAAATGCGGCAATTTTGCTTATTTACGTAGCCATTCAACCAGAAATGAGCCTCATCGCTGAACAAAATTTGTCGATAAACACATTTCGAACCGAACACTGATTTTGGTAATAAAATTCAATGATTTGCAAGCGTTGCTCGTTAGTAAGTCTATTCATGATGAAATGTCAAAGCATACTGAGCATCTTTCTCTTTGACACCATGTCTGAAATCCCACGTGATCTGTCAAATACTAATGCATGAAAATCCTAACCTCAAAAAAATCACCCGTTATGAAAAATTACTAGGAGTTACGTAGGCGTAGATGTTACACCACAAACCATTAGAACTTATTTAAAACATAACGGATTTAAAGCTAGAACAAAAAGCAAATAGAGAAGGTCCTGAAAGAAGAATGCCTTAAAATCGATACAGAGATAACCAAAATTTTGGTGAAATCGATGCCAAGACGTTTGAGGGAAGTTATTCGTCGCAGAGGAAAAACAACAAAATATTAATTTTTCCTTATTATTACGTTTTCATTGAATTTTTTGAAATGTCGAATACTTATCTTGTTTATTTAACTGCTTTTGAATATTAATACCGTTAACTTTCTGATTTAGTCTTTTTTTTGTAGTTACAATAATTTCCACCAAATCATTCAAAAGTTATTTGGTTTTGATATACATAATTGTTTTTATGAATCATTATTCGCAGAAGTCGTTACATGTTGAATACTTTTTTTAACCGCTGTACATACTTACTATATTTCACAATCCATTACGATTGCACCAAAAATACTAGCTGAGGAGAAGGATAGTGTGTAATTGGGCGAAGTCGGTTTATAACAACGCCTACTCATCCCTATCATCGTTATATTGAGAATTGCTAAAAGTACAAAAATTAACTAAATAAATACGACTTCTGCATTGAACTTAACACATCAAATAATAAATATGTACATAAGGGCTTCAAAAGAATTTTGTGTGTAAATTGCCCTGGATGGCACCGCTTCCATTTAGGAGAACTTTAAGAATACTTCACAGATAAAACAATTTTGTATTTTATCTGACTTCACTTTCACTTCACGGTCTACACGGACAAATGAAACATCGATGCATGTATCGGCATAATACTTTGCAAGGCCAACTTCCGGTAGGCTTTATATACGTACCACATACAATAATTTGATGATCGGAGAAGCTTTTCTCTGGAGCATAATCTTCCTATGCACGACATAATCTAACCAGCGCATTTGTTGGATTTTTAAGAACTTAACTATATCCATGTCACCGTAGAGCAAACTAAGTTCGTGGTTTCATCTTTTTTGGTACTCATCGTTTCCATAGACGGATCCAAAGACACTGCAAAGAAGTGTTGTTTAGAATGCTTCAACGGCCGTATAATAAGACAATAATGTAAATCAGAGCCGCTCAAAATAATGCGCAATTTATTTACCAACGCATACAATCACACATTTGATATCTGCTAGCGTATGATTGTGTGCGCGCGCTTGCTTAGTACACTGAGTGAAATCGTGCTATTTGGTTATTTTGTTAAAAAAAATTTAGAAAAAAATAAAAAATTATGGTTTTTGATTTAAAAAGCAATTAAGAACAACAATAATTTTAAGATAATTTTTTTTAACTTTCCATGATTTTTTCCCATAGTGACTTCAAAATCGTAAGTTTTGATTCTCATTAAGTCCTCTATATGCTTATTCGAAACTGTATTCTTGTATTTCGAGTGTATTTTTGACGCTGGCAGAATTAGCGTCATAGCGTACATTCTCCGACTGCATTTGCTTGCCTATACTCCGAGTACAGGCATGAAACATTTTGAGCGGCTCTGATGTAAATCGTAATTTTCACTTGTTTGTAAGAGTTATTCAGAGCTTCCTCCAAGCTAAGGTTGTTGGTGGTATTTATAGTGGTTCCGGGATGGAGAAGGTCCATCACTTTTCAACTAATTATAGCCCCCATTCGTTCTCAATATGCGAAGTAAAACGCGTTTTCTAAAACCTCGATTTGAAAGGTCTAAGGCCACACCGATGGAGTCATGTGTAGAAGACCCGCCATGTAAAAAACGCGCGAAATGAAAAGTATAATATTCTATACGAATATACAGCTGCTAGCGTACGCCGATGATATTATTATTAGCTCTGCTTTCTCAAGACTGGATGAGGGCAAGACGACCTATCATCCAACAAACAGTCGTCGTACTCGCGATGTGATTCTCACGCTACTGTTGACAGTCACAACTTAGAAGTCGAAGATAATTTTGTCTGTTCTGGAACCAACAACAATCTCAGCCTCGAAACTCAACGCAGAATAACTCTTGCCAACAGGCGCTACTTCGGACTGAGTAGACAATTAGAAATAAAGACCTACCTCGACGAAAGAAAACCAAAATCTATAAGTCAGTCAGTATTCCCGTCCTGCTATATGGTGCAGAGAGATGGACGATGACAACATCTCATGAGTTGACGTTAGGAGTTTTCGCGAGAAAGGTTCACTTTCAGTGGAACGATGAGCTGTACGAGTGATATGGCGACATTGATAGTGCAGCGAATTAAGAGACAGCGGCTGTGCTAGCTAAGTCGTGTCATCCGTCGGGATGAAAACACTCCAGCTCTGAAAGAATTCGACGCAGTAACCGTCGGGAGAAGCAGAGGAAGAGGCGGACCTCCACTCCATTGGAAAGACTATGTGGAGAAGGATCTGCTTTCGTTTGGAATCTGCACTTTTCGAAAAGATGAAACGAATGCTATTAACTGCTATATTAACGCTATGCTATAACCGCGTAAGCGGTGTCTACGCCAGTAAAGAAAAATAATAAAACCACACCGAAAATGTCGACAATATTTAATAACGGGCTTAAGTATTCTACGCAAGTTCAAGATTGGAACAACCTTGGCAGCTGTTAGTTTACAAAAAGATTTTTGGCGATATTTACCCTGAAGAAGAACTAACAACTAGTTTGCTTGAAATTCTGCTTCCAGTAGAATCATTGGCGCGTTGAAAACGCTGAAAAAGTGTTTTGGGACTTGTTCTATTAACTACGAAAAGCTACACATTCAGTGCTAAAATCGTCGTGTGGACTTCAGAAAAATAGCTGAAGATATCAACATCTTTTATGGACCGACTAAACAAATTTTCGTTACAGGTTTGGTTTCAAAACCGGAGCGTACACTAGGGTGGGTCGATTCCGGACTTTTTTCGGTTCAGGATTTCTAATAGTGCGGAAAAGTTGCCTTAGTAACGGGTGATTTTTTTGAGGTTAGGATTTTCATGCATTAGTATTTGACAGATCACGTGGGATTTCAGACATGGTGTCAAAGAGAAAGATGCTCAGTATGCTTTGACATTTCATCATGAATAGACTTACTAACGAGCAACGCTTGCAAATCATTGAATTTTATTACCAAAATCAGTGTTCGGTTCGAAATGTGTTTCGCGCTTTTTTATCGTCAAATTTTGTTCAGCGATGAGGCTCATTTCTGGTTGAATGGCTACGTAAATAAGCAAAATTGCCGCATTTGGGGTGAAGAGCAACCAGAAGTCGTTCAAGAACTGCCCATGCATCCCGAAAAATGCACTGTTTGGTGTGGTTTGTACGCTGGTGGAATCATTGGACCGTATTTTTTCAAAGATGCTGTTGGACGCAACGTTACGGTGAATGGCGATCGCTATCCTTCGATGCTAACAAACTTTTTGTTGCCAAAAATGGAAGAACTGAACTTGGTTGACATGTGGTTTCAACAAGATGGCGCTACATGCCACACAGCTCGCGATTCTATGGCCATTTTGAGGGAAAACTTCGGACAACAATTCATCTCAAGAAATGGACCCGTAAGTTGGCCACCAAGATCATGCGATTTAACGCCTTTAGACTATTTTTTGTGGGGCTACGTCAAGTCTAAAGTCTACAGAAATAAGCCAGCAACTATTCCAGCTTTGGAAGACAACATTTCCGAAGAAATTCGGGCTATTCCGGCCGAAATGCTCGAAAAAGTTGCCCAAAATTGGACTTTCCGAATGGACCACCTAAGACGCAGCCGCGGTCAACATTTAAATGAAATTATCTTCAAAAAGTAAATGTCATGAACCAATCTAACGTTTCAAATAAAGAACCGATGAGATTTTGCAAATTTTATGCGTTTTTTTTTAAAAAAAAGTTATCAAGCTCTTAAAAAATCACCCTTTACTTCCTGATTCCAATGCAACTTTTTGTTTTGAGTTCGGATTGCATCTTCAACCCCAACTCCGGCCTTGAAATTTCGGAAATTCGCCTAAAATCGTGAAATTGTCTACCTAGCGTCTGAAATACGCATCTCATGGCAAAATGTATAAAACAAAAGTTATTTGCCACGTCATTTGCTACCGAAGTGGTATACGTGATCATGGCCGTAGGACGAACCGTTCCCGAGATACGAGCGAAAATGCGGCGCGCCACAGCGCAAGGTGAAAATCGGCTTGCGGCCACACTTCTTGACGTTGATTTTGCCGAGTGCTATCACTTATATTCTCTCAACAGAACACAAAACTCAAAATGTCTGTATCTAAATTTAAATTTACACAGAAATGTCCTGTGTTTGGCATATATCCGTACAATCTCTCTGAGTCCCAGTTACCTACTTACCAGGATGTTCTTTTGTGTTATCAGTTTGAAAGATTTCGTATAGGGCGACTCCGAGGCGACAACTATGAACCTAGGAGTAAAGAGGTTACAGAAATAGTAGCAAAAAAGGTTGAAAATACTTTCAAAAAATCATCTAGTCCGATAGTTTCACACACCAGAGTTGTACAAATGCTCACCACATACCATAAGAAATTTCTGACTCTTAAACAAATGTTTCTAAGGAACCCAATAGGTTTGAGCTCTAAAAGAGACGACTTTGTCTCTTCTGCCGGAAAATTATTTGACATCGCTGCTTGTAAATGCATTTATTTTTCTTCTTACACTTGTCCAAAGGAAAGGAACAACCATTTCTCTTGGACCAGAGAACCAGAAGAATTGGAAGTGTTGATCTACGTGAAACAAAAAAGAAAAATGAACGTAAAGAAAAGCTTTTAAAACGTCATTCAACATCAACACTTACCAGAAAAGTATCAGCTAGAACACGTGACCATTCAGATCAGCCAGACTCTCATACAGACGACAACAATGTAGGTGCGTCGCACATGGATTCTTCCAAAAACTATGCTGATGATGAATTTTCTCTTCCATCCTCTAAAACCAAACAAAACACACTAGTATTAGAACACACTGCTTTTGCTGCCCAAAGATTTGGAGTAAGTGATAGAGCAGCGGCCTTGATTGTTTCATCTGCTTTTGTGGATGCCAAAAAAGCAGGTTTGATAACAGAGGATCAGGCTAGCTTTGTCACCGACAAATGCAAGATTAGTCGGGCAAAAAAAAGTATTGGAGTTAAGCTCCAAAACACCAAAGTATTGACTCTGTATATGGGCTGTATTTTGACGGCCGTAAAGACAATACACTTACACAAGTCAGCGAAGGTGAAAGGTACTACCGCGACACTGTCAAAAAGGAACATATTTCTCTTATAGCGGAACCTGGTTGTCATTATTTTGGTCACGTCACCTCTCCTTCCGGGTCAGCTGAGGATGAGACGCAAGCTATATGACAACATTTACAAGACAATTCAGTTGATGTGGAACATCTACATGTTGTCGGTGCTGATGGCGCCAACACACAAAAACAGGTTGGAAAGGTGGAATCATTCGGAAACTAAAAGAAAGAATAGGTAGGCCATTACAGTGGGTTGTCTCGCTGGCTCACCTGTGCAAATAGAATTCTGAGATTATACATTTCTACTGACAAACCAACAAAGGAAATAAAGATTTTGGTCAAGTACATACTTACAGTTTACTAACCTTTGTGGTTCTCAATAAGATTCAACAGTTCAATCAAAGATGGCTCGCGCCATCTCTATGCTGCAATTCAGAGGTCGAAATATGTACTTACCTGCTAAACTGCGCAAGGTTGTCGATTCATCCATTCAACAGAATGCTTTCTTTGCTCTTCCAGAAAACATTCTCCTTAGTATGATGACTGACGAACGGATAGAAGTCAAAAAGTTGGCCCTTGACCGTCTTCTGGCAGCCAGAGAAGCAGAGTCTGACACTGTAAAAGGAAGGGTTAGATGTAATAAAGTGCCAAAGCTGAATTTCAAAGCTAATAATTATTACGATATGATTAAATGGAAGACTATTACCTTGACTGTTCCACCAGTTCTTTGTTCAGTTTCTAACGAAGAACTCATAAAAGGGCTGTCGGGAGACACCGCAGAGGTATGGAAATTTAGTGAAGTCCCCTCTCCCACCGTGGCAGTCGAGAGAACCGTCAAACTAGTGACAGAGGCATCTTCTAGACTTATTGGCCCCCAATCTCGTGATCGTTTTATACGCTCTACACTGAAATCTAGGTAACCAAGTTTAGTACAAAATATTATTTTATAAATAAATTTGACACAGATTCAGACTAAAACAAGCCTGACATATGGTTGGTTGGTTGGGTTGGGTTTGGGAGGAACCCGAAGAGCAGCCACCTCCACGCGGTGGGTTCTGGGTGACCAATACTGGTTAGCTGAGAGCTGCAACAATTTTCACTTTGCGCTGTGGCGCGCCGCATTTTCGCTCGTATCTCGGGAACGGTTCGTCCTACGGCCATGATCACGTATACCATTTCGGTAGCAAATGACGTGACAAATAACTTTTGTTTTATACATTTTGCCATGAGATGCGTATTTCAGGCGCTAGGTAGACAATTTCACGATTTTAGGCGAATTTCCGAAATTTCAAAGCCGGAGTTGTGGTTGAAGATGCAATCCGATCTCAAAACAAAAAGTTGCATTGGAATCAGGAAGTACTAAGGCAACTTTTCCGCACTATTAGAAATCCCGAATCGAAAAAAGTCTGGAATCGACCCAACCTAGCGTACACTTCTCCAACCTGCTGAATTGCAGTGAAAGCTTAACACCAGAAAATAGTGAACCCGATTCTACAAACGATGAAGCTGGAACAAACTTTCCATTGCCCAACCAAGAAGAGTTCACTCATTGTAAGCGTGCTATAAAGTGCAGAGGCACGTTACGAGTTTTCCAGTGAAAGGTTCTGCGGAAGATTTATGGTCTTTTGAGCATGGGCAACAGAAGATTCAAATTTATTATACGTTTATATACACACATATTTAATAAATTTAGTTTTTGCAGGCACTAAAATGAAGCATTTGCGAAGGATATCTTTTTTATGTTGCTTTTTTTCACCTAAAGGTTGTTTGTATTACCGAAAAATAATTGAGTAAGATGTAGGGTTATATACACATGTATGTATGTATATATATAGTATATATAAATGATTAGTGTGACGAGACGAGTTTGAAATCCGTGTGACTGTCTGTCTGTCCGTCTATGCAAGCAATACCTTGAGTGAAAATTAAAATATCATAATGGAACTTGGTACACATCTTCCTTGGCAAAAAAGTGACGACGAATTTCTCATGGGCGCAATAAGACCACTGGTACACCCATAAACACCATTAATTGAAAAGCTAGCAAATATCATTACTTAACACTAATTAAAGTATTCGAATCGGATCAATAATTCTCCCAGTTTCTTTATACCTCAAAGAAAAATATTAAAACTTCCAGCTGACTTTATACCGGAAATATCGGTAAATATGTGGGTTAACTTAAATAAAATAAAAGACGCGATAACAATGTGTCACTGGACCTAAACTGAATAAAATCTTGTCTTAGCCTCCATATAACTAATGACAAAATGTTTAACATTCGTATGACTTTAGTCTTTGTATATTGTTAGTGTTATGTGAGATAGGTACCTTAGTGAAACTCAGAGGGCATGTTTTTCAATACTACCTCTATATCGATATACCTAATAACTACTTGAATAAGATTTTCAAACTTTCGGTTGGCTTTATTCCTTCTAAATCGCTTAACATGTAAAATAGCTTAGTAAAATTAACAGAACGAAGTAAAATTAACGGAACGATATCTTCTTCTTCTTAATTGGCGTAGACACCGCTTATGCGATTATAGCCGAGTTAATAACCGCGCGCCAGTCGTTTCTTCTTTTCGCAACGTGGCGCCAATTGGATATTCCAAGCGAGGCCAGGTCCTTCTCCACTTGGTCCTTCCAACGGAGTGGAGGTCTTCCTCTTCCTCTGCTTCCCGCGGCGGGTACTGCGTCGAATACTTTCAGAGCTGGAGTGTTTTCGTCCATCCGGACAACATGACCTAGCCAGCGTAGCCGCTGTCTTTTAATTCGCTGAACTATGTCAATGTCGTCGTATATCTCGTACAGCTCATCGTTCCATCGTATGCGATATTCGCCGTGGCCAACGCGCAAAGGACCATAAATCTTTCGCAGAACTTTTCTCTCGAAAACTCGCAACGTCGACTCATCTGTTGTTGACATCGTCCAGGCCTCTGCACCATAAAGCAGGACGGGAATTATGAGTGACTTATAGAGTTTGGTTTTTGTTTGTCGGGAGAGGACTTTGCTTCTCAATTGCCTACTTAGTCCGAAGTAGCACCTGTTGGCAAGAGTTATCCTGCGTTGGATTTCTAGGCTGACATTGTTGGTGGTGTTTACGCTGGTTCCAAGATAGACGAAATTATCTACAACTTCAAAGTTATGACTGTCAACAGTGACGTGAGTGCCAAGTCGCGAGTGCGACGACTGTTTGTTTGATGACAGGAGATATTTCGTCTTGTCCTCGTTCACTGCCAGATATCAATATCATCCGCATACGCCAGCAGTTGTACACTCTTATAGAAGATGTTACCTTCTCTGTTGAGTTCTGCAGCTCGAACTATTTTCTCCAGAAGCAGGTTGAAAAAGTCGCACGATAGGGAATCGCCTTGTCTGAAACCTCGTTTGGTATCGAACGGCTCGGAGAGGTCCTTCCCGATCCTGACGGAGCTTTTCGTGTTGCTCAACGTCAGTTTACACAGCCGTATTAGTTTCGCGGGGATACCAAATTCAGACATCGCGGCATAAAGGCAGCTCCTTTTCGTGCTGTCGAAAGCAGCTTTGAAATCGACGAATAGGTGGTGAGTGTCGATTCTCCTTTCACGGGTCTTTTCCAAGATTTGGCGCATGGTGAATATCTGGTCGGTTGTTGATTTACCAGGTCTGAAGCCACACTGATAAGGTCCAATCAGTTTGTTGACGGTGGGCTTTAATCTCTCACACAGTACGCTCGACAGAACCTTATATGCGATGTTGAGGAGGCTTATCCCACGGTAGTTGGCGCAGATTGTGGGGTCTCCTTTTTTATGGATTGGGCAGAGCACACTTAGATTCCAATCGTTGGGCATGCTTTCGTCCGACCATATTTTACAAAGAAGTTGATGCATGCTCCTTATCAGTTCTTCGCCGCCGTGTTTGAATAGCTCGGCCGGCAATCCATCGGCCCCTGCCGCTTTGTTGTTTTTCAGACGGGCAATTGCTATTCGAACTTCTTCATGATCGGGCAATGGAACGTCTGCTCCATCGTCATCGATTGGGGTATCGGGTTCGCCTTCTCCTGGTGTTGTGCGTTCACTGCCATTCAGCAGGCTGGAGAAGTGTTCCCTCCATAATTTAAGTATGCTCTGGGCATCGGTGGCTAGATCACCTTGGGGGGTTCTACAGGAGTATGCTCCGGTCTTGAAACCTTCTGTAAGCCGCCGCATCTTTTCGTAGAATTTTCGAGCATGTCGGCCAGCTTGTCAAGCTGCTCGTACTCACGCATTTCGGCCTCTTTCTTCTTCTGTCTGAAAATGCGTCTCGCTTCCCTCTTCAACTCTCGGTATCTATCCCATCCCGCACGTGTTGTGGTCGATCGTAACGTTGCGAGGTAGGCAGCCTGTTTTCTCTCCGCTGCGACACGGCACTCTTCGTCGTACCAGCTGTTCTTTTGCACTTTCCGAAAACCAATGGTTTCGGTTGCAGCTGTACGTAAGGAGTTTGAAATGCCGTCCCACAGTTCCCTTATACCGAGTTGTTGACGAGTGCTCTCAGAGAGCAGGAGTGCAAGCCGAGTAGAGAATCGTTCGGCTGTCTGTTGTGATTGCAGCTTCTCGACGTCGAACCTTCCTTGTGTTTGTTGGCGTGCGTTTTTTGCTGCACAGAGGCGGGTGCGAATCTTAGCTGCAACAAGATAGTGGTCCGAGTCGATGTTAGGACCTCGGAGCGCACGCACATCTAAAACACTGGAGACGTGTCTTCCGTCTATCACAACATGATCGATCTGGTTGGTAGTTTTTCGATCCGGAGACAGCCAGGTAGCTTGATGGATCTTCTTATGCTGGAATCTAGTACTACAGATAACCATATTTCGGGCCCCGGCGAAGTCGATCAGCCTCAACCCATTTGGGGAGGTTTCCTCGTGGAGGCTGAATTTACCGACCGTAGTACCAAAGATAGCTTCTTTGCCCACCCTGGCGTTGAAGTCGCCAAGCACGATTTTTACATCGTGACGGGGGCATCTCACATAAGTGCGCTCCAAGCACTCATAAAAAGCATCTTTGGTCACATCTTCCTTCTCTTCCGTCGGGGCGTGGGCGCAAATCAGCGATATGTTGAAGAACCTCGCTTTGATGCGGATTGTGGCTAGACGTTCATTCACCGGAGTGAATGATAGTACTCGGCGACGGAGTCTCTCTCCCACCACGAATCCCACACCAAACTTGCGCTCCTTTATATGGCCACTGTAGTAAATGTCACAAGGACCTACACGTCTCTGTCCTTGTCCCGTCCATCGCATTTCTTGGACGGCGGTGATGTCAGCCTTTGTTTTCACGAGGACATCAACCAGCTGGGCAGTGGCACCTTCCCAGTTAAGGGACCGGACATTCCAGGTGCATGCCCTCAATTCGTAGTCCTTATTTCGTTTGCCATGGTCGTCATCAAAAGGGGGGTCTCTCATCCGAGGCTGGTTATGACTATTCACTGGAGTGTTTTTTTTACGTGGCGGGTCCCAAACCCAGCGCACAACCCTATGCAGGGGATGTTTCGCCTTCTCACTTTAGCTCGCCTTCAAACGGATGTTCTTAGGCTACCCAGAGGATACTTGGTCAAAGACCGGAAGTCGTGAGCTGCTTGAGTCACATGTAAAAGAATCGTTTCTGGCCACTCCCAAGTGAATGGCAATCAGAGAACTTTCCTCACTTGCGTGAACTTCTACACATGACTCCATCCTCCACGAACGATATACTTCAATTTAATGTCGAAAATATTTGGAAGTATATTACGGATATACTATCTACATGTAATGATTTTATTTACTCTAACAAGCCGGTATTAATTGTTGCAAGTTGTAAGATTATGAAATATTCTGTTACAGATGAGCTTATCTCTTCCTTACTTGTTATAAAGGGTGATTTTTTAAGAGCTTGATAACTTTTTTTTAAAAAAGAACGCATAAAATTTGCAAAATCTCATCGGTTCTTTATTTGAAACGTTAGATTGGTTCATGACATTTACTTTTTGAAGATAATTTCATTTAAATGTTGACCGCGGCTGCGTCTTAGGTGGTCCATTCGGAAAGTCCAATTTTGGGCAACTTTTTCGAGCATTTCGGCCGGAATAGCCCGAATTTCTTCGGAAATGTTGTCTTCCAAAGCTGGAATAGTTGCTGGCTTATTTCTGTAGACTTTAGACTTGACGTAGCCCCACAAAAAATAGTCTAAAGGCGTTAAATCGCATGATCTTGGTGGCCAACTTACGGGTCCATTTCTTGAGATGAATTGTTGTCCGAAGTTTTCCCTCAAAATGGCCATAGAATCGCGAGCTGTGTGGCATGTAGCGCCATCTTGTTGAAACCACATGTCAACCAAGTTCAGTTCTTCCATTTTTGGCAACAAAAAGTTTGTTAGCATCGAACGATAGCGATCGCCATTCACCGTAACGTTGCGTCCAACAGCATCTTTGAAAAAATACGGTCCAATGATTCCACCAGCGTACAAACCACACCAAACAGTGCATTTTTCGGGATGCATGGGCAGTTCTTGAACGGCTTCTGGTTGCTCTTCACCCCAAATGCGGCAATTTTGCTTATTTACGTAGCCATTCAACCAGAAATGAGCCTCATCGCTGAACAAAATTTGTCGATAAAAAAGCGGATTTTCACATTTCGAACCGAACACTGATTTTGGTAATAAAATTCAATGATTTGCAAGCGTTGCTCGTTAGTAAGTCTATTCATGATGAAATGTCAAAGCATACTGAGCATCTTTCTCTTTGACACCATGTCTGAAATCCCACGTGATCTGTCAAATACTAATGCATGAAAATCCTAACCTCAAAAAAATCACCCGTTATATAGTGTGGGCCATATAAAATTTAAATTTCGAAGATAGGGCGTAAAAGATTGAGTGTAGCGTTTGTTGTATGGCACGTAGCGCCGTCCTGCTGGAACCAAATGTTGTCCAAGTCTTCCTCTTCAATTTGCTTGAAGAACAATTCGGTTAACATTGCGCGATATTGCTCACCATTGATGGTTACGGTTCCTTCTTCATTTTAAAATTTACGTAAAACGTTAGATGGCCCACCCTTTAGCATGGATGTAGGACGATTTCGGTAATTTTAACACTGTAACATACAAATGTGAGCTGGAATATCACGTGCCAAATTTAATTGAAATCGGTCAAGCGAGTGTCGAGATATGTGCTTTCCCCTAAAAGTGGGCGGGACAACGCCTGTCGTTCTACTTTTGTAACGAATCCTTTAGAGTTCTCTCATACAATCTCTGTGGTAAAATTTAAGGCCTCTAGCGTATTCAGTTATTGGCTGAACTCGCTCTTAGTAGTTTTTAACAATACGGTTATATGGGGAGTGAGCGGAGTTATCAACCGATTTCGTCCATTTCCAGAATTTCGGTAAGAGTTCTTATAATATGAATGTAGTTTTGGAGCTTTACTGATTTAGGAGATATGTTCAATATCACGGGCGGACCACGTGCAGTTTTTCAAAATTATTTGCCCACAATTGACCCTTGTCAAATTCTTCTTCTTTTTTTGTCATAGAAGATAGCTAAAGATTCCAAGTGTAGCCAGACCTTTCTCCACCTGGTCTTACCAATAGAGTGGAGGTCTTCCTCTTTTTCTGTTTCCCCCGGTGGGTACTGAGTCGAATACTTTCAGAGCTGGAATGTTTTCGTCCATTAGAACGACATGACCTAGCCAGCGTAGCCGCTGTCTTTTAATTCGCTGAACTATGTCAATGTCGTCATATATGTATCTCATACAGCACATCGTTCCATCGAACTCGATATTCGCCGTGGTCATGGAACAATGGACCATAAATATTCCGCGCTATATAGCAAGACGGGATCAATGACTTATTGAGTTTGGTTTTTGTTTGTCGAGAGAGGGCTTGACTTCTTAATTGCCTACTCAGTTCAAATTAGCACCTGTTGACAAGAGTTATTGTGCGTTGTCTGAAACTTCGTTTGGTATCGAGCGGCTCGGAGACGTCCTTCTTGATCCTGACCGAGCTTTTGGTATGGTATGTATATATTTATATATTTCTTCAAAAATAATGCAGGTGAGGCTGTAACTGTCAATGGCGATTGTTATCCCGCCATCATAATCGACTATTTGATGCAAGAAATTTAATCTCGTGATCTCGGCAACATTTGGTTTCAACAAGAAGGCGCTATTTCTCACACATCGCATCAATTATTGAATTTATTTAGGGAACACTTCCATTAGCAGATAAACACGTTTAAGGACGGTCGATTGGTCACCAAGATTGCGTGATATCTCACCGTTAGACTTTTTCCTGTGGGAGTATGTAAAGTCTAAAGTACTATATATGCAACAATCCCGTTTTGATTCATGTCTTGGAGCGAAACATCAGGCGTATCATCCGCCAGTTACCAGTCGAAAGGCTCGAGTGAGTCATCGAAAATTTGACTCAACGAATGAACCATCAAGACGTAGCCGCGGTCAACATTTGAAAGTGATAAGCTTCAAAAAATAAATGCCAAAGAATGCATTATAGAATGATAATAAAAATTTCCCATAAAATTTAAGTTTCTGGGTTTTTTCTTTAAAAAGGTAGGGAACCTCGAAATGGATCACCCCTTAGTACAATTTCTATCAGACAAAACAATTTTCAAGCATCTAGATGATTTTATACTGCATATATTGGTGGTGTTACTTTAAGAGCATCTTTTTCAATCAATGTATGACTGATATATTTAGAAAATATGTTCCTGATTATACCTTAGCAATATAAAAGCCCAGTAGTTTTCTGCCCCAAAAATAGGATATATAGTGATTTCCGATAGACTCCCATCTTTGTTCAAAATGTGACTTTTTGGAAAATAAATGTTTTCTTGAAAATTATGTGGTTTGGTGCTTATTGTCACCAGATTTGCTCATTGAAAAAAAAAAGTGGTTGCCTTTTTTTATTTCGCTGGGTGTATGAAAAGAATTGGTTCAATATTTGGGCCAAACACAATACCCTTAGCGTAATGAATCCCGATCCTCTTCTTCAGTTTTACACATCATCTCAATACATATACTCGTGATACGTATATAGTTAATTGGGTTGAGTTATCAGATATATGTATCTCATTTGAGGATCATTATATTAAAATTTTGAGGTACGGGGAGTAAAATGTAGTTATAAAACTACTTTAGGATATGCATACATACATACATATATGTTAAGTTAATAAGATACAAATTTCTTACTCATTGTGATTGTGCTCCCAACATATTTGGTAAAAGAAACACTGGTAAGTGTTATTATTAACTTTTTCATGTTTATGAAAATAATAATATAACATTATTTGAAAGATTTGAAGTTTTCTGATCACTCTTTGCCATTTTTTTATTTTACAAAAATTAACACAATGTTATCCAAACAAATGGAATTAAAATCAAATAAAGGAACTGAAAATGGTTCCATAGGTTATAAATGTAAAACACAGAAATATATTATGTTACTCCTGAACTTCCGAAGAGTAAAATCATCTCCTTACCTTAAATGCCTGAGCATAATTGTATGTACATATATAAACGTAGGTATACACCTAATAATGAAATGCATTATGCATTGAAATCTTAGCTGCCTTCACGTCGGGGGGTAAATTGGAAGCGTGAAAACAACAAATGACTCTGTAATAAATGTCAACACCTTAAATTTAGAAGTTTTGATGGAGAGTTATGAAGAAGTAAAACCAATAATATGCTGCCAAGTAATTGTTCTCAACGAGAATAAAGAAATGGAAACAGAGTTCAGGACAAGTAATATAGTATGTATGTATGTACGTTAGGGTGTGCCATTCTGAGGCAACCTTTTTTTTTCAACTGAAAAACAGGCTCAAAACTTTCGAAAATGTGTAAAAAAAAAGTCACTCAAAAGATGAGCTCCTAATACTAATATTAAGAGGTGCTTATTTCAAATGTTCTGTTTTCCATATAAATTACATGAAAAAAAACATTTTTTTGTGGTGGTTATTGTGCGGAGGTTTTAATGTGCACGCGACGGCGGCCAGTCGGGATGGTAAACTCGATTCCGATTCTACTCGAGAATCGAGTTTTCTCGTTAAATAATCGAATTAAGAACCGGTTCTTGACATTCGAAAAATTCTGTTATTGTACACAGTAGACACGGATTACAGTCCAAAATAATCTTATATAGTATATTAAAATTAAATGCCGCTTTTGTATGTCCGCAATTTATGTCTATATTTATAGCTCAAGAACGGCTGAACCGAATTGGCTGAAAATTGGTGAGGAGGTAGCTTGGAACCTCGAGACGGGCATAGGCTACTTTCTATCGTTTTATGTTAAAAGTCACAACAATTCATAAATAAAAAAAAATATACTATATTTCAAAACATAAGCATGTCTCCAATACATATTCATGTAAGAATCATTTGAAAATTTTTTTCTTCAAAAATTCAAAATGAAATCCCATAACTACTGGCAGGGTACAGTGGTGAAAATTGGTGATGAGGTAGCTTGGAATCTCGGGACGGATATAGGTTACTCTCTATCGTTTTGCGTTAAAAGCGTTCTGGTGCAAATTGCTTTACATCAAAGTTTTATGTTTCAGGTAACGTGCTGTACATGTGCCTTTACTTTAAACAACTCAACAATAATTTTGGAGCAAAACGTACAACTGCATTGCCATTTGAAGTGGTCGATACTATCAATACGTCCATCATGGACGACAGCGGTTGAACGTATCGCCTAAAACAAATCGAGGTAGATATAGTATTACGTATGTATATACAAATGATCAGGATAAAAAGTGGAGTTGAATTTGGGTGACTGTTTGTTTATCCGTCCGTCCGTCCGCTCATTCAAACAATAATTTAATGAAACTTGGTATGCGCGTTCCTTAGAGGAAACAAAATTGCGCAGATTAGCGCAATCACAACATTAACAAGTCCACAAAACGTCAGTATCCTAAAACCTATAAAATGGTACACGTAAGCAGTAAACTAAGATATAAAACTGTATTTTGGCACAGGTTCGCAGTAGAAAGGGCATCTGTATGCAATTTTGAGAAAGTGTTTGAGGCCTCACCCTCTAATAAGTTAAAAGTATATATCTCCTAAACCACTGAAGCTACAACAACCAAATTTACTTATTGCTAATATTAAAAGAACTCCAACTGACAGAGTAAAAATGGATTAAATTGGAGAATAACCCCGCTCACTTCCCATATAACGGTACTGTTAAAAACTACTAAAAGCGCGATATGTCAAAAACTAAATACACCAGAAACATTAAATTTTATCTCCGAGAGGGTTTTATAAGAGCCCGAGTGAAAATTGGACGGTGGGCGTGGCACCGCCCATTTTTTGGTGAAACCCCATGTCTTGGGACCTGACTGACCGAGACAGTACATAAGATTCACATCGTATTTATATATCACATTGTGAAAACGGGTGAAATCAGACCAAAACCACGCCTACTTTCCACATAACACAATTTTAAATTCCACTTGATTCTTTCACTTTCCAGTACACAATTCAAGAAGTAATTAATATAACAGAATAAAACTTTGCGCGAATAATGCCTTTGTTCAAATCCAACAAAAACTGTCCAAGTCCATAGGTACCGAATATTTGAATAGAAATTCTGATAGAACTCTTTTCCTGCAATGCTAATCGGGTCATTATGCTCCTGAGCCCCCAATAAATAAAAATTTCAGAAAGTATTTGACTCATAATATTATGTCATTGTGCCTAAAATGATCACAATTTGAAAATTTTACCGCGAAAATTAATTTAGTGTTTTTTTATTAAATTTTTTTGTTTTATAATTCTATTTTGTTATAATCAACTATTTATTGATTTTAGACACCAGTGCATATAATTTGGAATAAATTGATATCCGCGAAGTATCAACGATGCTGAGGATCTCCAGCGAATCTGCCTGCGAGCATCCACAGCCTAAAACGCGCTTAAGGGGTTATATACACTTGTGTTGGTTGGAAAAATCGATATTTTTTTATTGCATTTTCTTAAAGTATATCCCTTTAAGATTATTTCTTGTAAATTTCATAGAGATCTGAGCAGTAGAACCAAAGTTACAGCTGTCAACAGCGCGCTCCTCCCATATGCCCCCAAGTACGTGCCAAAACTTTAAACGCGATTATCTCGAAATGATGTTTTTTAAAAAGTACCGTTGCGGTGAGCAAGGTTTCTAAAGAACCATGCGACCTATCGGTCTAATTTTTTGCTAGCTACTTGAAAACTACAATATCTCGTACTTGAACGAAGGATTTTTTATTTGAAACAAGAGTTTTTTTTTGGGAATGAAAAAAATGAATTTTTAGACACACAAAAATCGATCTTTTCAGTAAAATCATCACCACTTGCGTAAAAATGTTTATTTCGCCAAATCCTTCGTTCAAGTACGGCGTTATAATATAAGCTAAAGAAAACTCTTCTTTTATTTGATTGCAGATGAACCATTACCTACTTATCATGCTCACCGCAAAGCGTTAAAAAAAAAAAGTGTATCGACACAACAGCTGTAGTGCCAACAAATGGGCACATTTTTAACTGAAAAATTAAATTAAACAACTTTAAACATATATAAACATATCAACAGTGTTCAATTATTATTAAAAAATCCCGCCTTTGCAAAAAAAAATCTTAGAAAAACCGATTTTTTTTAGAAAATAAGTGTATATAACCCCTTAAGTTCACATAAATGGAGGAGCATACTCGATTGTTGACCGTACACTTTGACCGATATAGCACATTTTCTCGAAACGTAGTCTTGTATCTTAGATTGCGGTTTATTTATATACATCTGCCATGACTACCGCCCAAATTATTTCATTAATTTTGTTTTCTTTATTTTAATTTCATTAAAATAACGTACATGTTGCTCAAAGTAAACCGTTTAAAATTTACTTTAATGGCGGTATTGACTAAATACATATAACGGGTGATTTTTTTGAGGTTAGGATTTTCATGCATTAGTATTTGACAGATCACGTGGGATTTCAGACATGGTGTCAAAGAGAAAGATGCTCAGTATGCTTTGACATTTCATCATGAATAGACTTACTAACGAGCAACGCTTGCAAATCATTGAATTTTATTACCAAAATCAGTGTTCGGTTCGAAATGTGAAAATCCGCTTTTTTATCGACAAATTTTGTTCAGCGATGAGGCTCATTTCTGGTTGAATGGCTACGTAAATAAGCAAAATTGCCGCATTTGGGGTGAAGAGCAACCAGAAGCCGTTCAAGAACTGCCCATGCATCCCGAAAAATGCACTGTTTGGTGTGGTTTGTACGCTGGTGGAATCATTGGACCGTATTTTTTCAAAGATGCTGTTGGACGCAACGTTACGGTGAATGGCGATCGCTATCGTTCGATGCTAACAAACTTTTTGTTGCCAAAAATGGAAGAACTGAACTTGGTTGACATGTGGTTTCAACAAGATGGCGCTACATGCCACACAGCTCGCGATTCTATGGCCATTTTGAGGGAAAACTTCGGACAACAATTCATCTCAAGAAATGGACCCGTAAGTTGGCCACCAAGATCATGCGATTTAACGCCTTTAGACTATTTTTTGTGGGGCTACGTCAAGTCTAAAGTCTACAGAAATAAGCCAGCAACTATTCCAGCTTTGGAAGACAACATTTCCGAAGAAATTCGGGCTATTCCGGCCGAAATGCTCGAAAAAGTTGCCCAAAATTGGACTTTCCGAATGGACCACCTAAGACGCAGCCGCGGTCAACATTTAAATGAAATTATCTTCAAAAAGTAAATGTCATGAACCAATCTAACAATCAAATAAAGAACCGATGAGATTTTGCAAATTTTATGCGTTTTTTTTTTAAAAAAAAGTTATCAAGCTCTTAAAAAATCACCCTTTATTAGGAAGATGGAGGCTTGTAGAAGTAGTGAACCGATTTAGATAATTTTTAGACGTGAAAGAGAACACTTTCAAAGGCGATTTATCTGAGAAGTTTTGTTCCTATGACCTTAATGGAAGTTGAATTATTTAACTTAAACTGAAAGAATCAGATGGAATTTAAAGGTTTAGTAGTTTTCATCTTAACCGTTATATGGCCGGATTACCATCCAATTTTACAAATGTCTATACCGTGTGAAGAGTACTCGAAAATATTGGCCCTGAGCAAGTCGGGCTTATATAGCTTTTTCAGGTTGTGGATGGTAGTACCGTCCACCTTTTAAAAATGCTTGAATAACGAATATAACGTATACATTTATTTTACGTTCCCATAATTTTGTTAAAATATCTTACCTACTGACTGCTATTTCGGTGTAAGGCCGAATAGAAGTTTGAGTTTTAAGAAAAATTGTGAAGCATCAAGATCTTGCCAAAAATATGTATGCTACAAGGTACATATAATTGTTGCAAACGAATGAGTATTACGGTTCAAATCTACCGCTGCCGACCCTCCTATGAAAAATGTTAATTCTTGGCACAACGTAAGCTCACTATTATATGATAAATAATTATACAAATCGGTATTTACTCATTAAAAGCGTAATAAAGGGTGATTTTTTAAGAGCTTGATAACTTTTTTTTTAAAAAAAACGCATAAAATTTGCAAAATCTCATCGGTTCTTTATTTGAAACGTTAGATTGGTTCATGACATTTACTTTTTGAAGATAATTTCATTTAAATGTTGACCGCGGCTGCGTCTTAGGTGGTCCATTCGGAAAGTCCAATTTTGGGCAACTTTTTCGAGCATTTCGGCCGGAATAGCCCGAATTTCTTCGGAAATGTTGTCTTCCAAAGCTAGAATAGTTGCTGGCTTATTTCTGTAGACTTTAGACTTGACGTAGCCCCACAAAAAATAGTCTAAAGGCGTTAAATCGCATGATCTTGGTGGCCAACTTACGGGTCCATTTCTTGAGATGAATTGTTGTCCGAAGTTTTCCCTCAAAATGGCCATAGAATCGCGAGCTGTGTGGCATGTAGCGCCATCTTGTTGAAACCACATGTCAACCAAGTTCAGTTCTTCCATTTTTGGCAACAAAAAGTTTGTTAGCATCGAACGATAGCGATCGCCATTCACCGTAACGTTGCGTCCAACAGCATCTTTGAAAAAATACGGTCCAATGATTCCACCAGCGTACAAACCACACCAAACAGTGCATTTTTCGGGATGCATGGGCAGTTCTTGAACGGCTTCTGGTTGCTCTTCACCCCAAATGCGGCAATTTTGCTTATTTACGTAGCCATTCAACCAGAAATGAGCCTCATCGCTGAACAAAATTTGTCGATAAACACATTTCGAACCGAACACTGATTTTGGTAATAAAAGTCAATGATTTGCAAGCGTTGCTCGTTAGTAAGTCTATTCATGATGAAATGTCAAAGCATACTGAGCATCTTTCTCTTTGACACCATGTCTGAAATCCCACGTGATCTGTCAAATACTAATGCATGAAAATCCTAACCTCAAAAAAATCACCCGTTACTATACAGTATACTACTTCACTGTATCTGCCAGAATACCAAAATGAGACTCCTGACTAACAAAGTCAGTAAATGAAGATTGTGACAATTAGAGACATGAGACAATCGTCTCAAGCAGAATACCGATATAAATCTTTAGTCTTGGCAATCCGATCGGATAAAAACTTTTCTTGAATATTCGCATAGCTGTAAAGCTTTAAACACAACATTCATTTCATCAGCTACTGCTGACCATTTTCCCTCCAATTTTGACCACGTAATGAAGCGTACAACCCAGGGGTTATTTTCATTGTGGCTTATGGAGAATGATATGGGGTGTATTGTTGGTGAAGAAAGGTACGCGCTGATTGCATTAATTTTTTTAATATGAAACAAACGCTATGGAACATATTCGTCATTTGGCTCATTAAGAAAATGGAAAACAAATTTAATATATTTATTACAAATCTAAACTCGCGGCTCTGCTCGCTCTGTCAAGGATATCATTTATAGTGATAACAATATAATGGAATAGTTAAATTGGCAATCTATATTTCTTATTAATATCGTAAATGACTTGAGGAATAGCACATACATACTCGTAAATATGTATGTTCTAACAACATCTGCACAGTCTCTGCATCTGCATCGTATATCGTTACACAGATATGCACAAGTATATGCTGCTTGTTACAGTCAATAACATTGCAGGAGTAGAGCAGTAGAGGGCATATCTCACGCCATATATCTAATCATATGGTAATGTTTTGTCCAATATTCATCGAACGTAATTCCAAAATCGACCAAATACTACACTTAAAAAAACACAGACTTGATCGTTCCTTTTCAATATTGCATTGTTCTGTGCAATGCTTCAGAAACATTTGTCTCATCTTGAATTATGATTTCCTTCTTCAGTTACAACTTTCACTATAATTCATATAGATGTATATGTAAACAAAAACCACTGCATAACTGCCAGTAGCTGTGTGATTTCATTTTGTATTTTTGAAGAAAAACATGTTCAAATGATTCTTACATGAATATTGAAGACATGCTTATGTAAAACGATAGAAAATAGCCTATGCCCGTCCCGAGGTTTCAAGCTACCTCATCACCAATTTTCAGCCAAATGGGTTCAGGCGTTCTTGAGTTATAAATATAAACATAAATTGCGAAATCGAAGGTGATTTTGCAAAAAAGACCGTGATTCGAGCGTAATACGCCGACATACAAAAAATGTGTTTCATTTTTATGTATAAGATAATGGAGTCTATCTATTTTTGACAATACCACGTACTATTAATATGAAACATTTAAATTAAATGTTCCCTGCGTTTCATGAAGGTACCTCAATTACCATCCCCGATGATATGGAGTAAATGGAGGATGTTCGAAAATTCGAATAATCTATATACATATATAAAAATGAAATGGTGTATAGTTGTAACGCTGAAACTCGGAAACGGCTGAACCAAATGGAATACTTCCTTTGGGGGATTTGTTTGTTATTACCACGCGCAGGTCATGTCTTAAAAGAAGGGATAATCGGAAAAGGGGGCGTGGCATCCCCATACAAACTGAACTTTTCAAGGTGAATATCTTCAAAAGTGTTTAAGGTAGGAACATGAAAATTGATATAGAGCTATAGGAAACAACACCATTCTCACCCATAAAGCTTGGCGTTATCGAAAAAGGGGACGTGGTACCTCCCTTACAATCTTTAATTATTTTGGTTGTTAATCCACCATATATTTATCTCATTTTCCACCTAGCACGACATTTTGGTTGTTCTTGCTGCAGCGGTTATATGGTAATTTTGGTTGTGTTACGTGCTATTTTTGGTTTATGGAAATGGCAGTTTTATGAAAAAAACACAAATTAAATTAAACGTCAATTTTGCTTTGCAATCGAACACGCAAAATTTAGAGCGCAATAAAAATGCGCCTTGCTTTACTGATATATTGATATATTTTGTTTTAAAAAGTGAGTTATTTAGTGAAAGTGATTTAGCGTGTTGGCGAATACCGATTTATGTACATTGGAATTTATCATTCAATGATCTACTTCCTTAGTTTAATTCATTCATTTTTGTAGTTTTCAAAGGTAAGTTATTGGTCCGTAAAACCTTATATGAACTTTATGCAAATGAATGATCATTTCCAATTAGATATTTGTTACGATGTCAAGAATCAGTGCGCCTTGCTTTACTGATATATTGATATATTTTGTTTTAAAAAGTGAGTTATTTAGTGAAAGTGATTTAGCGTGTTGGCGAATACCGATTTATGTACATTGGAATTTATCATTCAATTGATCTGCTTCCTTAGTTTAATTCATTCATTTTTGGAGTTTTCAAAGGTAAGTTATTGGTCCGTAAAACCTTATATGAACTTTATGCAAATGAATGATCATTTCCAATTAGATATTTGTTACGATGTCAAGAATCAGTACGTATGGTATCACTTCTCGGAGTTCCCAGGCCGCAAGGAGAACACGAAATAGCAGAGCACGTCAAAGAGAAAGTGTTATTGAGAGGGTATCACCACGAAATAGACTGCTGGAGAGTAGCACGCACCAGTTAGAAGATGTCAACCAAACATACAATCAGCAAGAACGATTGAGAAGAAGGGAAGTTCACAATCAGCAACAACGATCGAGAAGAAAGGAAGTTCGTGCTCGCCAAAGTGATGAAGTAAGATCACAACATGCGATTATTCGACGACAACAGCGGCAGCATCTTTCTTTTGTGAACTTTGAACGGGCAGGTTTTCGATATGATCCAAACATTCAATATAGCGCATCTGTTCAAATCGGTCAGATGTCAGTAGTTTGTCAATATTTCAATGCAGTCAAATTTAAAAATGAACCGTTGCCAGAATTGCTTCCACCACCACAGCCATTGTTCCAGCTGCTTTACGGTGAATCTCCTCACTCGAGCCATTTCTTAAAGCAAATTGTAAATGAACAAAACTACAATCCAACGTTTAAGATATTTTTGCCAAACAATATTCGACAGAAACTACAGAGCTTTCCTCCAATTATACACGTTCATGGGCAAATGTTTCATCTCGCTGGATCGCTGTTGCCGCATCCAGATCAAGAACACAAATATCTCCAAATTTACTTTCTGGGAGATTCACATGATGAAGTAAATCGGCGTTGTGCTATCTTCAATACAACGAAAAGAGAAATAATCGAACAATTGCAGCAAATGTTACACGAACACAATGGCCTCATTAAACTGTTTACGATTTCGTTGGAACGTATGCCAACAGATGATCATAGTGTAATCATACAAGCGGGCAAAAGACCAACTGGGTCACATGAAAGACAATATAATGCACCTACAGTTAGCGAAATATCAGTTGTTGTTGTTGGAGAAAATTTGCAGTCGCGTGATATTGTTAGCAGAATCAAAACGCACTAAAACGGATAAGTGAGACATATCGGTCTTACGACGCAATGCAATATCCGCTCATGTTCTGCCGTAGAGAAGAAGGATATCACTTAGGATATAAGATGATAAATCCGGTGAATGGTTAGTAAAAAAAATTTTTGTTTGCTACTTCATATAGGTAATTTAAGCTTTTAGGTGTCGAGACAAATAAAAAAGTCAGTTCAATGAAGTTTTACGCATATCGAATGATGATTCGCTAAAACTATGACAACCATTTACTGAGATATGGACGGTTATTTCAACAGTATGCAGTTGACATGTATGTTAAAGTTGAGACAGAACGACTTAATTACATGCAATACAATCAGTCGAAGTTGCGATCTGAAGAGTATATTCACTTAAGAGATGCAATGAATGGTGATGCGGATATTACAGATATTGGTCGACTCTATATTTTGCCATCGACATACATTGGCAGTCCTAGACACATGCATGAGTACTCCCAGGATGCGATGACTTACGTGCGCAATTATGGACGGCCGGATTTGTTTGTTACATTAACTTGCAATCCAAAATGGCCAGACATTACGAATCTATTGCATCCCGGTCAATCACCAAGCGATCGCCACGATGTTACAGCACGCGTGTTTAAACAAAAACTCAGATGTTTGATGGACTTTATTACGAAACAACGTGTATATGGCACTGTTCGATGCTGAATGTACTCATTGGAGTGGCAGAAGAGAGGTTTGCCCTCACACACATTCTTCTTTGGATGGTGGAGAAAATTACACCTGACCAAATTGATGACATCATTTCCGCCGAAATTCCTGATGTTGAAATAGATCCAGAGTTGCGCGAAGTGGTGATGGCCAATATGGTTCATGGGCCATGCGGAGAACATGATCCATCTTCGGTTTGTATGTCGGACAGTAAATGCAAAAAACGCTGTCCCCGTGCTTTTATTTCGGAAACTCAAACGGGAAACGACGGATACCCTCTCTATCGGCGTCGCTCACCCGCTGACAATGGCAGAACATTCATCACTCAATTGAAAGGAAAGAATTTCGTGGTTGATAACACATGGATCGTTCCATATTCGCCAATTTTGTCTAAGGCATTCAAAACACATATAAATGTTGAGTATTTCAGTTCAATAAAATCAATTAAGTATGTTTGCAAATATGTCACCAAAGGAAGCGATATGGCGGTTATTGGCGTTGAACGAGATGAAATTAGCAAATTTCAAATGGGCAGATATGTGAACTGCAATGAAGTAATCTGGAGAATATTTTCATTTGCAATTCATGAACGCCATCCTACTGTTGTGCATCTGTCAGCTCATTTGGAGAATGGCCAGCGAGTTCATTTCAACGCAGAGAACATAGTACAGCGAACGGAAATACCACCAGCAACCACTTTAACAAGTTTCTATGCAACTTGCGCCAGTGATCCGTTCGCGAGAACATTGCTTTACTCGGAGATGCCTCGGTATTATACATGGAAAGCATCGTCTTTCCCCCGGCGCAACATAACCCTGGCGGTTCATTTTTAAATTTGACTGCATTGCAATATTGACAAACTACTGACATCTGACCGATTTGAACAGATGCGATATATTGAATGTTTGGATCATATCGAAAATCTGCCCGTTCAATGTTTACAAAAGAAAGATTTGTAAAAATTTTGTTAAAGTATACACAATGAAATTAGGAAAAATCGTTCATATTCTATTAAAACCAATACTGGTGTAATTTTTGAAATGAAAAAAAATCTATTTTGGGCAGAACGAAGTTTGCCGGGTCAGCTAGTAGTTATATAGCAAAGGGGCTAGGTCAAATTTTCGTCCCATTTTACCCATTTTAGGCATAAAGATACACTGTTATTAGAAAACAGACTCTCTAATTTTGTTTAATATAACTCACATATTAGCCAATATATCCGGTATAAAGTCACCCGGAAGATATATAAGGAAAATATTGACCAGGATGTTGTACATAAGCTAAGAAAAGTGTTTAAGTGTGCGGAAGAATACAGGGCACCAAAAACGCTAACAAATGAAGCTACCAAATATTGCTGTATACTTTTATGTGCTTTAATACAATTTTTTGTTTCCGATATTATCCGAATTCTTAGAAAAATTCCCGATCATCATGATAGATAAACCCGTGAAAGACTTAACACAGGTGTTTTCTTTCAGACCAATAAGCCTCCTGCCCTGCCTTTTAAAATATTTGAAAAAGTCAAGGGTGTCTCCTTTCAAATAACGCAACAATTCGGGTTTCGGGCAAAACATGGAACTTATAAACAGCAGACATTCCGAGCGGAAATAATGTATTGATATCTACTTGGGCGATATCAGAGGAGCTTTTAGCTAAGCAAACTGGCGAAAAAATATAAATCAACAAAAGTGGAAGCATGTTACATTTTCAATAACACCAAAAATGTATCACCCGATTAAAATGAATAACATCTTAATACCAAAAACAAATGATTTATATTGGCTTGAAAATAAGAGCAGCGAATTTAAACTGGCTTTTAAACAAAAATTAAAAAAATTAGCCTCGACAACCAAGTTTTATTTTAGAATGCGGTATTAAAGCCGCATTATTCAAGTGTGGACCTGTGCAACAAGCATTGATATAAAACAGAAGTTCTCGTCAAAAACCTTAGAGCTTAGAGCTTGTCGAGTTTTAAATAGATTTAAGAATTTATAAATTAATAAAGATATATTAATTTAAATATTGTCAGGAAAAAGCACCATAAAAGTTTCAGACGTCGCAAACAAAATTTTATCAAATACGGCTTCGGTTTTATATGTCCACATAAGTTTATAAAATTTTAATACACTGTGCATAAATTACAAAACATGTTCCGAATAGGTACTCATCCACTATTTACTTTATCGGACTCTTTCTTCTCAGATTCAGAATGGATTATTACAGAAAATAAAAAACCTTATTTCTTTGTACTTATATTAATAAATTATAATATAAAAAAATGTTTTTTGCAACTGTTTTTTATACTTGATAAATTTTAAGTTTAGATGCCACTTTTTAATAATGTTGTCCAACGATTTTTTAGCAAATTCAAATCAAATCATTTGTAATCCTTATAATGAAAAAAATTAAATCCCTAGGTATTAAAAATTAGAATTTGGATTGGCGTTGAAAAAGATGATGACTTTATAAAACTTCTTTTCATGCATTAAATGCGGAATTCAGATGAATGGTCATTACTTGCGAAACCTAAATACAGCAATTAGGGCTTTTCAACGTAGTGTAAGCATTCGGCTCGCGCAGTGGAGATCTGTAAAAGTGTTATTTACAAGTCATCCCCAAATTATGTATGTAGTAAATCCATTTGTTAGAAAAGCATCACTCATACATATGTACCTGTACATATGTTTATATCGTGTCCGGGAGGAGGGTCAGCAAATTACTTATGGTCTACACGGGGTTAACTAAAATAAAAATTAACAAAACAATATATTATACATACACAAAGGCATAAGGCTAATTAATATTAAATCGCAGCTGAGAATCCCTACTTTCGGAACTGATTAAAGTAGAAAGTTAAGGGTTATATCTTTAATCTTAATAGATATGTCTGCACATATTAATGTAAGATTCGAGAATTTTTATTAAAATCAATAGTGTTTAATAAAAAATCTCAACAAATGAAACTTGAAGCAAGTATAACTAAATAGCTATACGATTTTATCCATATGATTTAGTCAGACTTTGAGTACATGCTCATTCGCAAAAGCGTTCATAGAATGAGGGAATAATTTGAAAAGAAAATTAAAATATAATGTACCGCAACCCGCTACTTCGAGAAACTTTATCAAATTACTTTCAAAGATTAATGTTTCATTATCATAAATTGAAAAAGGTGCATTAAAACTTTTTCACTTATACCTATGGTTATATACTTAATACAATTATATTATACATATTCAATCTATATGTAGTAAGTATCATTAAACATATATTCAATAAATAAAACTAACAGTCAATATATTTGTTCATATATACATGTATATATATGTCTTTTATACACTTGTATTTATGCTTGAGTTTGGTTATAAAGTTTTACCAACCAATCTGTATGTTCACTTTATACCTTGTACCTTTCCTGCGTTTCGTTCCATTTTAATAACATTAATTAAGGTGTTGCCTTCGTTGGTGTTCTTCACGCCTTTCCTTACAAATTGCTGAGGAATTTTATGTTTAGTTTATTTTTCTTTTATCTTTTCACGGTACGCCAGTTCTTTCTGACCGAACGATCCATTTGGCCCGAAACACGCAATTTGGCTTAAATTGGTTGAACGGCGCTTCTTAGTTGCGAGATAATATCGATGTGATGAGTTCGCACCGTACCAACCTTTAAGAATGTGTGCGTTCTACCATATATATTCACATGCCCATATATATATATACATATATATACATGTATATTTAGCAGCATAAATGAGCGTATCAATATATACATACATACTTACGTACGGTCAATGGGAAACTGCAAGCGGGATTGGGTGTAACAGATTTAAAATTAAGCCATTATGTGTGGCTTCAGACTTGAGAAATATTCGGAATATATACAATGCCGCTACCAACATAGGTACATACGTATGTATAGCCGGGTTGGTTGAGGTCCAACAACAATTACACTAAGATTTGTATGTCGTCCACAGGAGGTGCCTAGGTTATGAGTTTTTTTACTTTATTATAACTAATGTCATATTTGAGCAAGTCATCGCAACAACATACATTCATATGTACGAGTGCGTAATACTTGTACGTTTCTGCCTAGAATATGCACTTAATGTACTCATTTATGAGTTATAAAATCTGTTAGCAAAAATTGCACAGTGATTAATATTGGCACAGTTTTAATTCTTTAGTTTTTACTTAAGTATTAAAAGAACTACTGCTGAAACATTTTATAAAATTATAATTATGTAAACACAATGAACGGAATACTCGTATAAATATGAACACATCAAAGTGAACAGATCAAAGTTAATAATGTTTTAATATTATAACTTTTTACTTAACACCAAACATTAACTTGTTGCAAATTTACCCCTATTTTGAAAGATTTTGATTAGATTCGAAAACAGTTCGTTCTTAGTGTCATCATCGATATTAAATTACTGTGCACTACTACGAGCAAAAAACAATAAGACTTTGTTCATTATTTTAAAATTCCTAATTTATTCTTAAAAATTTTTTTTTTCGTTTCCCTCAAAGTAATCCCCAATGGTCCTAATACACTTGTGTCAACATTTTATCCAATCCTCGAAACAGTTTTTAAAGACATTTTCCGGCGACCAAGTGTTGTCGGCTCATGGTTGAACGTATCACCCAAAACTAAGCAAGGTACATAGATATACTTGTATGGTTATATATATACTTGTATATTATATTTATGTATATATAAATGATCAGAATGACGAAAAAAGTTGAAATCCGGTTGACTCTCTGTCTGTCCGTGCTAGATGTAACTTGAGTAAAAATTGAAATATCGTGATGAAACTTGGTAAGTGGGTTCTTCGCCATCTAATAAGTTTAATGTACATATAACTTAAACCCTAAGTTACAACAACCAAATGTGTTGAGTACAAATCGTATAAAACCAGTGTGAAAATGGATGAAATCGGAGGATAACCCTGCCCACTTCCCATATAACCGGAAAATTTTACCACCGAGATGGTATGATAGATTTTTGTGGGATCTGGTGTGAAAATTGGATGATGAGCTTGACACCGCCCACTTTTTGGTGAAATTCCACTTCTCGGAACCCGAACAACCGATTTCGACAAAATATGTGGCGTTCTTCTTAGATTCTTATATAACAATGTGAAAATGGTCGAAATCGGACAACAACCAGGCCTACTTCCCATATAGCATAATTTTGAATGCTAGAAAGAATTCTTAGTGCACCACACTTCGATAACCGAAAAAATACTGCAAACATGTGGTTATGTGGTTTTTCGACTTAGATCCAAGACTCATCGTCAGTAGTAATACGTTTCATATCATTCTGCTACTCAGAAAGCATTATGTCATAGGCATTAATAATGATGATTTTATGTGTTTTATAGGAACCATGATACATAGTTCTAATTTTTATCGGACGTGCAGGATAATAACAAAGCCATCACTTGGAAATAGAACGATTTTATTTTTACCAGTCCTATGTCCTATACCTATGCACACTATTTTTCATTACTTTAAGGATAAGAAATTAATTGAAACATCAAAATTCTAGCATACGAAGTTTTTGAAGCAGGGGTCTTTGATTTGTGACGACCTCTCTTCACTAGTTCCCTATTTTCTAAAAGCTTTTTGGTTTGTCCATTATCAGCACTACTAAAAAACTTCAAAACTTTTTTGAATGTTCTGTGTTACGAAGAATTAGCTTACAAATTTGGTCGAACCCGGTGGCTTTCTATATCCTTTTTATCCTCAATAAACATTATTTGAGATCGTCTTTCGACTTTATCTTAAGTCATTAAGTAAGATGTAATAATTACGTAAAGAAATAGGCTTTACATTCGAATTTTTAATGATCATTTTGACTTTATTCAAAAGAGACCTCCAAATAATTTTATTTACGTCGCACGTTATTGGGTGTCATAATATCATAGGTTTATTTCCCAAGCAGCATTTAAAGTAAAATTTCTTAGCTACATAGGCATTATTTTTTACAAGTATTCCGGCAGCTGAAAAAGTAATTTTTAATAGACGGAAAAAAAGGCAATGCCATCAATGAACTTCAGCATAACTACTGATATCGATCTGTTCAAACGACTTAAATACAAGCAAATTACATTAACGTCGAAAGATAACAAAAAATAAAACTAAAAGTCATGAATGAAAGGAATGTTTCAATAACAAAATATTCAATGACCTAAAAGAAGCGCGAAGAGTATATGCAACAATGGATCTTGATAACCGTATAAGAAATGAGGGGAGTATTGATAAACACTATGATGAACATTACCTTTAAAATTTCCATTATTACAAAACTAAGTAGTACATGTAGGACTGTAATACACATGTATCTACTTTGTTAATGTAGTTCCTACTTACATACATATAGCCTTTATAAGTTTGTGTCTCTAATGTGCAGAAGCGATGGTATTAACTCTAAATCGTCACGGTAAATTGGTAGCTTATCGCTATCCTTTATGGTACAACTTGGGTGGTTTCCCTTCGGTTTAAAAGCAAATAAGTAAGTAAAGGCGAAATTCGAGCATAACGGGACGTTAGATATAATCTTTATTATTTTATGGCTAAGTAAATTTAGAACACAATTTTATTAAAATTATTAGAGTGGAGAGCTCTTACATTTTTGGTAAAGTTAATTATTTATATTAGTGTAAAAGCGACCAGCGATCGAGTTTTCACACAGTAAAAACCTGAGGGAAAAATTTGTCTTATTTGCCTATACACTAATTTCCAACAAAAGCAAAACAAGAATGTATTCATTTCAGCTTATTTTTTTTATTTCCTGACTTTAAACGGGTATAAACTAATACAGGTATGTTTGACAGAATTGTTTCAAGAAACTTAATTTTATTAAAAAAACTCAAAATTTGACTGACATACATAGATAATCAATGTATATATAATAGTATATTTTGGTTGAGTAATTTGTGAATCGACCCCGCTCATTATCGCCAACAAAATCAGTCTATTCAAGATCATATCTTCGGTTTATTATAAATAAAGACTGAGCTCCATAAGGTTTTAGGTTCGATTTCTACTCGTATCAGGTTTAGATGAAAGATGCTTTATTCTAAGCGTCCCGGAATATTATTCAACAAAGTTGTTCTGGCCGTTCCAACTGTTTGGAATTTCAAATAAATGTGGTCGGTACCACGTTCATTAACCAATGTTTAAATCTACTCTATTGCATCGCATCCGTACGTAGGCTGCTATATATATTTTTGGACTAGGCAACACTAAGTGTTGCCAGATGCAATCTGACATTTCCATTGGAAAGTTTGACATTTTTTAGCATAACATCACTCAGAACGTTTTGTCATGTAATCGTGAATTGTTTTATTTACAGAGAATTAAAAACTTCATCTCGGCCAAAATATGGAATTAACTCGTGAACATTTTCGTGCGATCATTTTTCACAACTTTCGACGTGGATTATCACGACAAGAGTTCATCGATGAACTAAAATCTTTGTATGGCTATGAAGCACCATCCTATAGCACTGTGAAAAACTGGTACAACGAATTCAATCGTGGCCGACGCTCACTCAAAGACGAATTCCGTGAAGGTCGTCCAAAAACAGCCGTTGTGCCAGAAAACATCGATGCCGTACATGAACTGATAATGCAAGACCGTCATGTAACATACCTTCAGATAGAAGCATCTCTATGCATTTCTCCCACCAGCATACATTCGATATTGTATGAACACCTGGCCGTAAAAAAGGTTTGCTCTCGTTGAATCCCGCACAATTTGACAATCGCTCAAAAAAAGGCTCGTGTGGAGTGGTGTAAGAAAATGCTGAAAAAATACGATCGCGGTGCTTCAAAAGACGTTTATAAGATCGTCACAGGTGACGAATCATGGATCTATGCGTATGAGCCCGAAACAAAACAGCAATCGAACGTATGGGTCTTCCAAGACGAGCCAAATCTAACGAAAAAAATAAAAACTATTTTCGTTGATAAATATGCCTATTTTAATTATTAGGTCAGAAATATATATAGCAGCCCTCGTATCACCTTTTTCATTAGGCAGCATTTTTAGTAACCGTTATATTGGGTGGCGAGCTTATTACCTAACTAATTTCAACTAATTTCTCATTTCTTGAGTATATAAAATTGGTGGCTTGCGTAAACATAAATATTTGCAATAAACTTAATAGGAACCGCCAATTTATCAAAACATTTGAAACGATTACCTGTGCAAAAATTTACAAGCTTATAGTTCTATACATAAATTATAGCTTTGGTATCGCCTTGCTATTTTTCAACAAACGGCATTTTGGTCGCGTTGATTTCATCAAAATATTTAAATTTCTATTCAAGTTATCACTTGCTCGGACAGACAGACATCTACAAACCAACTCGTTTTGTCATACTGATCGCTTTTGTGTGCGAGTTAGGTAAAAGAAACTATTCAACACTGTGATGTGTATGTAGAGACAGTAAAAATATTGCATATTCGATATGCTTAGGTACCTTATAAAATTTTGCTTTACATCCTAAATATTTATATTAGAATTGACCTGACTAGCACAAATAACTTCCATAATAATAATAGTGCAGAATGAAGGTTAATTACACAAATATATCAATATTTACACTTCTGCAACATGTTGCTGTAGAGTTTTAGTTCAACACCTAAAACTAATCGAGCTAGATGTAGGTTTATATATGTATGTATATAAATGATCAGGATGAAGAGACGAGTTGAAGTTCGGGTGACTGTCCGTCTGTCCATGCAAGCTGTAACTTGAGTAATATTTGAGATATCGTAAACTTAGTATGCGCGTTTCTCGGCAAAAAAATACGATTTTGTAGATGGCCATAATCAGAAAACTGTCAAGCCAACAAAACGAGAACGAATCGAAAACTTATCAAGACCCATAATTAAGCACTAATTAAGTTAAAAAACTCTAATTTGTGATTGCAGTAGCAAGGGACACCTGTGGGTAGAAAACTATTGAAAAGTAGGCTTGGTACCGCTCTAATAATTTTAATGTACATATCCCCTAACTCACTAAAGTTACAACAACCAAATTTGTCCGGCACAAATAATATGAAAACTCTTACCGGCAGTGTGGAAAAGGATGAAATCAGAAAATAATTCCTCTCACTACTCATATTATTTAAACTATTAAAAGCGCGATAATCAGGACATTAAATTTTACCACCGAGATGGTATGATACAACTTTATGGGATCCGGTGTGAAAATTGGACGATGACCGTGGCACCGCCCACTTTTTGGTGAAATCCCACAACTGTCGCATTGTGAAAATGGTCGAATTCGAACAATAATCACGCCTACTTCCCACATAACACTATTTTAATTTTTTACACAAAAATTTCAAAATATAGCGAATTACTTCATTATTTTTACTCATATTTAAACAGCTAGGTGGACCCCAGTACCTATAGTTGACTTTTGACCGAAAATATCGGTCAATGTATAGAATATACACTCTGTGCATAAAAAAGCATTGAATTGAGTCAATATCATTTCCTTTTGGAACTGAATGTTTTCGACATATTTATTTAGTGAGTTATTGCTCTTCAGTAGTTTTCAAGATTATGCCACTATAACCACACCTTCTTCCCATATAGTACAACTTCAAATTCCATACTATTCTTTCACTTTCGAATACACAAATCAGGAAGTAGTTAATATAATGACACACAATTTAGCGCAAATAATTCGTGGCTAGCCCCATATTTGTATAACATATACTCGTATGATAATTTTCGAAGATTTGGCTGACGTTACTTTATATGATTGGTGTTTGTATGTGAGGTAAATACAGGTAAATTTTGTTTAGTATGTGGCATGATAATAGTTAATAAATAATATCGGAGTGACATTACTTCATCTCCCATGTATTACATTTAATGATTTTCTAATAAACCTTATGTCGAATATTACAGCCAGTGTAAGAGTTATATATAGTACTAGAGGACCCGGCAGACTTTGTACTACCTCAATCGATAAATAAAAGACCTGAACTTTTGTATAAATCAATTTTAAAACAAACAAAATGTATTGAATAAAAAAGCATTTTTTAATGAAGCATGAAGTTTTATTATTATTTTCGACACATCACGTTGCTTACTTAAAAAAAAAAACAGAGTTTTCTTAAAATACTGTCTATTTATAAAGTTTAAATTTGCTATTAACAGGCACACACTGTTATGATAGAGTTTGTTAATCAATTTAAAGCTTTCTCATAAGCTGTATCTTTTTGTTTTTTTTTTTTTGAGGCGCATAAATAAACAAAGAAGACGGTTTTCGGATGCGCGAACACGCGACGTATAATTGTCCATGCGCGAAACAGGGAAACTCCGAGTTGATCCCGCAAACTTCTAAAGACTGTCCTTCCGATTTATTTATTGTCATTGCAAAGGCCAGACGTACTGGAAATTGTAAGCGTTTAAAATCGAATGGTAAATCCGTTGGAATTATCGGCATTCACGGGATCAAGATATCCTCTCCTTTGTATTTGCCTTTTATGACAGTTGCCTCAATGACGTTATTCGTCAGGTTTTTCACAAGCCAGTCTTGTTCCATTGCATAGTCGATGTTGATTAATGTTACGTAGCATGATGACAACTGATCATACTTTTAACTGCAAATTGTGAGGTGGTAATCCAAGCAATTCCAGTGAATTTAAAAACTCAGTGGGATAGTTGACTACGTCAACCTGGTTCATAACGGTGTCGACTGATTTGAAGGAAACCAATTATCCCGGAAGAAAATTCTGAATGGTCGCATTGAGGTCCTCGACGTCTTTATTTCTCGTTGCCAATATTGCTCGTTCACCAAGCCAATTATGGTTATTGAACTTTTGCGCTATATCTGGGAAAACACGCTGAATAAGCCCCTCTTCCGAATATGTGATGTGACAGAAATTTGTGGGTAATGTGGTGAATCCGGTCAGGGTGTCAACTGCAACTTTATTATTTCCAATGTCTAACAACTGCTTCGCAAACACATTTGCAGCTTCATCATGTTGCAAAAATACTCGCATATTAGTTGTTAATTGGAGTGTCTTTATGTACTGCTATAAATGCGATGATTTTAGGCATGCGTTTAGTTCATCAGCAACAGTTGGTCGGGGAATAAATGGAAGAGTCTGAAGAAAATCACCAGACAACAGAATCATGGCCGCACCAAAAATATTTTGGTTGTCAGTGCTTCCAATGACCTCAGTGACCATTGCGCATTTATCCCAAACAATTAATTTGCATACCTGTGAGATCTTGGTCATTTAGCTAAAATTAAATTCCGCGAAGCCGACCAAATTGATTGAAAATCAGTACTACTAATAATTTATTACATTTTGTGACTATTCAATTTTGTCGCGTTCGCGATTCACTTCTGTTTAGTTTCGGAATGCGACATTAGCGCACGCGAAGACTATTTTGATAGACATGATTGCATTTGAACTTTGTGCAGCGGTAATAAATTGCAAATTGACTCTTTGGCGTTAGGAACACATCTAAATTGCTTAACCCTTTCGCGGACACGTCGGCATAATCCGACACAACGAATGGCTTAAATTGGACACGTCGGTATATGCCGACATAGAAAAAAAATCGTATATAACGTCGGACATAGGCGACGTCTACTGCATTGGTTTTATAAGTAGTAGCTTATTGTGTGCCACTGCAGAAGCAATCAGATTTAAGTTAGTGTCCCAGTTCGATTTGTTTTGTTTTTTTTTTTTGTTAACTATAACGGAAATTTTTGTGAGTGGTTATCGGTTTTATAAGCCAAATAAATGCATGTGTCATTCTGATAACATTTACTAAATTTCGTGTGTCCGCGAAAGGGTTAAACAACAGTGAGTGATTATAATTTAATATGAACTTTATTGAATATCAATAAAGTTCAAATTGACTCTACGTTTTATTTAGAAAACGTTTGTATGGGAAATAGAAAAGGGCTGTTTTTAGGGTTTTCCCGACAATTATTCGATTTTTATTTCGCTTTTTAAACCTTTCCTAGACCTCCACGAACATTTTAAGACTAAGATAAGGTAAATCCGTTCAGCCGGTCTTTTGTTTTAGCGACACTAATGAACGGCAATTTATTTTTATGTATGTACATAGATATGTATACATAAAAGTGGTTGGATTCCAATCCCCTTAAGATAAAATAGGTGATTCCTATTGAAGGAATTCAACATTCATTCTCCGACGAAACCGTAAATTAATTATACAAGCTAATTTTTTGTTTAAAACAGTAGTAATAACACCTTTAGAAATTGTTGTAGTACCTTGAAAATTGGACCAATTTTTAGTGCACGTATTCAAAAGATTCAGACTCTTTGGTATGAGTATAGCATTGACATGCTTCATATCGAAAACATTAACCAGAATGTAATGTTTTGACTTATTTACAACAAGAATAAACAACTTCAATAAGTCCCTTTCCCTTGTCAATAAGCAAATACAAACACTGAACTGATTATTATACATTATTGTGTATGGGATATGTGTAGAAACTGCGGTTGCAACGAATATATTTTTTTGTATATCGTGAATACTCTTCACAAATACAAAACATTACTAAAAAGAACTTGACTTCGATCGGTCTGTTTGAATGGCAGCCATATGCTATGAGATCTGATCTGAACAATTTCTTCGGAAATGTACTATTGCCACGAGCAATAACCCATACCAAATTTCTTGACGATTTCTGATCAAAAAGAAAGTTTTCCATACCAGAACTTCATTTCGATCATTAAGTTTGTATGTAATATATATGCCATAGCGGTCTAATATCGGCGGTTCCTATAAATGTGCAACTTCTTGGGGAGATTGGTGTCCAATTTCAGATCGATATCTCAAAATCCGAGGGATTAGTGAGCGTATATGCAGACGGTCGCTTAATTTTGTTCAGATATCTCTTTATTGATCGATATAAAGCCAACCGGAAATTTGGAATTATTATATTAGGTGTATTGGGGATATGGATAGTGTAAACCCGTAAACTACCTTAATGGCAGCCTCTTCTGCTTAAAAAAATTCTACAGTGATCCGATATCCTAACGCTAAGCTTAAGGGAAATCTTAGAATCCTCCCTCTTCGAAATTCTTTTGACTCCATTGGCCTCTTCTTCAGCCCTTTATTTAAAAATATGTAAATATAGAACTCTATATCTATCCTGTTAAGTTTGAGGTATTACAAAGAACCGGTGAACAAAACTCTGTAGCAACATGTTCAGAGAGTTATAAAATATGTGAAAAACCAACCTTTGACCTTTGACCATCGTTTGTACCATGACTATGTGTTTATTTGCAGGTTAACAGCTTTTCAATCTTGCTAACTTAATTGCTGTTTAATTATCTATAAACGATGTGTTGGGTTGGATGTTCTTGTTTTCTCATATTCCTTAAAATTTCGGTGAAATGTGCGCATATTTATACTTGTATAAGTTTGTCAGTTATTAGATTAGATAGAATTAGAATTTATATTCATATTGTTGTAATTGCAATTTTTAATTATACTGTGTTGAAAATTGTTTCCCACCAATTGGTTGTTGTACTCGAGTTGTAAAATAGGATATATGTATGTACTTTATATTTTAATTTATGAAAATATATGCGAAAACCTCAATCACTTGACATGGCCATGGAAAGACACTGCGCACGCTATTTAAAGCGATCCAGTTCAAATCTGAACTGTTGCTCTTAGATTTTAGAAAAATGATTCAATTGGTGTTGATGCTGTAATAGGTCGAGCAGGCAGAAGTATGGAGTAGAAGCAACAAATGCAATGTAACATTCGACTAATAGGGTAAACAAATTCTAACGAGCGTTAAAATGTTTAACTGTAAAATTGGGGCGATAGTATTTTAACTACAATAGGAAATATGCAACAATTTTTGGATCTGCATGTCTTTGATTACCAATTTCTGCCAGAACTATGCAAAAGTAATATCTTTATTCGAATTCTTATTGGCTGAAAAAGTTGTTTATTTTTCTTATCACATTGTCGGAATACTTCTTCTGTATGAATTGTATGTGAATAACAAAAAAAAAATTATAAGTCTTAATATGAATACAGTTTATTTTTGGATTTTATATAAAGCCTTGTCATTTTGAAGCAAAAATGGTAGGAGGATGGAGTCATATGTAAAAGTTCGCGCAAGTGAGGAAAGTTTTCTGATCACTATTCACTTGGGAGTGGCCAGAAACGATTATTTTACATATGGCTCAAGCAGCTCACGACCTCCGGTTTTTGACCAAGTATCCTCTGGGTAGCCTAAGAACATTCTTTGAAGGCGAGCTAAAGTGCGAAGGTGAAACATGCCCTTCCGCAGGGTTGAGCGCTGGGTTTGGGACCCGCCACGTAAAAAACGCAAGGAATGAAAAAGAAGAACAAGCCTCGGATGAGTGACTCCCTTTTGTTTACCATCATGGCAAACGAATTAAGGACTATGATTTGAGGGCATGCACCTGGAATTTCCGGTCCCTTAATTGGAAGGGTGCCGCTGCCCAGCTGATTGATGTCCTCGTTAGAGTGAAGGCTGACATCACCTTCGTCCAAGAAATGCGATGGACGGGACAAGGACTGAGACGAACAGGTCCTAGTGGCATTTACAACAGTGGCCATATAAGGCAGCGCAAATTTGGTGTGGGATTCGTGGTGGGAGAGAGACTCCGTCGCCGCGTACTGTCATTCACTCCGGTGAATGAACGTCTAGCCAGAATCCGCATCAAAGCGAGGTTCTTCAACATATCGCTTATCTGCGCCCACGCCCCGATGGCAGAAAAGGAGGATGTGATCAAAGATGTCTTCTATGAGCGCTTGGAGCGCTCCTGTGAGAGCTGCCCCCGAAACAATATTAAAATCGGGCTTGGCGACTTTAACGCCAGGGTGGGCAAAGTAGGTATCTTTGGCACTACGATCGGTAAATTCAGCCTCCACGATGAAACATTCAAAAATGGGTTGAGGCTGATCGACTTCGCTGGGACCCGAAATATGGTTATCTGTAGTACTAGATTCCAGCATAAGAAAATTCATTTAGCCACTTGGCTGTCTCCGGATCGAAAAACCACCAACCAGTTCGATCAAGTTGTGATAGACGGAGGACACGTCTCCAATGTTTTACATGTGCGTGCGCTCCGAGGTCCTAACATCGACTCGGATCACTATCTTGTTGCAGCAAAGACCCGTACACGTCTCTGTGCAGCAAAAAAGGCACGCCACCAAACACAAGGAAGGTTCGACGTCGAGAAGCTGCAATCACACAGATAACAGAACGATTTTCTACTCGGCTTGCACTCCTGCTCTCTTAAAGCACCCGTCAACAACTCGGTATAAGGGAACTGTAGGACGGCATTTCAAACTCCTTACGCACAGCTGCAACCGAAACCATTGGTTTTCGGAAAATGCAAAAGAAGAGCTGGTACGACGAGGAGTGCCGTGTTGCAGCGGAGAGAAAACAGGCTGCCTACCTCGTAACGTTATAATCGACCACAACACGTGCAGGATGGGATAGATACCGAGAGTTGAAGTGGGAAGGGAGACGCCTTTGCAGACAGAAAAAGGCCGAAATGCGTGAGTATGAAGAGCTTGATTAGCTGGCCGACACGGGTAATTTTCGAAAAGCGGCGACTAACAGAAGGTTTGAAGACTCGAGCATACTCTTGTAGAACCCCCAAAGATGATCTAGCGAGCGATGTCCAGAGCATACTTAAAGTATGGAGGGAACACTTCTCCAGCCTGCTGAATGGCAGTGAACGTACAATGCCAGGAAAAGGCGAACCCGATTCCCCAATCGATGACAATGGAGCAGACGTTGCATTGCCCGACCATGAAGAAGTTCGAATAGTAATTACCCGCCCGAAGAACAACAAAGCAGTGGGGGCCGATGGATTGCCAGCCGAGCTATTCAAACACTGCGGCGAAGAAAAATGCCAGGTACTAAATTTTGTCGAAATCGGTTGAACGGATCCCGAGATATGGGATTTCACCAAAAACTGGGCTGTGCCACACCCATTGTCCAAGTTTTAAACTTCTTGTGCCATTTCGGAGGTTTAATTTATATATATGTATATATCTCGATTAGTTTTAGGTGATTCATTTATTCGTTAGGGGAACAAAACTATTATACTTTGTAACAGCAGCTTGCCTGAGTATAAACATTTTAAGATTATGGGTAAATATTTATAAGTTTGAGGCATGTAAATATCTATCTAAATAACTGGATTCCTATATTAAAATACAGACACATATGTCAATGCATACATTCTTCCACATATAAGTATATAGTATGTTCGTATAATTTGAGTAATTTATGCAGATTTCCTAACATTGCTTAATTAAATTTTGCCATTCGTTCAGTTTCTCTGGACGCATTAATTTTATAATACAACATTTTGTGAATGAGAAACTTGTTCATTAACTTTATTATCTTTATTTGCATGCCCATTAATGATAACGGAGGCAAGCCCATTAAGTTTTATCAATTAATTTGAGTTGAAATCCCATTTAAAGCTATCACGCCAGTTACTAATTAAACAATTAAGCTTGACATTTGTGAACGACATTTGCATATTAATGTGTTAATTTGTGGATGACTAAAACGGATGGTCTTATTGATAAAAGACCTGGTTGACTCTTTTACTAATCATGTGGTTACGATCACCTTTAATTGATTTTAAAAATGGCCTGGTTCATAAAATAATTTTAAATGCATATTTACAAATGTGAATAGTTAACGCTGAAAAAATATTAATAAAGCCTTTTGATGCTGTTTACAAGCCTATCTTTTATCAACCGATTAAAGCAAATTATAGATTTATTTGATGTAACTTTATATTGAAATACGTCAATAGACAAAGCTCATTTTCAAAAACAGCACATACATAGGTAAAACATATAACGGTAAACTGTTTTAGGTAAAACTGAAATAAGATTTTAACCACATACTAAGAAATTTATATAAAATGAATTCGTAATTCATAAACATAAATACTTAAAGTTTAATATATGATATTTTTATTAACAGCTTTTAAAAATTAATTTATGAAAATGTTAGCATTTCCTGAAAGAGATTTGCAGCGAATGCCGTTCTGGATACTTACTTTAGACTTTTTTACGTTTCGTAATTTGACACAAGGAATTGCACTACCCAGAGGGGCACCTGTGGACAAAAAATTTTGAAAAAGTTGCCATGGCCCCATCCTCTAATACAAGGTGGTTTCCAAGGTAAACAGGAACCCTGGTAGCGCCATCTATATGTCGACTGGTGCGTTAGAGTCTGCTGTCTTTATCGATTGTTCAGTGAGAATTTCATGACATTTCATTGATTGGAAGTAAAGTTATTGCGTTTTAAGTGTCAGTATGTTTGTGTTATCGGTGCGAAAATGAGCTTCGAACAAAGAGAAAACATTAAATTGTTTTAAAATGGGTAAAACTTTTACCGAAACGTTTCAATTGATGAAACAAGTTTGTGGCGATGATTGCTTATCCCGCAGCAGAGTGCACGAGTGGTTTCAACGTTTTCAAAATGGTCGTGGGGACATAAATGACGATCAACACATGGGCCAATCAAAATTCGTGATCACCGGAAATTCCATTTATGCTGTGCGTGAATTCATGAAAAATCAGTCGAAAGCAGGACTGAAATTCATTGAAATGGAATTGGCTATCTCCAAACATTTGGGTGTGTGCACGGTTTGTTCCGCACAAATTGACTGACGACCAAAAATTGCTCAGAACAACATGAGGTCAAAAAGGACAAAAATTTCCTTTACAATATTGTGACTGGTGACGAAAAATGACGTTTCTAATATGATCCCGAAACAAAACGCCAGAGTGCTGAATGGAAGGCACCGGATGAGTCGAAACCCAAAAAAAATCGCACATGGAGAAGTCAAAAGTGAAGGCAATGCTGATTTGTTTTTATGATTCCAAGGGTATTATTCACAAAGAATTTGTTGCGCAGGCCAAACCGTTAATGCGGGATTCTACCTTGGAGTTTTGGAGAGTTTGGTGCGCCGTATTCGACGTGTTCGGCCCGAATATCGCGAAGATGAAAGTTTGCGTTTGTTGCACAATAATGCGACGTCTCATCGATCGACGCTTGTGACCGATTATTTGACCAAAAGTCCTGTTTACTTTGGAAAGCAGCTTGTTTGAATAAAGTTATTAGAGTAAAATTTTGCATAAATAGTGCCCACAATTTATATAATCTTACGCTAAAAATTGTCCAAATGGGATTACAACTTGTGCGATAAATTGATAAAATCGGGCCAACACTTTTCATATATTAAACATAAATATTTTCGAACTTCCAGTTCATCTTTCACCGCATCTATCAGTAAATATCTTAAAATTTCAATTAATTCAGGAAAAAATGATTAAAATATTGCAAAATTCTTAAGTTAATTTAAAAATTTTACCTACAATTGAAGGTGTTTTCCAGACTTTGTTCTTTGCAAACTATGAGGGCCTAGTGAGCTATGGTGTAAGCACCCGTGTTATAAAAGATTATAAAAGTACTGAATACGCGACGTATTTAAAAAAATTATTATCATGTTAATCAAAATTATAAAAATAAAAAGCACGAATGAGAACATTGTTTCTCAAAAAAATATCGGCCATAAAATAATGGAAACAGTCATCAATACTATGTGTGTGCAATTGGAATACCTAGAAGAAAACAGATTAATCATAAAGAGTAAACAGGGTTCACAAAAAACACTCCTGTGAAACGGCATTGAAACTGAGTTAAAAATAGAAAATGACAGAAATCTTATGCAATCACACTCTGCTCTAAATGACATTCGTAAATGCGTCTGAAGAATTGTTCAAATTATTTTTTGTTGGTTTAACGTCATGCGATGTCGTCGTGTGGTGACCGCTTGCTGGGTGTGGTGATGTTCTCGATTGTGGTGTGATGTAGTGTCACCAGCTGTGGTGAATTAAGCTGTCTTAGTATGGTACGCCAGTTTTTCAGGGTAAAGTTAGTGGCTTAACTCATTTAAACACATATGTTTTCAAATGCTGATGTCAGAGATCACTTTTTTGACGAAAGATGTTTGTTCAGTTAACGGGGGTAGTTAATGGTATACTTCTCAATAACCCATAATTTAAACCAATTATGCGGGGAACCAATTAACCGGGTTAAATTCAGCGTCAGGTGATTCACGTAAACGGAAAAATCATTTAACTAGGTGTCAATTAAGCGGGGGATACTGTATTTATGTATGGGTTATCAAAAGTCATAGAATTTTTAGATGGAATGTAAGCAAATATTATGTGACAATTGAGAGATGTGAAAATATGTCTTCCGATACATCGACTAAGCTAAAGTAAGCGCCGTTTAATCGGCTTCCAATGGGATTTCGTTTGTCAGATTTTTCATTGATGAAAACACAAGTTTTGGAGCGAAAACATATTTGAAATGTAGGTCCGAACTTATAACAATATATAACCGTAGCTTGGACGCACCTCCGCCAGTTCCTTGTTTTGAAGCTTTGTTTGAGGATATCTTTTTTATACTCACGCGACATGTTGCACAGAATACAATAGTTTTGTTCACTTAAAGGTTCTTTGTACCACCTAAAATAACGAAGGTATATATCGAATTATATTTACATACATATAAATAATTAGCATGACGAGACGAGTAGAATCCCGAAGGACTATTACTCCGTCTGTCCGTTAAATATAAATGCATAAATATAATGCGTTGCAAATGGGCAATATGAGATCATTACCCCCGCCCCAAAACACCATTAATCGAAAACATATTTTAAGTTGATACCACTATACTGCCAGGAATATTTCCTCTAACAAATCCAACTATATGCGTTTACATAAGTACTATTTAATAGTTGTAATAGTTAAGTTTCAATAATAGTAATATACACAAGTAAGGAAGTGCTAAATAGGGTGTAACCGAACTTTTAATACTCCTGCAACTTACCAGGATCGAAGTCGGGTAAATATCTTCAGCTGCATATGGTTTGTTAAATTTATAAGACTAAGAAAAATACACACACTTAATTTTATTAAAATAGCTCCCTCACTGGGGCATAAAGTCAACTTGAAGCTCGAAAATCTTTGTATTAGGCAAAGGGAAATATTGACCTGATACAAGTATTTTTAACACAAGGGTGTATACGTATTATTATCAATTAAATACATATTTTCCCCGAATTTCATATTAACTTATTTTGAAGATCATAAGCCCACTTAGTTTTATTTATATATTTTTTTGCTAGACGGCGAAAATTATGCTAGAATCGTCTTTAAATGAGATGAACATATACGTATACGATATAAACTCAACCGAAGAAGCAACATGTAATATGTTGAGTTCATGTGAAAAACGTCAACCAGAGGTTCGGAATTCATTATGTTAGGGATATGAAGCTTAGACTAAGACCAATTTCATTTATGTTGAGCACCAAATCATTAATTTAATTCCATAACTTTTAGAAAAACGTGCCACTTAATATTAATAAAATACCACACATTTTGACAGTATAAAGTTAAGGGGTTACATACGTCCAGAATTAAAAAAAAAAAATCGATTTTTTTATAGTTTATTATTCTTTATAGTTTTAGGCGTATTTCTGTGAAAATCGATTGTAAAAATTCCCCATAGATGCAAAGTTATGGTAAGAAATCAGACCGCCCGACGAGGGTTTTATTTACACAGGTGAAAGCTTAAACGCGTTTTTCTCGAAACTACTTTTCCCGGCACGGTCTGCATGATAACTCATACAGTTTTTAACAATTTTTGATGCGGTTTTTTTTTAAATATTCGAAAATGTTTTTTCTATAGTCTGTCGAGCCGGATTTTTAATATTTTTATTAAAAAATTTTATAAACATAATTAAAGTGTGACATTTATGACGTAAAACGTATTTTTTTTCTAAATTCCGTAAATTGGAAAATTTTTCGAAATTTAAAAATTCGGCTCGACAGACTATAGAGAAAACATTTTCGAAAAACACCCGCATCAAAAAATGTTAAAAACTGTATGAGTTATCATACAGACCGTGGAGCAACTTTTTTTTATTGTACTTTGTGGCACGTGATATTTTATGTACTAATTTTTGTAAAGAAAAATTAAATTTTTTTTTTTTTTAACTTTAAGTACCAATAAACATTGTATAAAATATTCATTTCTATTGTTATCCCTTCTTAAAACAGTTTTTCTTTTAGCGAATTTTTGGTGCTGCTGGACGTAGGTAACCCCTTAAGTGGAAAGTCGGAAATCATTATAATGATACATATATTACACACAGAGAAATTGAAGGGCTTATTGCTCTAATATTTGATTCTATAAATAACCAGCAAGAAAGGGCTAAGTTCGAGTGAAACCGAATATTTTACACTCTTGCAACTTGCAAAAATCAAGGCAGGGGAAATACTTTGAGGAGTAAAACCAATCATACGGAGTAAAATCAACCGGATGTTCATAAACCCTGATATTAAATATATAGAGGCTAGGCTAAGCTTTCGCTCAAATTTAACTATTTTAATCATAAGGTACACTGTTATGTGCAAAACACACATTCAAGTGGAATTTAAAATTGTGCTATATGGGAAGCAGGGGTGGTTATTATCCGATTTTGAAAAAAAATATAACATACCTGTTTAATCCAAACAAATACTCCTCTGCATTACTCCCACAAATTACAAAAAGTAATAGAGGCGTAATGTAGAGGAGTACCAACCGCCCCAACTTCACGCAACAGGCGAAAAAGGAGAAACGAAGAAAACATTTTCCCGCGCTTTTTACAAGAAAGGCATTATTATCCCGCCAACACAGGAGTGAACAGCGAAAACGAAGGTGCGCCATAAAATAAAACATTTATTCTCAACTACAACAAGTGAACTATAAGTGCCATAGAAGTGAACAAAATCAAGCGAATTCGATAATTACATAAAGCGATACAAGCGAACATGGACAACAAATTTACGTTTATTACAATATAGTGAACACGGAAAGTGAAAGTGTGTCATCCGGCCATATACACATAAAGGAAAACATTTGGTACCTTTTCTTCAACAACAACCACTTGATCAACAACAACACGGGAATCATAATCCACAACAGGTTGTAAGAATTAAATAAACTAACATAGAATTACATATATATTATATATCTCTACAAAGTAAACCAATTAACCCGTATTGGTAAAACACATACACCCATATATTTATATATACACCAAATTATATTTATGTATCTCCAAATTGAATATTAAACCAGAGTTTTATAACGTTTAAACTGAAATTAACTATCTTTTAATTATTCGCAATCGGCCCCATACGTCGACATACCGCGACATTTTGGTCCTTCGAGCCGGATAATTAAAACAAAAAGTCTTCGTGGGAATTTTACCAACAACATCGTTGGAGTCCCAAAACCAAACCCAAAAGTTAAAAGAGTGCACCCAGCAAACAACAAGCCTGTAAGATAATCAACAAATACCCAAACGAATAACTCAAACCAAAAACAAAACGAAATTAACAAAAAGCGGAAAAACTGTAAGTGCGACCCATATTTTTTCTATATATTTAAAGTGCAAATCATATTTGTTAAAAAATACCCAATTGTCAAATTGTGTCCTTAAGCATACTTAAGCATAATTTATTTATTCTATTGGGTTGACAAAAATTTGATTTGCACTATTTAATTATATATACATACATACCTGCATATACTTACCCAAGAAAAAAAGTGCAATAATAAAATATATGCATATATTTTGCCGTCGGCTATTGCATTCTTCTCGTTAAACTAAAATTACATGTAAATAAATATACACTCGCTAATACCTACGAATAACGCACCCATCCGCATTATATTTGTTGGTGACGAAAATTGCTAGCGAACAGCACGTCAAAAGACAAATACCCAGTAGGAAATTAAAAAGGTGACCCAGTAGGAAAAAGTGCAAAACCCTGCAAAAATTTTATTTATCGATTTTTTTTGCTACGATTCATCGGAAATATAATAATTTCATAAATATTAACCATCGGACACCATCGAGATAAAAACAATAAAATTAATTTGAAATTAAATAAATAAATCACTATACAAAAAGTTTTTAAGGGTTGTTTTCTTACGTTTTCGTAACTCTACGCGGTTTATTTTTCTCATTTAACCCAAATATTATCTTACCGAAAAATGGAAATGGAAGATTTTAAAATTACAACAACAGATTTGATTGAATTCGTGGAAGACCATCTTCAGACCCAAAGTGAAGATGAATCGGTCTATACCCTAGAAATTAAAAGGGTCGAACTAAATTCGCTTTATGAAAAAGCAAAGCGCTCATACGATGCGATTAGAAGAATTTCTCGCGAAAGTCATGAAACCATCGATTTCTTTAAAGTGAAAAAAAATACCAAAAAAGTTATCGAATGTACCTCTCTTGCTTAGCTTCCATCAACGAAGATGTAGATGCGCGAGATGTCAACCCAACCCATTAAGGAAAGGATTTCAGAAGCCACGATGATGGATTTCGCTCCTGCAGTTCACCTTCCACCATGCGACACCGCCATCTTTCACGGAGATTACACAACTTGGCCCACCTTTCGGGATATGTTTACAGCCCTGTATATCCGTAACCCAAGGATTAGTAATGTTGAAAGACTCTTTCACCTTACTCAGAAGGCCCGAGGAGAAGCAAGAGAGGTTACTCAAAACGCACCCTTAACAAATGATTTTCATACTTGCCTGGAAAAATTTAGTCTACCAATACGAAAATAAGAGGTTGCAGGTAAACACCCAATTAAAGCCCCTTTTTAACCTACCCCAAATAACTCAGGAAACATGTTGTGCTATAAAAAGCTTACAACGTTCGGTTAATAACGTTTTAACCAATTTACATAATCTTGAGATTGACACAAACAGCTGGGATCCGATACTGATATATCTTTGTAGTTCAAAACTACCTAAACAAACTCTTGAAACGTTTGAATATACCCTAGCTGATAATTCAGATATACCAAATGTGTCAAATTTCGACAGTTTTTTAACCCACAAGTACAAAACCCTCGAATCTGTTGGAAATTTCAAAGCTTCAGTAGCAAAATTACCCCCATTCCACACCGGTACAATTAAAAGAACAGATGAAAAGAAATATAACACTTTTCATGCAAACGTGGCTGAAACGCCAATTGCTAGAGCCTCTAACACCCAAAGGAATAATAATTTAAACTTAATTCAACATAATATAGATACAAAAAGCTGTAAGCTCTGCAAAAAGCAGCACCCTCTTCGTGAATGTCCCAACTTTCTCGCAATGAATGTAGAGACACGTATCTCCACAATCAAAAAATATGGTTATTGCTATAACTGCTTGGCCATATCTCACAGCTACAAGAACTGTGTGAGCAAATTCTCGTGTCGTAAGTGTCACAAAAAACACAATACTCTGATACACAGAGAATCCAGCTTTCGACCTGAATCCACTCCGGAAATGCCAAACGTCACTAGTTCGAACCCTGAAAACGCTTCAAGTACCGCACTACCAACTACGAGCTTGACTTAAAAAACCCGAAGTGAAAGCAGAATATGACAAAGCAATTATGGAATATTTGGAACTTGAACAAGTGAAGAAAGTAGAATATGACCCTTCTGGTAAAGCGACCCAGTATTACTTACCACACCACGCAGTCATTAAACCCGATCGTATAACCACGAAATTGCGTGCGGTATTTAATGCATCTTGCCCCACGTCAAATAACAAAAGCTTAAATGACGTCTTACATATCGGGCCTTTACAGAAAGATCTTGTTATTCTGATCACAAATTGGCGACTCTTCCAATTCGTTTTTAATGCGGATATTCAGAAAATGTACCGGCAAATACTCGTAGACCCTAATCATATTCGGTTCCAAAGGATACTTTTTAGGAAGTCCCCGGAAGACACAATAGAAGACCTCGAATTGCAAACAGTCACGATCCGCACGCTTATGAAGCTAGCCGATGATATAGAAGAAACCTACCCATTAGCAGCCAAAATACTTCGCCAGGAAATGTATGTAGACGATGTTTTAGCTGGAACACATGACCTGACCACGGCAAAGTCAGCACCAAATGAACTCATTTCCGCTCTGAAGTCCCCAGGATTCGCTCTGCGAAAATGGACCTCCAATGACCCACACATTTTGAAAGGACTTCCACAGAATCATTTTTTAGAGACGGAAACACTCAATCTTTCGGAACCCGAGAACACCAAAAAGGATTCATTTTTCTTCCTCGTCAACCCAATGGAGAAAAAACCCGCACACACCAAACGTGAAGTTTTATCAGCCATAGCAAAATTGTTTGACCCAGCCGGTTGGCTTAGCCCAATAATAATCACGGCAAAAATAATTATGCAACAAATATGGCTAGATTAAACTGACTGGGATGAAAGCCTGAAGCCCCTCACCCTTCATCGATGGAACAGTTTCGTGAAGGATTATGAAAACATAAATAAAATTGAAATACCCAGATGGACCCATTTCAACTCAACAGCCACCATCGAATTCCACGGTTTCTCTGATGCTTCAGAAAAAGCATATGCCGCGACACTTTATATAAGGATTTTAGTTGGACACAAAATATGGACAACTCTCTTAGTGTCAAAAACAAGAGTTGCTCCCATTAAAACCGTATCCCTACCCAGAATGGAACTCTGTGGAGCGGTTCTACTAGCTAACCTTGTTAACTCTACCCTATCCCAACTACACCTAACCCAATATAAAAATTATTTTTGGACTGACTAAACCATAGTTCTCGCTTGGTTAAACAAACCACCCTGCTCATGGACCACTTTCGTTTCTCATAGAGTAGCTGCAAACACCGAGAAAGTGGGAGTCGATAATTGGAACCATGTGGAAAGCCAACACAATCCCGCAGACTTAGCAAGCCGAGGATGTACACCCACCGATCTATTTAATTACAACCTCTGGTGGCATGGACCCCAATGGCTACAACATGAAAAGGAGCATTTTCCAACATCGGAGAAAACATACAACACTACCGTGGAATTCAAACCCGTTAAGACGTTTGCGATAACCACCCAAGAGGATATACTCGAAAGGTTTTCCTCATTCCCCAGAGCTATTCGCGTTATCGCTTACCTATTCAGGTTTTGCGCAAATGCATCACCAAGGAGACGAGAAACTGATTACGCAAACCACGAAATAACCCCGGAAGAGTTCAAAACAACCCGAATGAAGTTAATTATTCACACCAAAAAAAAAACCCATTTCCGAGAAGGATATGATGCATTGACCCGTAAAACCCAAATACATAAGAAAAGTTCATTATTGACTTTAAATCCATTCGTTGACCCTAAAGGAGTTATGCGAAGTGACGGAAGATTAACCAATTCCGCAGCGCTATCATATAATGAGCGCCACCCTATCTTATTACCCTATAATAGTCGTATAACAAAATTACTAACTCAATTTACCCATTTAGCAACGTTACACGGCGGAAATCAGCAGTTCTCCGACTCCTAAGGACAGAATTCTGGATACCCAAAGCAAAGATGCTGATTAAAACAATAATTCATCAATGCAAAACGTGCATCATATACAACAAGGCTCAACAAACCCAAATAATGGCAGCTCTTCCAAATGAGTGAACCATCCTAACACAGCCGTTTGCTGCCATTGGTATCGACTTTGCTGGACCCTATGACATAAAAAACCACTCTGGGAGAGCATGTCTAATCACCAAAGGATATATATGTGTATTTGTATGCTTCTCAACTAAAGCAATACATCTCGAACCTGTTAGCGATCTCAACACGCAAGCCTTCCTAGCAGCATTTTCCCGTTTCCTCTCGAGGCGTGGATGCCCCGCCAATCTTTATTCCGACAACGGAACAAACTTTATAGGAGCTTCACAGTTGCTAATGAAAGATCGGCGTGAATTATTACAGACACTTCGAACTCAAATTACATCTCTCCATAGTCATCAAAATATCTCATGGCACTTCAACCCACCAGGAGCTCCACATATGGGTGGATTATGGGAAGCAGGCGTAAAAAGTCTAAAAACCCACCTAAAAAAGATCGCAAAATTACAAAAATTCACGTTTGAAGAATTTGCTACCTTATTGACCCGCATTGAAAGTTGCTTAAACTCTCGGCCAATAAGCCCATAAGCGACGACTCATCAAACTTGGAACCTCTAACTCCAGGACACTTCCTTATAGGTACCCCATTGTTAACCCCTGCCGAACCCAATTTAGAGGATGCAAACTTAAGCATCGTTAACAGATGGCAGAAACTAAAAATACTCTACCAGCACATTTGCAAGAGATGGAAGGAAGAGTACCTTAAGGAGCTACACAAACGATACAAAATGGAAATATCCACAACGTAATGTTGAAGTTAACGACTTAGTCGTTATAAGAAACGAAAATATTTCACCCAACGAATGGAAGCTCGGTCGAATCCAAAAGGTCTTCCCCGGCTTAGACAATAAAACACGAGCGGTTGAAATCCGAACTGCTCAAGGCACAATAACCCACCCCATCACAAAAATTGTAATATTAAATACAGAATAACATACAAGTTTTCTCTTCTTTTTTAGTGAAATGGCCCCAACAATCACCAACTCACCCAGAACTCGTTGTATGAGCCCAACAATCACCATCCGATCCCGTAGCGCAACCCGTAGCATTACACCGATTTCGGAAGACGAAACGATGTCACGACGCATTCAACGTTTCAAATCGACCCTTCCCACTATTCGTGAAGAAAAGGAATGTGATGATCGCACAACCCGAAAAACGATCTCACATCACGGAAAACCCACGTCACAACGTCATGTCGCCTGCGGAATATGCAAAAAAGACCACCGTCTAGTGACTTGCGCTACAACCTCGGCATACAACATAAATAAGAAATACGAAGCAGTAATAAAACACCACTACTGCGTTAATTGCTTAGCCAGGTCGCATAAGACGGAAGGATGCACAAGCAAAAATCGATGTTCCATTTGTCATGGGAAACATCACTCATCCCTACACGGACATCCGAGGCTATACCCGGCCAACGATGCAAATACTGTTGAGAAACATCCACTTGCGATAGAGACCCGACTACCATCCTTACTGGCTAAGCAGACCCTATTACCCACACTGAAGATCCGTTTAAGATGCGATGGCGAATGGTATAAAGTTCGAGCCATTTTAAACCCTATCCTCAAAATTACAAATATAGCGGCCGAACTCGTTAAAAAATTAAAATTGCCAATTACATACCTCAACACTTATCGTATTTGTAGCATCAAAATTAGCTCAAGTAATGACACAAAGTTTTGTTTGGAATGTAACGCAGTTATAACACACAAGTTACCCACAAAACCATTTGAGCGAGACTTAAGTGACGATGTGCAAATGCGCTTCGAACACTTAGTTCTCGCTGACCTTCAATTCCATAGTAACAAAGAGATAACGTTGGAGATTGGAGCGGATATCTACCCACAGATTATTAGAAGTGGACTCTTCAAACCCGATAATAGTACAGTGGTAGCGCAGAATACAGCATTTGGCTGGACCCTTACTGGCACCATCTAAACCCAAGTATACTTCTGATAATTACTCCATTTCATTTCAAAACCTTCAAACAATTACCCTATTAATACTAAAATTATTTCGCAGATTCTGCAAGGTGGCCGGGATGTTTAATCCAAACAAATACTCCTCTGCATTACTCCCACAAATTACAAAAAGTAATAGAGGCGTAATGTAGAGGAGTACCAACCGCCCCAACTTCACGCAACAGGCGAAAAAGGAGAAACGAGGAAAACATTTTCCCGCGCTTTTTACAAGAAAGGCATTATTATCTCGCCAACACAGGAGTGAACAGCGAAAACGAAGGTGCGCCATAAAATAAAACATTTATTCTCAACTACAACAAGTGAACTATAAGTGACATAGAAGTGAACAAAATCAAGCGAATTCGATAATTACATAAAGCGATACAAGCGAACACGGACAACAAATTTACGTTTATTACAATATAGTGAACACGGAAAGTGAAAGTGTGTCATCCGGCCATATACACATAAAGGAAAACATTTGGTACCCTTTCTTCAACAACAATCCACAACAGGTTGTAAGAATTAAATAAACTAACATAGAATTACATATATATTATATCTCTACAAAGTAAACCAATTAACCCGTATTGGTAAAACACATGCACCCATATATTTATATATACACCAAATTATATTTATATATCTCCAAATTGAATATTAAACCAGAGTTTTATAACGTTTAAACTGAAATTAACTATCTTTTAATTATTCGCAATCGGCCCCATACGTCGACATACCCCGACATACCAAAATCGAAATCGGCAAGTCGGGTCCCGAGATGTGGAATTTCTCCAAAAAGTAGGCGGTGCCACGCCCATCGTACAATTTATATCTCGGTCCCTATAAAGCCTTGTCATACCATTCCGCCAGCAAATTTTTGCGTCTCTTGCGCATTTAGTTATTGATTTATCGAACAGTACCGTTATATGGATAGTGAACGGGGTTTTCATCCGATTTCGTCCATTTTCACACTATAGTTAGGAGTTCTTATAATTTTTTCCCACAGATGCCCCTGGCTATTGTGATCCCCTGTGCCAAATATGAGTTTTGTATCATAATTTAGTGCTTAGTTATGGCACTTTATAGGATATCGGTTTCATCATGATATCTCAATTTTTACTCAAGTTGCAGCTTTTCCAGATGGACGGACGGACAGCCAGACAGTCAACCGGATTTAGTTTTTTGTGATACGTACAACCGTTTGGTGAACAAAACTATAATTCTATGTAGCAACTGGTTGCAAGAGTATAAAAAATATATATATGCATATAATGCATATTTCTACAAATAAATAACATATACTGTACATATGGAGTAAAGTCAACTGGTCATTTCAAAATCATAAATTTTAAGCAAAAATACACAATTTTATTAGAAAAGGACTCTCTTTTAATTTCATTATAGCGACTCTCACATTGGCTGCTATACATAAAATCAACTAGAACTTTAAAAATTTTTACATTAGGTATATGGGGCTAAGGGAAATATGGACTCGATTCGAAATTGAGGAAATGAGGCCCTCCTTAGCCAGCTCATCAGCCTTGCAGTTTCAAAAGTTTCCACTGTGACCGAGTAGTCATACTAATCTAATTTGGAAGAAGCTCAAAGCTATTGCTAATGAGGACATGGACTTGCCTAGTTTTGAGCGCACAATCAGCGAAAGTCAGTATAGACGCTCAGCTGACGGAATGAATACACAGCTCTCTGAAGGAGGCTGCACTCCGGAGAAATACATTTACTGCTGCGTTGATGGCAGCCACCTCGGCTTGAAAGACGCTCTAGTGGCCTGGTAACTTGAGACACAGAGATTCCGATAAAACATTCTCCCCTTAAGTTCGATCCGGCCTTTAAGAAACACATTGCACCCATCCTTCAACGGCTTCGCTTCGTACAAAAATCCGTGGTAAGGATTGAGCCGACAAGGAACGATCCAGAAAAGGTTCTGCTATATAGTAATCTAGGTTGGAAGGAATGCAATCGAAGCAGTGAAGAATCTCTGTGTGCTCCTGCTTGGGGCAGTCTTCCACGCCAAGAACCTGATAGCTATGTCTACAGGTGCAACGTATAGGATGGCATTGTGTAACATTGTTGGGCAGTGCAGTGCATCATAGATGCCGATGATAGTGTTGTTCTTCCTGGAGTCCTCCACCAAACAACGGCCCCACGAAACCTTATTGGCTTAACTATGGTTTCATACAGCCAGATCACTACTTACAATGAGAGGTCCCACCTCTTCCCAATTCCTCGTCTTCGACAGTATTAGGTAACAGATGCCTTCTCCGCTCTCTTTTCAATATTTGGTATCCATGAGAGCTTACTATCAAGGATAAGCCCCATGCACTTCATCCGGTTCACCGGTTGGAGGATAAAGTCTCCCAAAAAGAGACCAGTAGCGTCAAGCATTTAGCTCATTTGAATTTCCTTTGAATTTAAGGCTAATACTTTTGTCTTTGCCCACTTGGTAATCACATTTAGATAGCTTCGAGTAAGATCGTAGACGATGTTCAGGAATTTTCCTTTTACCAAAATGGTTGTTCTCATTGTGAAGGTCTTAAAGTCGGTCACCACTAGAAATAACGTCATCTTTCGAGGTTCCCCTATATATTTTCCGATGTCCCTGTGCACGTGCCTACTCACCCAGAACTCTCTGTCGCGAATGATATTATATATAAGGTTAGCTTGAGGCTTCGATCCCAAATTAAGAGCTCGAATAATCGCCTCAGGCCGTACAGTATTCATGATCACTTCAGTATCGAGGAATACTCCAACAGGAAAGTTTTTATGTATCAGGGCTCACTCCAACCATGATACCACCGAGTGCAAGGCCGTGTCGACCGACTCGCTTTTGATGCAGGCATGCTGAGCACAATGAAACACTAATATACAGGTCCATGAGTCTCTCTGAAATTAACAACAGAAATGAGGAGAGACTTATAGGCGTAAAGCAGTAATATGAAAGCTTTACTGGCCTTGGGAACCAACGCCCCTCTAATCTGTATCCAAGCTGCTGCAGTGTTACTTATTCTGACGCCGTTCGCGAAGATGGCTGCCAACAAACTATTCGATATCTTTGTTTCACGTTGAAGTAGTGGAGGTATAATGCCGTCGGGTCCTCAAGACTTGAACGGTTTAAAATAGTGAATAGTCAACGAGAGACGACGCACGTTTAGAAGGTCTGAAGTGGATACTGAAGCTATCCATGGCGTGTTTCTTCATCACTATTGACAGGTTTGTTTCTAGACCCGTCACTCAGATATCCAATGTGGTAGTATTTTTTGGAGGATACGCCTAAGCCTAGAGGAGAGAGAGAGTCATCTACGCTTTCACAGAAGGCTCTTGCTATTGAAAAGTCTTCTGTTGAAGATATAATTTCCAGATAGCTTTGATCGCGGTGCACATAAGCCAAGACGAAGCAGAGCTCTCCAGCTTCGCCCTCGAGACTAGCAGTTACAACGTCTTAGTTGGAAATTAATCTGAATGATTGAAAATTAATCTCAATTCCTTCTTCCCTTCTCTTCTGTTTCCCTTGAGGCGTGGACCATTTGCGTCGGTGAGAAGACCGATGGTCTGCTTGCTGAAGAAGGCCAACATCGTTCAGAGCCTTACCTTCCTTCCAGACCTCTCAACCCTTAGCTACCACTTCTTTATACCAGCTTGTGTATCTTGTCTTGCCAACCCGCAATCTCACAACTCGGAGGTGGTACGAGGTTTGCCTTAACCACCTTCATGAGAACCGCGCATATTGTCATGGCTTCATTTTCCCTGCTACGATCGTAAACCCCTAGTTTGAGTGATTCAGCCAGTTTAGCGACTTACTCTTGTATCTTAAATGGTTTAGGGATGTGTACAGTATGACCCTTCGAAAAATCATTGATTTTCGGAATCTTTTTTTAATGTTGAAATTAACTGATTGGTTCGGTTTTTGTTTTTAATAAATACATTCTTGACGAATACAAAAAATTTTTTTATGTTTATTTATTTGGTTTATAATAAATAAATAAATTGTTGAAATGACACGTAAAAAAAGGTCCTGTACGAAGTCCACGATTGCTGCCGCAAGGCTCTGAGTCTATTTTTCAGAGTACCAATCAAATTTAAAAAAAAATATTCTGGTGTTTTCACCCACTCCCATCCCTTTTTATGAAAACCTTTAGCTCACATATTTCCCTTACTACTCGTACTATCATTCTCTGTATCAAATTACAGTTTTCCGTGGGCACTTGTCCGATTACGCCCGATATCCCGATATTCAATTTATCGCTTACACAGGTGGACGGCAGACAGTCACCCGAAACTCAGCTCAACTTGTCATCATATTGGAATTGGACCGGTTTCATTCGTATTTCCCTAGTGGTTAATAATACGCTGCATTTCATTAAAATAACGCGCAAACTTACTCATATCTGCAGTATAAAGAGGCGCGGAAGTGAAGACAATTTTATACATATTAGGTAAGTACTATAAGAAAAAAATAATAAGATTTTGTTTTAAATTTAAAAATTCTTAATTTAAACCCAACGTGTTTTCATATTCTCGAAACAGTTGTTAAAGTAAATTTTTGGAATAGCCTTCAATGCGCGTAGCGATTCACGTTTAATGTCTTCTATTGACTCGAACTAGTTTGCTGAATATTTCGAAGTCAAACGGAGATAAATCAGGAAAATACGGTTCCGGCACGATATTGGTTGAAAATTTGGCGAAAAATTCGCGAAGAATTAATGCAATATGCGACGATGCATTATCGTGGTGCAAAAACCAATAGTTGTCGGCCCATAATTCCAGCCTCGTTTTACGAATAGCTTCGCGCAAACGACACGTTCCATTCAAATAGTTGTTTGACAGACACCTCTAAGAAAGCCTCTCCAAATATGAGTTCTTAATTGTAACGGGAAGAACCTCCTACATACAGTTTTCTATTTTTTCTTAATATCAGATGGAAAAATTTATATCTCGCTTCCAACTACTTCAAAAATATCTTGTTCCTTAGATTTTATAGGAAATTGAATGCTCTACAAGAAAGGACTCGTATGGTTTTTTCGTAAACCCAACCGTTTAAAAGATATTAACAGTTAAAGCTTAGTACGCAGCTCTCAAGAAACGTAAAAACTTCATATATAAAAACGCTTAAGAAACAGTCCAGAAACGTTCCTGCGATAAAGTTACTTGTGCTAGTACGCAGCTCTCAAGAAATCTAGTACTAATTTTTAATACTTTTTTTCAATAAAATGTGAAAATGGCAAACCTGGTTTTGCGAAGAAATATCAAATCAACAATTGTTTCTTGAAGGAAATTCAAAGTAATCGTCAAATTCATGCTACATTAGTTGAAATCATTATTATAAAGTATATTCCATTTTGAAATGTTGTATAAAACCAACCAATCATCAACAACATTCCTTAAATCTCTGAAAATATTTGTGTTACCATACACATACATATATACATACATACGCACAAAGTTTGTTTACTTTGTTTATTCTCTCTTGCTCTTCTAATGTGGATCATTCACAATGCGTAACCAGCTGTCAAAATTACTTGAGAATGAGAATTACTTGATAATGTATTTTTTTTTTCTTGAGCAATTACGTGAGAGCTGCGTACCAACCTTAAAGTTTGATTATTTTTGGGAAAATTTTGCATTTCTTATTAATTTTATAACTCAATGAAAAACAAGTAAGAAAGGGCTAAATTCAGGTGTCACCGAACATTTTATGCTCTCGCATGATAAAGTGATAATCGAGATTTCATTATCCGTCTTGTCGGTTAACGCACTTTCAGTGATTTTCATCATAACCCTTGTATGGGAGGTGGGCGTGGTTATTATCCAATTTCTTCCATTTTTGAACTGTATATGGAAATGCCTGAAGGAAACGACTCTATAGAGTTTGGTTGACATAGCTATAGTAGTTTCCGAAATATGTACAAAAAACTTTGTAGGGGGCGGGGCCACGCCCACTTTTCCAAAAAAATTACGTCCAAATATGCCCGTCCCTAATGCGATCCTTTGCGCCAAATTTCACTTTAATATCTTTATTTATGGCTTAGTTATGACACTTTATAGGTTTTGGTTTTCGCCATTTTGTGGGCGTGGCAGTGGGCCGATTTTGTCCATCTTCGAACTCAACCTTCTTATGGAGCCGAAAAATACGTGTACCAAGTTTTATCATGATATCTCAATTTTTACTTAAGTTACAGCTTGCACGGACGGACAGACAGACATCCGGATTAAAACTCTACTCGTCACCCTGATCACTTTGGTATATACATATAACCCTATATCTGACTCTTTTAGTTTTAGAACTTACAAACAACCGTTATGCGAACAAAACTATAATACTCTCCTTAGCAACTTTGTTGCGAGAGTATAAAAATTATTATGAATGATGAAACTCATAGCTTTGTAGGAAATTTGCTGCTCTATAAAAATGGTCTTATATGATTTTTCGATTAAGTTAAGCGTTTACGAGATATTCATCGTCAAACAGCAATACATATTAAGGTCAATCAAACAAAAAACTTTTTTTTTTGGTACTCTGAAAAATAGGTTCCTAGACACCTCTCAGAAAGCCTCTACAAAAACCTATGAGTTTCATCATTCATAATAATTTTGTTTCATTGAGTTATAAAATTCATAAGAAATAAACAATTTTCCCAAAAATAATCAAACTCTAACTGTTAATATATTTTAAACGGTTGGGTTTACGCAAAAATCATAGGAGACCTTTTTGTAGAGCATTCACTTTCCTACAAAATCTAAGGAACAAGATACTTTTTCAAGTAGTTGGAAGCGAGATATAAATTTATTTATCTGATAATAAGAGGCTTTCTTAGAGGTGTCTAGGAACCTATTTTTCCGAGTACGAAAAAAAAATTTTTTTTTGGATCACCCTAATACATATATATTTTGTTTTGTGTACGGAGAACTAACTTTTAAATCGCAAAAACGTAATGTTACACCGCTTGTGCTAAAAGCTTACGAACTGTATTTTAGTGTTAAAGTTGAAGACCAAAACAAAGCATGGGCCCCTCATATCTGTTGTAAAACTTGTGTAACCTTGTTAACAGCCTTTGTTAAAAGGTTCAAATCGTAAAATGCCCTTTGCAGTGCCAATGGTTTGGAGCGAACCTAAAGACCATGGTACAGACTGCTTTTTTTGACTCACGAATATTAAAGGTATTTGGCCGAGGTGTAAACATACGGTTAAGTACTGTAATTTACCATCAGCTTAAAGATCTTTCGAACACAGTAAACAATTTCCTATTCCAAAAGTACCAGAATCTGGGAGTCTCGATAAAGAACTAGAATCGAGTATCTCTTGAAGTGATGTTAGAGAAACCGCAAAGGAAATGACAACCGATCCTTTATTTGACTTACCAGGATGTTCAACAGTGCCGCATCTAATTTAACAGGGTGAACTTAATGACTTAGTTCGAGATATAAGCCTTTCAAAATCGCAGTCCAAACGTTTCGCATCCAGACTAGAAGGTTGGAAACTTCTCCAAAGTGATGTAAATATTGCTTACAGTGGCCAGTACTTTCGAGACAAACAAAAAGGTACTACTACCAGCTTTGTGTACTATTTGGTTAATAAAATCCATTTCCATACTTTATCTCACAAATAATATAAAATGAAGCTATATAAAGTAAAGCATTCATAGCTACTATAAATTGAGCAGACATGTTTGTACATGCTCTGTAACATTTAGATATATTGGAAAATGATTACGAGTACAACAACAAGTAAGCAGGGCCTAAGTTCACTTGTAAAACATTCATTATTCAATAAAATCGTGAATAAATTACAGTCAAATTTCGTATCGTCTTGACTTAAAAATTAAGTACAGCGGTCAAAAAAAAAGTATTCGACATGTAACGATTTCTCCGAATAATGATGAATAAAAACAATATTATCAACAAAAACAAATAAATTTTGAATGATTTGGTACAAATGTGATTTCAGCTTCTATTGTGGAAATTATTGTAACTACAAAAACAAACTTCATCAGAAAATTAAAGGCATTAATATTTAAAAGCAATTAAGCAAGCAAAATAAGTATTCGACACAGATGGCTTTGCTGAATTTTTAATAGGAAAACGCGAAAGTACCGTTATGTAGACCAGCAAATTTTCGGAATTGAAACATATTGACTATTTGTGTGTACAATCAACGCAGTTTTATTTAAAACTTTTGGCCAAAAATGGGGCGTAAACGAGCAGAGTTGTCAGTTGAAATTAAAAATTTAATTATTACTCACTTTGAAAACGGATTTTCTGAAAATCACATATCATCTATAGTAAATAGGCCCAGAACAAGTGTTCATTATATAATAAAAAAATTTAAAGAAAGCAAAATCGGTTGATAATAAACCAAGATCGGGTCGACCAAAGAAAATGACTGAAACAGCGGAGCGATGGTTGGTTCGCGAAGTTAAGAAAAACCCCAAAATTAATGCATCGAAACTAGCAAAAAATTACTAGGAGTTACGTAGGCGTAGATGTTACACCCCAAAAACCATAAGAAATTATTTAAACATAACGGATTTAACGCTAGAACCGCACGGAAGAAGCCTTGATATCTCTAGAAAGAATCGGCCTGCAGAGGTTAGAATTTGCCAGAAAATATGTAAATATGCCTGAAGAGTTTTGGTTCAACGTAATTTTTGCAGATGAGAGCAAATTTAATCTCTTTGGATGTGACGGCAGAGTAATAATATACAGAAAGCGAAATACGGAGCTGGAAAAACGAAATATGGTTTCTACCGTAAAACATGGCGGCGGTTAGTATAATGGTTTGGGGGTGTATGGCGGCTTCAGGAGTGGGAAATATTGTGACCATTAATGGAACTATGGATCACATATACTACATAAATATTCTAAAGGAAAATTTACGTCCTAGTGCTGTGAAATTGGGAATTGAAGAAGATTATCAGTATTACCAGGATAATGAGTCCGAAACATTCAGCTCACAATACGAAGCTTTGGTTGCTGTACAATTGTCCTAAAGTTATTTAAAAACGCCTCGCTCAAAGTCCGGATCTCAACCCTATTGAGCACTTGTGGAGCATTTTGGAGAAGAAGAAACGATTAAAGAGAGCGTCACTTACCAACAAAAATCAAATGGAGAAGGTCCTCCAAGAGGAATGGCTTAAAATCGACACAGAGGTAACTACAAATTTGGTGAATGAAATCGATGCCAAGACGTTTGAGGGAAGTTATTCGTCGCAACGAGGAAAAAAAACAACAAAATATTAATTTTCCATTATTATAACGTTTTCATTGTATTTTTTTAAATGTCGATACTTTTTTGCCTACTTATTTGCTCTTGAATATTAATACCGTTAAAAAAACTTTATGATTTAGTTTGTTTTCATAGTTCCAATAAATTCCATAATAGAAGCTGAAATCACATTTGTACCAAATCATTCAAAAGTTGTTTGTTTTGTTGATAATATTGTTTTTATTCATCATTATTTCGGAGAAATCGTTACATGTCGAATACTTTTTTTTTTTGGCCGCTGTATATGGCGTTGATGGGGAAAAGTTAAATTCCGATGTTTGGTCATAAAGTGGTATACTTTATTCGTTCTTTGAATTTCAACAATTACACGGGTAAACACAAAATTTGACTATACCTTTAAAGCGGTAAATTTTCATGTTTTATGTCGTAGTTAGCCGAAAAAATATATGACATGAAAAAGTTTGCTTTTTTATTTAGGAAACCGCTGTAACGACATTTTTTAAAATATGTAGGTTTAATTTTTAATTGAAAATGAAATCACTTAAAGAAACATTTTTATTAAGTTTTACTACCACAATAACTTACAAAAAAGTAAAAATTAATTTAAAAGTACACTTTTACTTTTTCTTTTATGTTCATAGGTACTATCTCTTAATAAACCCCAAATATAGTATTATTACTATAACTATTACAAAATCAAACTTTATGAGAAAAAAAGGTATTTTCTTATAGCTTTTGTTCATAATTAATCAGAAAATCATAAAATCATAAAATAAACTTTAGGACAAAGAACGAAAATTTTTTTGTAGAGTTGTGTTATTTTTGCTTGATGTATTGATGCGGAAAGTGTCAGATGTTATATGGGAAGTAGAAAACTTTACGCAAGAGAAGAAAGATTTGAACGCTTGATTTATAATTTATTTAGCTAGGTGGCCTCTTAGACAACGACTGCATGAGCTCTCGACTCTCAACAACAACTTGTGAACATCAACTAATATGAATTAAAAGATTGCTTAAACTCGGTTCTATATTTCTCTCCGCGACAGTTCATATATCTGTCCTATTTTATTGATTATAGAAAAAATGAAATTCATGTCAATCGGTCGCTCCGTGTCATAATGAAAGTAGACGAGAACAAACAAATAAAAAGGCCACAGACACACTTTCGCATTTTAATGATTATTAGTACTATTTATTAGATATCTATCATGTTTTACCAAGTTTTTGTTAAATAACCCAAATTGTGCATTCCTTTATTAATCGGCTGGTTCATTGAATACCTGTTCGGACTTGTTGTGTACGGTTGAGCGTCGAAGGAGATAAACGAGTTTATGCATGTTTGTTTTATTCCTGTCGATGCTTGCAGTTTAAGCATTCCTATATAAACAAAGTAATATTTATTTTATTTTCATTTGTGAATTTGCGCGCAAAAGATGAGCAGTACTTACGTCTCCTTTACACTACTCGCGAAGTTGAACGTATTTATCAAAGCAAAACAATGTCGAAAGTAAAAAAAAAAGACGGCAATATGTGCGGAATATATTAAACTCGGATTCATTGAAAATCCCACAAACCCATCGTCGCCTTTGTGTCTTCTATGTCTAAAAAACATTTTCGAATGAAGCAATGAAGCCTTCAAGACTGCAAGACTATTTGAATAAAATGCATCCAGATAAGAAAGACAAGAATGTAACATATTTTCAAGACCTAGAGAAGAAGCATAATACTCAGCCAAGTGTAGGAAAACTATTTTCGGCGGCTGCTAAGCAAGATGACGACGGACTTCGAGCTTCGTATAATATCTCTTTGTTAATTGCTCAAAAAGGCAAACCACATAACATCGGAGAAGAGTTAATATTGCCAGCAATAAATAAAGTAATAACTACTGTGCTTCATAAACCAGCCGCAGATATTATCCGAAAAATTCCTTTGAGTAATAATTCTGTGCAAAGACGAATTGATGAAATGGCTGAAAACATTGAAGAATCATTGTGCGATCACCTGATGACAAGTCAATTCTCAATTCAGCTCGAGGAGTCCACTTTACCAAGTAATAAAACATTGTTGTTGTCTTACGTGAGGTTTATTAAAGATGAGAAAGAGATTTCTTTGAAAAATATTATTTCAATTGCTACGGATGGCGCTCCGGCTATGACACGGTGCCATAATAATATCGTACTTAAAAAATATAATTCCAGATGTCCTTGGTGAACATTGCGTTATTCATAGACAACATTTAGTTGCTAGAAACTTAAGTGATAAACTATTCACTGCAATATGTCATCAAAGCAGTCAATAAAATCCGCAACAGCTCTTTGAATTATAGATTATTTCATCAGCTTTGTGTTACTAATGACGACGATTTCAATCGTTTGTTGTTTCATACTGAAGTTCGTTGGCTATCAAGAGGCAATTGTATGACTCGATTTTACAACCTGTTTGACTTTGTTATAGAGTTATTGGCAACTAAAGAGACAGAATTGCAAGACAAGCTCATAACATCAAAGAATGATATAGCTTACATGACAAGCCTGTATAAATTGTTCAACGACATGAATCTCCAACTACAAGGCGATAAACTAAATTTAATTAAAACAAAATACGTCGTTGCTGCTTTCGCTGCTTCTGCACAAAAAGAATCTGGGCAGACGTGAGTTTCACAAAATTCCGAATTTATCAGTATCATGCAGTAACGACGAACTGTTTGCCTACTGCCAACATTTGGAAAACCTCCACATTGTACCCTGGATTGTGGCCAATCGTTCAACGAATCTTGATAGCATTCCCATCGTCATATTTATGTGAACGTAGATTTAGTGCTTTGACAACACTGCTTACTAAAAAGAGAAATCGTTTTCTTGTTACCTACCGTGGCGACTTGCGACTGTACTTGAGTAAATTGGAACCTGATATTAACAAACTTATTAAACAGCATCAGTTTTTATATAAGGATCGATTATTTTAGTTTTATTTTTAATAAAAGATTCTCTGTTTTAATACCACAAAGTTGTGTTTCAATAATCACTCTTATTGGCAGGTGGAGCCCGTAAGAGTTAACTTGAGGCCTAAGCGCCGTTGTATGTTACCAACTGCGCTCAGGTTTCAAGTTGCGGGTTATGGTAAAAGTTTCGTTTAGAATTCTCCGTTAATATACATATATAGTATAGGTCATAATAATTAATTAATTTAATTTGAAGGTATAGTGGTTTTTAAATAGGTGAAAAAATTGGGGCGCTAAAAAAATATTTATTCTCAGAGTGGGCAGTAGACAAAATAAGTTTGGGAACCACTGGTGTAAAGGATTGCAACTTAAAGGCATGCACCTGGAATGTTCGATCCCTTAATTGTTACAGAAAAGGCTGTCATCTCCGCCGTCGAAGAAATATGCTGGACGGGACAAGAACTAAGGTGAGTAAGGCCTTGTAGCATTTACAATTTTCTACTGGACTTGCATCCCTGGCCTCTGAGAGCACTCATCATCAACTTGGAATAGGTGAACTGTGGACAGCATGTCAAGATGTAAACAAAATCATCGGTTTTCGGAAAAGGCACACGATGAAGAGTGCCGTGTCGCTGTGGACAGAAAACAGGCAGTCTACATGACAACGTAACCATAGACAACACGTGCGGAATGGGATAAGAGCCGAGAGTGGAACAGGGAAGCGAGGCGTATTTGCTGGCAAAAAAAGAGAGCCCGAAAAGCATGAGCTTGACAAACTGGTCGACCGGGCTAATGCTCGAAAACTCGACAAAAAGATGCAGGGGCTAGCAGACGGTTTCAACACCGGACCATATTCTTGTAGAACTCCCAGAAGTGATCTAGTGACTGACGCCGAGAGCATAATCAAATTATGGATAAGGAAGCGAAGAAGTGGGTCTGGTAGTGAACGTGGTCAAGACGAAATATCTCGTGTCATCAAACAAACAGTTGCACTCGCAACTTGGCTCCCACGTCACTGTTGGCAGTGGTAAGTTGGAGAAGTTGTAGATCCTTTCGTCTATCTTGGAACCAGTATTAACAGCAGCAACAATGTCAGCCACGAAATCAAACACAGAATAATTCTTGCCATCAAGTACTACTTTAGACTGCGTATTAAACTGAGAAGTAAAGTCCTCTCTCGACGAGCAAAAACCAAACTCTAAAAGTCACTCATTATTCCCCTTCTGATATATAGTGCAGAGGCATGGACGACGACAACATCTGATGAGTCGATGTTACGAGTTGTCGAGAGAAAGTTTCTGTGAAAGCGGCGAATATAGGATCCGATAAAACGATGAGCTGTACGAGTTATACGACGAAATTGACATTGTTCAGCGAATTAAAAGACAGTGGCTACGCTGGTTAGGTTTTGTTGTCCGAATGGATAAAAACACTCCAGCTCTGAATGTATTCGAAGCAGTACCCTCCGGAGAAGCAGAGAAAGAGGAAGATCTCCACCCCGTTGGAAAAACCAGGTGAAGAAGGACCTGGCTACTTTTGGAATCTACAAATAGCGCCAAACGTCGAAAGCACGAACGTTTGGTTATTGTATTGTAATAGGTTTAGGAGATATGTACACTGCCGATCAACTGAATAAGTTCACATGAATTCGCTTGCATTTTCATGATTTTTTCATCACATATTGATCGTTCGCATGTTTTTTTTAACTTTATATTTGTGTCAATCTGTGTGCGCTAGTAAAGAATGTTCTGTTTTGCCTTTTCTTTCGCTAATTTCTGTGCATCGGTAAAGTGGTCTTACCCATCGCAAAATCGCTCAAAAAATTGGACGAAGCCAAATTGTTGTGAGTAACTTTTTGAGGAACAAATCAGAATACGGCAAAAACATGAAAGGCGAAGTCAAACACGACACCTTTGCGGCAGTCAGGAGGCATATTGTTCAAGCTGCGTCCAATTCGCACCTCTCAGTACCCAAAATTAAAGAAATTTGCGGTACTACAGCTAGTGTGTCAACAGCTTAAGTTCGTCGGCTGATCATCTAAAATGAATGAAAATAAAAAAATAAAAAAACTGTTAAAAGGTGCGAATGGCAGTAGGTGAATTTTTCCGATGAAAACAAATTTAATTTAGACGGGCCTGAATAGATACAACTATTATTATCACGATCTTCGAAAGTAATAGCATTTCCTAAGCCGTCGCCATTGCTGTGAGGGGGGCGTAACGATGTGGGGGTCGTTATCAACCTTTGGCACTTGCGACTTTCAATTTGTTACTTCCAAAATGAACGCGGAAACATGCAAATCTATCATACAGACTTCGTTTCGTCATTATTCCAATATTTTTTACATTATCAGCGCGATAACGCTCCAATTCATACAGCTAGGGTGGTAAAAGAGTGGATTAAGGCTCAAAATGTGGACTTGCTCGAATGGCAGCCATATTCACTTGGACTTAATATAATTGCAAAGCGTATGGGGGTTGCTATCGCGCAAGCTACATATATGGAGGAGGCAGGCAATTTAATTGCATTTTATTTTAAAATGATTTAAGAATTAAAGAAAAATTATGTAAGTCGGAAAACTGGTTTAAGAACTATAGATAAATTGCTACCTCTGCGATCATGAACCTATTCAGTTGAGCGGCAGTGTATTTTAAACAATTTAGAGACAGAGGCTGCGACCTAATTTATCAAGCGTTTAGAGAGCAGGTTTCCTCCGCTACTGAGACCACATGTGCCAAATTTGTGTAGTAATTTAGTGCTTAGTTGTGACACTTTAAAGGCTTTCGTTTAATGGGCTGATACATTTGGAAATGGTTACCAATAAGCAACAAAATAAGCTATAGCTGGGAAACCAGTTTTCAATAGCTAAACCAATAACCGATACCCCAGTTCTCTCTAATATTTAATAATCAAACAAATTAATTTCAGTAACAGATGGATAATGAAACAAATAATAAATGCAAAGAACGCTATTAACCAAAGAGTAACCGATATTTTCCAAAATTGTAGGAAAATTATAGGAGTAAAATTTATGAAGAATATACGCTAAATCAATGAGAGAGAGCGATTGATATAATATTGCCGAAATGTAATAAAAGAGTGTCTATTAGAGTGTATTTTGAACTTACACAAATAAGCCTGTGTTGACATGACAGATTGAACGATATTTTAGATAAAAAGTTCGCAATAAGCACTGTGATCCACATATACACTATTTGTGCAAAGTTTTATTCTGAGACATTGATTGGTTTTTGATCTGTACACATGAAAATAAAAGAATCAGGCGGAATTTAAGTTGTATTGTGTGGAAATTAGGAGTATTTGGTCTGATTTCGCACTGAATTATAGAAACACAGAATAATGTTAAGTACTTACCGAGGAAAATATGTAGATATTTTTAAAACAATTTTCTCTTTAACGAAAATATTAATGATACTTCACAAGAAACTGTTAAACAACAATAAGCAATATACAAAAAATACGGAAATTTTTAAAATAACAACAGAATTTACTGATGTAAATATTATTAAAAGGGATATTATTAAAATTGGAATTTTAAAACCAACAATTTTGCATTTCGACGAATTGAAAACCATAAATGAACATTTAAACATTTAACCCTTTCAGTCGTAGTGGTTAGTGTCAATAACCACCTCTCTCCGATTTTTTCTTTAATATTTTGTATTCAGCTTATTCTCCTATATCTATTTCATATGTATGTGTATGAAACTATCATTCATTTTTTATTTTCAATGTGTATTAACGACGAAAATATATTGGTTAGTAAGCTAACCACCGCCACTGTTGTAGGTTTATAGGTTTAATCTACATATGAGTTAGGCATGTAAGTATTCATGTATTTTTATATTTATTTCAGTATGTCGCACAAGCTAAATAATAGACAAATCGAAGAATACTTGTTTGAAGATATTCCTTCACATAGCGAGAGTATTTGTAGCGATGAGTATACAGAAGATCAGCCAAATCCGCTGGTGTTAGGCGATTCGATTGGAGAAGTTCAAATGACTGATTATGACAACTTTGATTCCGATGATGGCATCCCTCTGTCTAACTTAGTACTTCGGAATCCTGAATCTACAGAGTCTAACACTATAAACTCAAACAGACCGGCTGCAATGGCTCCAAAATGGAAGAAGAATTATAGAATGGACATACCTGGTGAATTTACTGAAATTGTGGGAATAACCGATCAAATTCTTGGCATGGAGAATGTGCAACCCCTTCTACTATTTCGCCTTTTTTGGACAGAGCATTTGCAAGATATTTTATGCTTTCAAACTAATCTTTACGCTACTCAATCAGGAAAGCTTTATACACCCACCACTACAGAAGAGCTTGATGTTTTTATTGCTTTGAACTTGGTAATGGGTATAAAGAAATTGCCGAGCTACAGAGATTACTGGCATCAGCACCTGGTTTGCATGACGGCTATGTATCGAGGTTCATGAGCTTCAATAGATTCAGTTGGCTTTTGAATTACTTACATGTAAATGACAATAGTCTAATGCCCAATAGAAATTGCCCAGATTTTGACAAACTTTATAAAATTAAACCACTACTGGACATCATGCGAACTAATTTAAAAAAAAACTATAAACCATCAGAAAAAGTTGCGATTGATGAAAGTATGATAAAATTCATAGGCAGGAACTATCTAAAACACTACATGCCGAAAAAACCTACTAAACGAGGGTACAAGGTTTGGATGATGTGTGCATGGTCAGGTTATTGCCTAGATTTTGATGTTTACACGGGAAGACAGGGTACTAGCGTTGAAACTGACTTAGGTGGTAAAGTTGTAAGAAATTTTTGCGAAAATTTGAAACACAAAAATCATCAAGTCTATTTTGACAATTATTTCAACAGTTACCCTTTAAAAGATAAATTACGAGAAGATAATATTTTCGCCTGTGGAACTGTGAACTCAAATAGAAAGTTCTTACCAACGCTAAAAGAAAACAAGCATTTGCAAAGAGGAGAACATGATTACCGGATGAGTGACACAAAAATATCTTTTTTGAAATGGAAAAATAAGAGATCAGTTTTCATGTTATCAAATTATCATGAGCCTAAGGATGTCGGAAAAGTTACCGCCGAGAGCGTGATGGTACCAGTATTGAAGTATCATGTCCGGAATCAGTGAAAGATTACAATGCTAATAGGAACTTCGTTGATAAATTCGATACACTGACAGGAAGTCATGATTTTGATAGAAAATCCCACAAATGGTGGCACAGGATTTTCTTTCATTTTCTTGATTGTAGTATTGTCAATGCTTTTTTAATTTATAAAGAACTACAGTCCTCTTCACGCAGGGATCTATGCTCTTCGACTATGAAAGCATTCAGACGTAAATTATACCAGGGTTTACTGGCCCCAGCATATGTCAGAGACAAACGAGGGCCAGAATCAATGAACAGCAACCGCAATTCTACAGCTTCTTCTACATGCCCTGCATTTATAAAACGTCACAAGCCAACAGTCCTTTCAGAAATTCGTCTTGAATCCAGTCGCCATCAACCCGAAAGAAGCCCATCAAGAAGATGCTGTCTATGCAGCACTAAAATATTTCCAGGCCGTACTCTATGGCAGTGTAGTACATGCAAAGTGCCTCTTTGTCTACGCAGGGGAAAATCTTGTTTTTCAGATTTTCATGAAAAAAAATTTACCTTAGTTTCGTTCGGGAGAATTTCATTATATCATATAATATTAATAAACAATATAAGTAACTCATAATTGTTTAGTTTCTATCAATAGTCACGGTGGTTAGTGCCACTAACCACCTCATACCTCGAAAACCTTCATACGTAGATTTTTTTTCATACTTTCAGTGAAATTTCAGCTGTAGATAATGCTAAAACAATAACCGAAACATTCAACATATTCTAAATTCAAAAGCGGGACTGAAAGAGTTAAACTAGCCCAAAAAGAGGATATATGTAATTATAAAATATATATAGACATTCAGAAGAAAGGTCCTGAGCGTAAAATCGCTATCATTAATATATCTTCAGATATTCGGGTTTAAAGTAAGGCTGTATGAAATTTTCATAGAATTTTTAACTAATGAAATGTCCTACAAGTTTTTCATTTACATTTTTTGTGTAGCTCTTGTCACTTCCAAGATAAATACAAAAGAAACGCGAATTTCATGGTTTAGAGGCTAGTACTATCTTGCCGGTGTGAGTTACGACTTTGTCGCAATGGGCTCTTTTGCAGAGTGTTCAATTCTGAAGAATACGTGTCTAAACTCAAAACGATGCCGCAAAATACCTCTGAGATCTAGAAATTTAAAAATAGAAAATCCCCATTTTCGTGTATTTCCAATGTTATTATTGTATTAAGTACCCGACCAAGGCATGTAAAGATTTTCCATTGAAAATACACGGCCCTCGCCTCCTTGCTGTTCTTCAGACGGGTAATTGCTATTCGAACTTCTCCATGGTCGGACAGTGGAACGTCTGCTCCATTGTCATCGATTGGGGTATAGGGTTTACCATCTCCAGGCGTTGTTCTTTCACTGCCATTCAGCAGGCCGAAGTTTTCCCTCCACAATTTCAGTAAGCTATGGACATCAGTCACTAAATCACCTCTGAGTGTTCTACAAGAGTATGCTCCGGTCTTGAAACCTTCAGTTAGTCGCCGCATATCTTCGAACATTACTCCTGTCGGCCAGCTAGTTAAGCTAGCCTCTCCCTTTTTTGTTTGCAAATGCGTCTCGCTTCCCTCTTCAACTCTCGATATATATCCCATTCCGCAACTGTTGTGGTTGAATGTAACGTTGCGAGGTTTGCAGTTTGTTTTCTGTTCTGATTTAGTGGTCCGAGTGAATATTAGGACCCCGGAGCGTACGATCGTCTAAAACACTGGAGCATTTTATTGGTGGTTTGTTTTACGCGTCCAGTTGCAAATCCAGCGCACAACCCTTGGGAGGGATGTTTCGTCTTCTCACTTTAACTCGCCTTTAAACGTATGTTTTTTCGCTACCCGGAGGATACTTGGCCTAATATCGGAAAACATAAGCTACTTGAGCCATATGAAAAAGAGTCGATTCTAGCCACTCCCAAGTGAATGACGCTCAGAGAGTTTTCCTCACTTGCGCGAACTTCTACACATGTCTCCATCCTCTTGAAATTTCTCTTTCTCTTTTATATACAGTGTTGGAAAAAGTAATAGGAACAAAGGAATATATTTAAACTAAGTGATATACGATAAAAGAAATATAATGTTGCCGTTAATTTAGGTAATTAATTAACATTTGAGTAGCTATTTAAATTTCATGTGTGCTTATAAAGTGAAAACGGATACACTTTGTATTTCAGCCAGGAAATAAAAATAGTGGCCAACATCAATTCATATTTTTTTGTTGAACTCATTTTGTCTTATATCTAATAAATCCCAACTCTAACCGCTAAAAAGCATCATCAGAACATGATTGATCTGTCAATTGTGTATATCTGGAGTCGAGTTTCTTATTTTTGCTCTCGTATCGAACTGATTTAACTTTCGTTTCATGCGACCACAGGACGTTTTTCCAATTTCCACCAAGCATGTGCCTCTGAGCAAATTCCATTCTCTTTTTCATGCACTTCATCCAGTTAAACCAGCTTCCTGAAGTCAGTTTGTAATTGTGCGACTGATTACAGATCCATTTAGTAATTTCTTAAATATATTCAGAGGATAAAAATTGTTCCTTATGTGATTGCTTTATCAGCCAATGATCAAACTGTGTCGTTGTTTTGTGTTCTAGTACTAATTTGATAGCATTTTTTTACAAAACTCATCGTAATCATACGCGTTCGAGGATCATTACTGGCTCGGTAGTTGGCTTATAATTTTTGCTAACTTTACTATTATTTATTGAATCTATCCTACTTAAGAGCCTAACAATAAGTTTGCGAATCTTAAATTACTCATTTTCCTAACTGAGCCTAAAATATATTACGTCTGGGCTGATAAGTCGTTTCTAGGTAATCTTGAGCTCCTGTTCACCCGCAATAACGATCTTACTAGTTGGTTTGGGTGAACTGAAAGTTTCAATGCATATTTTGCGCTTTGTTGCTCTATTTCAGTTCGTACGTCTGAAATTCTTAAGTCGCGATGGATGTTCTCATTTCGGATATTGCACGAAGAATTTTTGATTGCGTAGAACGAAGAATTTCGATGTTGCTGCTACTCGCGCTGCCTCACAGCTCACATCCATAGTTCCAGATTGGCTTTAAAATTGTGTTAAATATATACTCGTATGTATCTATCTCTCAAAACAAGTACCCAATTACATAATTCAATACATGAACCATACAATGTTTTAATATAATATATAAGGTATATCCCGATACATTAAAGTTGTATTTATTAGTTAGGTGAGTTTCTGCAAGAAGCATTATATCGTCCCCTCAATATAACAATAGCGTATAATTTTTTTTGGGTTTTGAGAAAATCGAGTTTAAAGTTTTTGTCAAATCAGATGTCTATACACTTATTGAAGGAAATTTTTGAACATGAAATTATACACCATTTTTTCTAATGACATTTTGACCCACTTTGTGGAAGTAGAATTTGACGAAATTTTGACCAGACATAGAATCAATGATGGAGATTCTAAATATGCAATAAAAAAATAATGGCGTATCAGCACATACGCTATTGTTATATTGAGGGGACGATATATAGTTTATGGCGAGGAATATCATTTGCATTCCATAAAATCATTTTAAGCGAGCTAATTTTTTTGAACTTTGCTTAGCAAGCGGTTGAAGCAGTGTGTTTTTATTTCGCATGAGCTTTATGTTCTGCATGAACGTTATCAAGTTCATAATATTCTGTAGCATTAACGCTACCACTGCTTCAATATTCGATTGACTAACGGATTCCGGGCTCCCTTCGACAGCGGAACTATATAAAAGTTGTTATTGCCAATAAGCTGACCAAATATTTTAACGAGAGCGCCTCTCTTACGTATATTTGCTGTGGTTTGGTGTTAGTGACTTTTGTAACACTTTCAGGAGTTTTGTGACTCTCACCGTCAACGTTGTCACTTAAAAGCGCAAATCGATTTGTGCTTAATGGCTCAGTTGCATTTCCTCGGTTTATTTTTTCCTTAACGTTTGTTAAGTTTTGTGGACTAAGCTTACGTTTGATGGTAAGGTACCGATCCATTTCGGTCTGTATAGCCGCGTTTTGAGGTGTTTAAGTTTTTGTATCTTGTGCTTTGCTTTTGTTGCCGGAGTCAGAGCATACACTGACTTCGTTGACATTGAACACGATCGGACTTTTAAATTTCAAGGGAGTTGAAGGGTGGAGGACAAATTTGTCTTTCCGCTTTCACTGTAATTCTGAGACCTGACAGAAAAGTATGCATTGTTGCGATGGACGGAGAGCTGGACGGGCTACGCACGTAAGTGTTTCTTTATGTTTAGCGTCGTTTATGTTCTGCGTATACAGATGGTCTGTCGTGTGACAGAAACAGCTGATAACCACTTCAGATGTGCTAAAGAAAAATTAATTTTGTGTTTTTTTGTAATTAAATTTTGTTTGGTTTAAAATTCTATGTTTATGTGATTAAATATTTATGGCTTTTAAACACCAATGCAGATTATTTGAAGTAAATTGACGCAAGGTGTCAACGCTGCTAAGGATCCCCAGCGAATCTGTCTGCGAGTCTCCACAGCCTTGAATGAACATTTGACTATTAACCGTACACTTTGAGTATCTTCTTCTTCTTAATTGGCAAAGACACCGCTTACGCGATTATAGCCAAGTTAACAACAGCACGCCGGTCGTTTCGTCTTTTCGCTGCGTGGCACCAAATGGTTATTCCAAGCGTAGCCAGGACCTTCTCCACCTGGTCCTTCCAATGGCGTGGGGTTCTCCCTCTTCCTCTGCTTCCCCCGGCGGGTACAGCGTCGAATACTTTCAGAGCTGGAGTGTTTTCGTCCATTTGGACAACATGACCTAGCCAGCGTAGCCGCTGGCTTTTAATTCGCTGAACTAAGTCAATGTTCAACTATGTCGTATATCTCATACAGCACATTGTTCCATCGAATGCGGTATTTGCCGTGGCCAACGCGCAAAGGGCCGTAAATCTTTCGCAGAACTTTTCTCTCGAAAACTGGCAACGTCAACTCATTAGTTGTTGTCATCATCAGTTGGAATAGCTCGCCCGGCAATCCATCGGCCCCCACCGCTCTTTTGTTCTTCAGACGCGTCATTGCTATTCGAACATCTTCATGGTCGGGCAATGGAACGTCTGTTCCATCGCCATCGATTGGGAAATCGGGTTCGCCTTCTTCTGGCTTTGTACCTTCACTGTTATTCAGCAGGCTGCAGAAGGGTTTCCTCCATAACTTAAGTATGCTCTGGGCATCGGTTATTAGGTCACCACCTTGGTTTCCACAAGTGTATGCTCTAGTCTTAAAACCTTCTGTTAGTTGTCGGCCACCTTATCAAGCCCTTCATATTCACGCATTTTGGCCTCCTACTTTTTCTGCCGGTTAATACGTCTCGCTTCCCTCTTCAACTCTCGATATCTATCCCATCCCACACGTGTTGTCGTCGATCGTAATATTGCGAGGTAGGTTGTCTGTTTTCTCTCCGCTGCGACACGCTCATCTCGTCCCGACCGTACCGACCGTAGTGCCAAAGATACCTTCTTTGCCCACCCTGGCCTTACAGTCGCCAAGCATGGTTTGACATCGTGGCGGGGCAGCTCTCATTGGTGCGCTCCAAGCGCTCATAGAAGGCATCTTTGGCCATATCGTCCTTCTCTTCCGTCGGGGCGTGGGCGCAAATCAGCGATATGTTGAAGAACCTCGCTTTGATGCGGATTGTGGCTAGACGTTCATTCACTGGAGTGAATGGTAGTACTCGGCGACGGAGTCTCTCTCCCACCACGAATCCCACACCAAACTTACTACTACTCGTCCCTGTCCTTGTCCCGTCCATCGCATTTCTTGGACGGCGGTGATGTCAGCCTTTATTTGCCCGAGGACATGAACCAGCTGGGCAGCGGCACCTACCTAATTAAGGGACCGGACATTCCAAGGGCATGCCCTCAATTCTTAGTCCTTATTTTGTTTGCCGTGGTCGTCATCAAAAGGGGGGTCTCTCATCCCAGGCTAGTTATTATTTTTCATTGGGGGTGTTTTTTACGTGGCGGGTCCCAACTTCAGCCCTCGGATGGAGGGGATGTTTCGCCTTCGCACTTTAGTTTGCCTTCAAACGGACGTTCTTAGAGGATACTTGGTCAAAGACCGGAAGTCGTGAGCTGCTTGAGCCATTTGTAAAAGAGTTGTTTCTGGCCACTCCTAAATGAATGGCGAGCAGAGAACTTTCCTCACTTGCGTAAACTTCTACACATGAGTACACAGTAATCCACAAAATTTCTTTTATATTGTTGATCAACACTGTGTTTGTCTCATTCAAAATAGCGTTAGTTCTTGATTTGCTATCGGTATGAGTTGCATATATCGCAGCCACTTCAGCTGTAAATATCGAGCAGTACGTTGGTAAAATTCCGACGGTTATGGTGACAGCTTGGTTGTTTGTTACCGCAAACAAAATGTGGGTGTCTGATTTGAATACGTCAGTGTACATTAATTTCCACTCCGGTTTGTTCTTTTCTACTGCGTCATTGAATAGCTGGATATATTGCTCTGCATTGGTGTTTGTTTTTTGAGATTCGAAGAACGTACTTATTATAGACGATTTCAGTTAGGGTGAGTGCTCAGTTTTGAGAGTTGCGGTGTCGGAGTCATATGAAACTGGTTGATATTATTGAAGTATTTTATGATCGTAGATGGCTTCTTGATTTTACGATTTGTTTTCAAAAGCTTAAACAAGATCGAGTTTTATATAATGCAGAAACTTTGGTATGAACATCATTGTGCTGAATTTTGTTCTATGGTGAATGTTTGGAAGACCTGCTTCAGTTAGTACTACTTTGGTTGGTGAGGTGGGAAATGCGCAAATGCTTCTCCTTGCCGTTATGTGATAAGGGGTTTCAATGAGTGTGAAGTGCTTTTTAGCACATAAATTGCGGATTCAAAATCTATTTTTGACAACATAAGAGCCTTTGTAATAATTACAAGTGTTGAGATGTGTACTTGACAGTGTTTTGATGAAAGACATATTTATAATGTTCCTAAAATGTTATCTTTTTATCAAAAAATAGACTAAGTGTTCTTAAAGTTTTAGTATGTGTAATTTGAGTACTTTCAAGGGAAAGGTGCATTTTCTTTTCCTGCAAATGTGAAATGTTGAACTTTTGCTTGCAGAAACTTTGGTTCCTGTCGCTTTAGACCTTTCCGTTTTGTCGGTCAGAATATTAATAAAATTGATTTTGACTTCGTTCCGAGAATATTAAGACATCGTCAGCGTAGATAAGATATTCAACATTGCGGTTTGAAGCTATTAAGTTGCTGAGTTGATTAGAGGCTCCTCGTATAATAAATAGCGTTGCTGAGAGAGGAGATCCCTCTGGCTTGCCGTTATGAAGTGGGAAAATATTGGAGTTGAAGTTGCTAACACTTATTGAAAATTTACGATTTGAAAGAAATGCCTTTATAAAATTATGCATTTTGTTTCCAATGTAAAATGTTTGTAGTTCTTGTAGTACTGTATGGGCTCCGATTCTATCAAAAGCTTTTTCAAAGTCCATTCTGTGGACGGATAAGTGGTATTTCGCAGATATTGTTGAAGAGGCGCAGTGTTCGAAGTAAAGTAGGGGGTCAATGACCACTTTGAAAAGCGAACTGATTGGGAGTTATTAATTTCTTTTCTTTGGCCTAAACATTATTCTCTTTGAAATGATTTTTCCATCAAATCAAAGAAAATGGTCAGCTATCAGTGATTGAGGTATATGATTGGTTAAGTTTTGGGTTAGCTTTTTTCCAGTCTTGAGACAGTGTGCCTTGTTCTCAATAAACTTTCTCAATCTGACTTTTAAGGAGTGTGGGAGGGTTTTTAACAGGTGTTTTTCCGGACATTTTGCTGACAGTAAAATAAATCTCTTCAATTGTAATGGGAGATGCTATTAAGGTAGCTTCAAAACACGGTGATGGGTTGTGGTAATTTTGGGAAATTACTTCATTTAAAGAGTAATTTGAACTTTTAGAATTGTTTGACCATAATATGGCAAAATTTTTAGCGCTTTTTTGGGGATAATAAATGATACCTAGTGGAGATTAGTTAAAATAGATTTTGTTTTGATAGCATCCACTTGAAAGAGCTTTTGTGTCACTATATTTTTTTAGGACATGAAGTGGGTTTTATATTAGCTGTTAATTTTTCAAGCGATTTCCTTTTTGCCGATTTAAGTTCTCTCCTGAAATTGGAATTTGCTTTTTTGTATCTAATTAAATTTTGTTGTTCTATTTTGTTTAAATGTAGTTCAAAGTGATTGTTTTGTGCTCCTTAGAACAGTTAATAGCTTAGACCAATATAGGAGTTTCGTAGTAAATTTTTTTGTGTTTGTTTGAGGAAAGGGTTTGTTTGCATCGGCGTAACAAAAGAAGTTATGAGCGGAAAGTAGTCACTATCGTGAAGATCTTCTAAAGTGTAAGAAGAGAGTTTATGGGCTATGGATGCTGAACGAAGGGTAATATCTACATAAGTGAACGATTTGTGCGTAGAGAAGTTGGTGATCTATCGTAAAGGAGTACTCGATTTCTTGCTAGTATAACGTCTTCTATTATTTGACCTCTTAAGTCAGAGGAAGTGGAACCCCATAGTGGATTCCAAACATTTAAATCTCCGAAGATTATGGTGGGTGGAGAAACCGCGTTTGAGATATTTATAAGGTCACCTGCGTCCAACTTTTGATGCGGAGGGATATAGCATGAGATTATAGAAAATTTGAAACCATTGTTAACTTCTATCGCAATGACGGAGATGTTTGATATTATTTGGATAATTTTATGTTTGATTTGTTTTTTTAATAAATAGGACAATGCCTTGTTTAGATGATTTGTGTTGTGGTAAATTCCAGAGTTATATGATGAAGATGAAATAGGAGTAGAACAAAAGATTTGCGCTATTCTTTGGATATTTTGTTCGTTATTAGAAAGATCTATGTTTGTCGAATTGTTAAGTATGTTAGCGAGTGAAAGAGATAAAGATTTAAAAACATGTGGTTTTTGTGCTTTAAAAATATTTACTGCTTCGCGAAATAAGCACTTATTATCTGTTTGAATTGTTATTATTTTTTTAATTCGAATGAACTTTGGACACAATTTACTTGAGGCCGCGTGTTCAGCAGAATAATTTACACAGAGAAAGCGAGTACACGGTGAGGGATTGTGTGTAGGAAATGCATATGTGTCGCAGATAGGGATCTTATTGCAGCGTTTTTTTGTTTGGCCAAGAAGTTTGCAGTTTTTGCATCTCATTGGGTTTGGGTAGTAGGGTCGTATCTTCGTTGATACATCAATTTTCTCGAGCAAGTAGTAGCGATCGAAAGTTAAATTAACCACGCCACTTGAGATGGGTTGACCATTTATATATTTTAGAAATTTGTAAATAGATGTAACACCTCTCAGAGGTGGGTTTCAATCGCTCGTAGAAGGTCACATCATCGTAGCTACTCGTTTCCGTTGGAAAGCGCGTTCCTTGGTGCCATAACTAAGCACTAAATAATAAAGATATATATAAAACTCTTATTCGTCACTGGGTTTCGCAGTATCAAGGGGCACATGTAGGCGTGGCCCAGCCCTCTATTAAATTTAATGTACATACTTCTTAAGCCACTAAATTTGCAATAACGAAATTTGCCTAGCAACAATAATATAGGAACTCTTTGCGACAGTGTGAGAATGGAAGAAATCACAAGATAAATACGCCAACTCCCCATATAATTAGTATTACTGAGTTGACTGATCAAGTTAGAGATGAGTGAGGTTGTGGTAGAGTAATCAAAAAGAGTTGTGGATGAGTCACCGCGTGCATCTATTTTTGGGAGAAAGTACCTTGAATTTGTTGGCTGTTTACTATGGTTCTTTTGTTTACTTTATTTTCATTCCTACGAAAGAAAATATGATTGTTGGCGATAAAAATATTGTAAATGAAGCTTTAGTTCCACGTGAAAAGATCGATGAGTTGACGGGCAAACCTATTATTTTCTGAAGTGATCCTTTGAGGATGAAGTCATGTGTAGAAGTTCACGCAAGTGAGGAAAGTTCTCTGATCGCCATTCACCTGGGAGTGGCCAGAAACGATTATTTTACATATGATTCAAGCAGCTCACGACTTCCGGTCTCTGACCAAGTATCCTCTGCGCAGCCTAAGAACATTCGTTTGAAGGCGAGCGAAAGTGAGAAGGCGAATCATTGCCTAGGGTTGTACGCTTAATTTGGGACCCGCCACGTAAAAAAAACACCCCCAATGAAAAGTAACAACCTACCTGAGATGAAAGACCCCACCTTTTATGACGACCATGGCAAACAAAACAAGGACTACTAATTGAGGGCATGCACCTGTAACGTTCAGTCCCTTAATTGGGAAGGTGCCGCTGCCCAGCTGGTTGACGTCCTCGTGAAAATAAAGACTGAAAACACCGCCGTCCAAGAAATGCGATGGACGGGACAAGGACAGAGACGAGTAGGTCTTTGTGGCATTTACTACAGTGGCCATATAAAGAACCGCCAGTTTGGTGTGGGATTCGTGGTGGGAGAGAGACTCCGTCGCCGAGTACTATCATTCACTCCAGTGAATCAACGTCTAGCCACAATCCGCATCAAAACGAGGTTCTTCAACATATCGCTGATTTGCGACATAGCTCCGACGGAAGAGAAGGACGATGTGTCCAAAGATGACTTTTGTGAGCGGCTGGAGCGCACTTATGAGAGATGCCCCCTTCACGATATTAAAATCGTATTTGGCGACTTCAACGCCAAGGTGGGCAAAGAAGGTATTTTTGGAACTACGGTCGGTAAATTCAGCCTCCACGACGAAACATCTCCAAATGGGTTGAGGCTGATCGAATTTGCCGGGGCCCGAAATATGGTTATCTGTGGGACTAGATTCCACCATAAGAAGATTCATTAAGCTACCTGGCTGTCTCCGGATCGAAAAACCACCAACCAGATCGATCATGTTGTGATAGACGGAAGACCCGTCTCTAGTGTTGTAGATGTGCGTGCCTTCCAAGGTCCTAACATCGACTCGGACGACTATCTTGTTGCAGCAAAAAACGCACGCCAACAAACTTAAGGAAGGTTCGACGTCGAGAAGCTGCAATCACAGACAGCCGAATGATTTTCTACTCGGCTTGTACTCCTGCTCTCTGAGAGCACTCGTCAACAACTCGGTATAAGGGAACTGTGGGACGGTATTTCAAACTCCTTACGTACAGCTGCAACCGAAAATTGGTTTTCGGAAAGTGCAAAAGAATAGCTGGTACGACGAGGAGTGCCGCGTCGCAGCGGAGAGCAAACAGGCTACCTACCTCACAACGTTACGAGCGACTACAACATGTGCGTGATGGGATAGATACCGAGAGTTGAAAAGGGAAGCGAGACACATTTGCAGACAGGAAAAGAAAGAGGTCGAGAGGGGTAATGCTCGAAGGTTTCAAGACCGGAGCATACTCTTGTAGAACCCCCAAAGGTGATCTAATCACCGATGCCCAGAGCATACTTAAATTATGAAGGGAACACTGCTCCAGCCTGCTGAATGACAGTGAACGCACAACAGCAGGAGAAGGTGAACCCGATTCCCCAATCGATGACGACAAAGCGGCGGCGGCCGATGGATTTCCGGCCGAGCTATTCAAACACGGCGGCAAATTAATTATAGGGAGCATGCATCAGCTTCTTTGTAAATGTATGGTCGGACAAAAGCATGCCCAACGATTGGAATTTAAGTGTGCTATGCACAATCCATAAAAAAGGAGCCCCCACAATCTGCGCCAACTACCGTGAGATAAGCCTCCTCAACATTGCATATAAGGTTCTATCGAGTGTTACTAAGTGGACTTTATCAGAGTGGCTTTAGACCTGGCAAATCAACAACCGACCAGATATTCACCATTCGTCAAATCTCGGAAAAGACCCGTGAAAGGAGAATCGACACACACCACCTATTCGTCGATTTCAAAGCTGCTTTCGGCAGCACGAAAAGGAGCTGCCTCTAGGTCGCGATGTCTGAATTTTGTATCCCCGCAAAATTAATACGGCTGTGTAAACTGACGTTGAGCAACACCGAAAGCTCAGTCAGAATCGGGTGGAATCTCTCCGTCAAAAGAGGTTTTAGACAAGGCGACTCTCTATCGTGCGACTTCTTCAGTCTGCTGCTAGAGAAAATAGTTCGAGCTGCAGAATTTAATCGAGCAGGTACCATCTTCTATGAGAGTGTACAGCTGCTGACGTATTGATATCATCAGCCTCAACACCCGCGTCGTTAGTTCTGCTGCCTCCAGACTGTACAAGGAAGCTAAACAAATGGGTCTGGCAGTGAACTTGGAAAAGACGAAATATCTCCTGTCATCAAATAAACAGTCGTCGCACTGGCGACTTTGCTTTCACGTCACTGTTGAAAGTCATAATTTTGAAGTTGTAGATAATTTCGTCTATCTTGGAACTACCGAAAACACCACCAATAATGTCAGCCTGGAAATCCAACGCAGGTTAACTCTTGCCAACAGGTGCTACTTCGGACAAGTAGGCAATTGAGAAGCAAAGCCCTCTCTCGAAGAACAAAAACCAAACTCTATAAGTCACTCATAATTCCCGTCCTGCTAAATGGTGCAGAGGCCTGGACGATGACAACAACTGATGAGTCGACGGTGCGAGTTTTCGCGAGAAAAGTTCTGCGAAACATTAACGGTCCTTAGCGCGTTGTCCACGGCGAATATCGCATTCGACCGAACGATGAGCTATATGAGATATATGACGATATTGACATAGTTCAGCGAATTAAAAGGCAGCGGCTACGCTGGCTAGGTCATGTTGTCCGAAAATATTCGACGCAGTACCCGCCGGGGGAAGCAGAGGAAGAGGAAGACCTCCACTACGTTGGAAGGACCAAGTGGAGAAGGATCTGGCTACGCTTGGAATATCCAATTGGCGCCACGTAGCGAAAAGAAGACTTTGGCTGATACATAGATAGTACTACTTATACCATCTATATGATATCTACACTGTGGAACATTTTTGGGATTATTGTCTGGGGGGTGAGAAATTCCAAGTCAGGGTGATGGTACTAGGTCAAAGGGTTTGGCGTTCGTATGTGTCAGTTTTTTTTATAACGTAATTATACGATTTTCTTATCCTCTTTGCGGCTCCTTTATTCGCACATGCATAGCAATTCAATGGATTGTGACCTTCGCCCGGATTAGTCCAAGTCATTGGGATACCGAATGGCATACTTTCACGTCTTCTATTTTTCCAATCCATCACCCTTACTTGGAATTTCTCACCCCTCAGATTAGCTGTTGTACTGTGCTATTAGTTAGATTATAATTATTAGTTAATGAGAAGGTGAAGCAACTTGTGTTAGTTTACAAAAACAAAAATAAAAATTAATCAAAAAGCACTTCGTGTTAATAAAGCATTGCTTTTTGGCGGATAATACTGTTGACTTTGGGCTGAGCACCAGGAAAATCAAACGATTCCAACCGATAGTCAGCCCAGTGGACTGCATATTATGAACCGGATTTCACGCGTGGAAAGACAAAATATTGGCTGGCAAGATTATAATATCAGTCTTTTCGGATGCACGTGGTTATGATCCAGTGCACTGCGTATTTGGTTGCAGTTTTTTATCAACACTCCCTTGGTTTGTTATAAATGCATTTACATCCTTCGCCCATAATTTAGCAAAGTAGCCGCAATGCACCCAGATATTAAACATGCATGCGTATGAAAATTACTGTTCTCCTGTATTAGCTCTCCGTTGTTAATATTTTTACTTACGCATTTCTTTCGTTTTTAGAATTAATAAAATTTTCAAATGATTCTTTCATGAATTTTGAATAAATGCTTATAATTTGAAATATAACTTTGTATTTATTAACTGTATTGAAATTTAACATAAAGAAATAAAAAGTATCCTATGTCCTTACCCTGGTTCTGAGCTACCTCCCCACCAATTTGGTATGGCAGTAGGAGTAGTATCGCCCGATTTTATCTATCACCTGTTATCATGCCACACCCTAAAAATATGTTCCCTGGGTTTCATTAAGGTACCTCACAACAATCACCAATCATATGTGGTAAAGTCAGTCGTATGTTAGAAGATCCTGGTATTAGATATATGTATATGGACTAGGAGAATTTTTTGCTAATTTCATCTATTTAGGGCACAAATATATACTGTTATGAGTTATGCATGTTTTAAAATTTTCATTTAGATAACTTAATATTGGCCGATAATCCAGCATAAAGCCATCTGAAAGTTCAAAAGTCTTTATATTAGGTATTTGGGGGCTCAGAGAAGTATTGACCCGATTCAACCCATTTTTGAGACACAGAAATACTATTGACAAAAAAGGTTATGCCGGAATTTCAATTGTATATCTCATACATTGGACGATACTTTCGGGCAAAAGTCAACCATAGATAATGGGGTCCACATATTCGGTACCTAGGGAAGGGAACAGTACGTATTAAGCTTAGTCGAAAACGGCCGGTCGGGTCCCGTGGTATGGGATTTCACCAAAAAGTGGGCGGTTCTACGCCCATCGTCCAATTTTCACACCAACTCTCATAATACATTGTATACCATCTCGGAAGTAAAATTGAATGTCTCTGGCGTATTTAGTTATTGATTTATTTCGCTTTTAGTAGTTTTGAAAAGTATCTGTATGTGGAGAGTGAGTAGAGCGAACTTGGTTGTTGTAGTTTTATTGGTTTAAGAGATATGTACATTAAACTTGTTGTAGGCTAGGCCAAAACCACTTTTTCAACTTTTTCAAAATTTTTTGTTCACAGGTACCTCTTGCTACTGCATCTCCTCTACCAAATTACAGTTTCATATCTTAATTCAGTGCTTAATAATACTTTATAGGTTTTCAGTTAATGATGATTGTGGGCGTGACGATTACTTTAAATGACACGTACAACCGTTAGGTGAACGAAACTATTATACTCTGTAGCAACAGGTTGCACGAGTAAAAAAAAGAGTTTTACCATAATACTGAATTGCACAAACTGTATGTTCACATGCACTATATACCCAATATACGAGTATGTACATTTATCAAATTGTAACGCATTGAGAATTTTCACAATGATAACATAATGTTAAATTATGCAGACCCTCATTAATATTTTGCTCATGCTTTTGCTTTGAGCGAACTTCACATTCTCGGAAGCCCAGATTTACACCGAAGATGATCTCTTTTAAAAGGCCAGATTCGTGCCGGCATATCTCTGCTAGTTTGCCAGAGAGGGGCGTGCTTTCGCACACATTGTTTTCGGTTCAAATATATTTGTGCCTTCAGCCCTGCTGTAATGCTCATTATCATTATACCCTGAACAGGGTATATTAAGTTTGTCACGAAGTTTGTAGCACCCAGAAGGAAACGTCGGAGACCCTATAAAGTATATACATATATAAATGAACAGTATGTCGAGCTGAGTCGATTTAGCCATGTCCGTCTGTCTGTATATATGTATACGAACTAGTCCCTCAGTTTTAAAGATATCGTTTTGAAATTTCGCAAACGTCATTTTCTCTTCAAGAAGCTGCTCATTTGTCGGAATGGCCGATAGCGGACCACTATAACATATAGCTGCCATACAAACTGAACGATCGGAATCAAATGCTTGTATGGAAAACTTTCACATTTGACAAGATATATTCACGAAATTTGGTTGAGATTATTTTCTAAGACAACAGAGTAATCTCCGAAGAAATTGTTCAGATCGGCTAACTATAGCATAATAGCTGCCATACAAACTGAACAATCGGAATCAAATGCTTTTGGAAAACTTTCACATTTGACATGATATATTCGCGAAATTTGGTATAGATTATTCTTTAAGCCAATAATATAATCTTCAAAAAAATTTTTCAGATGCAGAATGCACCTGTGAAGGGTATTTAGCTTCGGTGCAACCGAAGTTAACGTTTTTTCTTGTTTGTAAATGAAATAACACCGAAATAAAAGTAAGCAAATGTGCATAAGTACTTGATTAGACATAATATTAATTTCCAAACAAGTAAGCATGGGATAATTGGGGACGGAATCTCATATCGAAGTACAAAAAATTTTCGGAAATACATTTCGTCTATGTGTAGAAAGATTTAACATACCGTATTTATTTTGTTAAACATATGTAAGTATCAAGGTGATGACAAAGTTAATGAATGTAACTTAGGAAAGTAAAAGTTGTGGTTACTAATACCAAAAGTCGTCTGCAGTTTTTATCAAAATTAATACAATAGTAATCATTAAGTTTGAAAAGTATTATTTATATAACCTTTTAACATTGATAATAAAGCTGTAACTTGAGTAAAAATTGAGATACGGGTTCCATTGTACAAAAAAAATTTCGAGTTCGTAGATGCGCGTAATCAGAGCTGTAACGTATTAAAATGCCATAACTAAGCACTAAATTAAGATATAAATATATACATATATATGTATATTAGGGTGTTTTTTTTAAGTATTCATTTTTTCAATCCCCTCATGAAATTTCCGTGGAAAACCCCTAAAAAAATACCCTGAAAATTTGAGCCCTTAATATTAACATTAAGGAATGGACCAAGGCATTTCAAAAAGGCATCGCTTTGACTTTAGAAACATATTCCTCAGAATTGAACACTCTACAAAAGTGCCCATTGCGACAGAGTCGAAACTCACACCTGGGCGGTAGTATGAGGCTCTAAACCTTATTTTTCCGCGAAAAGCGATTTTTTTTGTTTTTATCTCGTAAATGACAGGAGCTATAGGAAAAATTGACAAATTTGTAAGAAATTTTATTTGCTACAAAAAATGTCCGAGGGCGAATTCGCTATAATTTTTTTAAGTAAAGCTGAAACCACACGATTGGTCAAATGTACCAATTTTTTGTCATTTATATGTACAGATCGTGTGACAGCCAGAAAATATTTGGCATAAGGCAAATTAACAAAATTTTTGTGCAGATAGACCGATAAAATACGGCTCTGTTGTACCAAACATGTGAACTGTTGTACAAATCAAGTAAATACAAAAAATGGACAAATGTACCGATAATATTATCTGCCACTGCCACAGTGACCAATCAATTCAAATAAAGCCAAAATTATGTTTTTTTATTTTTATTATCCTAGGAATACTTTACTGTTTGGCAACTCTATGATTATTAAACTAATAATAATAAATAATTATTAAACTTGGCAGCACTGATATCTGGAAAAACAATTGATGCACCACTGCTCTTTATTCCATTTGTCCGTTATTAAACAAGTCACTACATCTATTGGTGAGTATAAATATTTATGATATGTTTATATATATTTATTTATTTACATTTAATATATTAATATTGTTCATTTATTTTTCAGAATATGGATACAGAGGAAGATGAAATCTTTGATAATTTGACTACCGCAATATGCGAAAATATATCCAATATGTCTGCAGCGGCATGGTCCTCGGAAGATGTGTTTAATTTATTAGAAATAATGGAAAAACATCCTTGTCTGTGGGAATATTCTTCATCAGACTATAAAAACCGACAGAAGAGAGAGAACGCATGGAGAGAAGTCGCAGCAAACTGTCATGGCCGTAGCGTTGATGAGTGCAAAGCTAAGTGGGCGAATGTGAAAACAGCGTAGAATAATACAAAAAACAAATTACAGGCAAAGTCTCGTCAGAGTGCGTCAAGTTCACAACCTCATTGACAATTTTGGACTGCAATGCAGTTTTATCATAACCACGACAAAGAAAAAACGAATTCATCTTGCTCAAATATAAGCCCTGATAGTGAAAGTTTGTTGTATGCAGAAAAAGAGGACAAGTGGTATTCCTTTGGCATGTACATAGCGTCGCTAATGCGTGAAATGAATGCAAAAAATGAGAATGCAGCAAAAAAGTGCACTATAGAATTAAATGATGATTGATAATTCATTAAATTGTTTTTTCTTCAATATTAATAAAGTTACAGACATATTTAAGTCATTAATTTTATTTAACATAAACATCTATATTGAAATGGTATTTCTCCAGCGGCTGTCATAAAATATTGTTCGAACTCCTCACGAATTTCTTTGGCTTTATTGGTTATGTATGTCGTTGGACGTTCCTCTGCTCTTTGTTGGCAATATTGAGTACCGTGCTCATGAACTGAATTGTCTTGTTGATCATTCCTATCTGTAGTTAAACCTTCTATATAACTGGCATTTTTTTAATTAAAAAATTATGCAAGGCACAGCAGGCCAGTGTTAATTGGGTCGTTTTATGCTCATTCAGTTGAATTGGTCGATATAGAATTTGAAACCTCTTTGCCATAATGCCAAATACATTTTCGCCAACGCGCCTACATAGCACGTGACAATCGGTAATTGAATATGCGTTGAAGGTCAGTTAAATTTTTACCAGGGTATGGTTTTAAAATGTGCTTTTAGATGCGGAATGCATCATCCGCCCCTAACAAGTACATATGTACAATCACGGTCACGATTTAGCAATGGTTGTGGTAAAGGCAATCTCACTGTGTTATTGTCCAAAGCTTTCTGAAATATGAACTTTCAAAAACGCCGCCGTCCGAAACTCTGCCATTGCACCCGCATCAATATATATAAATCGGTAGTCCGCATCCGCAATGGCCATAAGTACAATACTATTAGTACCTTTATAATTATAAAAGGTACTTCCAGACCGCATCGGAGCCTTCATCACAATGTGTTTACCGTCAACTGCGCCTATACAATGAAGAAAATTCCATTTATCACTAAATTTTTGGGCAATGTCAATCCGCATCTGTTCGTTGTTTGGAACCTTGCAAATGTGTAATATAATATCAATTTATATTTTTGATGTGATTATGTATAGCTAACTCTAAATATTCATTTTTCAAAGCTTTGTAAATTGCATCGCAAACCTCCTAGTCTAAGAGCCCGTGACATCCAGACCTTCGTCATTTTATAAAAGCTGAAAGTTTGTTGAAGTATGCTTTGAACATAGGTAAGAACGATGGCAAAATGTGAAATTGAAGTCATCGTGGCTTTGGGGGGTAGCGGGTGGGACAGGTGCATAAAATAACAGCCAACTTTCGTTATTTTATAAAGCGTAATTTTTTAATATGTTATTCGGAATAACATTACAAACCATCTTATTTATTGCCAGACACTTTTTATGGTGGCAATCCCTTGCCAGACACCCTAAAACTTTAATAAATTTTAATTCTACTTTCGTTATAGTATAAAAGTTAAAATTTATACATGTTATTTGGGTGACTATTAGAAGATGTTTTCTCAGTTGCCAGACAGTTTCGACAGTTCCTACCTAGGCCAGACAAACATATTGGGTCCCAATACCAAGGGTATAGGTACGAGCGCGAGGCAATATACAATCGTATAGGTGCGAGTGAGATAGCGCGTCAGGAGCGATCGAATGATGTTATTGTGTAATTATTTACGACTTAATATTTAAATAAAAGTTTAAAAATTAACCTATTTGGTAAATTACTAAATAATGTGTAAATTTAATGCGAAATTAAACTTCTCATTCAAATTTGATTGCATAGCTAATACATAAAAGGAATGAAAATATTTCTTTTGTAATTACGACATATAGGCTATAGAAATTATTTATCATATCTAATTAATAGAAATATTTATTTAAATTTTCAAAGAAGCGCATTGTTTCTTTTGAAATTTACAAAATTATAAACATTCTTCATAGCTTTCATTATTAATATTGATTTCGTAATTTTCTTCATACTCTTCATCACTGCTGCACCATATTTCTTCTGGCTCATTGTCAGTGTCATCTTCTTCGTTAGTTTCTGTAAAAAAAGTTACACAATTATGAAAAGTAAAAATTTATGTATAATAATTTGAAGTAATATGTATATACCTGATATAGTTTGCAGTGCATCACTGACAAAATTCGGTAACTGATCGCCTTCAAACCATTTAAAATTGTATTGGCTGTTAACTTGTACCCAACCATTGTTTGCTGGTTCATGTATTGATGGAATTTTCTTTAAACAATTGAAGACGGGCAACATCAACATCAATTATCGTACCAACATTATAACGGGTGATTTTTTTGAGGTTAGGATTTTCATGCATTAGTATTTGACAGATCACGTGGGATTTCAGACATGGTGTCAAAGAGAAAGATGCTCAGTATGCTTTGACATTTCATCATGAATAGACTTACTAACGAGCAACGCTTGCAAATCATTGAATTTTATTACCAAAATCAGTGTTCGGTTCGAAATGTGTTTCGTTTCGTTTTTATCGACAAATTTTGTTCAGCGATGAGGCTCATTTCTGGTTGAATGGCTACGTAAATAAGCAAAATTGCCGCATTTGGGGGTTACGGTGAATGGCGATCGCTATCGTTCGATGCTAACAAACTTTTTGTTGCCAAAAATGGAAGAACTGAACTTGGTTGACATGTGGTTTCAACAAGATGGCGCTACATGCCACACAGCTCGCGATTCTATGGCCATTTTGAGGGAAAACTTCGGACAACAATTCATCTCAAGAAATGGACCCGTAAGTTGGCCACCAAGATCATGCGATTTAACGCCTTTAGACTATTTTTTGTGGGGCTACGTCAAGTCTAAAGTCTACAGAAATAAGCCAGCAACTATTCCAGCTTTGGAAGACAACATTTCCGAAGAAATTCGGGCTATTCCGGCCGAAATGCTCGAAAAAGTTGCCCAAAATTGGACTTTCCGAATGGACCACCTAAGACGCAGCCGCGGTCAACATTTAAATGAAATTATCTTCAAAAAGTAAATGTCATGAACCAATCTAACGTTTCAAATAAAGAACCGATGAGATTTTGCAAATTTTATGCGTTTTTTTTTAAAGTTATCAAGCTCTTAAAAAATCACCCTTTATATATCACATATGAACTGCTGTATTATGTCTAAAGTGCTTTGTATTTCACTACCATCTTCCTAGACTACCTATGAATAATTTTTCAAAAGATTATGAGAAAAAAATAAAATTCGAGTTGGTGGTACAATACAAGAAGTTAAAATTCAGAGAGATCTGTTTGGACGTATGCTGGGAATATCCATGGATCATAATATAGATATTTTGAAAATTTTATCACATCCAATTACCTCAGTGCCTTTGTCCATGTGCCATTTGGATGGTACCATTTGCAAGACGGATAAATCTGCCTTAATGAAATGTTTGGAAAAAGAGGTAGAGCATGAACCACCACGTTATGTAGATGTCGTAATAATTGATGGATTCTTCATGTTGCATACGATGAAAAATATTCCAAAAACATTCGGCAGCATTTCTAAAAAATGTTGCAAATGGTTACTCAAATGCGAGCATCACGAGTTGACGTTATATTCGACCAATACTTTACACCATCGATCAAAGATTACGAACATACCGAGCGAACTGGAACTGATCAAATTCGGCCGAGTAATTTTCAAAAGAATTAAAAAATTCTAACTTTAAAACGGCTCTTGTTGACTTTTTTATATCGCATTGGGCCACTGACGAAATGGCGCCATTTATTGGTAATAAAACCATCCATATCAATTTTAAACATTGCCAGTCTTTTGTTGTTAATGGGTACAACAGCGTAGAATCCAGGATTGTGGAAGAGTTATCATGTCCTCAACATTAAGAGGCTGATACTAAAATAATATTTCATGTCATCAATAACTCAGCGCAAGCGAATATAGTTATCAGAAGTATCGATACCGATATTGCTGCTTTCATGCTTGGTCATATGCACCATATACCAAATGATTCCCGTGTTTGGATGCTTACAGGTACTGGAAATAATTTAAGGTATGTAGATCTCACAAAGATACACACCAAGTTAGGCGACTCCATTTACGAAAGCTTACCTGGGTTTCATGCAATCACAGGTTGAGATTATAACCCAGATTTTTTTCGAAAAGGAAAATTAGGACCGTACAAAATATTAATTACTACAGAAAAATATCAAAAGGCATTTATAAAATTCGGCGACACTCAATTATTTGAAGATGATAGTGAAATACAAAGCACTTTTGACATAATACAGCAGTTCATATGTGATATATATAATGTTGGTACGATAATTGATGTTGATGCTGCCCGTCTTCAATTGTTTATTAATAATTATACGGTCTGCGAAGTTAATGAAGCGTTTCAGTGAAAAAAAATATGCAATTTTGATGGGAACAGTCTGCCACCCTGTAAATCAGAGCTATTCCAACAATTTCGACGTGCTAATTATATATCCAGCATTTGGAATAATGCTCATAAGAAAATTCCATCAATACATGAACCAGCAAACAATGGTTGGGTACAAGTTAACAGCCAATACAATTTTAAATGGTTTGAAGGCGATCAGTTACCGAATTTTGTCAGTGATGCACTGCAAACTATATCAGGTATATACATATTACTTCAAATTATTATACATAAATTTTTACTTTTCATAATTGTGTAACTTTTTTTACAGAAACTAACGAAGAAGATGACACTGACAATGAGCCAGAAGAAATATGGTGCAGCAGTGATGAAGAGTATGAAGAAAATTACGAAATCAATATTAATAATGAAAGCTATGAAGAATGTTTATAATTTTGTAAATTTCAAAAGAAACAATGCGCTTCTTTGAAAATTTAAATAAATATTTCTATTAATTAGATATGATAAATAATTTCTATAGCCTATATGTCGTAATTACAAAAGAAATATTTTCATTCCTTTTATGTATTAGCTATGCAATCAAATTTGAATGAGAAGTTTAATTTCGCATTAAATTTACACATTATTTAGTAATTTACCAAATAGGTTAATTTTTAAACTTTTATTTAAATATTAAGTCGTAAATAATTACACAATAACATCATTCGATCGCTCCTGACGCGCTATCTCACTCGCACCTATACGATTGTATATTGCCTCGCGCTCGTACCTATACCCTTGGTATTGGGACCCAATATGTTTGTCTGGCCTAGGTAGGAACTGTCGAAACTGTCTGGCAACTGAGAAAACATCTTCTAATAGTCACCCAAATAACATGTATAAATTTTAACTTTTATACTATAACGAAAGTAGAATTAAAATTTATTAAAGTTTTAGGGCGTCTGGCAAGGGATTGCCACCATAAAAAGTGTCTGGCAATAAATAAGATGGTTTGTAATGTTATTCCGAATAACATATTAAAAAATTACGCTTTATAAAATAACGAAAGTTGGCTGTTATTTTATGCACCTGTCCCACCCGCTACCCCCCAAAGCCACGATGACTTGAATTTCACATTTTGCCATCGTTCTTACCTATGTTCAAAGCATACTTCAACAAACTTTCAGCTTTTATAAAATAACGAAGGTCTGGATGTCACGGGCTCTTACTCTATCCGGCACAAATATGGATATGGTATTCTGCGCAATGCGAAAGTCAACAGATAAACTTTTGAAGCTGTCTCCAGAGGCAAGGAAGCGAAGTGTAACCGCCAAATGTTCATTGGCTGCTTTATTTAGGATGACAAGCCCAACCATGTGACAGGGTTGCACAAATATCTGTCATATTATTGAAGTGTACAAATCAGTACAGAAAAATTCTGGTTCAAGTACGCCAATCGTGTGAACACTGAAAATTGTATCGGTACACAAAATTTATTTTGTACATATTTGTACAGAAAAATTTTGTCAAAAATCGGTACATTTGACCAATCGTGTGATCTCAGCTTTATTTTCTTCATATTTTTTTTCGGAAAATTTTCCAGAATTTTCTTAAGTATTCTCCTTGTTTGGGCGGAGACCTGTCCGAATTGGTGGTAACCACCGAAATCGGTCCAGGCGTTCTCCAGTTATAAGCGTAGTAACTAACGTCACTTTCTTTTATATACCTATATAGATATGTGACCTGGTCTACGAAAAGGGAGCTAACGTGCGAAAACTAGTTTTCTGTTAAAAATAAACAACTCGTTTCGTCAGTTTTTCGTTATCTCATTAATTGTTTGATTGATTTTGACACCTAAGCCCCCTTTCCGTAGACTAGGTCACATATATATATGTATATTAGAGTGTGCCATTCTGAGGCAACCTTTTTTTGTCAACTGAAAAACAGGCTCAAAACTTTCGAAAATGTGTAACAAAAGTCACTCAAAAGATGAGCTCTTAATATTAATATTAAGAGGTGCCTATTTCAAATTATCTGTTTTCCATATAAATTACATGGAAAAAAAATCATTTTTTTGTGGTGGTTATTGTGCGGAGATTTTATATGTGCCCCGATAGCTGCCAGTTGACTATGCGTTGATGATGGTAAACTCGATTCCGATTCTACTCGAAAATCGAGTTTTCCCGTAAAATAATCGAGATCACACGATTGGTCAAATGTACCGATTTTTGACAAAATTTTTCTGTACAAATTTGTACAAATTAAATTTTGTGTACCGATACAATTTTCAGTGTTCACACGATTGACGTACTTGAGCCAGAATTTTTCTGTACTGATTTGTACACTTCAATAATACTCGTATGACAGATATATATGCAACCCTGTCACATGGTTGGGCTTGTCATCTTAAATAAAGTAGAAAGCTGATAAGCTTTGAATACATAATTACATATATTTGAACGTAATTTTATAATTTTTAAATATAATGATTTCTTCATCAAGAAAAAAGAAAATAGTGGAAATTATGTCTATTTGTGTACACCTAATTAATATAAAGAAACAAAAAATTAATAAAAAGAAAAATTAATAAAAAACACACTGAGATTGCCTTTACCACAATCATTGCTAAACGTGACCGTGATTGTCCATACTTATTAGTGGCGGATGATGCATTCCGCATGCAAAAGCACATTTTAAAGCCATACCCTAGTAAAAATTTAACTGCCGGTCAACACATATTCAATTACCGATTGTCACGTGCTAGGCGCGTTGTCGAAAATGCATTTGGCATCATGGCAAAGCGGTTTCAAATTCTATATCGACCAATTTAACTGAATGAGCATAAAACGATCCAAATAACACTGGCCTGCTGTGCCTTGCATAATTTTTTAATTTAAAAAAATGCCAATTATATGGAAGGTTTAACCACAGATAGGAATGATCAACAAGACAATTCAAGGTACTCAAAATTGCCAACAAGGAGCAGAGGAACGTCCAACGACATACATAACCAATGAAGCCAAAGAAATTCGTGAGGAGTTCGAACAATATTTTATGACAGCCGCTGGAGAAATACCATTTCAATATAGATGTTTATGTTAAATAAAATTAATGATTTAAATATGTCTGTAACTTTAATTATATTGAAGAAAAAAACAATTTAATGAATTATCAATCATCATTTAATTCTGAAAGCGCATCTATAGTGCACTTTTTTGCTGCATTCTCATTTTTTGCATTCATTTCACGCATTAGCGACGCTATGTACATGCCAAAGGAATACCACTTGTCCTCTTTTTCTGCATACAACAAACTTTCACTATCAGGGCTTATATTTGAGCAAGATGAATTCGTTTTTTCTTTGTCGTGGTTATGATAAAACTGCATTGCAGTCCAAAATTGTCAATGAGGTTGTGAACTTGACGCACTCTGACCAGACTTTGCCTGTAATTTGTTTTTTGTATTATTCTACGCTGTTTTCACATTCGCCCACTTGGCTTTGCACTCATCAACGCTACGGCCATGACAGTTTGCTGCGACTTCTCTCCATGCGTTCTCTCTCTTCTGTCGGTTTTTATAGTCTGATGAAGAATATTCACACAGACAAGGATGTTGTTCAAGATTTAAGTTCAGTAAAATGCAGTCCTGCGCATAATTAGTAAGGACGCAAACCGATACCAGTCAGCTGATTGCTGAATGCTGAATGATCAATATGATTGTGTCCTCCTTTTATTCCTTGTATTCGTAGACTAGCAGTTTCACTCTAGCTTAGCGAATGTAAATGTAAATCTAATATGTAAACTATAGACATTCATATATGTATGCACATATGTATCATATGGCGTGATGCTACAATCCGTTAACCAAATGTATATTTAAGGAGGTATTCAATAAAGAAGCGGCCTATTTTTTGTGATAGACGGTTATACTATACAGACGTGCTTTTTTTGAATACAATTCTTGTACATTTTTTGGTGCCTCCTGTGAGGAACTTTTCAATCCCGTTTTCATGTCAAGTTTTTTATGATGGCTAGTTTGAATCTACGTACTTCAGCGCATGCCGCAATTGTGCGCATTAGCAAAATGACAGAAGCAGCTAATTATGATCCGGACAGCATTGAGTGCGAGGTGATTCGTGGACAATTGGACAAGCATTTTGAAAGGTTTATGGAGTATCATACGGATCTGGTGTCTTCAGCACAAGCCAGCGAATTGACCACACATGACGACTTCCTGGCTGCTACGGAGTTGCCGTACACACAAATATGTATTCGACTACGTCGTATATGTGGCGCTAGTGAAGGTGGTGTTTGTGTGGCGAATCAATTGGACATGCGATTAGATCCAATTAAGATTCCTGTGTTCAATGGTGACCCAGCGAATTGGCTGCCTTTTAAAGATTTGTTCGAGGCACTAGTTCACAATCGTAAGGATCTGGATTCCAGTTATAAATTAAGCAAGTTACGCCAACATGTCAATGCTGATAGCGTACCATTGGTCGGTGGACTTTACACAGGCGGCTATGAGGACATGTGGCAGGAGATGAAACGGCGATTTGATAATCCACGCTTGTTAGTGGAATCGCACGTGCAGCGTATCCTGAATTTACCTAATCAACCCGCTGAATCCCAGAAGGGCTTGCTTCGACTAGTTGACACCGTCCAAAATGTGATGCGAGCTTTAAGCGTTATGGGTCTTCCGGTAAGGCATTGGGACGCCCTCTTGGTGCCAATTCTGCTACCTAAATTGCCCACTATCACCAGGTATGAGTGGGGGATGAGCCTTCAGACGAACAACATACCAATGTATCAGGACTTTTTGACATTTATTGAGAAGCGTGCCAACAATTTGCCTCAAGGAGCTACGAACGGTACAACAACTCTTCATCAGAGACCCACCCGTCCCGTTAAGGCTAACGTTGCAACGGTAAACTCATCTCAGCCGTTACATTCAGTGAAAGGGGTTACGGTTGTTTGCCAACTTTGCGCTAACGGGCACCGAATACACAAGTGTCAACGGTTCGTTAATCTTTCCATACCGGAACGTTGGGATACAGTTAAGCGGCTTTCGTTATGTTTCAACTGCCTTGGAAGTGATCATGGATCTCGTGATTGTACATCGCGAGATTGCTTACGGTGCCATCATCGTCATCATACGATGCTCTGCAAAGGCAACGTTGCGAACAATACACCGACTATGGAGGAAGACACCGACAATCGCGTAACCGATCGGAAAATATCCCTGGACACACCTTCAACACAGGTGCCACAGGTAAACCCACGACAACAGTGACATTTGGGGAAGGTCCGGTCATTTCTCATTAATGGAGACTGGACCATTGTACTAGCGACTGCGAAGGTTATCCTGATCGATTACAATGGAGGACAATTCGCGTGTCGTGCCCTCTGCGACCTGGGCTCTCAGGTGAGTCTGATTACCGATGCTACTACAAAACGTATGTGTCTTCGTAGGCGTCCAGGGGAGATACGAATTGAAGGAATTGGTTCTAGCGCGGCAGTCTACAGTAAGGGTCATATAACAGTACAGATGCAGGCTGCCTTTGACAACAACATTAACTTCAAACTCGAGGCTTATGTCGTGCCGACAATAACCTCAGTAACGCCAGATACGCATATAGGCGCAGAAGCTTGGAGCCATTTAAAGGATTTAACACTAGCTGACCCAACGTTTGCCACTCCAAGTCCGGTGGATCTGCTACTTGGTGCTGACGTACTAACGGGTCTCTTTCAGGAGGGTTTCATCCAGGGTTCTCCAGAGCAACTTTGCGCTTTAAACACTCGTCTTGGTTGGGTAGTATTTGGACCAGTCATAAGTTCTGCTCCCTCCACTTTACACACATCTCTTACTGCGAAATGTGTCAACGAACAACGGCTAGACACGTTACTTAGAAGCTTCTGGGAACTCGAAGAGCCCATACTATCATCCGAAGTACAGGTGGATGATTGTGAGACGATATTCAACGATACTGTTACCCGTACCTCAGACGGCAGGTACCAGGTGCAAATATTATTTCGACCAGATGCTCCTGCTCTTGGAGAATCTCATCATTCGGCACTCCGCCAGTTTCTACAACTCGAGCGGCGGTTGATGAACGACCCATGCCTTCGTGAGCAGTACATTGCATTTATGCGAGAATACATTGCTCTCGATCATATGGAGGTTAGCAAGCAAGCTTTCACCAACAAAGAAAATGGTTACTTCATACCTCATCATGCGGTAACTACAAAATTTCGCGTAGTTTTCAACGCTTCCGCGAAGACATCGAATGGGACATCCTTAAACGATACACAGTTTTCTGGACCCCAACTACATGCCAATATTGTCGACATCCTTCACCGTTTTCGCAAATGCAAGGTAGCCATCACTGCAGACATACAGAAGATGTTCCGACAAATACTGGTAGATAGACGACATCGTAAATGGCAACAAATACTTTGGCGTGAATCGCCAAATGAACCTCTTCAAGTGTACGAATTGAAGACGGTAACTTATGGAATGGCTTGTAGTCCATTCAACGCAATACGCGCACTGCGTCAATGTGTGAATGACAATTATGAAGTCATCTATGACCCAAGCCGGGCTGCCGCAGCGCGTCATAGCATACTTTATAATTTCTACGTTGATGACTATTTGGATAGCGTCGACAGCGATGAACTTGCTATTACCCGTGCTCAAGATGTAGCGACTATTTTGAAACAAGGACAATTAATATTGGGAAAGTGGAATTCCAATTCTACACACGTATTATCTGCGATAACCGGTACAACAGTTTCTGCATCAGAACTAGAGTTGAACAACTCAACAACAAAGGTATTGGGTCTTTACTGGGATCCAGTGAGCGACGAGCTCTTCTTCAAGGTAGGCTTAGTTGACGACACGTCAATGCATACCAAGCGAAAGGTTTTGAGTGACGTGGCGAAATTATATGATCCAACTGGGGTATTGGCCCCTGTAGTCGTGGTGGCCAAACTATTCATACAGGACTTATGGAAGGCTGGTCTGCCATGGGATGCTGAACTTCCTCCAGAGCTACTCAATTCATGGGTGATATTCCGCAACAGTTTGCCGGATATTACACGACTTCGTATTCCGCGTTGGCTGGGCATACGAGTGGGCTCTTTAGTGCATTTACACGGCTTTTGCGATGCTAGTCGCAAAGCGTATGCAGCAGTTATATATGTTCAAACGATCGATAAAGGTGGTACGTCACGCACAGCTCTTGTTTCAGCGAAGACGAAGATAGCACCAATTAAGGATGTGACGATACCACGCCTAGAACTGTGTGGTGCTCATCTTCTAACTAAGGTGATGGACAACGTACGTCAAGCTTTAGGTCTACAGGACGCCCTATGTACATATTGGAGTGATTCTACTATTGTTTTGTGCTGGATACGCAAACCACCATCCACGTTCAAACAATATGTATCCAACCGGGTAGCTTACATCCAAGCCAATTCAGACATCAACGCTTGGAAGCACATTCGCTCGGAATCAAATCCAGCCGACTGTGCAAGCAGAGGCTTATCTCCCGCCGTCTTAGCAGATCATCATCTTTGGTGGACCGGACCGACGTGCATTCACCAGGACATGGAGGAAATGCGTTTACCTTCTTTAACGGAGGAGGAGGAGCACCTCTCGATTGCTGAATCTCGTGTGGTCTCCATCTTCGTTTCCAGAGCTAATTACCAGTGGATTATGACATCCACGAAAGACAACAGGATACCTCTCATAGAGAAATTTAGTAAATTGAGTCGTTTACTTAACACCACTGTTTGGTTAAGGCGCTGGTTACCCAAATATCGTGGTTACAGGAACGATGTAGTTTCAGTCGCAGAACAGCACTGGGCCTTACTTCTGCATGTTCGACAAGCACAAGGTAATCATTTTAAAGAAGAAATTAAGTCTCTTGCATTACATTCCAGAATTGCGGGTCGTAGTGAAATCTTAGCACTCAATCCTTTCCTGGATGCAGACGGCATACTGAGAGTAGGTGGTCGACTTACAAACTCCGACTTAAGTGAAGATCAGCGACATCAAATTATAATTCCGCGTGGTGCTCTGGCTTATTTACTAGTCGCTGATGCTCATACACGTTGCTTACATGGTGGCATACAACAAATGCTTCAGTTCCTTAGACAGCGTTTCTGGCTTATCGGCGCACGAGCGCAAGTAAAGTCTTTCATCTGGGCTTGCACTACATGTCGTAGGCATCTTAAAATTATACAACGTCAACAAATGGCTTCACTTCCGAAAGAGCGTGTACTAGTGGCTCCACCATTTTCTCGTAGTGGCTTGGATTACTGCGGGCCATTCTATGTACGGGTGGGAAAGCATCGCGCTACCCCGACTACAAAAACCTACGCTGCCATATTTATTTGTATGGCGTCACGAGCGGTTCACATTGAGCTGGCAGAGGACTTGAGTACACAGGCATTTATAGATGTTTACGATCGTTTTATTAGTCGACGGGGTATCTGTGCCACCTTATACAGTGATAATGGAACACAATTTGTAGGGGCTAATCGTCAAATGCAGGAAGACTTAAAGGCTTGGGTAACAGCACATGCTCAACAACATCTGGCAGCTGAAGGTACATGTTGGAAGTTCATAACACCTTCCGCACCTCATCACGGCGGTCTATGGGAGGCAGCAGTTCGTTCAGCTAAAAAACATCTGCTGAGGATCATGGGCAGCCAGACATTGCGTTACACTGCGTGTCTAAATTCGAGACCACTGATAGCTCTCTACGATGATCCTGAAGCTCTAACACCGGGTGACTTTCTGATCGGACGACCACTCAATTGTCGTCCAGATCCTCCATTGCCTGAAGCTCCAGAAAATCGTCTTCGATATTGGCAACGCCTCCAGAAAATGTTAGAGCATTTTTGGCGCCGCTGGCAATCCGAATATCTAAATACTCTTCAGACACGGAACAAATGGACTAGATCGGAACCCAATGTTCAGCGTGGAGATGTAGTTCTTATACGTGGTGAAAATTTGCCACCATCGGTTTGGCGTATGGGACGGGTGATTGACGTTCACCCGGGCAGTGATGGCCTGGTTCGTACCGTGACCATAGAGTACAATACCAACCAGACATCATCAAATGGACTTCCTAGTAAGCAACGCTGTCAGCGACCGGTGCAGAAGTTATGCCGCCTAACAGGTCCTACAGAAGAATTACTGAACCGCGAGGGTTCAGCCGGGCAGGATGTTCAAGATTTAAGTTCAGTAAAATGCAGTCCTGCGCATAATTAGTAAGGACGCAAACCGATACCAGTCAGCTGATTGCTGAATGCTGAATGATCAATATGATTGTGTCCTCCTTTTATTCCTTGTATTCGTAGACTAGCAGTTTCACTCTAGCTTAGCGAATGTAAATGTAAATCTAATATGTAAACTATAGACATTCATATATGTATGCACATATGTATCATATGGCGTGATGCTACAATCCGTTAACCAAATGTATATTTAAGGAGGTATTCAATAAAGAAGCGGCCTATTTTTTGTGATAGACGGTTATACTATACAGACGTGCTTTTTTTGAATACAATTCTTGTACAGATGTTTTTCCATTATTTCTTTTAAATTAAACACATCTTCCGAGGACCATGCCGTTGCAGACATATTGGATATATTCTCGCATATTACGGTAGTCAAATTATCAAAGATTTTATCTTCATCTGTATCCATATTCTGAAAAATAAATGAACAATATTAATATATTAAATGTAAATAAATAAATATATATAAACATATCATAAATATTTATACTCACCAATAGATGTAGTGACTTGTTTAATAACGGACAAATGGAATAAAGAGCAGTGGTGCATCAATTGTTTTTCCAGATATCAGTGCTGCCAAGTTTAATAATTATTTATTATTATTAGTTTAATAATCATAGAGTTGCCAAACAGTAAATAATGAAATTCCAGCCAGATGTAAAGTATTCCTAGGATAATAAAAATAAAAAAACATAATTTTGGCTTTATTTGAATTGATTGGCCCAACACATGATTGGTACAACAGAGCCGTATTTTATCGGTCTATCTGCACAAAAATTTTGTTAATTTGCCTTATGCCAAATATTTTCTGGCTGTCACACGATCTGTACATATAAGCGACAAAAAATTGGTACATTTGACCAATCGTGTGATTTCAGCTTAAATCTATGTTTGTATATAAATAAAAATGAATCGCCAAAATGTATGTACGCTCATAACTTTCATACAACTAAACCAAATTTGATGATTCTTTTTTTATAATGTTCGTTGGGGTTCAGGGGTTTTTATAATGTTCGAATAATTGCCGGAAAACCCCTGAATACAGCCCTTTTATTTTTCTCATACAAACGAATGAATGTTTGTTCGTTAGTAACGCTAAGAGAACGGCTGAACCAATATTGATGAAATCTTAAGAGATTGTTCGTCGTGGATCGGGAAAGGTTTAGAAATAAAGAGCCTGTATGTCTTTCATGAGGAAAAGTCGGAAAATTGAACAATTCCAAAAAGTTATTTTTTTTCATACAAATTTTTTTATTAAATTTTTTTGTTTTGTTTTTCAATTATTTAAATCTTTCAAATTTGGCGTTTGCTTCAAAAATTTTTGAAAATTATTCCGTGAAGATGTTATGTGTTTTTCACACAAAGTGATCAATTACAGCTTGAAATTTGTCATGATGCCATGAAGAGGTCGCGCTTATATCGGTCGGCGTTTTTTCTGGCATCAACATACATTAGCAGCGCAAGCCACATGAACGAGTACTCCCAGGATGCGATGATATACGTGCGGTATTATGGGTCGCCATTAATCAGAAAGCGATCTACACGATGTCATAGCAAGACTTTTCAAGCAACAGCTTCGATGGACTTTATCTTGAGGTAACGCGTGACCTCAGACCTGGTAAATAAACAATCGACCAGATCTTCACCATGCGCCAAATCTTGGAAAAGACCCGTGAAAGGAGAATCGACACTCACAACCTATTCGTCGATTTCAAAGCTGCTTTCGACAGCACGAAAAGGAGCTGCCTTTATGCCGCGATGTCTGAATTTGGTATCCCCGCAAAACTAATACGGATGTGTAAACTAACGTTGAGCAACACGAAAAGCTCCGTCAGGATCGGGAAGGACCTCTCCGAGCCGTTCGATACCAAACGAGGTTTCAGACAAGGTGACTCCCTATCGGGCGACTTTTTCAATATGCTGCTGGAGAAAATTATTAGAGCTGCAGAACCGAATCGAGCATGTACAATCTTTTATAAGAGTGTACAGCTGCTGGCGTATGCCGATGATATTGATATCAGCGGTCTCAACACCCGCGCCGTTAGTTCTGCTTTCTCCAGACTGAACAAGAAAGCAACGCAAATGGGTCTGGCAGTGAACGAGGGCAAGACGAAATATCTCCTGTCATCAAATAAACAGTCGTCGCACTGGCGACTTGGGTCTCACGTCACTGTTGACAGTCATAACTTTGAAGTTGTAGATAATTTCGTCTATCTCGGAACCAGCGTAAACACCACCAACAATGTCAGCCTGGAAAACCAACGCAGGATTACTCTTGCCAACAGGTGATACTTTGGACTGAGTAGGCAATTGAAAAGTAAAGTCCTCTCTCGACGAACAAAAACCAAACTCTATAAGTCGCTCATAATTCCCGTCCTGCTATATGGTGCAGAGGCTTGGACGATGACAACAACCGATGAGTCGACGGTGCGAGTTTTCGAGAGAAAAGTTCTGCGAAAGATTTATGGTCCTTTGCGCGTTGGCCACGGCGAATATCGCATTCGATGGAACGATGAGCCGTACGAGATATACGACGACATTGACATAGTTTTGCGAATTAAATGACAGCGGCTACGCTGGCTAGGTCATGTTGTCCGGATGGATGAAAACACTCCAGCTCTGAAAGTATTCGACGCAGTACCCGCCGCGGGAAGCAGAGGAAGAGGAAGACCTCCACTCCGGTGGAAGGACCAAGTGGAGAAGGACGTGGCCTCGCTTGGAATATCCAATTGGCGCCACGTAGCGAAGAGAAGAAACGACTGGCGCGCTGTTGTTGACTTGGCTATAATCGCGTAAGCGGTGTCTACGCCAGTAAAGAAGAACGTACTTATATATGGTGCTGTTAGGTGCTAGATGTACTCTGTTGAGTAGCAAAAGAAAGGTTTGCCGCACGCACACATTCTTCTTTGGATGGTGGAAGGTGGTTACACTAGATCAAATTGATGAAATCGTTCAATAATGCGGCAATTCCTGATGCAAAGAAAAATCCAGTATTATACGAAGTGATGAAAACGAATAAGGTTCATAGACCTTGCGGGTACCACAACCCCACTTCGGCTTGAATGTCTGTCAATAAATGCACGAAACAGTATCCACCTACTTTTCTTTCGGAAACACAAACTAGAAATGATGGATATCCACTCTATCTGCGTTGCTCACCAGACGACAAAGGCAGAACATTTAGCATTCAATTTAGAGGCGTGAGTATCGAAGTTGACAACACATGGATCGTACCATATTCGCCACTGTTGTCTAATTCACATTCAAAATTGATGTCAATGTTGAGTATTGCAGTTTGGTGTAATTGATAAAATACGTTTGTAAGTACGTCGCCAAAGCAAGCAACATGGCGATTATTGGTCTTGAACGATACAGTCGATACGTCGTTTTACAATTCATGAACGTTTTCCGACTGTTGTACGTCTCGCAGTTAATTTGGAGAATGGCCGAAGAGTGCATTTCATCCCAGAGAATACAGTATAGCCAGTGGAAACATCGCCAGCAACAAAATTAACATTGACGAGTTTTTTCTTAACTCGTCAGTGATGTGTTTGTGAGAACATTGCTCTATTCGAAAATACCTTGATATTGTACATGGAATGTATCGTCGAATAGTTACGCAGAAAGCAAGACCAACCAGTAGACTGACATCCAGGTGTCTTATCAACTAATGCATTAGGGCGAATTTACACAATCCACCCGAAAAACGACGATTGTTTCTACCTTCGGTTGCTATTGATTAATGTACGCGGTTCAACTTTATTTGAGTCAGTGCTTACTGTGAATGGTATATGGGAATATGTGCAAGTTTTGGAGAAGTAAGCCAGCAATTACAAATGCAGGAACACGCTAATCACTGGAATGAAAATGAAGTTCGCATACTTTTCGATATAAACCTCGACATTGTCAAAGACATTTTATATCGTCTTTGCTAAAGTTGGAAATGGTTCAATTTCGGTTGATACTTCCGGTGGTTCGATATCAATTCCATCTTCCTTTTATCAATTCACGAAGGATGAACTCATCACAAATGTTCGGACATTGGCCAAATTATCATAACTACGATTCCTTAAGTGCACGCACAATGTTAGCTGCAAAAAATACCGATGTTGTTGACTTCAACTGGAAGATTCAAAGTCAAGTTTCGGGAGACTTGCGCTCATACACTCGATCGATCGTCTTGACTATGAAAACGACGCCGTGAATTATCCAGTGGTATTCCTAAATTCTTTGGACAGGCATGGTATGCCACTGCATTATTTGCGTCTCAAAGTAGGATCTGTCGTTATTATGTTTCCCAATATTCATGCCCCGAAACTGTGTAATTGAACCCGACTGATTGTGACACACCTATCGAGTACAAAGGGACAGAATGCTTGATCCTTCGAATTCCTTTGAGTTCTAACGATTTGCCATTTCAGTTCAAACGTATTCCGTTTCCAGTGAAAATTGAATTTGAGATGACAGTCAACAAGACCTAAAGATAGTCGCATAGTGTGAGGCATAATTTGGGAAATGCTATGTTTTTCACATGGCCGTAGCGTACTCACGAGTTGGAAAACCATCTTTTCTGTACACCGAACAGAAACCGAAAAATGTTGTTTATAAAGCTGCGTTACATTAAAAAAAAAATGAAATGATAAATTTAACTTTCTTTTCATTTCAAACTACATAATTTCACGCAGGACAACGGCTGTAGTATATATATATATATTTGAGTTATCTCTATAAAAAATACAGAATGCGATTAACTCATAATAGTGTCTCTTTGTTCATAAAAAAGATTAAATTGGGCGAAGGTTGACCTAGCCCACATACAATGGGCTTTCCAAAGTAAACGGGACTTTTTGAATCTAGCACTTCCTGGTGGCGCCATCTACATGTTGACTGGTGCCTTAGAATCTGCTATTCATAGAATGGAAATTAAGTTATTGCGTTTTAAGTGCCAGTATGTTTGCGTTATCGGTGCAAAAATGAGCTTCGAACAAAGAGCCGTCATTAAATTTTGCTTTAAAATTGGTACAACTTTTACCGAAACGTTTCAATTGATGAAACAAGTTTATGGCGATGATTGCCTATCCCGTAGCAGAGTGCACGAGTGGTTTCAACGTTTTCAAAGAGCTCGTGTATGAGACGTACATAAATGACGATCAACATGTGGGCCAATCAAAATCACTGATCACCGGAAATTCCATCAAAACTGTGTGAGAACTCATCAAAAACCAGTCGAAATCATGGTTGAAATTCATGGAAATAAAACATCTCCAAAACATCGATTTATCGCAGTTTTACCAAAACTGCGTGCACGCAGTGCCGGATTAAACTAGCTCGGGGCCTGTAGCAAGGGGCCCTTGGATTGCTATAGGTTTTCAAGTTTAGGGTGCTAAATAAAACAAAGTTGTTACAAATAAACTTTTCTCGTTTTATTATAGGCAAATTAAGAGATAGTGCTTTCAATATCGACTTCTTTAAGCAAGTCATGCTCTATATTCAACAAAGTATGATGATTTGGACTTTCTTTGCCCATCGTGTTCCTAAATTCATTTTTAATACGTTTGAATGTTGAAAAAGAACGTTCGCCACTGTAGTTAGCGATCATGAGAATAAGTAAATCCGCAAAGCAATTTCTAAGATTGTGACACACGATTCTAAAGAATGATTTAAAAAAGTGTATAATATTGCTGTTCCAGAGGCTCCTGTTTTCAGCAGCTCTGCGAACTGCACTAATTCGCCGCCTAGGCTGTTCTCCAAATCATCTTTCGTAAGCACTGACCATATTAGAGAATTTTTCCAAAATCTCTTAAGAGATCTCTGTACTTTAAAAACATTAGTAATTTTATGATATGCTTTCATATGTTTAGTTAAAGCAGACAGTACGTTATCAATAATTACAATAAACACCTCAAATTCGAAAGGTTGTCCAGGTGTTTGATTTTCAACAACGTTGACGAGTGTAGTAGAGCCGCTGAAATGGTCGTACTTTGTATATCGCTTGATTCGTTGTGATGTCTGTTGCTGGTATTCTTCGCAGTAGGTCAGATCTTTGACTCTTCCCTCAATATCTGAAAAAGTGGATTGCATTGCTTGGACGTAGCCATATAATGATTCATAAAGGGCGTATCCCTTTATTATGGTCTTGATCAGACGACTGCAGCGAAGCACTAGTCGCTTGCAAACGTTCTAGGACTTCGTTCCACGTAATTGCCGTTATTCCCGTTTCTAACTTATTCATCGTTGAAAGTAGTCCGCAAGCTTTATTTCGGCACTCCGCTTTTTGATTTACGTTAGTGAAAATGTCTTCCAATACTTGCTTAATAGTGCTAAAACCACATAAAAGTGTCTTCGTAGCATCAGCTCGGGCTGACCATCTAGTGCCCGATAACCGTTTCAAAATCGAAATTTTAAGTGCGTTCGTAATACGATCCCATCGATCGTAGACGTGAAAAAAATGTATAGAGGTTTTCAATGAAATCGAAGAAAAGTAACTGTACAGCAGTCTGCAGCGCACTTAGCAACCAAATATAATGAATGTGCAAGACAAGGAATATATATATACTGCATACTTATTTGTCTTCTCAATTCGGGCTTGTAAGCCGATGTATTTTCCACTCATGTTGATGGCATTATAATAGCTTTGCCCACGACAATCTGTTGGAAGGTCGTACCTTGTGGAATATACCCGGTTCAAATAAAAACGTTTCTATAATATTGCTTTTGATATTAAAGTACAAAAATGAAGTTTATTGGTTCAAAGTCAAAACGCAAGTGAGTTAGAAAAAGTACATTCAAAGTAAAAAATGAGAAATGCAGGGCTGCATGAATATGTAAGTTGACAGGGTTGTCATCCAACACGCCTCCTCAATGAGCATATTCGTGCAACATTAATCTGTGATATTTATTTCAACCCCAATAATTCAGTAAGTTTCTCATGAGTTGATCTTGCTAAATTCTTAGTAAGAATATCAACAATCATATTACTGCTGCTACAATATTTTAGTTCAATTTCGCCTGCTCGATAGATGTCTCTGATATAGTGATATCTGATATCGATGTGTTTGCTGCGTGAATGACAGACGGGATTCTTTACCAAATTCATCGCACTCAAGTTATCACAATTCACGATCATGGCTTCAGGATACGGTATATGTATACATATAATTCTCGAAGTAACTGCTTTAAATTAACGGCTTCTTTACAACACATGTCAAAGCGGCCTCGGTGCTACTGAGGGCTACTGTTGATTGCTTTTTAGATTCATACGAAAAAACTCCACCTGCCATGATGATGGCATATCCTGTATACGACTTGCGATCACCTACGTCGCCGCCCCAATCTGCGTCCACAAAACATTCGATTGGTTTACCGGTCCTAGAGTATTTCAATTTTTTGTCTTGCGTTGAACATAAATACCTTAATATACGCTTCGCCGCTGCTAAATGCTCCTCATGTGGCTTTATATTACGCTGTGCAAGCTTACACACTGAGTGCAAGATATCCGGTCTCGTGCTCACAGCTATATACATAAGCGAACCGATAATTGATTGGTATTGTGACTGGTCAGCCAATTTGCAAGCTTTGTCCTCGCAACTAACCTTATGTCCAGGGTCTAATGGGATGGAGATGGGTCTACAATCTTCCATGCCTTGTTCGCGTAGTAATCTTTTAATGTGCCCTTTTTGGCATATAGTGATTACCCCAGTTTCGCCATCTCTTTCGATCTCCATGCTTAAAAAAATGTTGAACTTGGCCCTTGTCTACTACTTTCATCTTCTCCGCAATCAAACGCTTAATATGATGCATGTAACTGATATCGGAACAGGCAATTAACAGATCATCCACATATACTGCGATTATGTTTATCTGGTCTTTATGATGGTTAATGTATACACATGGCACGCTTTCACATTGCTTGAAGCCAATTTCTTTTAATATGGAATTTAATTTCATAATCCACTGCCGACCTGACTGTTTAAGCTCGTAAAGAGCTTTCTTTATTTTTAAACAATGTTTTGGGTAATGCTGGTCTACAAACATCTCTGGTTGATACATGAAAATTTCATCATTCAATTCGCTGTTTAGATAAGCAGTAGAGACATCCTTTTGGTGTAAATGTAATTCGTATTCTGCTGCAATAGCAAATATCAACCTAAAGGTACTATAGCGAACAACAGGAGAGAATGTTTCTGTATAATTAACGCCATAAATTTGCGAACATCCTTTCGCTACCAGTCTAGCTTTAAAACGCTGAGTATTGCCTTCTTTATCCCTCTTAATAGAGAATACCCATTTATTTCTCACAACCTTTTGCCCTTTAGGCAGTTCTATGAGCAGCGCATCATATTCATATTCGTCTTCCATCGCGTTAAACCACTGTTCTGAATATTTACTAGATAACGCTTCATCGACTGTGTTTGGTATCTTAACTTCGTCTGTAGTCATTAAACTTACATAATAAAAGTATACATAATTGTATACTTTTCTTGGCCTACCACATCTTCCAGTACGAATAAACTTTGGCCTGCCTGGCAACCTTTTCGCTGCAACAAACTCTTCTTGTGCAGATTCAAAATCATCGTTACTTCCCTCTGACTGTGAATCATCGGAACCTACTTCAACAGGTTCAACATTTTTATTTGACTGCGTATCATAAATCTCAACACTGATATCATTCGCTCTTGCATCAGCATTTGTAACAATACCCTCAATCAATGCTGTGTCTGAATGTTGCGTATGTTCTGCCCTTTCTATAAAGTATACATCTCTGCTTACAATTTGGCATTTTGATTTCCGATCATACAATCTGTATGTCTTCGCTGTATCTGCGTAGCCAACCATTGTATATTCCTTCCACTTTGGTTTGAATTTATCATGTCGACGTTTATCAAGAGCCACCACATATGACCCAAATGCCCGTAAATGCGCCCCTGTTGGTTTGCGACTATGCCATTGCTATTCGTATGGCGTCACCGTGCCTAACGCTTTAGGTGGTGATCGGTTTCTCAAGTTTGCTGCTGTATGCACTGCCTCGGCCCACAATGATTCTTCAACGCCATCGTCGAGCATCATACATCGTGCCATTTCGATAAGCGTACGGTTTAGCCTCTCCGCTAACCCATTTTGTTGTGGGGTATAGGTGACCGTCAGCTGACGTAATATCCCATTTGATACACAAAGTACATATCACATCTGATGATAATTTTAGCTTTAAACCAAGCACCATGTTTTTGTTATTCAGCTCCTGTAGACTTTCAAAATTTAAGTGATCTAAACGCTTATGCCACTTCATCGCATCATCAATAGTTTTCCTCGAAAAATACAATTTGATTTTATTTGTGTCAAGTAAATGCAAATCACTGACCTTGATAGCACTTAATATAATTGCCCCGTGCTTGTCCGTAATTTTCGCTGTATTTTGCCTGAACTCCGCAATGTAGCCGCTGGCTACTGCTTTTGAAACTGATATGAAGTTGCACAGCAAACCGGGTACGAAGAGAACATCAACAAGTGTGACGTCAAACTTCTCAAACTTATCAAACATGTTGCGGTTGCAACATAAGTGTGAAGAAGCGCCGCTGTCGACGCACCAAGCATCGCTATGTAAAAATCGGCCATTGATTGCGACGAGCAGACCATTTTTCTTTATATTTTTTTGCTTCGTGCGGCGAAATGGCCTTTTTTTCCACAGAAATAGCATTTGAGGTTCGATCGTGTGCTTTTGCCATTGCTTTTGCTATTTGAACTTGCTGTGTCATTTGACTTTGCGTTAACCAAACACCTTTTTTCAACGCATGTGCTTTCTTGTGCAATGAACGCCTGCGCCCTACTTTCGGTATATATAGAATTGCTTATTTTTCTTCGTTCGCCTTCTTCTATCAGCTTGATTTTAACTGCATTAAGGGATGGTAGCGTATCACGCGATTCTAAAGCAACCACCAGATTTTCAAAGCATTTTGGAAGGCTTGCCAGTAGCATAATAACAATCAATTCCTCTTTCAGGTCAACTTCATAGGTGTTATGCTAATAGCCTTGACAGACGGCAGCGTTAACCCTGATTAACTGCGCCCTTAATCAGATCCAAATTTATAGGTGACAGACAGCAGCGAAGCGAGTTACCGAACAGCTGATTGGCATATTAATAACATTTTCAATTTTATAAAACAAAAATGGATAGAAGACAAGCATTGCGATTGTTAGCCGCACAGATGATGCAAATTATAAATTAAATATAAATTATATATAAATTATACATGCATGCTGTATTTTGCACAATTTTTTAAAAATATTAGAAATGCAATAGCTCTGAGTTTTCGTGAGTATAGATGTATAGAGTAGCAGAAAACAAATATTAGTACACATAATTACAAACATCCATTTTTTAAAGAGATCATTTTTTATTTAAATTCATTTTTTGTTACATTATATTATGTTTTAAGACTAGAAAATAACAAAACATTTCATTAAATAATGGTTAAGGACTAGAAAATAACATACCATTTCATTAAATATGGTGAACGAAGGTGGCAGCGGACATGACGGTGATGGTGACGGCAACGAAGGTGGCAGCGGACATGATGGCGATGGCAACGGAGGTGATAATGATGGGTCGGACGGCGGCAACAATTGGTTTAATGTTGAATTCTAAAAAAAATTAACTTTATAAATGCATGTGTTTATATAAATAAAATAAATTCGTTTTTACCTCGGAATACGAGTATGTCTCTATGTACAAAGCCGAATTAACGGCAGTACACCCTACTATGCGATTCACAGCATTATAATGCTTCCAAGGCGAGGGACTACCACCAGAAGGGCCAATTTTGGTTTTCTCCTCTCTGAAAGTAGAGTTATTAATGTGTTAAAAGAAGAAATCTAATTATTGAAAAAACTCACCTGTATTTCTTTGTCATATTTTTCACTTTGCAGTGAATTTCCTCGGCGGTGTATTTATGCCATTTCCTGCGAAATCTCATTGTATATATGAGCATTTCGCTTTGCACGCCGGAGGTCGTGGGAACGTGCCTCCCATTTTTCCAGCAGCTCCAACTCATCCTTAAAAGTCCACCCTGACCGTTTTTTTCTGCCAGCCATCTGAAATTAAAACAAAGATAATAATTTTCGTTTAGAAGGCAATGCAAAATAATAAAATTACTTACTTTTAATCTTCAATCGTCGCTTTTTAAAATAACTTTGAATACATTTAAACGTAAAACAGCTGTCACTGTTCTTATTTTTCATTCACAATAGAATACAGCTGTCAATTATTAACAATGTTGCCAACGAAAATCTCACAAACTCCCTAAAATTTTGAGAGTTATGTTTGGATTCAGCAACGGAGTTAGCTGTGGTAACTCCTGAATTAATCCCGAAAAATGCAAATAATCTGGTTTAACGCTGCCGTCTGTCAATGCTATAAGGATAATTGTGGCCTTTGCTTTTCCATCCTTTGCTTTCCAAAGTAACACGCTTTTCTCATCTGCACCCTCAACTGGACAAGCAGTCTCATAATTCTTGATGCACTACAACACTTTGCAGCTGTAGACTCCACGAATCGTAATCAAATTCATCTAATTTCTCAATATTAAAAAACGACGAACTCATTTTACTTGGCTCCCAGGAATTTGCAACTGGGCCCATAGCCTGTTGGAAGGTCGTACCTTGTGGAATATTCCCGGTTCAAATAAAAACGGTTCTATAATATTGCTTTTGATATTAAAGTACAAAAATGAAGTTTATTGGTTCAAAGTCAAAACGCAAGTGAGTTAGAAAAAAGTACATTCAAAGTAAAAAATGAGAAATGCAGGGCTGCATGAATATGTGAGTTGACAGGGTTGTCATCCAACACAATCTTTGATTTTAATGCCACTCTCACTCAAGAAATCTAGTAAACTTTGAGCGAGTTGTTGAGCAGTTTGACCTCCTATGTCCAAGAACTTAACAAATCTTTTCACTGGTCCAGATGGCAGAACATGACTTGAGACTCTGAAACATCTTGCTTTTAAGGCTGAACTGAACTAAAAATTTTTGCCCTGTTAAGAGGTCAGCGTCCGCTTGGAAGAAGAAATAACTAGATAGAATATTTTAATGACTGTGTTTTAAGATATAAAATAGTGTTCTTTTTTGTCACAAGTATATCGTTAAACAATAATTTTCAATAAAAATATTGTAAAAATTTAACAGTTATACTTATTTTCTATTGACGACCATGAAGCCTACAAATTGGATAATGATTTTCTTTTTATTTTATTTTATGAATATATATATTTCATTAATAAAAATTCAGAATAGCAGTATTCGACAGAACTTAAACTTTATTTTGATACAAAAATTAATGGATGTTAATAATAATATAAAAATCTGGACGCTTGAAGGGTAGAAATGTACCTAGTATAGATACTAGTCTAAATATATCGATTATAATATTTATAATTAAACATTAGAACATTAAAGTTAAGAAGTTCCTAAAATGTCTACTTATTTTTACGATTTAACGTGACGAAACCGAGTTTTAGATTTTCAGGTACAAGGTGAAAGTGAAGCACAGCCTTAGCGCTTCGCGTTTAAAGCTTACAAGGATAGTTTACGCTCCATCTAAATTGATATTTTTTTTAATTACGGTCAGTTGGAATGCGGGGCCCGAAGATTCGCGGGGCCCCTAACATTTGCTACGTGGCTAATCTGGCTGTGTGCACAGCGTTTGTTGCACGATAATGCACCGTCTCATCGATCCACGCTTGTTACCGATTATTTGACCAAAAATCAAATTTTAACCATTAACCACTGCCCGTATATTCTCCTGATATGGCACCGTGCGACTTCTTACTTTTCGAAAAAATGCATTTGCTCATGAAAGGAAAGCGTTATGCAGACGTAGAGACCATTCAAAAGGCTCGCACAGGCATACTGGCGGCCATACCGGCCAACGAGCTAAAACACTCGTTCGACATCCTTTTGGACCGTACAAAAAGCTGTATTGAAGCAGAAGAAGAGGATATGACTCAAACAGCTCACGGTTTCCGATCTTTGACCAAGTATCCGCTGGGTAGCCTAAGAGCATCCGTTTGAAGGCGAGGTTAAGTGAGAAGGCAAAACATCCTCTTCGCAGGGCTGTGCGCTGGGTTTGGGACCCGCCACTTAAAAAATCATACCAATAAAAAGGAACAACAAGCCTCGGATAAGTGACCCCCTTTTGATGACGACCATGGCAAAAGAATTAAGGACTACGAATTAAGGGCATGCACCTGGAATGTCCGGTCCCTTAATTGGGAAGGTGCCGCTGCCCAGCTGGTAGATGTCCTCGTAAAGATAAAGGCTGACATCACCGCCGTCCAAGAAATGCGATGGACAGGACAAGGATAGAGACGAGTAGGTCCTTGTGGCATTTACTACAGTGGCCATATAAAGGAGCGCAAGTTTGGTGTGGGATTCGTGGTGGGAGAGAGACTCCGTCGCCGAGTACTATCATTCACTCCGGAGAATGTACGTCTAGCCACAATCCGCATCAAAGCGAGGTTCTTCAACATATCGCTGATTTGCGCCCACGCCCCGACGGAAGAGAAGGACGATGTGACCAAAGATGCCTTAAATGAGTGCTTGAAGCGCACTTAGGAGAGATGCCCCCGCCACGATGTCAAAATCGTGTTTGGCGACTTTAACGCCAGGGTGGGCAAAAAAGGTATCTTTGGCACTACGGTCGGTAAATTCAGCCTCCACGAGGAAACATCCTCAAATGGGTTGAGGCTGATAGACTTCCCCGGGACCCGAAATATGGTTATCTGTAGTACTAGATACCAGCATAAGAAGAGTCATCAAGCTACCTGGCTGTCTCCGGATCGAGAAACTACCAACCAGATCGATCATGTTGTGATAGACGGAAGACACGTTTCCAGTGTTTTAGATGTGCGTGCGCTCCGAGGTCCTAACATCGACTCGGACCACTATCTTGTTGCAGCCAAGATTCGCACCCGTGTCTGTGCAGCAAAGAACGCACGCCAACAAACACAAAGAAGGTACGACGTCGAGAAGCTATAATCACAACAGACAGCCGAACGATTTTCTACTCGGCTTGCAGTCCTGCTCTCTGAGAGCACTCGTCAACAACGCGGTATAAGGAAACTGTGAGACGGTATTTCAAACTCCTTACGTACAGCTGCAACCGAAAATTGTTTTCAGAAAGTGCAAAAGAATAGCTGGTACGACGAGGAGCGCCGTGTCGCAGCGGAGAGAAAACAGGCTGCCTACCTCGCAACGTTACGAGCGACTACAACGCGTGCGGGATGGGATAGATACCGAGAGTTGAAGAGGGAAGCGAGACGCATTTGCAGACAGAAAAAGAAAGTGGCCGAAATGCGTGAGTATGAAGAGCTTGATAAGCTGGCCGACAGGGGTAATACTCGAAAAGTCTACGAAAAAGTGCGGCGGCTTACAGCAGAAGGTTTCAAGACCAGAGCATACTCTTGTAGACCCCCCAAAGTTGATCTAGTCACCGATGCCGATGAAGAAGTTCGAATAGCAATTGCCCGCCTGAAGAGCAACAAAGCGGCAGGGGGGCGAGGGATTGCCGGCCGAGCTATCCAAACACGGTGGCGAAGAACTGATAAGGAGCATGCATCAGCTTCTTTGTAAAATATGTTCGGACGAAAACATGCCCGATTTCAAAGCTGCAAAAAGGAGCCGTCTTTATGCCGCGATGTCTGAATTTGGTATCCCCGCAAAACTAATACGGCTATGTAAGCTGACGTTGAGCAATACCAAAAGCTCGGTCAGAATCAGGAAGAACCTCTCCGAGCCGTTCGATACCAAACGAGGTTTCAGACAAGGCGATTCCCTATCGTGCGACTATTTCAACCTGCTTCTGGAGAATATAGTTCGAGCTGCAGTTGTTAATCGAGCAGGTACAATCTTTTATAAGAGTGTACGACTGCTGGCGTATGCCGATGATATTGATATCTCGGCGACTAGGCTCTCACATTACTGTTGATAGTCATAACTTTGAAGTCGTAGATTATTTCATCTATCTTGGAACCAGCGTAAACCCCACCAACAATAACAGCCTGGAAATCCAACGCAGGATAATTCTTGGCAACAGGTGCTACTTCGGACTGAGTAGACCATTGAGAAGCAAAGTCCTCTCTCGGCGAACAAAAACCAAACTCTATAAGTCACTCATAATTTCAGTCCTGCTATATGGTGCAGAGGCTTGGACGATGACAACAGCTGGTGACAGCGGCTCCGCTGGCTAGGTTCTATTGTCCTCATGGACGAAAATACTCCAGCTCTGAAAGTATTCAACGCATTGGCAGCAGGGGAAAGCAGAGGAAGAGGAAGACCTCTACTCCGTTGGAAGAACCAAGTGGAGAAGAACCTGGCTACGTTTGAAATATCCAATTGGCGCCACGTAGCGAAAAGAAGAAACCACTGGCGCGGTGCTGTTAACTCGGCTATAATCGCGTAAGCGGTGTCTATGCCAGTAAAGAAGATAAAGTATTATTGGTAATCGATTTATTTCGAAGAATCGAAATTCATTAAATTTGGAGGGTAGGGTCAAGGTCTAGGTCAACTATGTTAATATTCATCTTTAAACTATAAATACAATTCTAAAATTCTAAAGAAAACTTATCGACTCAATTTCATTCAAATATCACACATTTCGCTTTAAAATCAGCTTGAATTGCGGATATGAAGCGTGTATTGAGGCAGAAAAAAGTCTGGGCTTATTGCATTAATTCTTCACATTGCTCAGGTATACTTGAAAACATATTTAAAAAACTTACGGAAATATTTCATGGAGGTTATGAACAATAGCCGTCCTTCCGGGACATGTTTACGGCCGTGTACATAAACCATCCTAAATTATCTTAAGCGCAAAAACTGTATCACCTCCGATACAAAACTAAAGGTCAAGCAGTTCGCATTGAATGACGACAATTTTAATTTAGCTTGGGAAGCTTTAAGACAAAGGTATGAATATGAGAGAATATTATGACAAGCAAGTAACGATACTTATGAACTTGCCTAAAATTCAAAGAGAAACCAGTGAAGAATTCATGAAACTAGAATCCACTGTGTCAAATTGTTTGTCGGTTCTATCGACACAAAATATTCCCACTCACAATTGGGATCCTATTCTGGTAAACATGTGTACCGTCGCACTACCAGAAAAATCATTACTTTTGTGGGAGCAATCGCTCTCATCAAGAAGAAAATGCCCAACGTGGCAGCAGATGAAAGATTTCTTAACTACCCAATACGAAATTGCGGAAAGGGTAGACAAAAAAGTAGTCAGAACTAAAAACGTTCAACAAGACTTAAATCGAAGCTTCAATAAACCCCAAGCCGGAAGTAACAATCATTTAAACAGAAGCTTTTTTAAAGCACAATCGTTCATATCTGAACAAAACAAATTCACGTCATGCGAACTATGTTCTGGAGGGCATAAGTTAAAAGGTTGCGAGAAATTTAAAAAATTGAATGTCAATGAAAGGAACAACTTTGTCAGGTCAAAAAGACTCTGTACAAACTGCTTGTCCCACTCTCACATTCTTAATACTTGCGAAAGCAAATTTAATTGCGTATATTGCCACAAAAGGCATCACTCTATGTTACATCTCAATAACTTTCCAAACACATCTCATAGCAGCGCTTTTTCAAAAAAAGCCACGGGTTTAGTTGCAACAGCAACTCCCGAAACAAAACCTCAAGAAAATTGCCAAGAGACACCACGTTGTTCAAAGGCATTAAAAACTCAAACGCTACACAGCGAAAACACCCCACAGCAGTTGTCTCCATCGAGCATCGTGGAGAACTGTTCAAACTAAGAGCCCTAATAGACCAAGGATCGCAACGATCATTCATAGCGTCTAGGGCACAAAATAAGCTAAAACTGCCAACAAAACATGCCAATTATGAAATTACGGGAATGGGCGGACGAGTAGTACAAAACTCAAGTAAAATATGCCCCATTACTCTAATTTCCCCCAAAGCGGATAAGCGCATTCAAGCAAATGCTATTGTCTTACCGCAACTAACAAACATGCTTCCAAGCTATCAAATAAATAGCAAGCATTGGGATAAAATTTCACAGCTGACACTGGCAGATCCCAACTGCAACACGCCAGCTCAGATAGACATCTTAATAGGCAGTGACCTTATACCGCAAATCATATTAGAAGGTGTTGAAAAAATTTCGAAAACACTACTGGCGCAAAATACCATTTTCGGATGGGTCCTAAGAGGACTAGTTGCGGAACCAGTCACAGCCATGACAACTCAAGTTGAGGAAATCTCAAACGAGTACCTCAATTCACAATTGAGAAAATTTTGGGAGTTAGAAGAACTCCTCCCCATTCCAATTACAACACCTGAAGATCAGTATTGTGAAGACTTTTACAAAGCCACAACTACTCGATCAGAAAATGGTCGGTATGTCGTACGACTACCAATAAAACTACAATTTCCAGACACACTCGCCTTAGGTCACTCTCGCACCTCTGCAATACAGCAGTTTCTAAGTATGGAGAAAAACCTACTTAGAAAAGGTGAGCTTAAACAAGTTTATGATGGTGTCGTGGAAGAATACCTTCATTTAGATCACATGGAGGAAGTAAGCCCATGTGAAAAAATCTTAAGAGGCAAATATTACTCTTTCTACTTGCCACATCATGCAGTAGTAAAGCCTGAGAAGAAAACAACAAAAGTTCGAGTTGTCTTCAATGAATCACGATCCACGAGCTCGGGTAATTCCCTAAATGATATTCTATCTACGGGACCCACACTCCAACCAGATTTAATGCTCCTCATAATGAACTGCCGTATATACAAATACGTATTCAATGGGGATGTCGAAAAGATGTATCGACAAATACTGGTTCATAAAGATGATGAAGATTTTCAGCGGATTATTTTCCGAAAATCTGCCAATAGTCCACTACGCGACTTTAAATTGAAAACAGTTACCTTTGGCGTAAACTGTGCCCCATATCTAGCCATTCGTACACTACACGAACTGGCGGAAGACACAAACCAGAATTTCCACTGGCAACACAAGTCTTAAAAACGCAAACGTATGTAGACGATATCCTGTCTGGAAGCCACAGTCTTCCACAAGCATACGAGACCTTATCACCTCAATACCGCAGCGTTTCCTTTAAAAAAGATTACAGCCAATCACCCAAATATTTTAAAAAATATTCTAAAGACCATTTTTTGGATACTAATTTCCTTATATTTGAAAAGGAAAGTACAACAAAAACACTAGACATCCAATGGAATGCGATATCGGACCAGTTTTCATACACTACTGAGTCCATATCCGCATTATCCGCTATTACAAAACGCCAAATTCTCTCCTCTGTGGCAAAACTTTTTGACCCCGCAGGATGGCTTTCGCCAATTATGATACAAGGGAAAATCCTTATCCAAGAATTATGGCTAGACGGAACCGACTGGGACGAACAAGTGAAACCTCTTCGCTTAGAAAAATGGTCCCAGTTCGCTAATAATTTGAACGACATCTCGAAGATACCAATTCCACGGTGGGTAAACTATTCCCCCGAATGCAAAGTGGAACTACACGGTTACAGCGACGCCTCTGAAAAGGCATACTGTGCCACTATTTATGTGCGCACACAAAGCGATATTGCAACCACAAGCCACTTACTGGCGGCAAAAGCAAAAGTCGCACCTCTAAAAACGATAAGTCTACCACTTATATTTCTAACCGAACATCTGAAATACTTGACCTAGTAGGATCAGTCACTTGGCGTCACGTAGCCAGTGCTGACAATCCTGCTGATCTAGGTACAAGAGGATGCAAACCTCTGCATCTCGCCACCTCCACCCTCTGGTGGAATGGCCCCCGATGGTTAACAGAATCTCCCGATTCTTGGCCACAATCGCCCGTGCGCAACATACTTGCCCCAGAAAGTCGCAAAATCGACACTTATCATGCAACACTGGATGACACTGACATCTGATTTTCATCGTTCCCCCGCGCCCTCCGGGTAGTTGCCTATATGCTCAAGTTTATAGAGCGGCTCAAACTTAAAGTTAAAGGAGCAACTTATCTCCATTGCGATAAATTGACGCACCAAGACTTACAAAAAGCAAAGGTCGCTCTTATCGCATCAACCCAAACGCGCTACTTCAGCCGCGATATAGAATTACTAAGAGAATCGAAGCCTATCGATAAAAAGAGCTCACTCTTAGTTCTAAACCCATTTCTAGATACGAAGGATTTACTTCGGGCGAATGGTCGGCTTGCTAATTCAAGCCTAACGTACAATGAACGCCACCCTATAATCATACCAGAGAGGTGTCCGTTTGCCACTTTATTTATTAGATATATCCACATACTAATGCTCCACGCCGAACATCGCCTCATGCAACATATGGTCCGCCAAGAGCTGTACATACCCCGACTGAAGCCCCAAATAAAGAAGTGCATTTTCATGTGCAAAATCTGCACTATGCATAAGCAGAAAATGCGATCGCAGATTATGGCAGCACTTCCACCTGAACGCTGCAATTTTGCTCTGCCTTTCACCACTACAGGTGTAGATTTTGCTGGGCCTTTTATGATAAAGGCATCCATGCTAAGGTCTCCTACCCTCATGAAAGGCTGTGTGGCTGTTTTTGTTTGTTTCACGACAAAAGCAGTACACCTTGAGCTATGTACGAATCTGACGACGGAGGCTTTTCTTGCGGCTTTTGCTCGTTTCGTCGGACGACGAGGCTTTCCATCAAAAATCATGAGCGACAATGGTAAAACATTTATCGGAGCTCAAAGAGCTACCAAAAAACAGTTTGTGGACTTCACAAAACAAGTCTCACCGGACATTGTCCAAAAATACGCTCCCCAAGGTATCAATTGGCAGTTTATCCCCCCAAGCGCTCCACATATGGGTGGCTTATGGGAATCTGCCGTAAAAAGCTTCAAATCTCATTTTAAAAAGATAGCTGGCAACCACAAATTTAATTTCGAAGAATTCACGACCCTCTTAATTAGAATTGAAGCCGTTCTTAATTCACGCCTCTCGCTGCACTCTCGCAAGATCCCTCAGACTTTACTGCCCTCACGCCAGGGCATTTTCTTAAAGGAGCGCCCATTCTGGCCACACCTGAGCCAGGCGTGGAGTCGCTTTCCTTATTAAACCGTTGGGAAAGAATTAAAATTCTCCATCATGACTTCAGTCGTCGATGGAAAGATGATTATTTAAAGGACCTCCACAGAAGGTACCGATGGAAAACAACAGAAAATGCGCCTAAGCTTGGAGATTGTGTCTTGATCAAAGACGATTGCTTCCCCCCCACCGAATGGCGGCTTGGCCGCATAGAGAAGCTCTACTACGGCTCCGACGGTAATATTCGCGTAGTCGATCTCCGTACACAAACGGGAACGCTAACCAGGCCGCTCGTTAAGCTATGCTTTTTGCCAACCGCTGATAAAACCGAAAAGTAAACCGATAATAACGTAACCGCAAAAACCAAGAAAAATGAGTCGATCCACATGACGACTCACTCGTGCCACATTACGTGGCACCAATGTGCATATGAATATATATATGTATATGCTAATTAAAATAAAATCTTTTAACAGATAACAATGGATGAAGAGATGCCAACTGCGCCCACGCCCACAATACGTTCGGCAGTTACTGTTCCGCGCTCGAAGACTACACCAGTCGCAGCGCCGCGAACCACCATAGCCACCGCAGCTCCTCGAGCAGTTTCAACGGCTCCACATAACGACACCCGATCAACGGCTCCGGAACCACCACAACTAGAATGCGCTCTATGTCGCCGTCGTCATCGGTTGCCACGCTGTGGCATCTTCAAGGGGATGACCCCTCAGCAACGCCAGCAGATCGCTCAGGCACATGGACATTGTCTGAATTGTCTGGCGCCCACCCATCGTACGCAAGAGTGCACAACGGGCTACCAGTGCCAAATATGCATGCGTCACCACCAAACGCTGCTACACCGCACCGGCGTACTCGATGGCGGGCGTCATGATGCTCCTCGCAGACGTGATGCCATCAGAGGACCCAAGCGATCGCAACCACGCAGGCCGACCTACCCTACGGCGGACTCCCGTTCCTGGCGTCACCGCAATCCTGCATCGAACCGGAGGCGCCAGCCAAGGCCGCAATCGCGCCGTTCCACCGGCCTCAGCAACGTGGTAGCCACGTTACAACGGCTTCCGAGGCTGCTAGGCTAGACACTCGCCTAGGGGGGCCAGGATGTACAAATGAGCATCCTCCCCCGGCCTCAACACACACACCGCATTACCACACCACATCGATTAACACTTACATCACTAACACGCAACCTTCACCACACCACATCACATCGATTAAAACTTACATCCCTAACACGCAACCTTCACCACACCACACCACACGTACAACCCACATTCTACACGAGAGCAGCACACCGACACCTACACACACATGTACATCCCCACAGTCATACCATCCTATTCAGCGCCAACGGGGATAAAGAAGGATCGATGATCAGATTCAATCTCAGTTCGTTCTACGACATTCGCAGCGATCGGTCACCTCTATCCGCCGCCATTCCTTTTGCGAAATCAACCGCGTTATTATATAGTGAATTATAATCCAGATTATATTAATTTTCCTTTAAAGGCACAGTGCTTATATAAGGCCACAAAGATTGGTGCGAATAAAAGCGAGACCAACCGTTTTTGCGATATTTGAGTGCGTTTTTAATTTTTGGTAAAGTGGAAAAAATTATATACAAAGTGAGTGCACTATTCTAACACATTGACTCCCACATTCTATGCTGAAGGTTTGTTAGAATAACGAAAAAATTATATACTATAATTTATAATGTAACTTTGCACACTTATAACATTAAACTGTGATATAATCAATTGTAATCGTTGAACGAACTTTGCTAAGTTGTCTTACATATTAACCGAATTCGCAGTCATGCAATTTTGGTTGAACATTTTTATCCGATATCCCTGCACAAACAATTTTATCAATATCAGCCCGCACAACAATTTTATAATAATAATATTAAGAGTCTTAGCATTTTAACAAAAAGCGATAGCTTGCCGAAGTGTTGAACAATTAACATTGCATCTGAATAATTCTGATACACGTTTTTCGGAGATCCAAAGAAGAATGAAGACAAAATTATTTTACGACCTAAACAAACATACCCTTCCTATTTGTTTACAAAAAACAGTCCTATTGTTGTACACATCTGCCCTAAAACTCACTTGATTCTGTCTTATAGAATGTAGTCGAGATCCTTCAATTCTCACAATGTGCTGCAGAAATAGTTTTTGAGATTTGTGTAATATGCTAAATTGATCCCTATTTGTAAATCTTAAACGTGCGACTTGTAACATGGTATCTTTATTTCGAATCTGTCTACCATTATGACTTTGTTGCAAGTTATGCGATAAATTAACGCGCCAACTAAAATCTCCATTTGGGAATGGTAAAGGGTATGCCATTGGACCCAAAGCAGAATCTAAAATGAATCGTACTACAAAAACAAGCCTTAATAACTTTTTTCTGTGTGAGTAATCCACCATGCAGGTTTTAATTCATATTTATATTCTTGTAACCTGTTGCTACAGAGAATAATAGTTTTTTTCACCTAACGCTTGTATGTATCACCTAAAACTTATAAAGATAGATATAGGGTTTCTTCTTCCCTATCTTTTTTTCTTTTTTCTACTATCTTTTTACTTCTGACTGCTGGATATTTTGATAAGAAGTTACCAATTAAAATTTTGTTTTTGAAATAAATAAAATCTTTAGTAGTTTTAAAATTGTACAAAAGATTACACAATTTTTAAAGTGTTTGTGTGTTAGGTTTATGAACCCGACGACACTAGCTTCGAAAATATTAATTTAACGGGAAATTTAAAAACGAATGAATCCCAGCTATCACAAGTGGTTAACGCGTCCGTGTCCACCGATTTAGGTATACAGAGAAGGGAATTCGAGGAGAAGCCTAGGGCTATGCAAGATCAAATCGTAAATTTGACCGAAAAACCAATAGTCAACAGAGAGGAAAGAATTTAGATAATACCAGGACAGATCTGTGAGGAGTCTTTTGATGTAGTAAAGACATTGCCAGAATTTTCGGGACAGCCTGAATGTTATGTGCCTTGGCGTGAGGCGTAAATGAAATATTCAAAGGCTTTGATGGTAGCTTACGAAACTATAAAGGCGTTACTATTATACAAAGCAAAATTCGCGGAGTTGCCGATGCACTATTGTCCTCATTTAATACAGTACTAAATTTCGGCGTCATTATATCGTGTCTTGATTTCATATACTCTGATAAAAAAAAACCGATATACCTTGGGAAGCAAGAATTATCCACTCTTAGGCAGGGCTCTTCTAATGTTTTAGAATATTACGACGAGGTAAAGAAAAAGCTATCGTCACTCGCTAATAAGACCAAAATGTCTTGTGAAGCGAATAATGTAGAAGCAATAAATCCAAAATACCGGGAAACTGCTTTGAGAATTTTTATTTTGGGGCTCAGGAAGCCCCTATGTAATATACTTTTTGCATCAAACCCGGCAGTCTGCCATATGCGTTGGCTCTCGCCTAAGAGGTGGACGCAAATCATGAAAGATACATTTTCGCAACCAGTTTTGCGAGTAATGCAACGAAGAACGTCACGAAGAAATCGGAAAGGACAACAATAATCAGAACACGTACAATAGATCAAATGCTTAATGCAAAAAAAAAACCTAGTTTCATGAGGCAATATAAAAATAATCGGTAAACAAGTTTTAAAAAGTATCAAAAGGAGAAAAAACGAAATTTGCAACCTCAGAATGAGCCGATGGATGTGTACCCCTCGTCATCACGCCTGCGAGAAGTTACTAATTTCACAGAAAACCGAAACTGACAATTCCAAAAGCGGCAGGCTTACTCCGACCGGTGTACAGGACTCAAGCTTCAAAGAATAAATAATCTGAACGAAAATGAAGATAAGGATTCTTTCTCAGAAACATACGAAGACTTGTCGGGGTGGGTTGTCAAAGACGTGGAGTCGGAAGAAGTAAATTTGTTAGGGGATTTCTCAAGAGTCAAGATGTTAGTCATCTCCAACTCCAGACCGAGCCAGTACCAGTGAACATGAAGGAAAATTTCCTCGCTATGATCAAGCGTTTATCTGAAGTTTTTGCAGAACCGAATAACAAATTGCCTTATAATACTAATATTGTGGCTACAATTTACACCAGGGATAATAAACCTACATACGCAAGGTTCTATCCATACCCTCTGGGAGTTACCGATTTCGTAAAGAGGGAGATTGCAGATCTCCTTCAAAATGGTATTATACGACGTTCACGATCACCCTATAATAAGGCCATTAGGGGGGTGGACAAAAACGGTTTCGACAAAAAACGGAGTAAAAAAGAAAAGATTGGTAATCGATTTCCGCAAGCTAAACGGAAAAGCAATAGAGGACTCATACCCAAATGTAACGATAATACTTTCAAAGTTCCATAACTAAGCAATAAATTAAGATATGAAACTGTAATTTGGAACAGGGGATCGCAGTAGCAGGGACACCTGTGACCAAAAAAATTTGAAAAAGTGGGCGTAGTTCCATCCTCCAATAAGTTTAATGTATATATCTCTTAAACTACTTAAGCTCAAACAACAAATTTTGCTCAGCGCAAACATTACAAGAACTCCTACCCACAGTGTCAAAATTAGTGAAATCGGAATATTTCCCCGGTCGCAATACTGATTACACCAGAGACGTTAAAATTGACTATCGAGATGGTATAAAGAGGTTCTATGGTAGCCGGGGTAAAAGTTTAGACAATGGTCGTGACCCCCTCAATGTTTAGTGATATTACATATTTCGGGACCCGATAGACCGATTTCGACTAAATTTAGTACATAGCATTCTTCTTGGATTCCTATCTCACGGTGTGAAAATGGGCAAAATTAGACAATAACCACGCTTATATCGCATATAACACAATTTCAAATTCCATTTGATTTTTTCACTTTCCAGTACACAAATCAAAAATAATTAATCTAGAACCCAGTATCTGCAGTTGACTGTTGATCGAAAATATAAGTCAAGGTATGGGATATACATTTGAAATTCAGAAATAAGCCTTTCCTGGCAATAGTTATTCTGTGTATCAAAAATTGGTGGAATCGGGTCAATACTTCTCTGAGCCACCATATACCTAATATAAAGATTTTCGAACTTCCAGGGGATTTTCTTAATGAAACCCAGCGAATATACTTTTAGTATGTGGCATGATAACTGTTAATACTTGTAGATAAAATCGGGCCGGTACTCCAAACTTCCATAATTATAATACCATTTATAATAATTTTCGTTTTTCTAACAAATTTAATGCCGAATTTGTCTATCAGTGCATGAGTTATATAGAGTATACAAGTATGTATATAAAAAATTGCTAAATTCCGATCCTGTGGTTGACGTTTTACTTCTTAAGGCATTTAACCGGCTCTGATTCTTGCAAGTTATAAGAGTATAAAGTGTTCGGCTGCAACTGAACTTAGCTCTTTCTTACTTGTTTTTAAAATAAATGTCACAGACTTATGTGGTTTTATTACAATATTTAACATTGTTCCAGCGATGATTACTTTAAACCATCCTCAAATGAGATATGTATGGGATAAAAACTCGCACGTAGGCCCAATTTATGAAAACATACATATGTTCCTCCCCTCTACGATGTGCTCCACCAAATTACAGTTTCGTGCTCTTTCTTTGGGTGGCAAGAAAGACAAGTATTAAGTTTCATAACGATACCTCAACTGAAGTAATCGCTTACACGTGTGGACTGACAGACAGTCGCCCGAAATTCAATTTGGCTCGTCGTCCTGATCATTTATGTATATATATATGTATGTATAGCTCTGTACCTATCTTGATTAGTTTGAGGTGCTTCTAACCAGCGTTAGGTGAACAAAATTACTATATTCTATAGTAACATATACATAACTCTACTATAGTATATATGTATGAATATTGGTCTACCAAGATTTGTTTAAATAACTGTATTAATGCAAATGCGGTAGCCTCAATTGGGTTTATGTTCAGCAATATACTAGATAATTAGGTTCAATATTTCAAAATTGCCTTATATTGTATACCTAGTCTATATATACTTGTATGTACAAATATACATTATATGTATATACACTACATATTTAGATATCTGCAGGTATATGCAAAAGTTTTATTTTATGTATTTCTGTGTACGTAAAGTAAGATTCTCAATTGTATGAATATGCACTTATCAAACAAATTAAACATTTGTGTGTACTTTCAAGCCGCTCTCATCGATCCTTTCCTTCAGGTATTTCTGTAATGTGACGGTCTATGCATACACGTGAGAATATTTGTTAACCGACTGAGAGGATGTGACGGAAGTCATAAAAGCCATTGACAGAATTATGCGCTTAGTGGAGATCAGCGGCACTTGCCACACAGGCATTTCATAAGCAAATATTTACACCCAGCACTGAACACCGGCGAGCCACAAGTTATGTCACTTACACTTAAGTATGTATAAATGTACCTCTCTCGTAAATACTTAACTGTCGAACAGATATTCGTATGCTTATAGTAATAACTATATTTGCAGATGTATGTATAAATTGCTGTGTATATTTAAAATATACAATAATATTGTGGTTATTTGAGCATATATGTATGAATATAAAGAATGATTGTTTGTATATTCTATTAAGTTCGATGAAATGAAGTGTAAAATGGTATTTGAATTGTGGGAACCTTTACTAAAAATATTGTTTATATTAAGGAACACTGTACAGTTGAAAATTTGATGATGTTTTAATATTTTAATACTTTAGAAAGATTTACAAAATACAAAAGTCTACCGGTGTAAGACTGTATATGAATCAAAACAATGAGGATGACGAGATCACTTGATTTCTAGATCCAGATCTTGTCGAGAGAATAATAAAACTTACATCTGGTCCCGAGCTCCTTTATATTATTTTGGCTTCATAAAAACACGGTAAACGGTTTATTCATCTTCCTGATGAAATCTGTTCTTCTATCCCTTATATTTGAGAGTCCAAAAAATCTTTTCGCATTTCTAATCAACCTTCAATTTATTTTTTATAATTATGAAAATAAATCCGATATTATTTTCTTTTTAGCTAAAGGAAGCTTAAGATATCACATTTCCGACACTACATGATATTACACAATGCAATTGGTAGGACTGGAGATATACGACATCTATTGATAAAATACTAGCCAATATAGAGAGAGAGAACTCAATAAAAGGAGAGAATCATAATTTAATTAGTAAAGGGTGATTTTTTAAGAGCTTGATAACTTTTTTAAAAAAAAAAAACGCATAAAATTTGCAAAATCTCATCGGTTCTTTATTTGAAACGTTAGATTGGTTCATGACATTTACTTTTTGAAGATAATTTCATTTAAATGTTGACCGCGGCTGCGTCTTAGGTGGTCCATTCGGAAAGTCCAATTTTGGGCAACTTTTTCGAGCATTTCGGCCGGAATAGCCCGAATTTCTTCGGAAATGTTGTCTTCCAAAGCTGGAATAGTTGCTGGCTTATTTCTGTAGACTTTAGACTTGACGTAGCCCCACAAAAAATAGTCTAAAGGCGTTAAATCGCATGATCTTGGTGGCCAACTTACGGGTCCATTTCTTGAGATGAATTGTTGTCCGAAGTTTTCCCTCAAAATGGCCATAGAATCGCGAGCTGTGTGGCATGTAGCGCCATCTTGTTGAAACCACATGTCAACCAAGTTCAGTTCTTCCATTTTCGGCAACAAAAAGTTTGTTAGCATCGAACGATAGCGATCGCCATTCACCGTAACGTTGCGTCCAACAGCATCTTTGAAAAAATACGGTCCAATGATTCCACCAGCGTACAAACCACACCAAACAGTGCATTTTTCGGGATGCATGGGCAGTTCTTGAACGGCTTCTGGTTGCTCTTCACCCCAAATGCGGCAATTTTGCTTATTTACGTAGCCATTCAACCAGAAATAAATCGGACGTAAAGCGCGAAACACATTTCGAACCGAACACTGATTTTGGTAATAAAATTCAATGATTTGCAAGCGTTGCTCGTTAGTAAGTCTATTCATGATGAAATGTCAAAGCATACTGAGCATCTTTCTCTTTGACACCATGTATGAAATCCCACGTGATCTGTCAAATACTAATGCATGAAAATCCTAACCTCAAAAAAATCACCCGATATTATGCAATATAGCGATTTTCTGTTAGGTTTTTCGGATACTAAGAAATATAGAATATTAGTCAGCTGATTATAGAGTATGGTATAATTTAAGTTTGTAAGATACCAAATGAGATTGCAATCAATACGAAATTTTTGTTAATAAGGAATATTGAGATCAGTTTGACTAACCCTGTAAATATTTCGACGACTTGTCGCGAAGAAAAGGTCGATTTTTGATATATCATTCAATAAATTTGTGGGCCTTGAAAAGAAAAACTGTTATTTCAATTCTGGAATCATATTATATTAAGAACAAAATGCACTAATACATTTTTCTGGTTTGAAATCGACAATATTCAAAGATAAACAATTTTTCCTCAACAATTTTCTCTCGGTATAACCCAATATATGTAATATACATATATGAACCTGCATATGTATATACATATGTGCCATATTTTATGAATGCGGTAACTTAATTGTACACTAGGGCTAAGGTTTTCTGTGTTTATTTTTCTCATAGGTTTAACAGTATATAAAATTTGTATGGAAAATTGGCATGCAGAAGATATTTAAGTTTTGTGTACAAATATATCTCCATTTAAATTACATGAGCATACCTATCGTCTTAAACGTTCACAAATATGTATTATGTACGTTTCCCACAGTTGTGGTAAGTTTAGCTTTATGCATTTGTGTGGGAGTTGTTTCCTCCATAGTTTGTTAAACATCTGACTCGTTTACGTGAAGTCACGTAATCGTCTAAATGTAATGTGTGTTAACGTGCAATAAAACCAGTACATCACCGTTAAGTCGGCTTTAGTAAAAGACAATGTAAGCTGCCCCAATACCCATATTTAATGTAGACGTTTGCGTTAGTCGAAAAGAACATATTGACATTTGGAAGGCATACAGACATATGTATGTAGTTCAAGATATCTCAATTTAATTCTTACTTCTGGCTAGTAGAATGTTTCTCATGAAATCACCCTAACAATTAAGTTTCATATTAAGCAGAAGTGAGCAACGTTAAAATTCTCAAGTTGTTAATTTCCCCAAAACCTTTAGTACACCTAAAATTAGCTCTGTTTCTATTCCCTACAAATATTTAAATTTTATTTAAATGGAAAAGGCATTCATTTTTTTTAAATTATTTAATATGTTCATTTTTTAACTTCTTTTATCATAAACTGATAACTATTAGATCCTATCTACACTTTTCCAAAGCCTTCTGCGGAGTAAAAACATGCACATCTAATTCTGTTTTTACCCTCATGTTGCCACAGAGTTTAATAGTTTTGTTCACTCTACGGTTATTTGTGTCACATAAAAATAAACGAAATAGATATAGGCTTAATTAAGTATAAACGATGATGATGATGAGAAGAGTTGAGATCCGAGTGACTGTCGTCTGTCCTTCCGTGCACCTGTCCGCTTGTGCGACAGCGATACCTTGAGTAAAAATTAAATTCGCAGATGGGCGTAATGGTATTTCGCCTCTTCCACGAAACGAAAATTTATAAAGTACCATAATAAGCATTAAATTAAGATATAGAATTGTAGTTTGGCGCAGAAAATCACAGAAGAACCTATGAGCAGCTATGGGCTAAATTTTTTGAAATAGTGGGCATGATCCCACCCTCTTATTGGTGTGACAGGCGTGGCACCGCCTTCATTAAGTCAAATCATATATTTCGGAACTTCCTTCCGTTTCACTTTCTCTCTCAAACCATTATGAGGTTTCGATGAAACTACTTATGTCCGATATGCTTTTAGTGGAAATCCATTCAAGGTTTGGTGCTTGAAGGATTCCAAGTGTTTTGTGTCGGATATGTGCTAGAGCTGGGCATTCGCAGAGAAAGTGGAAGATTGTTTCCTTGTTTCCTGCTACTCCGCAGCCACGGCAGATATCGTTGTAGGGCAAACCCATTTTGGATGCGTGTTCCTCAAATGGCCAGTGCCCTGTTGTGGTAGCTGTTACTCTGTAAATACTTTTTCTTGACTTATTTAGTGAGTCATTGGTTCTTTTCCTGTCATATGTTGGCCATAATTGTTTAGTTATGACGCATTTTGTAATGTTTTTCCACCTGTTATTTGCAACTTGTTGAAACTGCCTATTGATCTCTCCTTTGATCGATCCTAGCGGGCTTGGTATTAGCTCCGCCTCGGATTCGTTGCGGAAAGCTCCTGCCTTTGCCAACTCGTTTGCTTTTTCATTCCAGAAAATGTTCCTGTGGCCGGGAACCCAGATCAAGTTTTGTTGGAGCTTGTCTTTTATTGAGCTTAGTGCTCTCTTGCAGTTGTGAACTACGCTGGAATTTGTCATGGGTGAAGACAAGGCCAAGAGCGCCGCCTGGCTATCCGTAAATATAGTTGCTTTATTTATATTCCCGTGGTTTTCTAATCGAGCTTCGTAGGCTTTTTCTATGCCTAGTACTTCCGCCTGGAAGATGCTGGCCGAGTTCGGTAGACGTATAGAAAGAGATATCCCTAGATCAGCGGAGAATATCCTCGTGCCTACTCCGCTATCCATTTTAGACCCGTCGGTATAGACTGAGTTGGTATCCTCCTCTCCTATTGAACCTCTTCTCCATTTTCGTCTAGATGGTATCCTCACCTGGAAGTGTCTATTGAAGTCCAGCTTTGGGAGAATGTAGTCTGATTTATTAATGGTGATTACACTATGTCCGTAGCTCTGCTGATTCCAACCTCCCAATTCTTTTATTCTTATCGCCGCAATAGCCCCCGTTTTGTGAATGAAAATGTCCATTGGTAACTGATGCAGGATCACATTGAGCGCATCAGTCGGACATGACCTGATTGCACCAGTAACACCTGCACATGCTGCTATTTGTATAGCATTTAGTTTTTTAATGTTGTATTGTTTGTTTAGCGCTGGCCACCACACCAGAGCTCCATATGTAAGTATAGGTCTTATGACAGCCGTATACATCCACATGATTATACTTGGTTTGAGGCCCCAATTCTTGTTGACGATTCTCTTACAAGTATAGTTGGCCATGTATACTTTTCTTATTCTTTTTTCTATATTTATTTTCCAGGACAGTTTGGTGTCAATCTCCACCCCTAAGTATTTAGTTGTGGGGGGTAGAGTGAGTGTTGTACCGTTTAGTACCGGAAGTTGAAACTGAGATATCTTGGTTCTGCTTGTGAATAGCATCAGTTCTGTTTTGTTCGGGTAAACTCCTAGTCCATTGTTTTTAGCCCATAGGTTTAACCTTCTAAGTGCTCTTTCCATAATCTCGCTGACTGTTGAAGGAAACATGCCTGATACCAACAATACTATATCGTCTGCATACGCTACTGCTTTCACTCCTTCACCGTTTAGTTGGAGGAGTATTTCGTTCAGCGTTACAACCCATAGAAGCGGATAGAGGACCCCCCTTGAGGCGTCCCTCTACTCACATAACTTGTTTGTGTTGCAGCGCCGTAGCTATAATCTTCCTATTCTCAAGCATCGATAGTATCCATCTGCACACAGTGTCATCTATGCCACCATGCGCCAGAGAATTAATTATCGCATTTACTTCTATGTTATTGAAGGCGCCCTCTATGTCTAGAAAAGCAGCCATGGTGTATTGTTTGCGGTGTAGTGATTTTTCAATTACACTTATCACCTCGTGAAGAGCGGTTTCGGTTGATCGGCCCTTTATGTACGCATGTTGGGACTTCGATAACTTCTCCGCCATTATTGTTCTTACATGTAGATCTGTTAGCCTTTCCAGTACCTTCAGCATAAAGGAGGTAAGGCTTATAGGTCTAAAATCCTTGGCATTCTCGTGTGTTCTTCTGCCTGGTTTTGGAAGGAACACAACTTTACTTCTTTTCCACCTTCTTGGGATGTAAGATAGTTGAATGCTAGCTTTGTATTTATTTTCAAGCCTTTGAGCCATTGGTTCTACCAGTTTTTGCAACATTATGGGCATCTGGACCTGCTGCCTTAAATGGTGCAAAACTATTTATGGCATATTTGATTTTGCTTTTGTCTACTATTTGGCTGTGATAATCAGCTGCGTTCAACGGTGGTTCTGATTGCCCTAATGTAGGCAGTATTAATATGATCTTTGGATAGCATTTTGCTCAGCCTAGCGGTTTCTTTGCAAAGATCGCCATGAGTCGTGTTTAGCTTTCCGGACTGCTTTTTTGTATCTTTTCATAATATCTTTATATGGCTGCCAGATTTTGGTTCTAAAACTCTCATTGAAAGCTTTCCTTAGTTGTGTTCTCAATTTCTTGAGTTCACTGTTCCACCAAGGAAGAGACTTTCTCTTTTTCAAAACTGTTAGCGGAGTAGATTTATTGATAGTTGTGGTTAAGATTTTTTCCAACTTCTCTACTTCTGAATCTAGTCCCTGAGGATTTCTGATACTCTTATTGTCTCCTTTTTCGAGGTTATTTTGTTGCTATACTGGTAAATTTTTCCCATGCTGTTCTTCTAGGGTTCCGGTATGTGGGAGGAGCACTGTATTTCTCGCGGATGCTGAAGAGTATCCAGGAGTAATCCGACATGGAAGGCTCATCGGATACCCTCCAGTTATCCACAACGAAACTGTCTGTGTCTGTTGATAGTGAGAGGTCAAGCACTTCCTCCCACCCCGGAAACCTATCAGAGCTTGGGAAAATAAAAGTTGGCTTATCGCCCTTGTTGCATATGCTTAGAATACTATTAAGAATATATTGCAAGAGTGACTCACCTCTGGTGTTTATGCTGGAGCTACCCCATACGGTGTGCCTTGCGCTTGCATCACACCCTATTAGGACATCTTCTTTCCTGTTCTCCTCTACTAGTCTGGTGAGCGAGGCTGGTGGTATGTCTTCGTCATGGGCCAAGTAGGCTGAGACCAAGAAGAAGGGCTTTTCCTTCTGTTCCACCTTTACCACAGTTATATCTTCTGTGCTGTAATTAGGACAAAGAAATGCATTTATATTTTTATTGATAAGAATGCATGCTCTAAGTTTACCTTTGTTCCGTGTGTAAAAAAGGTCACAGTTGCTGCTGTTTAGCCCTTCTATGGTATTTTCATTGACCCAGAGCTCCTTTACTAGGCTGATGTCGATGCCATCCTCGTTCATGAGGGTTGTCAGATTCGCTGTAGCACTCTTCGAGTGCTGCAGGTTTATCTGTACGCATCTTAAGCTATTGTGCATCTCGGGTTTCTTCGATGCCCTCATTCCTTAGCAACTGGCTGGCGTCGTCGACTTCTTCCGTGTCGTATTCGTTAGCCGCTTTGTCGCCTTGGAAGATTTTTAGTCAGGCCTTGCGGATTTCGAAGCTGATTTTGTAGTCAGTCTTCATCAGAGCCTCAAGGAACTCATCGCAAATGGCCACTAGTATTGACTTGCTTGCTTTATTCGGGTTTTCCTCCTTGATTAGCAGCCACTCATCTATGTATACCAGGTATAGATTTGTTCTGCAGCTTAATGCACCTCAGCAGTTTTTTGCCTGGCTTCTCTAGAGCGGGTAGCCAAATGAGAGCACGAGGTCTCTTCGGAATGTCCCTGGTGGGTATAAGCCTCAATTGGAGGACGAATACGATGATTGCGGCACGACAGATATTGGTTGAAACTTGTCGACCATAATTCCGGTCTCTTTTTAGGAATAGTTTTGCCCAAACGACACATAACACTCAAACAGTATTACTTGTTGACAGTTTGGCCTGTCGAAAGAAATTCGGAGTGAACCATCCGATAATCGAAGAATACTGTCAAAATAACCTTGAGTTTCAACCTGCTTTGACCTGGTTTTATCGTCTTCGCTCACCTTTGTTACGATATTCGGCTGATTGATCGTCTCTGGGATTCATCGCCAGTAATAATACATACGCTTCATGACTAGTCGGAAAGCCTTGTTTCACATAAGTTAACGCGAAGATGTTTCAAAGATGCCAGTAAAATCTAACTATTAATAGCCGATTCTCAGGCACCAATTTCTTAATTGTAATTTGTACCAATCAAAAACAATTGCTAGCTGCAAAGAATTGTCATCGAAGGCCGTTTCCAAAATTCTAAACGTTTCAGCACCAGAAATTTGATACACACAAAATTTAAAGGAACTTCTTTGTTGAATAATTCCACTCATCGTAAAATTCACTGAGTGCACTTAAAGTACTCATAATAGTGTATCTTCGTAACTAAAATAGATAAATTTGATGCCGATATTACTAATATCAGATATTGCGAACATCCGACACACTTTTCTCTATATAATTGCTCTTTCACTATGTGGCATGCACACCGTGCAGGTGTTCGTTCACGACAAGGCTTCATAACAGGACAGCACACAACCCTGTGGGGGTTGCAGTGCCGAGACGAATTCTGGTATCCGCTATTGTGGCTTCAGCTATTCTGGTGTGCAGTACGACCTCTGTCCATCTGCGCACCGGTGCGGTCCTTTCCTTATCTCCAGTGCTCTTGCTACGCTCACGGCACGTATTGTCAAAGAGACCTTCGATGTATAAAAAGGCGCATATCATTACTTCCCTCGTTTCAGATAACTCTGTATCTCCGAGGTTAGCCAACATAGAGCAGTGTTAATTGACTTGCCTGCTCTGTAAGCTTGCTTGCTTTCATAGTTCACAATCTTTTCCATGCTCTTAAGTAATAAGGAAGTCAGACTAATACGTCTGAAGGATTTCGCTAGTATATAGTCCTACCGTGGATATAAAGATCTCCTTCGTTTTGAATGGTTTAGGTATATTACGCATAGCTAGCCAATCAAGGTAGGGCAGTAAAACATGCTCTCCCTGTTGCAAAAGCGCTGGAAAGATGCCCTCCGCCCCCGGAGACTTGATTTTCGCCAACGGACTTGATTAAGTCCGCAATAAACAGTTGTCTTGGACCACCCTATTTAAGTGAGATGGCTGCCTCTAGTGTCGAGGAGACAGTTTTATAGTAATTCCTAAAATTCTGCTGTTTTGTGGACCGAATCTCCTTTTTATAAGCCGTTAGGTTACATCTATACTTCTCCCAATCCCCAGCCTGTGGCCTTGGTGGAGAGCTAACGTACTTTTGTCCCTAGTACTAAGAGTTTATTTGACCATTAAGAACAGTTTCCACATTTGATGATCGTATTTACGTGGCAGCTGCAGTGATATGCGCTTATGATGGAGTTTATAGGACTCTTCGCCCATAGGTATATTCAGCCTCCATCCACAGTCCTCAACTTTGCTATGCGCCACACGTCAGGCCGAGGTATTAATTCCCTAATTTTGGTTCTTTATTAGCCCCAGAGCCTCCAGCCTGCACATCTTAAGAAAAAACTGTCATGCTATGCCTGGGCGGAAAGTCCTCTCCTCTCTTTGCGCATAGGACGGAGTCCTTCCAACCTACCAGCTTGGGAAAGATCTCTTGTAGTGAGTTAGCTTTCTTCTCACCCTTGCAATGCAATTGCTGCACCCCTTTGAAGGATACTGGGTACCCTCACCAACTGTATTCCTGTACCATGAGAAGATCTCGTAGAGTGGTAAGCTCCTCTGCTCTCAGGGTCTCCGTCAGGTAATTTTGAGGTAGCACAGCCATCCGTAGGCATTTTAAGGCATCCACATATCTATGCTGTCCCTAAAGCACCCGAGTGGGGTTAGGTGCCGTTAGTTGCCCTTTATCTACCTGGGCATAATTAAGCTTTTGGGGTTTGGAGTTTAGTTGCTCCTGTGGCATTATCTGTGTGCTTTTGCGTTTCGCGGTATAAGTCTTCGGAGTCGACGTCTTATCGACTCCGCACCTACCGGTCGGATATGCGTTGACTGGACCGAGGCTCCGAGTTCCGCTAATCCGTTAACATTTGCAGCGATATTTTTGGCATTACACCCCTTTGAAGTAGTTGAGCACTGATGCCTCTGAACCTGTTACGCGCCATCTTCTCTGCTTCCTCCGGAGTTTTCTCCTCCTGAAGCTGCCTCAGGTATATTTAAGACTAGTCGCGGTGAGCGGTCGGATCTACGTTTATATCTTTTTCTTTCTTTACTGACGTAGACACCGCTTACGCTATTATAGCCGAGTTAACAATAGCGCGCCAGTCGTTTCTTCTCTTCGCTACGTGGCGCCAATTGGATATTCCAAGCGAAGCCAGGTCCTTCTCTACTTGGACCAATGGAGTGGAGGTCTTCCTCTTCCTCTGCTTCCCCCGGAGGGTACTGCGTCGAAAACTTTCAGAGCTGGAGTGTTTTCGTCCATCCGGACAACATGACCTAGCCAGCGTAGCCGCTGCCTTTTAATTCGCTGAACTATGTCAATGTTGTCGTATATCTCGTACAGCTCATCGTTCAATCGAATGCAATATTCGCCGTAGCCAATGCCCAATGGACCAAAAATCTTTCGCAGAACTTTTCTCTCGAAAACTCGCAACGTCGATTGATCGGTTGTTGTCATCGTCCAAGCCTCTGCACCATATAGCAGGACGGGAATTATGAGCGACTTATAGAATTTGGCTCTTGTTCGTCGTGAGAGGACTTTACTTTTCAATCGCCTTATAAGTCCGAAGTAGCACCTGTTGGCAAGAGTAATCCTGCGTTGGATTTTCAGACTGACATTGTTGGTGGTGTAAATACTGGTTCCTAAATAGTCGAAATTATCTACAACTTCAATGTTATGACTGTCAACAGTGACGTGAGAGCCAAGTCGCGAGTGCGACGACTGTTTGTTTGATGACAGGAGATATTTCGTCTTGCCCTAGTTCACTACCAGATCCATTTGTTTTGCTTCCTTTTCCAGTCTGGAGAAGCAGAACTAACGGCGCGGGTGTTGAGGCCGATGATATCAATATCATCGCAGACGACAGCAGTTATACACTCTTATAAAAGGTTGTACCTGCTTGATTAAGTTCTGCAGCTCGAACTATAGTCTCCAGAAGCAGGTTGAAGTAGTCGCACGATAGGGAATCGCCTTGTCTGAAACCTCGTTTGGTATCGAACGGCTCGGAGAGGTCCTTCCCGATTCTGACGGAGCTTTTGGTATTGCTCAACGTCAGCTTACACAGCCGTATTAGTTGTGCGGGGATACCAAATTCAGACAACGCAGCATAAAGGCAGCTCCTTTTCGTGCTGTCAAAAGCAGCTTTGAAAACGACGCTCGATGGAACCTTATATGCGATGTTAAGGAGGCTAATCCCACGGTAGTTGGCGCAGATTGTAGGGTCTCCTTTTTTATGAATTAGGCATAGCACACTTAAATTCCAATCGCTGGGCGTGCTTTCGTCCGACCATATTTTACAAAGGAGCTGATGCATGCTCCGTATCAGCTCGGCCGGCAATCCATCGGCCCCTGCCCCTTTGTTGTTCTTTAGGCGGGCGATTGCTATTCGAACTTATTCGTGGTCGGGTAATGGAACGTCTGCTCCATCGTCATCGATTGGGGAATCGGGTTCGCCTTCTCCCGGCGTTGTGCGGTCGCTGCCATTCAGCAGGCTGGAGAAGTGTCCCATAGTATAAGTATGCTCTGGGCATTTTTTCGTATAATTTTCGAGCATTACCCCTGTCGGCCGGCTTATCAAGCTCTTCGTACTCACGCATTTTGGTCTCTTTCTTTTTCTGTCTGCAGATGCGTCTCGCTTCCCTCTTCAACTCTCGTTATCTATCCCATCCCGCACGTGGTTGTCTGTTGTGATTGCAGCTTCTCGACGTCGAACCTTCCTTGTGTTTGTTGGCGTGCGTTTTTTGCTGCACAGAGGCGGGTGCGAATCTTGGCTGCAACAAGATAGTGGTCCGAGTCGATGTTAGGACCTCGGAGCGCACGCACATCTAAAACACTAGAGACGTGGCTTCCGTCTATCACAACATGATCGATCTGGTTGGTAGTTTTTCGATCTGGAGTACCTAGCTGTCTTTTTGATGAATTTTTTTATGCTGGAATCTAGTACTACATATAACCAAATTTCGGGCTCCGACGAAGTCGATCAGCCTCAACCCATTTAGGGAACGTATTTATTTCTAAAAAATCTGACTGATTAGTTAATTCCAATATTAAAAAAAAATCGTGAAAATCAGTGATTTTTCGAAGGGTCATCTCTGCACATATACAAGGTGCGTTCCGTAGTAAACAGAATTGGTGGTTCTATCTATATGTCGACTGGTGCGTTAGAATCCGCTATTTTTGTCGATTGTCCAGTGACAATTTCATGACATTTCATAGATTGGAAGTGAAGTTATTGCGTTTTAAGTGTCAGTATGTTTGTGTTATCGGTGCGAAAATGAACTTCGAACAAAGAGCCAACCTTCAATTTTGTTTTAAAATTAGTAAAACTTTTACCGAAATGTTTCAATTGATGATACAAGTTTTTTGGTGATGATTGCCTATCCCGTAGCAGAGTGCACGAGAGGTTTCAACGTTTTCAAAGTGGTCGTGTGGGCATAAATGACGATCAATATGTGGGGCAATCAAAATCCGTGATCACCGTTCCATCGAAATTGTGCGTGAATGCATCAAAAATCAGCTGAAATCATCATTGAAATTCATGGAAATGGAATTGAACATCTCCAAAACATCGATTTATCGCATTTTGACCGAACATTTAAGCATACGAAAGGTGTGTACATGGTTTGTTTCGCACAAATTCACTGACGACCAAAAATTGCTCAGAATCCAACACTCGAAGGACGATTAATTGATCAAAAATCACATTTTAATAATTACCTACTCCACGTATTCTCTTGATGTGGCACCGTTGGACTTTTTCCTTTTCGGGAAAATGCATTTGTTATGCATTATGCGTTATGCATTCAAAAGGCTTGCACCGGCATACTGGCGGCCATACCGGCCAACGAGCTAAATCAATCGTTCGACATGCTTTATATTGGTCAATCTGAAAAATACTTTGTAGAAACTCAGAGAAAATTTTTATGTGAAAACAACATACCTCGGCTGATTTTAATGAAATTGAAAGAATTTATCTTTCTAATATTGGTATATCTTTGTGCTTAAAATGGATAAAATCTTTTGGAAACCTATCCCCCATATAACTTATATTAAAATTTGTAACATTCGGTTGACTTTAGTCGTTATTGGTGATGGCATGTCAGATACAGAAAGTAACTCATAGAGCATGTTTTTCTGTTAGTAATATGTAGTAATGTCAAAAATATGTAAATAAAAACGAGTCCATACTACTCCTATTTCCCATATACCTAATATAGGGTGATTTTTTAAGAGCTTGATAACTTTTTTTTAAAAAAAAACGCATAAAATTTGCAAAATCTCATCGGTTCTTTATTTGAAACGTTAGATTGGTTCATGACATTTACTTTTTGAAGATAATTTCATTTAAATGTTGACCGCGGCTGCGTCTTAGGTGGTCCATTCGGAAAGTCCAATTTTGGGCAACTTTTTCGAGCATTTCGGCCGGAATAGCCCGAATTTCTTCGGAAATGTTGTCTTCCAAAGCTGGAATAGTTGCTGGCTTATTTCTGTAGACTTTAGACTTGACGTAGCCCCACAAAAAATAGTCTAAAGGCGTTAAATCGCATGATCTTGGTGGCCAACTTACGGGTCCATTTCTTGAGATGAATTGTTGTCCGAAGTTTTCCCTCAAAATGGCCATAGAATCGCGAGCTGTGTGGCATGTAGCGCCATCTTGTTGAAACCACATGTCAACCAAGTTCAGTTCTTCCATTTTTGGCAACAAAAAGTTTGTTAGCATCGAACGATAGCGATCGCCATTCACCGTAACGTTGCGTCCAACAGCATCTTTGAAAAAATACGGTCCAATGATTCCACCAGCGTACAAACCACACCAAACTGTGCATTTTTCGGGATGCATGGGCAGTTCTTGAACGGCTTCTGGTTGCTCTTCACCCCAAATGCGGCAATTTTGCTTATTTACGTAGCCATTCAACCAGAAATTAGCCTCATCGCTGAACAAAACACGCGCGCGAAACACATTTCGAACCGAACACTGATTTTGGTAATAAAATTCAATGATTTGCAAGCGTTGCTCGTTAGTAAGTCTATTCATGATGAAATGTCAAAGCATACTGAGCATCTTTCTCTTTGACACCATGTCTGAAATCCCACGTGATCTGTCAAATACTAATGCATGAAAATCCTAACCTCAAAAAAATCACCCGTTATAAGATTATCAAATTTCCGGTTGGCTTTATAGCGTTTAGATCTATATAAGAATACTATATTTCGATAACGAAAAAATCTGAAATTATTATATAGAACTACATCTAATGATTTTCATTACTCTCATAAACTTGAGTTGATCCTTGAAACTTGCAACATTATGATACAGGTATGTTCGGTTGCACCCGAACTTAGCTGTTCCTTGCTTCTTTAAAGTTGGTAAACTTCAAAGGCACTATTTGTGCAAAAGAATCAAATGAAATTTAATATTGCGATATTTTGGAAGTAGGAATGTTTGTTATGTATCGAATTTGGTTTAAATTGGTTGAGTAATTGCGGTACTTATGAGTAAACGGATATAAAATTTTAAGTCTCTGCCGCATTTAGTTATGATATACACCCAACTCTTTTTTTACACGGTAGATACGTTCCTCAAAAATCCGTGTAAAAAAAAATCGTGTAAAAAAAGAGGCATTTCCTATAGTAAAAGGGGGGAAACGTTCCCTGTCATCTGAAAACCGTGTAAGATGAAATGAAGAACTATATTTACTTCGAGGAACTGTGTAAAAAAATGCTGAAAAATATAAAGTTTCAGATATGCATACAAATTGTATTTTATTGAGCATTAAGACTTAAAATATATAATTCATACAGGTGAAAAATTGGTAGATTAAGCAAAAAACAAAAAAAAATCTGTTAACCCAAAATTAAGAACAGAAAAATTAGAATAGAAATAAAGAAAAAATATTTACATAGGTACAATTATTCGTCGCTACTTGATGACAAGCGCAATTGTTTGCGACGAACTGTACTAAAGTCGGTATCATCACTGGAGATATCGATCAAATTATCCAATGGTGACTTTTGTCCGGTAATGGAGTTTTGAACTGTCGGACTACTTTCCGAAAGGTCTTGCGCCGTTGACATTTTTATCAAAAAATCTTTTTTTTTTAAGTTCTTTATACAACTCTTTATACCCAGCAGTACAATTATTAATATCTCGTTCGAATTTCAGGGCACGTTCTACATAAGGATCATTTTTTAAGAAATGATTCAGCATACTTTTACCAAATGTAAGACCGTCATCAATTAAACTAGCAGTTAGTTGACATACGAGGTGTGTTCATAAAGTATCGCGAATTTTGAATTTTCGCGGGTTACGTATTTTCGAATTTCGAATTTTTTGTGGTACTCATGTCTCCTATGCCGACAAGCTCGGTCATTTTTAATGTTCATTTAATTATTGACAGCTGCTTTGCTTGCACGTGTTTTGGATCGACTTCGATTTTTACCTTTCAAAGAAATTGCACCACGATAACACTCCTACTCACACATCGTTGCTAGTGCGCGACTTTTTGGCCAAAAACAACACACTAATGATGCCGCAGCCACCGTATTCCCCAGATCTGGCACCCTGTGACTTTTTCTTGTTCCCTAAACTGAAGAGACCCATAAAAGGACGACGTTACGCTTCTCTTGACGAGATAAAGACGGCATCGAAGGAGGAGCTGAAGAAGATAAAAAAAATTATTTTTTGAAGTGCTTCGAAGATTATAAACCGTTGGCACAAGTGTATAATATCTCATGGGGATTACTTTGAAGGGAACAAAATATGTAGATATTCATGAATAAATAAATAATTTTTGAAAAAACACAAAATTCGCTATACTTTTTGAACACACCTCGTATTTCGGTCTCCTCGTCATTATCGCTATTATTGTTCTCTGTTTTGCCGTCATCTGTTATTAATTCAATCAGACAAACATCATCTAGAGGTTTATCTATCATTAATTCGTCGACTTCTTCAATTTGTAGGTCTTCAAATCCTTCTCCTCCGATTTCGTGTGCCAAGGCTATAATTTTAGAAGTCTCCACCGATGCTTGCGGCACTGAGGTACCACTCTTTACGCATTCTGGCCAAAGTGCTTTTCAACAGAAATTTAATGTTGATACTCTTAACTTTTCTTTGGCCATTAAAGCATATGTAATGCAATCCAAAATATAATATTTTTTCCATGCATCAACGATAGTAAGGTTGTCCTTCTCTACTACATCTAAAATATGTTGGAATGCTCGTTGAATATAATAAAGCTTAAACGTAGCAATTATACCCTGATCTAATGGTTGAATCAAGGAAGTGGTATTAGGTGGCAAAAATATTACTTGAACATTTGGACGCTCTAAAACGGGGATGACTTGGCGCATTATCTATTAGCAAAAGAACTTTAAAATCAAGACATTGCTGTTCCATATACATTTTAACTTCAGGAACAAAGCATTCTTCAAACCATTCCGTAAATAGACCTGTTGTCATCCAAGCCTTTTTATTCGCCCTCCAATGGACCGGCAACTCTTGAATGTTTTTTCCTCTCAAAAAACGTGGTCTTAATGATCGGTTAATGAAAAGGGGCTTAAAAATTTTGGCACCAGAAGCGTTGCTACACAATAAAAATGTTACCCGATCTTTAGCAACTTTAAAACCACTAGCAATTTTTTCGGATTTTGCTATAAATGTTCTGGAAGGCATTTTTTTCCAGAATAAACCAGTTTTTTCGGCATTGAAAATTTGGTCGCCGACATAGCCCCATCTGTAATTATCATGGCTAGTTCTGCTGGAAAGGTTTTAGCTGCCTTTTCATCTGCTGATGCGATTTCTCCTTTAATTTTTAAATTATGAAATGCGTTTCTTTTAAAAAAACCTGTTAGCCATCCATCACTAGCAGAAAATTCCTTTCTCTATCTTGACGACTTGTTGATGGTTCCGATATCTGCAGTTGCTTATAAATTCGGAGTGACTTCTGCTTTATAATTATTCCATCTATAGGTGTTCTCTTTTGCACCAAATTCTCAATCCAAAACACTACACATTTTTCCATTTTTACTAACACTTCATCTCAAATGTATGACGATGTTTGGAACTATGTTTTGATGAACTTATGACAGATTTCCGTATTTCATTCTCAATTTTCTTAATGGTCCTGATAGTAGCTTCGTTTAAGCCAAAAGCCTTGCCCACAGATGTTGAATCTTCACCTCTTGCCATACAGTCTAAAATTTTTAATTTTATTTCCAAAGAAATGGCTTGCCTTTTACGAATCTGTGAAAATTTGGACATTTTGCTAACTGTAGTAAGGGAAAAATTGTATTTTTAAAGCTTAACTAAAAATTTAAAGATAAAATATATTTTTTCACTTCTTAAGGTTAAAAATGTTTAAATCTAATTGATAGCACGAACAATTGATAAAATATTGCGAGCTAATAAACTTTAAGAACTTAAATTAAGCATTATTTTAGGTAAATATCATATGAACAAAATGTGTAGATAAGAGTTATCGAATATGGGAATTTCCCAGTTACTACTATGTGTGTTCATTTCAGCAATAGCGCCAAGTATGATAAAACCAATGTTGAAATCTTTATTTTATATGGAATGAAGCGAACAACAAGTTCGATCGACGAGCTGAAAAGCATTATCAACCTATTCATTTCGTAGTGTTGTGTAATGTTCCTATTATATCCCGAATATGGATATTCGAATATGTAGTGCTGCATAATACTATTTTTGTATGAAGGAATAGGGATTTTCCAACAAACAAACATACAAGTAATTACAAGACAGTGATTTTAAAACAGTATATGGTTAAAAAATTTTTACAAAAATTTATTCTTTTTCAACCGTGTAACTTCAAATCCGTGTAAAAAAAGAGTTGGGTGTATATGTATAATATATAATGCCAATTTGAATTCATTCAAGAGATAAATACATTAAATCTAATAGGTAGCGGGACCATCTTTAAACCACACATTCCCCTTTTTAATGCGATTGGTTGAACCAGGGCCCGAATCGTGGCACACGTTACCAAGCGAAATTTATGAAATTTTTTTGTTTTCGGATCGTTGTACTCGCTATCGAATACGCACTTCCGAAATTTGAAATTTCCTCATTCGATAACGTGTTCTCGTTTGTACGAAAGAATCGAAATCTCACTCGTTAGCTATTTGAGAAAAGTTATAACGGGTGATTTTTTTGAGGTTAGGATTTTCATGCATTAGTATTTGACAGATCACGTGGGATTTCAGACATGGTGTCAAAGAGAAAGATGCTCAGTATGCTTTGACATTTCATCATGAATAGACTTACTAACGAGCAACGCTTGCAAATCATTGAATTTTATTACCAAAATCAGTGTTCGGTTCGAAATGTGTTTCGCGCGCGTGTTTTGTTCAGCGATGAGGCTAATTTCTGGTTGAATGGCTACGTAAATAAGCAAAATTGCCGCATTTGGGGTGAAGAGCAACCAGAAGCCGTTCAAGAACTGCCCATGCATCCCGAAAAATGCACAGTTTGGTGTGGTTTGTACGCTGGTGGAATCATTGGACCGTATTTTTTCAAAGATGCTGTTGGACGCAACGTTACGGTGAATGGCGATCGCTATCGTTCGATGCTAACAAACTTTTTGTTGCCAAAAATGGAAGAACTGAACTTGGTTGACATGTGGTTTCAACAAGATGGCGCTACATGCCACACAGCTCGCGATTCTATGGCCATTTTGAGGGAAAACTTCGGACAACAATTCATCTCAAGAAATGGACCCGTAAGTTGGCCACCAAGATCATGCGATTTAACGCCTTTAGACTATTTTTTGTGGGGCTACGTCAAGTCTAAAGTCTACAGAAATAAGCCAGCAACTATTCCAGCTTTGGAAGACAACATTTCCGAAGAAATTCGGGCTATTCCGGCCGAAATGCTCGAAAAAGTTGCCCAAAATTGGACTTTCCGAATGGACCACCTAAGACGCAGCCGCGGTCAACATTTAAATGAAATTATCTTCAAAAAGTAAATGTCATGAACCAATCTAACGTTTCAAATAAAGAACCGATGAGATTTTGCAAATTTTATGCGTTTTTTTTTTAAAAAAAGTTATCAAGCTCTTAAAAAATCACCCTATACTTGAGCTTTAATTTTTCCGTCCAGTTAATAGAGTTGGAGTTGTTAATGGATATGCCCGCTCTATTTCCCATTTTCATTTAATAGAGTTTTCACTGTATTTTTTATTTTTGAATTTACTATCCTATCTTCTAAGTTGGTTCGAACTAGACACTATGTGCTAAATTTTAGTAAAATCGGTTTAATAGTTTAAGAGTCCATCGCGGACAAATATCGCAGCAGCACTGGCTACGAGGCCTTCAGCCGCCTTGTAATTATAACTAGGTAAAAAGTTCTATTTGTTAAGGGTTAGTAAAAGTGTAAGCTGCTTAAATATGTTTTAACAAATCGTTGGTTTTTAAGAATCTATAAACAATCATAACGTTTTTTTCTGAAGGTTCACTTAGTAGTTTTATGAGATCAATGTTGCCAGAGTTGTGGGCTGTTGAGTGAAGCATCGGACAGAGTGTGAGTAAGTGTTTGATAGAAGCGGTGTCCTCGCAAAGGGGGCAAATGGATGGGCTTTTACCCGATAGTAAGTGGGCGTGTGTTATGATAGTGTGTCCAATCCTTAATCGAGTATATGTCTTCATTGCGCTAGTTGGAACTGTTGACGAGTAGATTATTCGATTTCTGGCTTGGTTTATGTCCGCGTAGTGGTGTTTAAATGTTTTCCATTCGCTTGCGTTTTTTTGATGCCTTTTGTGCTTAATAAGGTTAGAAATGTCTTGCTTGGATGAGGCATAGTATGTTAAGGCAGGAGTCCTTGCTACATTTTTCGCAGCGAGGTCTGCAAAGTGGTTGCCTGAAATACCAGCATGGCCGGGGATCCACATTACTTGGATTTTCTGAGGGGCACCAATGACCGCGTCCCTGATAACTTCTATTGTGGGATTGCGATTGGAAGGAGACGTTATTGCAGACATACACGATTTGCTGTCTGTACAGATGAGGAGCTTTCCTTTAGTCTTTTTTGCGTGATTAAATGCGTGAAGGATAGCACTTGGAGCCATCCGTAAACAATAGCTTCCAGCCATTTTTTGTATAATTAGATTCCAGTTCAGCAAAGGTTTGTTGAAAGACTACGTTTGGTGTGTTTTGCTTGGACAAAAACATAAGCTTATTCTGTAGGATTTTATCATTGATCTGCCAGGGAGGATGTCGTGTGGTGAATTTGCATGTTGCGTTACGTAAAATATTATTTTCTTCAGCGAAACTTAAGCATCTCGAAATAGCCGATTGTATTCTTGGAATTTTTCTTTTTTTCGTGGCATGGGTGATAGTTGTATTTAGTAATGGGTTGGTGTTCTCAGCCGTTTTCGCAAGAATTTGGAGCGAAGAATCTATAATTCTATCTTGAATAGTTGGTAAACCAGATTCAGCCATTATCGTTTTTATTGGCGAGGTTGGAAACGCCCGGAGACTTCGCCGTATTGCGCAATGGTATGGTGCATTTAAAAGGTTGATACTGCTTTTGGAGCAATTGCCATAGATTGGGAGCCCATAATCTATTTTTGAAGTTAGCAAAGCTCTGACACCATTGACTAGTGCGTTCGGATGAATAAATGAATGCTTAGACGAGAGATATTTAACAATATTTAATCGTGTCATTAACGAGTTTTTGACATATTTACAGTGAGCATTAAAATTATACTTAGAGTCAAAAATTAATCCTAGTAATTTCAGCTGTGTTTTACATTCGATGTTAGTTTGGTTGTGGGTAAGTGAAATACGGTTGCAATTTTGCTTCCTACATACATGAAGGATATGTGTTTTGTCTAAAGAAAGTGAAGCACCAGACTCTAGTGACCAAGTTTCAATTCTGGCGAGTATATTAGTAAATAAGGATTGAGCTAAATTAACGTCAGAGACTTTTGTGTAGATTAGGACATCGTCAGCATAGATCTGGTGCTCAACTCCTTTGTAATTTTTTATCATCCTACTAATCTATACCGACTTATTTTATCATTATGTACTGAGAATTTTCCACCGGCTCACCGGCTGATTGAAGCATTGGTGGTTAGGTTAGGTTAGGTTAGATGGCTGATAAAAGATCGCACGTGGACTGTACGTAGTCCTTTGTGATGCCATAGGAAAAGAACTCCCGTGTTCGGACTTACTGATCGGCAAAGTGCTTTGTAGCCAATACAAATTTGCAGAGGCATTTAATATCTACACCCACCAGTTCGGTAGGATGTCTGAAGGTACATATGTGTGTACCAAGTGTGGTACTGCGGTTAAATTTTATTTCCGATCGGATGAAAGTAAATGCGTCTTTGGTCAGTCCAAATCACTTCCTGAACCTGTAAATGATTTAAAATAATATGATCTATACTAAGTTAAACGGTATAATTTTCTTACGCTGCTTCAGGTAAATCCATGGGATTACTTTTATCACGAATCCTGAATCATATGGCCATTTGGTGATATTTTTCATCTGAATCAGATAAACTTGTATAAACAAACACGTTAGGGTTCATTTTATTGAATGCAAAAACTAAATTTAGTAAATTTATATACTCGTACAATTTATTACACATATTATATAAACGTATATTGAATATTTACATTCAATTCAAATTCAAATACTTGTTTTGTTTCGTATTTGAATGTATTCGAAAATGTCATTTACAGCTACATACACCAGGGAAGTTATTTCATAAAATTTCTATTAGTTTCGTATCGAGTGCGACGATCCGCACACTCGACACGTTACGAAATTTCACTCGATACGATTACTTGCTCGCTCACGACTGCCGCGATTGGGGCCCAGATTACAGTTATCTATTTGCTGCTTAGTTATAGGAATTTATAAGTTTTCGATTAATTATAACAAAACTGAACTTCTTATTGTACCAAGGAACATGTGTACTTGTACTGAAGTTAGAACTTCCGGACGGACAGACAGACAGTCACCAGGATTTTACTCGTCTCACCTATCATGATAAGTTTTGGGTGAAACATACAACCACTAGGTGAACAAATGATTGTACACTATAGCAACATGTTGTAAGAATATAAAGGTTGACAAGATCGGGCTATAACTATTCAAGCTCCAGATACCAAATTTGTTGATCTAAGTGCCTAAAACTGGCTTTTTATCTAAAATATAGTATATATATATGTTAATATGTGAGTTATCTTATTGAATTTCAAAGCAAATCTCTATTCATTAAAAGTTTATCTTGTGCCTTCTTCTTCTTCTTTACTGGCGTAGACACCGCTTACGCGATTATAGCCGAGTCAACAACACCGCGCCAGTCATTTCTTCTCTTCGCTACGTGGCGCCAATTGGATATTCCAAGCGAGGCCAGGTCTCCACTTGGTCCTTCCAACGGAGTGGAGGTCTTCCTCTTCCTCTGCTTCCCGCGGCGGGTACTGCGTCGAATACTTTCAGAGCTGGAGTGTTTTCATCCATCCGGACAACATGACCTTGCCAGCGTAGCCGCTGTCTTTCAATTCGCTGAACTATGTCAATGTCGTCGTATATCTCGTACAGCTCATCGTCCCATCGAATGCGATATTCGCCGTGGCCAACGCGCAAAGGACAATACATCTTTCGCAGAACTTTTCTCTCGAAAACTCGTAACGCCGACTCATCGGTTGTTGTCATCGTCCAAGCCTCTGCACCATATAGCAGGACGGGAATTATGAGCGACTTTTAGAGTTCGGCTTTTGCTCGTCGAGAGAGGATTTACTTTTCAATTGCCTACTCAGTCCGAAGTCGCACCTGTTGGCAAGAGTGATCCTGCGTTGGATTTCCAGGCTGACATTGTTGGTGGTGTTTACGCTGGTTCCAAGATAGACGAAATTATCTACAACTTCAAAGTTATGACTGTCACAGGAACGTGAGAGCTAAGTCGCGAGTGCGACGACTGTTTGTTTGATGACAGGAGATATTTCGTCTTGCCCTCGTTCACTGCCAGACCCATTTGCGTTGCTTCCTTGTTCAGTCTGGAGAAATCAGAACTAACGGCGCGGGTGTTGAGACCGCTGATATCAATTTACGTCAGTTTACACAGCCGTATTAGTTTTGCGGGGATACCAAATTCAGACATCGCGGCATAAAGGCAGCTCATTTTCGTGCTGTCGAAAGCAGCTTTGAAATCGACGAATAGGTTGTGAGTGTCGATTCTCCTTTCACGGGTCTTTTCCAAGATTTGGCGCATGGTGATTTACCAGGTCTAAAGCCACACTGATAAGCTCCAATCAGTTTGTTGACGGTGGGCTTTACTCTTTCACACAATACGCTCGATAGAAACTTATATGCGATGTTGAGGAGGCTAATCCCACGGTAGTTGGCGCAGATTGTGGGGTCTCCTTTTTTATGGATTGGGCATAGCACACTTAAATTCCAGTCGTTGGGCATACTTTCGTCCGACCATATTTTGCAAAGAAGCTGATGCATGCTCCTTATCAGCTCTTCGCCGCCGTGTTTGAATAGCTCGGCCGGCAATCCATCGGCCCCTACCGCTTTGTTGTTTCTCAGGCGGGCCATTGCTATTCGAACTTCTTCTTGGTCGGGCAATGGAACGTCTGCTCCATCGTCATCGATTGGGGTATCGGGTTCGCCTTCTCCTTGTGTTGTGCGTTCACTGCCGTTCAGCAGGCTGGAGAAGTGTTCCCTCCATAATTTAAGTATGCTCTGGGCATCGGTGGCTAGATAACCTTGGGGGGTTCTACAAGAGTATGCTCCGGTGTTGATACCTTCTGTAAGCCGCCGCATCTTTTCGTAGAATTTTCGAGCATTACCCCTGTCGGCCAGCTTATCAAGCTCTTCGTACTCACGCATTTCGATCTCTTTCTTTTTCTGTCTACAAATGCGTCTCGCTTTCCTCTTCAACTCTCCTGATCCTGAGACAGCCAGGTAGCTTGATGTATCTTCTTATGCTGGAATATAGTACTACAGACAACCATATTTCGGGTCCCGGGGAAGTCGATCAGCCTCAACCCATTTGAGGATGTTTCCTCGTGGAGGCTGAATTACCGACCGTAGTGTCAAAGATACCTTTTTTGCCCACCCTGGCGTTAAAGTCGCCAAGCACGATTTTGACATCGTGGCGGGGGCATCTCTCCTAAGTGCGCTTCAAGCACTCATTTAAGGCATCTTTGGTCACATCGTCCTTCTCTTCCGTCGGGGCTTGGGCGCAAATCAGCGATATGTTGAAGATCCTCGCTTTGATGCGGATTGTGGCTAGACGTTCATTCTCCGGAGTGAATGATAGTACTCGGCGACGGAGTCTCTCTCCCACCACGAATCCAACACCAAACTTGCGCTCCTTTATACGGCCACTGTAGTAAATGTCACAAGGATCTACTCGTATCTGTCGCTGTTCCATCCATCGCATTTCTTGGACGGCGGTGATGTCAGCCTTTATCTTTACGAGGACATCTACCAGCTGGGCAGCGGCACCTTCCCAATTAAGGGACCGGACATTCCAGGTACATGCCCTCAAATCATAGTCCTTATTTCGTTTGCCATGGTCGTCATCAAAAGGGGGGTCTCTCATCCGAGGCTGTTTTTTCCTTTTCATGGGGGGTGTTTTTTACGTGGCGGGTCCCAAACCCAGCGCACAACCCTAAGTAGGGGATGTTTCGCCTTCTCACTTTAGCTCGCCTTCAAACGGATGTTCTTAGGCTACCCAGAGGATACTTTGTCCAAGACCGGAAGTCGTGAGCTGCTTGAGTCATATGTAAAAGAATCGTTTCTGGCCACTCCCAAGTGAATGGCGATCAGAGAACTTTCCACACTTGCCTGGAATAGATAAAATGCCCTTAATCCCGGAATCCCAATATAAGCATTTAAAACTTCTGGTTGGTCTTATGCCCTATATATAAGTCAGTATGTGAGGAATATTAGAAAAATTTAAGGAAAATATAACACTGGACATTACGGAGGGTAAAAAAAGGGAATGGTTTTTTCCCTGGATACGTACTTCGATTTGTAACGGGAGGATTCTCTGCTTTACAAATCTTTCGTAAACCATACTCCTGACTTTTAATTATTTTAAGGCAAAATTTTTTTCTTGTGAATTTTTAACTTAATGAAAAATATACAATTTTAATTGATAAACTCATAGTTTTATAGGAAATTTAGTGCTCTACAAAAATGGTCTGTTAATTTAATATTTTTGTAAAAGAATCAAACTTTTTTGTTTACGAATATCTCGTAAACGCTTCAGTTATTCGGAAAATTAAATTAACTATTTGTGTAAAACAGAAAAATTTCTACAAAACTTACATATTAAAATGTTTTTTTTTTTGTTTAGTAAAAAAATTCAGAAAAAAACAAATTTGCCTTAAAATAGGCAAACTTAAATCGTATAACTTTTCAAGGTTAGATTTACGAAAAAATTGTTTTAGACATTTTTTGATAAGTATTCGATTTCCCAGAAAATCTATATAACAAAAGAGTATGTTTTCAAGAAGTTGAAGGTTGGAATTAGTCAGCGCCTATAAATAATTTCGTTTCTCCAAAAGGCCAATTATGTGATTTCCGTCTTTTCACTTTGACTTTAAACAGTTTATATTGGTCCAAATCTGCAATATTGTAATGCAATTAAGTGCGGAAGTTTTTTAATTGTGTGGGTTAGCACTAAATTTTAATTAAATTTGTCAGCACCTTGATCTAAACCTCATATATTTATAATGAATTCAGATTCCAGATTTTTCCATCATATCTCATTTGACTTAACAAGGTCGCTTTTAATATAAATATATGAGTCACGAAGCAAAATATTGCAATTAATATACTTTTTTTAATTTCAATCTGTGAGAGTGAGTATTTACGAGTATATATACATATATTCCATATGAGAAAATAAAATATATTGAAATAAAAGAAATCATCAACTCTGCAGACGCTGTGTGCAAAGTGTTAGATAGTACCGGTCATTGTTCCTGGGAAACAAAATAGAACCTTTGTACATTACTAATAATAGGTACTAATTGATAATACTTATAAGAATGCTCCAGTTGCAATTAGCACATCCTTTCATTGGTAGAGTGTTTACCTACTTAAGCAAATCAACCTACCTCTATACAAGTATGTAAGCATACCAACGAGATTTCATTGCCTTAGAAAAAAATAAAACAATTTAGAAAGAACTAACTTCAGGTTAAGTCGAATATTATAACTATGTATTTATATTCTCGCAATTTATAACAATTAAAATGTGTGACATAATTAAAGCTGTCTGCAAAACTCTACTTCAATGATTTTGAGTTTGAAATAAATATTTGTTTTTTAGCTCAAATATTAATCGGAAAAAAAGGTATAAATCAAACCGGAAAGATGAAAAGCATTATGGTTATCCATATATTTTAGTTTAGATTTGAGTCTAATTGTTTTCGGAATCAAACTAGAGCGTATAAATGAAACACTGTCTTGAAATATTACATAATTCTGCATAAAGTCAATTAGAATAACGAAAATATTGAATATTAGATGACCAATTTTATGTATTTTTATCTAGTTCTAACCTTCAAAAGGTGTGTGTATAAATTTGACCATTACTTTGTAATTATATATTTTGGAGTGAAGAGACTCTTATTACTAAGAACAAAATGGAGAAGGGAATATCGCGTGTTGATAAAATATTGCCTTTTGAAAGGAAAAAACACAGCTGAATTAAAAACATAGCTTGATTACGTGTTTTCGGATACTGCTCCAGGAAAATCAAGTCAGTTAAGTTTAGTACGTCTAAACTTAAAGATTAAATGAGGTTTTTGCCGACGAAAATATCAAAAAAGTCCATAAAATCAGTTTGGATGACCGTAAGTGAAATGCTTCAAAGCGTCTGCATTTTGGGATGCGCATGGAGTAATTGATATTAATAATGTAAACTGACTACCTTGAGAAAAAAAGGACCATCTGCGTCGTCTGCAGGACGAAATCGCCGAAAAACGGCCACATTTGAAGAACAAGAAAGTGTTGTTTCTTCACAACCATATCACAAGTCACTGAAAACGGTGGCAAAAACCTCTAAATTGGGGTTCGAATTGCTTCTACATCCATCATATTCTCTAGATCTGGCTCCCAGCGATTATTTCCCGCTCTCAGTATCAAAAGTGTGCTCGCTGTGAAGAGATTTACGTGGAATGAAGAGGTAATCGCTCAAACTGAGACTAATTTTGAACCAAAGTACAAATTTTGCTAAAACAAGTAATGAAGAGCTAAACGCAACGAAAAACGTAAATAATTATACGAAATGCAAAATAACATACATATGATAAAAAAAATCGAAATTGAGTGTTTCATTGAACTTCAAATTATATACATATAAGTACATATGTATGTGAAATATTTTTATGTTATACTATCAGATATAACCCAGTTTTAAACAATATCGAAATTTTGTTTCACTCATGTTCCATTTTATTACGTGTTTAATTTTTTCCTCTGTAAATTTACCATTTTTTGTATATATCTCGTAAATGACAGAAGCTATAGTAAAAGTAAACAAACATGTAGGAAATTTTATTTTCTACAAAAAAGGTCCAAGGTCAAAACCGCTATCATTAATACTTCTCGAGATATTCGCCTTTTAAAGTAAGGCTGTATGGATTTTCGAAGATTTTTTTTTTGTTACATACCATCTATGAAAATTCTATAAAGCCTTACTTACAAAGTAAGTTAAAAAAATTAATAGTTAAAAAAGCCAACACCCTAATATACATATATATACTAAACTTAATACGGAACGAAGCCGCGCCCACTTTTAAAATATTTTAAACCATAGACGCCGCTCTTTACTGTGAATCGTTGAGCCAAATTTAAGTTCTGTATCTTTTTTATGGCATCGTTATGGCCCTTTTTACGTTTTCTGTCAATGGCGATTTGTGGGTGTCGCAGTGGTCCAATTACGCCCATCTACGAACTCGAATTTTTTTTTTTTCCACGGAACCCACATACCAAGTTTCATCACGATTTCTCAATTTTTACTCAAGTTACATCTTGCACGGACAGACAGACAATCAACCTGATTTCATCTTCTCTCGTGATCCTTACTATTATATATATATATATATTTGATTAAGGCGGTTTGTGGGTGTGGTCCGCTACTCTTATCTTATAAAACTACTAGGTAACATGTCTACCAAGTATATGTATATATACAAAATACTTTAAGGTGTGAAACCAATCATATAGAGTAAAGGCATTTGGATGTGCGAAAATCCAGATATTAGCTAAGTTGGAGCCAGGCCAAGCTGTCACTCAAATTTATCTATTTTAGGTACAAAGTTATGAATAAAACACTCTCTTCTATTTTCAATGTGATAACTAACATATTGGCCGATATGTGAGGTACAAACCCACTCCGAAGATCGAAAATCTCAATATTAAGTATATGGTGGCTAAGGAAAGTATTGGTTCGATTGAACCTATTTTTGACATACAGACAAACCATTATAAATGAAGGATTATCCCTTAATTTCAGTTATATCACACATTGACCGACATTTTCGATCAAAAGTCAACTATAGGTACCGGGTAATTTTATAACTCAATGAAAAAAAATTATTACGAATAGGTTTTTGGAGAGGCTAACTTAGAGGTACCAAACGAAAAAAAAAATTATTTTTTTTGATCCACCCTAATATGCACTGATTTTTGACGATGAATATCTCGTCAACGCTTAACTTTATCGAAAAATTACAGTAGACCATTTTTATAGAGCAGTAAATTTCCTACAAAACTATGAGTTTCATCATTCATAATAATTTTTTTTTCATTAAGTTATAAAATTAATAAGAAATAAAGAATTTTTCTAAAAATAGTCAAATTTCAACCGTTAATATCTTTTAAACGGTTGGGTTTACGAAAAAATCATAAGAGACCATATTTTAGAGCATTCAATTTCCTACAAAACCTAATTAACAAGATATTTTTTCAAGTAGTTGGAAGCGAGATATAAATTTTTCTATCTGATAATAAGAAAAAATAGAAAACCGTTAGGCGGAGGACCTTCCCGTTACAATTAAGATCTCATATTTGGAGAGGCTTTCTTAGGGGTGTCTAGGAACCTATTTTTGCGAGTACCAAATGAAAAAAAAAAAAAAAAATTTTTTGAATCACCCTAATATACATATTATCATACAAGTAAATATCTCCCTTCCGCCTTTTTGTCTTTTGAATTTCGCGGCTATGTACGTATATAAAGCTCTACAGAGCTCGTATCTGGCAATACTATACATTTTTGAAAGGTCTTGACATAACCTACAAAATGACGCTATGCATAATTATTTACTTTGGATATTGTGTTCAACAGTTATAGACGTGTAAACATGAAGTTCACTAACGCCGAAATTCGCGCTATTTTAAAGTTTTCCTTCGTTTGCCGCTAGAGAAACGTTCCGTGAGATTAATGTTGTTTTTGGGGGAAGGTACTCTATCACTACGAACTGCGGACGAATGGTTTCGACGATTCAGAGCGGGTGAAAACGACACCATGGATTATCCACCCGGTGAAAGACCTGTGACGACGAATACCGATCAAATCATGGAAAACATCGTGTTTGACCGGCATGTGGCATCTCGTGGCATCGCCCAGAAGATGGAAGTTATTACCAAATCATTTTAAACCATCTGCAGAAGGCTTGATACACAAAAAAGCTTGATGTTTGGATCAACGCCAGCGATATGCTGCTGAAATGGAACGAACTGTCCGAGTTCTTCGCAAATAAGGACTGGGGTTTTTGCGAGGGGGTATAATGAAGTTGCCGTCAAGTAGGAAATAGATTATCGAACGAAACGGTGCATATTTGAACTAAATCCGATGACAGTAACACTTTTTATAAAGCATTGAATAAAGAGCAAAAAAGCGGAAGGGAGATATTTGACAACCTAATATATATATCGCTCATTTGCTGCAAGGCCGGCATAAGTCAAAAAATCGATTCTCCAGAAAACGCGTTTAAAGTTTTCAGCTGACTACACGGTGACTACAACCTTACACCTCTTCTCAAGCGGAGCATATAAGAGGTATTCATATGAATTTTTCACTCAACATGAAGTATGATATAACGAAAAATTTTGCAGCATTAACTAAAAAATCGCGTTTTTTGATTTATGCCGGTCTTGCAGCAAATGAGCGATATGTATATGTCTATCTCGAAAACGTCTTTTTATATGTTGTCAATAGATGTCGTTGCAGTCGTATATCTTCAGTGCTATCAATAACATATCAAATAGTGTTAGAAAGGTGAGATTTTAAGCTTCATTAAAAAAAACATACAAGTAAACAAACATACATACATAGAAGTAAAGCTAATAAAAGCGTATTAAAATAATAAATTCGGGGAAGTTGAAAAAAAGTTACAGCTGTTCAACAACGAGTGAAAATAATGAAGAAATTCGCTATATTTTGAAATTTTTGTATAAAAAAAAGCCACTCAAGCCACCAATGAAGTTTGTGAAGTTTGAGACGATGCTGTATCAGTTCTTGTACCACAACAATGGTTCGCAGGACCGTCAAATAAGCAGCGCGGTGAAGCTCAACAAATGGTTGAATGGTTGCAGGACTGACGCCTCGAAAAGTTATGCGGAGTGTTTGGTAGAATTGGAAAGGAATCATCCATTATGAGCTGCTCCAGCCTGGTCGAATGATTGATTCTACATTTTACTGTACAACTGATGAGATTAAAGCAAGAAATCCAAAAAACGGCCAGAACTGAGCAACAGAAAGGGATTCGTCTTCCAGCAAGACAATGCTAGACCATACTCATCTTTGAACAATCGGCATAAACTGGGAGCGCTTGGTTGGGAAGTTTTGATGCATTCACCACATAGTCCTGACCTTACGATATTTGTTTCGCTTAAAGCAGAACTCCCTTAATGGAGTAAAGTTGGCTTCAAGAAAAACCTACTTGCCGCAGGTTTTCGCCGAGAAACCAGAAAAGTTTTACATTGATGGAATAATGTTTCAAGCAGAAAAATAGCAAATGTGGTTGAGAAAAATGGTACATATTTGGTTCATTAAAGTTCATTATAAATATAAAAAAATAAGTTGAAATTTGACTTTTTCGACTACTCTATAAATTTTTGCTCTGTCCCATTCGACTACGAATAGAAAGAGAACACGCGAACAAAGCGTTTTTTATGTAACAACTAGCGGACCCCGCAGCCGTTGTCCTGCGTGAAATTATGTAGTTTGAAAATTAAAGAAAGTTAAATTTATCATTTCATTTTTTTTAATGTAACGCAGCTTTATAAACAACATTTTTCGGTTTCTGTTCCGGTGTACAGAAAAGATGGTTTTCCAACTCGTGAGCACGCTACGGCCATGTGAAAAACATAGCATTTCCAAAATTATGCCTCACACTATGCGACTATCTTTAGGTCTTGTTGACTGTCATCTCAAATTCAATTTTCACTGGAAACGGAATACGTTTGAACTGAAATGGCAAATCGTTAGAACTCAAAGGAATTCGAAGGATCAAGCATTCTGTCCCTTTGTACTCGATAGGTGCGTCACAATCAGTCGGGTTCAATTACACAGTTTCGGGGCATGAAGATTGGGAAACGTGATAACGACAGATCCTACTTTGAGACGCAAATAATGCGGTGGCATACCAAGCCTGTCCAAAGAATTTAGAAATACCACTGGATAATTCACGGCGTCGTTTTCATAGTCAAGACGATCGATCGAGTTGTATGAGCGCAAGTCTCCCGGAACTTGACTTTGAATCTTCCAGTTGAAGTCAACAACATCGGTATTTTTTGCAGCTAACATTGTGCGTGCACTTAAGGAATCGTAGTTATGATAATTTGGCCAATGTCCGAACATTTGTGATGAGTTCATCCTTCGTGAATTGATAAAGGGAAGATGGAATTGATATCGAACCACCGGAAGTATCAACCGAAATTGAACCATTTCGAATTTTTAGCGAAGACGATATAAAATGTCTTTGACAATGTCGAGGCTTATATCGAAAAGTATGCGAACTTCATTTTCATTCCAGTGATTAACGTGTTCCAGCATTTGTAATTTCTGGCTTACTTCTCCAAAACTTGCACATATTCCCATATACCATTCACAGTAAGCACTGACTCAAATAAAGTTGAACCGCGTACATTAATCAATAGCAACCGAAGGTAGAAACAATCGTCGTTTTTCGGGTGGATTGTTTAAATTCGTCTTAATGCATTAGTTGATAAGACACCTGGATGTCAATCTACTGGTTGGCCTTGCTTTCTGCGTAACTATTCGACGATACATTCCATGTACAATATCAAGGTATTTTCAAATAGAGCAATGTTCTCACAAACACATCACTGACGAAAGTTAAGAAAAAACTCGTCAATGTTATTTTTGTTGTTGGCGATGTTTCCACTGGCTATACTGTATCCTCTGGGATGAAATGCACTCTTTGGCCATTCTCCAAATTAACTGCGAGACGCACAACAGTCGGAAAACGTTCATCTTACAAAGCGCTTTATTGCAGTTCACGTATCGACCAATAATCGCCATGTTGCTTCCTTTAGTGACGTACTTACAAACGTATTTTATCAATTACACCAAACTGCAATACTCAACATTGACATGCATTTTGAATGTGAATTAGACAACAGTGGCGAATATGATACAATCCATGTGTTGTCAACTTCGCTACTCACGCCTCTAAATTGAATGCTAAATGTTCTGCCATTGTTGTCTGGTGAGCAACGCAGATAGAGTGGATATCCATCATTTCTAGTTTGTGTTTCCGAAAGAAAAGTAGGTGGATACTGTTTCGTGCATTTATTGACAGACATTCAAACCGAAGTGGCGTTGTGGTGTCCACAAGGTTCATTAACCTTATTGGTTTTCATCACTTCGTATAATACTGGATCTTTCAATGCGTCAGGAATTGCCGCATTATTGAATGATTTCATCAATTTGATCTAGTGTAACCACCTTCCATCATCCAAATGTGTGCGTGCGGCAAGGCTCTCTTTTGCCACTCAACAGAGTACATCTAGCATCTAACAGCACCATATATGCGTTGCTTCAAGATAACGTCCATCGAAGCTGTTGCTTGAAAAGTCTTGATGTGTCATCGTGACGATCGCTTTCTGATTGATCGCGACCCATAATACCGCATGTATGTCAACACATCCTGGGAGTACTCGTTCATGTGCCTTGGGCTGCTAATGTATGTTGATGCCAAAAAGAACACCGACCGATATTAGCGCGACCTCTTCATGGCATCGTGACAAATTTCAATCTGTAATTGATCACTGTGTGTGAAAAACACATATCATTTTCACTGAATAATTTTCAAAAATGTTTGAAGCAAACGTCAAATTTGAAAGATTTAAATTATTGAAAAACAAAATAAAATAATTGAATAAAAAAATGTGCATGGAAAAAATTAATTTTTTGGAATTGTTCAATTTACCGACTTTTCCTCATAAAAGACATACAGGTTTTTAATTTCTAAACATTTCCCGATCCACAACGAACAACCTCTTAAAATTTCATCAATATTGGTTCAGCCGTTCTCTTAGCGTTACTAACGAACAAACATTCATTCATTTGTATGAGAGAAAGAAAAGGGCTGTTTTTAGGGGTTTTACGACAATCATTCGAATTTTCCGCAGAAACCATCTCTGAACCTCAACGAACATTAGAAAAAAAGAATTATCAAATTTGGTTCAGTCGTATGAAAGTTATGAGCGTACATACATACATTTTGGCGATTCATTTTTATTTATATAGATGTACATATACTATACACAACTCATACACTGACAAATATGTCATTCGGCATTGGATTTGCTAGTAAAACGAAAATCATTATACAGTGTTCCAATAAAGTCTTCGTACAGCACCTAATAAAAAGATTATTGATAAAAATCGGTAACACATTTAAAATTTTTAAAAAAATTTTTAGTGCGTATTTGTTTATGACATTACATAGTAAACGAAAAATAAATATAATTTATTACATTGTTTCAAAACTATACATAATATTTGAAAAAATTGCACTATTTTGAGCACTAATGAATGGATCTGCAGTAACCATTCGCTTAATTTTTAGGCGATCTCCATCCGCGAGAATTGAAGGTCGACCAGATTTGTTTTTGTTTTCTACGCGGCCTTCATATTTAATGCGGCCAATAACGGATTGCACTGTCGAACGGCTACGGGACACTATTTTGGCTATTTCTGCATATGATTTTTTTTTGCTTTACATGCAAATTTATGATAAGCTCACGTTCTTTAATTGATAAATATTTTCCAGGCATTTTTTTATAATCACCAAAGTTTTTGTTCAAATTCACAACGTTTACGATTCAAATGAGTCACTGAAATATCCCGCTAGCTTACTTCGTTCACTTTAACAAAGTACCGTTATAAGGAAGGTTGCCTATTATTATTTAGAAAAAGTAGTTGCCAACAAAAGCGAAATGTACGAAGACTTTATTGGAGTTTAAATAGTGCAATTTTTTCAAATATTATGTATAGTTTTGAAACGATGTAATAAATTATATTTATTTTTCGTTAAATATATGATGAAATATGTCATAAACAAATACGCACTAAAAAATTTTTAAAAAATTTTAAATGTGTTACCGATTTTTATCAATAATCTTTTTATTAGGTGCTGTACGAAGACTTTATTGGAACACTGTATGTAGCATATGGAAGTTGAAGTAGTAGCAGCCCCATTTTATCAATTCACAAACTTAAAAATGTTCCTTGGTTTTCATTAGGGTACCTCACCAATTATATGAAGTAAAGTCAGATGTCTGGTGGAAAATCCTGACGTTAGTTATATGGAAACTCGGTCTAGTTTTCGCATAATTTCATCCAATTTAGGCACAAAGATACACTGTTATGAGTAAAACACGTTCTGAAATTTTCATTCAGATATTTCAAATATTGGCCGCTATGTGAAGCATAAAGTCACCCGGAGGTTAGAAAAACCTTATAATTGGTGGATCAGGGAAGTATTGACCTCATTCAACCCATTTTTGATACTATTGCCAGGAAAGGGTTCTCTCTGAGTTTCAATCATATATCCCATACATTGAGCGATATTTTCGGTCCAAAGTCAACAATAGATACCGGAGTCCACATCTGCGTTATTGGGGGCTAGAACAGTTTTAGTTAGATGTGGGAAATTTTTGGTCATTAGATGGCATAATTTTAAAAAAATTATTACAGCAATTTTTTCCCGTTATTTTAATTACTTCTTGATTTAAACACTGGAAAGTGAAAGAATCAAATGGAATTTAAAATTATGTTATATTGGAATTATGTTATATATGTATGATAGGGATATGAAAAAATGCTACCTACTTAATTTAGTCAAAATTGGTCTGTCGGGTCCCATGAGTAGCTTTGAGCAGTACTGTTATAAAGGGACCCCCTACCTTTTCAATTTTTTTTCCACAGGTGCTCCTGCCTATTGTAATCCCAGTGCGAGATTACAGTTCCATAATACATACACTTTATCTTAATTTAGTGCTTAGTTATTGCACAACTGCCACGCCCACAAAACACCATTAACTGGAAACCTATAAAATGCATTCTTCACTTTCCAGCACACAGCTGAAGCGCCAGTGAATAAATTGAGATGAAACCTTACACAAATAGGCTTTGAGTTATGCCATCTGGTGTTTAAAAGGTGTCAAAATAGAACCATATCGATATTCCTATGTTAGGATGCGGACTACAACGACGTCCCATGAACCTAGTTTTCAATTACATCAGATTATTTCACTTTCCCGTTAGTAAACTCAGCAAAAATAAATGTATGGGGATTATATTTGGCTCAAATGAAGTATTTGTGGTGTGCCATCTTACGACTAAAAATTGCCTAGATCGGACCATAACTGTTCACGCGCCCTGCTACCGAATATTAGAGCCCAGTTTCTTTACCTAATTTTTCGTCGAAAATAACGCTAATTCCGTGAGATATATTATAGAAATTCAGGTAGAATTATTTTCCAATATAGATAAAGAGAGAGCGTGTTTTAGTAAAATCGAGTGAAAACTTGATCCAGCCCCATGTAGCTAATATCAGCTATGGTTTAATAGCGACATTCTGTGATATTGCACTAGAAATTACTCCAGTTTTCCAGTGCGACCAATCGTATTACACAAATAACCAACGCAATGACGCCTTTTAGCGTAAGGTACTACTAGGTGATCGTGTCCATCGAAGCGAAGATTACTGTCTACAGATCCTTTATCATAGCAAATCTTAGGCATTGGAGCACATCCTGTATGTTTTGGTTTTTCTTCATAACGCTTACGATAATATTGGTTGGTCAAAAAATTTTTTTTTATTGAAATTGAAATGAATTTTTGATGGCTCATGCCCACCTCTTCACCGATGCTACGGCTGCTACTATGCCGGTCTCTTTTGACCAATTCAGCGATTTTATCGCAATTTTCGACGACAGGCCTTCCGGAGCGTGGCGCATCTTTGACCATCTCTACACCACAACGAAAACGTGGAACCATTGTTGTGCGGTGGAAATGGAAACTGTATCGGGTCCATAAACTGCACAAATTTTATTGGTGGCTTGAGATGCATTTTTACCTTTATTGTAGTAGTACTGTAAAATATGCCGTATTTTCTCTTTACTCTTTTATAAAAATTTTCGATCGATTAAACTCTACCTGAGAAGGAACTTGCATTATTTCTACAGCGATCAATAGGTCCTTGGAAAGTTGGTCTCTCTGACTCTTTTTCAGTCAATGTGCAATTTTGATTAGGATTAGAAGCAGTTAAGGAAAGTTTATGTGATTTTTCGAGATGTTTGATTAAGCTAGACGTACTATTATTATATTTAGTTGCTGGTTACTGGTGACACTGGACATTCGACCCGTTGTTTATTTTTTTAAAGTAAATCCATACAGCGCTAGGCGCCATTTTAATAAATTTATCGTCAAGAATTAAGAATCGCGAGTTTTCTTGTGCTCGTATGTAGTAAGTATAGGTCCGTATCCAACTCTCAAGTAATTGCTCAAGAAAAAAAAATACATTATTTCTTCAAGTAATTTTGACAGCTGGTTACGCATTGTGAATGATCCACATTAAAAGAGCAAGGGAGAATAAACAAAGAAAATAAACTTTGTTCGTAATATGTATTTATGTATGTACGCTCTTCTTCTTCTTAAACGATTACTTTGAATTTCCTTCAAGAAACAATTGTTGATTTCATGTTTCTTCGCAAAACTAGGTTTGCCATATTCGCATTTTATTGAAAAAAAGTATTAAAAATTAGTACTAGATTTCTTTAGAGCTGCATACTAGCACAAGTAAATTAATCGCAGGAAAGTTTCTTGACCGTTTCTTAAGCGTTTTTTTATATGAAGTTTTTACATTTTTTGAGGGCTGGATACTAAGCTTATAACTTGAAACTGGTCATTTAATTAATAGTAAAGTCGAATGTCAAGAATCGACTTAATCGACTTCGACTGCTGAAGATCGATTCCGAAAACTCGATTATTTTACGAGAAAACTCGATTCTCGAGTAGAATCGGAATCGAGTTTGCTATCCCTAGGTGTTACCTTCCTAAGGTTTGAGCCGCTGTACGTTAGTGTGTTGTCTCAATTGAGCAAATCGCATTTGTTTCATTATCATATACCAGGTTAGCAATTTTATTATCATTATACGTGATCATACGGTAACACATATGCTCAATTACAAAAAAGTAAAGAAGAAATATAAGAATTAATTATATTATTATATATTATTATAAAATATTTGTATTATATACAAAAAAAGCACTATTTATCATTACAAATAACACAAGCAGGTCTGGAAAAAATTTACACAGAAAAATATATGTTGCAACTTACTTCTTCATATAACTCATTTCTCAAATTTTTCACAAATTATTTTTTACCAACTCCGAAACAGATGCTTTTCATTACACACGCAGTTCACAAATGGTTTTCGGCTATGCCAATATGCTATCAGGAGTCCGTTTTATTCAAAGGCGTTGCACCACGATAATACACCCACGAATTGAAAAAAGGTGATCAGAAGTATATTGAGGGACGACATATAATTTCAAGAATAAATTATGAATTTTTCAATTATGAATAAAGTCTTATTATTGCTCAAAATAGTAAATTGTGTAAAATTTAGTTTTTGTGATGAAACTTAGTACACGTATTCCTTGGCACCCATGTGAAGTTGGTATAACAGACGATCCTAATCATCAACTGCCACGGCCACAAAACGTTCTTAAATCAAAACTGTACAGGGGATCATTGTAGCGAGGAACACCTGTGAGCTATTGCTCACTAAGCTAAACCAACCAAAATTGCTGAGAAGAAGTACATACTCGTGGACACGCAAACCACTATACTTTCTAAAATTTTTTCAGTATTTTTTGTTCATTCGGGATTTTTTTCAATTTAGCTTTTTTATGTCTTTAGTAGGTACGAGTATAAGTAAACTAAATTATATTATCTAATTATAATTATAGTTTTTAATTTATTACGTTCAATAAGTAAAATACAAACTACGTTTTCTGTGTTAATACAAAAGCGGCCGATTTTATTGTTTTTAAAGTTATACCGCGACTAAACTTCGTGCTTCAATAAACAAAAAAACAAAATAAAATATTAATTTCAAATACAATTACTCGGAAATTAAATAAAAAATATAATTTTTTCACCGCAGGTCAGTCTCTCACAATTCGAGCTCATTTTCAAAAGATCACTAACTTTCAAACGAATTTGTCTAAGTATAGCTGAATGTGTTTTATTTTTAATTTTTAATATTCTTCATAAATAACATATCTTTGACTTATTTCTAAATAAAAAATTTCTTTACCACAAAAAGTACCGTTATAAAGTGTGGTTAAATTTGTACAACACTTGAACATTTTGAGCTTTACGTGGGCACGAGTGTTATGCCATTATTTCATTAATTATATTTTTTTGTAAAGGAATACAAATGAATGGTTGTCATATGTATGATATTTTCTCATAACGTTTTTATTAGTAAACACATTTTTGGTATTTTACCCGCCTTTTATTTAATGAATCGCTCGTGTTAGTGGTCTCTGACAGAATATGGAACTAAATTTGGTACTCATATCATTCACCAATGTTGTGATAACCACTCAATATTTTTAGTTTTGTTTTTACCGCGTTGAGCATCATCGGAAGACGTCTTCACACAAAGAACGCAATGCCAATATGTTTATGTAGTTTTTTTATAAGAATCCATTGAAAGGCTATTGGTTAGGGGTCAAAATTCGAAAATGCCAAACTCTCTAAGCGATAATTGCGAGTGCTTAGAAATCATACGATAGTGCGAATAAAGTATACTTATTGATATACAAGGTGGGTTCCAAAGTAAACAGGACTTAAAAAAAACAGAATAAATAGTTTTTTCGCAAGACCAATTTATTTTATTCCAAATAGTCTCCTTCTGCTTCAGTACATCGATAAATCGATGTTTTGGAGATGTTTAAATCCATTTTCATTAATTTCAATGATGATTCGGCTGATTTTTGAAGAACTCACGCACAGTTTCGATGGAATTTCCGGTGATCATGGGTTTCGATTGGCCCACATGTTGATCGTCATTTATGTCCTCACGAACACTTTGAAAACGTTGAAACCACTCGTGCACTCTGCTACGGGATAGGCAATCATCGCCATAAACTTGTTTCATCAATTGAAACGTTTCGGTAAAAGTTTTACCAATTTTAAAACAAAATTTAACGTTGTCTCTTTGTTTGCACCGATAACACAAATATACTGACCCTTAAAACACAATAACTTCACTTCCAATAAATAAAATGGCATGAAATTCTCACTGGACAATCGATAGAGATATCAGATTCTAACGCACTAGTCGACATATAGATGGCGCCAACAGGGAACGCATCTTGTATGTAAATACTTGCAGTATACAAGTAATGCTTACAAAATTATAAAAATTCAAATCATTGCCAACATTAATATAGCTTTAATGTATGTATACATATATAAGTACGTATATTTGTTAACAAATAGGTGAAGGTTTTTCTATTTTGCCGATTCTATTATCTTCTGTACACACATGCGGAAAATTAGCAATTTTTAATTATCTCATAGAATCACAAATTTGCTCATATATACATATATGAGTATGGTATTAAATATGCCGATTTACATAGAAATGTAAATATACTTGTATAAAGGATAAAGTAAAATATTAGTCATCGTTTTATTGTGTTTCAAAATATTCTGAATTAAGGTTTGCATGCGGTCGAACCAATTCTCGAAAGAACTTTTGCCACTCTGATTGATGTATCTCCAAAACATGCATTTTGAACGCATCAACCGCCACTTCAGGCGTCTAGAAACGTTGACCTCTTAGTTTTTTTTTATTAGGGAATAGAAAGAAGTCATTCGGTATTAAGAGAAGACTTTACGGTGAATTACTCATCAAATCGATGTCTTATGTACTCAAAAATTCAATTTTTTCAATTAATATCGAGGCGAGGGGTGATTTCTTGAAAGACAACTGGAACAAAAATGGTTCTGTACCGCTAATAAACTTCTCAGCGTTGTTGTAATGAAATTCTTCGTCCGCGAACAGCTTTTCTTATACTTGGATTATTTTGAAACACTCATACCGTCGCAGCTGTTTATTTTCGGGCTCATATGTAAACATCCATGAGTCATCATCTGTGACGTTACCATAGTCATGTTTTGAAGCACCGTTATAGCATTTTTTATTATTTCCCTGAACCAATCGACACGAACTTTTGTTGAGCGGTCGACAAATTGTGTGGGATCCCAAGTGAAAAAAGTCAAATGTTCATGCAATATGAAATGTATGCTGGTGCCATGATTGCTTACAGTAGTCTCAATCACCCGATAGGTCACATGACGATATCAATTTGCTCACAGCATCATAGTTTCTGAAACATGCAGTGATCTTCGACCTCGATCGGACTCACCATACCATCATTAAATACAGTTTCTTGATGGAGCTTAATCGCTAAATGTTTAGCCTGCTTTAGAGGCTTAAAAAAATCGACTTTTTAAGGATTTTTTTTGGGAGGGAAAAAAATGGAAGCGAAATTTCTATGGTTTATAGTTTTATATTTGTAAATCTTTCAAAAATTCTTTGGGGATATATTCTTAGATAATTTCTAAAGAGATATAAGCTTCTAAAGCAGGCTTTCCCCCTTAAGTTCATCGATGCACTGTTACTGAATCGCAAGAAAATGTTCGCATTTCAATTCTATTTTTTGGCTGAGATGAATATTTTAAGTAACTGTAGATAACACAAATAGCGCTCATGTGACAAAACGTATGTATAACATCGAAACTGTCAAACTTTACGAAAAAGTTGTAAGTTACAAGATTGCAACACTAGGGCTGCCAAAATCCAAAATATAGAAGGCGTCTTACGTATACAGAGGTTATAAGTATTTAAACTATGCACTTTTTCGCACTGTTTAGTAGGGTGGGTCGATTCCGGACTTTTTTCGATTCGGGATTTCTAATAGTACGGAAAAGCTGCCTTAGTACTTCCTGATTCCAATGCAACTTTTTGTTTTGAGATCGGATTGCATCTTCAACCCCAACTCCGGCTTGAAATTTCGGAAATTCGCCTAAAATCGTGAAATTGTCTACCTAGCGCCTGAAATACGCATCTCATGGCAAAATGTATAAAACAAAAGTTATTTTTCACGTCATTTGCTACCGAAGTGGTATAAGTGATCATGGCCGTAGGACGAACCGTTCCCGAGATACGAGCGAAAAGGCTGCGCGCATCACCGCAAGGTGAAAATTCTTGCAGCTCTCAGCTAACCTCTATTGGTCACCCAGAACCCACCGCGTGGAGGTGGCTGCTCTTCGGGTTCCTCCCAAACCCAACCCAACCAACCAACCATATGTGAGGCTTGTTTTAGTCTGAATCTGTGTCAAATTTATTTATAAAATAATATTTTGTACTAAACTTGGTTGCCTAGATTTCAGTGTAGAGCGTATAAAACGATCACGAGATTGGGGGCCAATAAGTCTAGAAGATGCCTCTGTCACCAGTTTGACGGTTCTCTCGACTGCCACGGTGGGAGAGGGGACTTCACTAAATTTCCATACCTCTGCGGTGTCTCCCGACAGCCCTTTTATGAGTTCTTCGTTAGAAACTGAACAAAGAACTGGTGGAACAGTCAAGGTAATAGTCTTCCAGTTAATCATATCGTAATAATTATTAGCTTTGAAATTCAGCTTTAGCACTTTATTACATCTAACCCTTCCTTTTACAGTGTCAGACTCTGCTTCTCTGGCTGCCAGAAGACGGTCAAGGGCCAACTTTTTGACTTCTATCCGTTCGTCAGTCATCATACTAAGGAGAATGTTTTCTGGAAGAGCAAAGAAAGCATTCTGTTGAATGGATGAATCGACAACCTTGCGCAGTTTAGCAGGTAAGTATTTCGACCTCTGAATTGCAGCATAGAGATGGCGCGAGCCATCTTTGATTGAACTGTTGAATCTTATTGAGAACCACAAAGGTTAGTAAACTGTAAGTATGTACTTGACCAAAATCTTTATTTCCTTTGTTGGTTTGTCAGTAGAAATGTATAATCTCAGAATTCTATATGCACAGGTGAGCCAGAGAGACAACCCACTGTAATGGCCTACCTATTCTTTCTTCTAGTTTCCGAATGATTCCACCTTTCCAACCTGTTTTTGTGTGTTGGCGCCATCAGCACCGACAACTTCTAGATGTTCCACATCAACTGAATTGTCTTGTAAATGTTGTCATATAGCTTGCGTCTCATCCTCAGCTGACCCGGAAGGAGAGGTGACGTGACCAAAATAATGACAACCAGGTTCCGCTATAAGAGAAATATGTTCCTTTTTGACAGTGTCGGGGTAGTACCTTTCACCTTCGCTGACTTATGTAAGTGTATTGTCTTTACGGCCGTCAAAATACAGCCCATATACAGAGTCAATACTTTGGTGTTTTGGAGCTTAACTCCAATACTTTTTTTTGCTCGACTAATCTTGCATTTGTCAGTGACAAAGCTAGTCTGATCCTCTGTTATCAAACGTGCTTTTTTGGCATCCAGAAAAGCAGATGAAACAATCAAGGCCGCTGCTCTATCACTTACTCCAAACCTTTGGGCAGCAAAAGCAGTGTGTTCTAATACTAGTTTGTTTTGTTTGGTTTTAGAGGATGGAAGAGAAAATTCATCATCAGCATCGTTTTTGGAAGAATCCATGTGCGACGCACCTACATTGCTGTCGTCTGTATGAGAGTCTGGCTGATCTGAATGGTCACGTGTTCTAGCTGATACTTTTCTGGTAAGTGTTGATGTTGAATGACGTTTTGAAAGCTTTCCTTTACGTTCATTTTTCTTTGTAATCTTTTTTGTTTCACATAGATCAACACTTCCAATGCGACCAATTCTTCTGGTTCTCTGGTCCAAGAGAAATGGTTGTTCATTGATAGGAACTTTCCTTTCCTTTGGACAAGTGCAAAAAGAAAAATAAATGAATTTACAAGCAGCGATGTCAAATAATTTTCCGGCAGAAGAGACAAAGTCGTCTCTTTTATAACTAAAACCTATTGGTTTTCTTAAAAACATTTGTTTAATAATCAGAAATTTCTTATGGTATGTGGTTAGCATTTGTACAACTCTGGTGTGTGAAACTATCGGACTAGATGACTTTTTGAAAGTATTTTCAACCTTTTTTGCAACTATTTCTGTAACCTCTTTACTCCTAGGTTCATAGCTGTCGCCTCGGAGTCGCCCTATACGAAATCTTTCAAACTGATAACACAAAAGAACATCCTGGTAAGTAGGTAACTGGGACTCAGAGAGATTGTACGGATATATGCCAAACACAGGACATTTCTGTCTAAATTTAAATTTAGATACAGACATTTTGAGTTTTGTGTTCTGTTGAGAGAATATAAGTGATAGCACTCGGCGAAATCGACGAGTGAAGGAACTCGATGAAAAAATATTTATGTGGAGACCAGTCCGAACGTGTCGTATGGCGCAGGGAAATAAATGTAAGTGATAGAACTCGGCGAAATCACCGACAAGAGTGAAGGAACTCGATGAAAAAATATTTGTGTGGAGACCTATCCGAACGTGTCCTTTGGCGTAGGTGAATGAATGAGAGTGATAGCACTCGGCGAAATCAACGTCAAGAAGTGTGACGGCAAGCCGATACCCTTTTCTAAAGGAAGAAGATCTTAACATCGAGTCCTTTTTCTGGAAAGGTCTAGCAAAATCAACCCCAGTAATAGTAAAAGGTAGAGCATAATTGCAGCGTTCAGGTGGTAAAGCTGCCATGATCTACGTACGCATTTTATGTTTGTACAAGGTACATTGTTTACACATAAAAATCGTCTTTTTAAGTTGTGGCTTTAGTCGCGGTATATAAAATTCTTGTCGGACCATTTGCTGCATCAAGCGATGCTCACCATGTAGTGAAAGCTGGTGAAGATATATTAAGAATAAATGAGAAAAACGGGATTTCTCAGGTATAATAATGGGATGTCTTTCGTTGTAACTGAGGCTGGAATTCGCTAATCTTCCATTTGCCCTTATTAATCCCTTAGCGTCCAAGAATGGATTTAAGATGAGAAGAGCGCTTCCCTTTTTGAGTGGTCGTCTTTCGACCAACTTTGCTTTCTCTCGACTGAAATAGCGAGTTTGGGTGTAGGTGATGAGACTAACTTTGGCCAGAATTCTTGTGACTAACAATGTTGCACCATTCCACTAGAGTGTAGTGCTGGTGAGGTGCAGTGGCTTGCAACCTCTTGTCCCAAGATCGGCTGGGTTATCCGCACTTGCAACATGTTGCCATTTTACTGGGCCAACTAAGTCTAAAATTTGGGATATTCGGTTAGATACATAGGTTTTCCAGCAATAGTGTGGTTTTTCTAACCATGCTAAAACTATCTCTGAATCTGACCAAAGATACATTTTATTATCGTTTAATTTGAGATGGGTTTGGACTATGGAAATTAATTTTGCTAACAGACGTGCACCATTTAGTTCAAGCCGTGGCAGACTGAGTGTCTTCAAAGGTGCAACTTTGGCTTTGGCTACCATGAGGTGTGAAGATATTTTGTTATCGTGCTGAGTGCGTACGTAAACTGTTGCGCAATAAGCCTTTTCAGAGGCATCAAAGAAACCGTGTAATTCTGCGTTAATGTTAGGGGTGAAATTTACCCATCGAGGGATTCGAATTTCAGATATAGTATGTAAATTGTTAGCAAATTGAACCCATTTTGATAAAGGTAAAGGTTTTACCTGTTCATCCCATTCAGTACCATCTTGCCACAATTCTTGAATGAGGATTTTAGATTGAATCATTATTGGCGAAAGCCATCCTGCGGGGTCGAAAAGTTGTGCCACCGAGGAAAGTATTTGGCGTTTGGTTATGGCGGACATTGCAGGTATTGACTCAATGGTATATGAGAATTGATCTGTTATCGCATTCCATTGAATTCCTAGAGTTTTGGTTGTACTAGCCTTCTCAAATTTAAGGAAATCTGTATCTAATAAGTCATCCTTTTTAATGTCTTTTATTATTTCAGGGTGATTTGAAGTAATTTTCTTTAGATGGAAACCTGCTGAATTTAATGCTTTGATCACTTGCGATAGTGATTCGCATGCTATTGCGATACTGTGGCTGCCTGATAGTATGTCGTCCACGTACGTTTGTGTTTGCAACAGAAGATGCTAAAGGCAAATTTGTTGCATTTGGTTTTGCCACTTCATGTAGTGTCCTGATCGCCAAATAGGGTGCGCAATTGATGCCAAAGGTGACGGTTTTAAGTTTGTAGTCGCTGATTGGACTATGACTTGATTTGCGGAAGACTATACGTTGGAAATCTTGGTCATCTTCATGTACTAGAATTTGTCTGTAAATTTTTTCTACATCCCCATTGAAAACGTATTTAAACATGCACCAATTTAGAATTAGCAACATGAGATCAGGTTGTAAGGTTGGCCCTGTGTATAGTACATCATTGAGTGATTTGCCTGAGCTCGTACACTTTGAGGCATTGAAAACCACTCGTACCTTTGTTTCAGGTCTTATTACCCCATGATGTGGCAGATAAAAAGATAAATATCTACCTTTAGATACTTTTTCATATGATACGGCTTCTTCCATATGATTGAGGTCAAGATATTTATCCATCACATTATCGTATGCCGATTTAAGCTCACTTTTCTTTATCAGGCATTTTTCTAGGCTTGAAAGAATTGATTTTTTCAGGGACTTGGCCACTTATAATCCACCCAAAGATTGTATTTTGGGCCAACAATTTATTGGAGATTTTGTCCATGTATACCTTCAAGAATTATTTGAGGTATTTTAAGTCACTGCCTAATAATATGTCGATTTGTGATGGAGTATGACAATTGGGATCTGCTAATTTGAGATGTGAGCATTTTTCCCAGTGTATCTTATTTACTTCATAGCTTGGAAGCAAATTTGTAAGTTGCGGTAGAACGATGGCTTGCGCATCTATTCTAATATCCGCATTGGAGATACTATGGTAATTGGGCATATTTTGTTCGAATTTTGGATAATTCTTCCGCCCATTCCCGAGATTTGGAAATTTGAATGTTTTATTGGCAATTTGAGCCGATTTTGAGCCATTGATGATATAAAGGATCTTTGAGATCCTTGATCTATTAGTGCTCTTAGTTTGAATAAATCACCCTTATGTTCTATGGTGATGGCCGCAGTGGGTAAAAGAATTTTGATTTCATTTTCTGAATGAAGCGCTTGAATTTTTGCTGCTTTAGAGCAACATGGTTGTTCTTCCCATTTTCGGGATTTGGGGTTTTGGGACTACTTAATGTAGTTGTAGCGACTAACCCCGTAGTTTTTTGAAATTGATTTTGCTTCATATTTTGAAAGTTCGTAATATGAAGCAGCGAGTGATGTCTTCGTTGACAGTACACACAATTAAATTTGCTTTCACAGTCTTTTGTCGTATGAGCATTCGACAGACAGTTGATGCAAAGTTTATGTTGTCTGACAAGATTGTTCCTGTCAGAAACGGAAAGTTTTTTAAATTTCTCGCAAGATCTTATGTTATGACCTCCTTTACAAATTTTACATAATGGTTGCCATTTATTAGTTTGGTTTGACACGAAAGTGTGAATTTTATTAACGTGTTTATTGTATTGCATATTATTTCTGGCTTGAGGTTTGAACAAGTTTTTACTTGAGTCATTTTGATGACTATTTAGATTTATATTTTCGTTGTCAATTCGCTCAGCTATCTGGTATTGAGCAGTGAGGAATGCTTTCATTTGCTCCCATGTGGAATTAAAATTATAATATAAAAAAAGTACGATTCGCAGAAGAGCCCCAATGTTTACAAATTTATTGTAACGAACCCTGGACAGTTATACTTGTAAGAAGCAGGGGCAGTAAAAAGCTTCGTTACAACTTATGTAAGTATTAAAAAACAAAGATTGTGTTTATAAATGTTTAATATTTTTTGTTTACCTATAAATTTCACGTTTGTACATCATAAATTTTGAAATGTGATGTCACAAAGCTTTTGATCCCCCCCCTGCCCCTTGTCACACAATGTCACTTCTGAATGATACCCCCCCCACCCCACCCCTTCAAGGTGTGACGTAATTTATGGATGGCCCCTAATGTGTTATATTGAAAGATTATAAGTATTTGTTCCCAGGTCAGTATATACATATGTATCAATTGTTTTTATAAGGATCTCTTTAGTGAGAGATTGAGTACGGAAAGAGCATGAGCATAAAGGTGAGTGTGATTGCGGTATAAATTTCGGCGGGAGACATGCAAATGTAAAGGTAAATATGTGCACATACACAAATTTCGCTTATTACCTTTTGTGGTTCTCTCTTTGCCTTTGCTTATGTTTAAACTTTAAAGTGATCCTGCTTGTTGTTTTTTTTTTTGTTTCTTTAGCCCAAGGGGTATCGCAAGAATTATTGCAAGTTATACTTGACTTAGGAAATTTTTGTTGTTTTTTTTTTTTGGTGTTTTATTTTGTGGTGTGTTTGGAAACACGAATTAAGCGAAAAGGCAGGTCGTTGAACCTTGGCGTTATTCAATTTATGTATGTACCATTTGATTATTTAATTACATAGGCATGTATACATATTTGTGTAATAGAATAAAAATCCGAAAATATATGCACACATGTGTTGCACTTATTATTATATGTATATATATTAATAATGTCTATATATACATATGTATGTATTTTTCTTATATTTTTTTCTTCTTTTTTTTTTTGTTCGCCTTTGCGGTGTGTTTGGAAACAAAAAATAAGCTTATAGACAGGTCAGTTATTTCGGTACATACATACATATATACCGAATCGTCTTACTGTATATATATAATATATATACATATATATATATATATATATTATTAAGAACAGTTGAGTTTTTTATAAGTAACTGTATGTCGAAATATTACTAACTGTTACTTAAAAGAAAAAAAAATACATGCATATGTATATACATGTGTGGATAAAGCTTCAATTTTTAAAAATTAAATTGGACTGGACTCACATTAATTTCCGCCAGGGGTCTTTCAGAGGGTGAGATACTTATTTATGCGAATATTCCTCTTCATTCTCGCTCTCTGAGTTTAGTTTTTTTTCCTTGTTCCGACGTTATTGCTGTATGTAGCATTCCTTCTCTCTGCTTTCCTGCTGGTTTCCTCTCCCGTGCTTAATGTTTTGTTCTTTTTTTCATTTATTCTCATTAAATCGCGCCCGCTTTTAGTTTTTACTGAATTTTGTGTTAGTTTTGTTTCAGTTTTTTTCGCGCCCGTATGTTATAAAATCGCGCTCGCTTTTAGTTTTTAGTGAGTTTTGTGTTAGTTTGTTTCAATTTGTTTCGCGCCCGTTTATTATAATTTATTTTCACTGTTAATATGTATGTATGTATGAGTATATTGTACTCTGTATTTTTCTTTTTTTTTTCCTCTAGGTGCCTTTCAAAGAGGCTCGAAGGACCATTTGTTTAGTTGTAAACCTTTTGTTCATCCGGATGTCGGTGATATACTCACTTGCACTTGCACCTTGGAAGTTCACTAAAATCATAATTCGAAATTGGTTGAATATTTCCTTTTCAAAACAAATTCCTTTTATTTTTACTTCTGTATTTCTTTCTCCAATTCTTATCGACTTTTACAAAATGTTATTTTCTTTACACAAAAATAAATGGCACTTTGGTTCAGTTAACAATTTGAAAATTCAGTTGAAAGTTTTAGTTCACTAGTGTTACGCAGCGTTGCGTCGACGAACGTCTCGATGGCGAAAAAAATCTTAGCAGTCACGGGTAAACGAAAAAAGACCCTAATTCTGAATGACCAATCCTTTTGTATCGGTTGTGGGTGGTGAAAAGGCGAAGTGTTGGTGTGTACTCGTAGTTTGATTGGTATGATGTGTAGCTGTGATTGTGGGAATGACATGTTGTGTTGTATTGGGTTGTGTGACCTTTAGTATGTTGTGTGTGTATTTTGTGCGATGAGTGCTGCGAGGATGATATATGCGGCGTAGCAAACTATCGCGGGACCATATGTCGCATAAGCACGCACAATCCATTCAAGCAGTCTTTACTAGGTGTTGTTTGTTGTCGCAAAAAGGTATTATCGATTTGTATTCGATTGGAATAGCGTTTCAGCTTTGTAAAAAGCCATACAATTTCAAGGAAAACTGTGTCTAAATTAGATAAAATTGAAAAGAATAATTGCAAAGACAATTAAAGAATTAACATGGATTTCACGATTTAAAAAAAAAAAATTTATTGCTGATTAAATTTACAAGGTCTTGAGAAAAGGATTTTTTTGGTTCAATTACAACTATTTAAATCAAGGTCGAAAATTGTTTAACATAATTTGCATTTTTTTTTTTGTAAAAACTTCTGGCAATAATTAAAACGAGCGGGCGGTTGGCTCCGAGCACCTGGAGAATCAGGACAAACATTTTCGCGCGACGAGTTTCTGTGAGTGGTGCAAGCCGAAAATGCAGCGCTCGTTAGACCGCGATTAAATTTTGTGTGAAACTTGGTAAATCTGCGACAGAGACGTTTGATATGATCAAGCAGGCTTACCGAGATGTTACTTTACCAAGAAGTTGTGTGTTTCGGTAGCACCAGGCCTTTTTGAGGGGCCAGGAAGAGGTCGTTGATGAAGACCGGAATGAGCAAATCCAAAGTGAAAATGATGCTCATTGTCTTTTTTGACATCAAAGGCATCGTCCACATTTGTTCAACCTGGACAAACCGTCAACGCCAAGTTTTACGTGGAAGTCCTCAAGACACTCAACCCGATTGACCCGGTCTATCGCAACCGATTGGAAGTTGCTCCACGACAACGCCCCGACTCATACCGCCTTTCTTGTTAGCAGGTAGCCAGAGCTGTAAAAAACGGAATAATCAATTGAATTAATATATTTTCTTAATTAATTCGATTATTAATTTTTTTCGCAATTCGTTGATTAATTAATGATTGAAAATTAATTTAATCATGATTAAAGGGAATTAATTTAGTTTGAAAAATTTATTTACAGATTAAAAAAATTTAATCAAAAACTTAGTTAGATTAAAAATTTTGATTAATTTGGATTAAAGTGGATTAAATGGCAATTAATATTCCATTAATTAAAAAAAATAAATTTATTGTTATTTATAAATCATATGGTGAATTTAATAATACAACAAATAAAAAAATAATAACAAAATATAGACATTACAATAATTCAACAAAAATTTAAACAAACAAATTTAACAATATTTCAATAATTTCAACCATAAAGAAATTATTTGCTTTTAACAATACTAATTTTTCAAATAAAAAATCGTTCAAAACATTTCTTTTGGCGCTATTGATAATTCCTGCGAAAGAGAACAATCTCTCCACAGGCGCTGAGGATGTCGAAGGCGTATTAAAATATAGCGAAGCTTGTTTTAACAAGTCATACTTCTGCCATACTGCGCAATTTTTTATTGGGTTCTGAAGACATGAGTACAACTGCTCCCTGATAATGCTTTCATGCTCTACTTTACTATAGCCCAAGCTCTGTGAAGTTGTCGTTTCCTCGTCAGCATCTGTAATAATAGAAACCAGTAATTTTTTAACGAAAGTAACTAATTTATATAAATTTACTAATCTAAATCAAAAATTTCATCCCCTTGGCTAGAACAACTCTGCTTTGTTGGAACAAGTTTTTCAGCAGCAGCGAATTTTAAAATGCATTCTAAAGCTCGTGTGATGATAATTTCAGTGGTCACATTGGGAGAAGTCCTTGTCAGAACGGAAAGCCAATTCAGTTTGACATTTGGAGTTAGTATCTGCCTCGGGAGCGAGATCAAAATATTTGGAAAACCTCTTCCGTAATTTTTCATCGAGCTCTACTGCCATGCTATTCAAAGCGAATTATTTATTTTGGCTCAACTTTTGCAGTTTATTGCTTAATGTCATATACGCGGGTAAGAGAAATCTAAATTTAATATTTTTCTCTCCTTGGAGGAAGTGCAAAGTTTCGGCTATTGGTTCCACCAGCATTTTATAGGGCTCTAAATACTGGATATCCCCTGCTGTGAAACTCGGAAGACTTAATTTTCGCTAAGGTCATTTAAGACATCTTTGTGCTGTACTAACTTTACGACGGCATCATATAATGAGTTCCATCTAGTTATTACAAGCAGAACCAATGATGAACCAATGGTACTCACTATTACCTCTGACGTTTTAGGCCAACTGGATTTCTTCCACGGGTTATTACATTTTTTAAATATCTGGAAATATGATACAGTGTTTAATTTTAAATTAGGGAAATAACGCATATAAGTTAACACACCATAGTAGCCAACAACAAAAGAACAAGAGCAACAATACGCTTCCGGACAACATTTCAATTCCCCCGAAATCGCTGACGAAGCGTCTGGAGCTGAGCGTGCGGAAATTATTTTTCAAACTACAGAAGCCAGGTACTCCACTGCCAACGATATTGCTGACGACGCGCTCAACGAGTTGCGCGTGACAACAACAAACACCTATCGCTGCTACTGCGCTGGCAAGTCACGCGGCAGAGCGTGTGCAGTTTATTCAGACAGGTATTTAGGCGTAGTCGCCGCTGCAATAGTTTTAAAAAGTTTAATTGTATTTACTCGCTCAACCTTTACGGCTGCCCTTGCTCCGAAGCAAGGGAAATAAAGAACATTATAAACTTATAAACAACCGGTCTTGTCATTGGCGCCCAACGTGGGGCCACAACAAAATCCTTGTAAAGGATAATTTCGTGGCCGCGGTGCTCGGACGCACGCCAAGCCGAGGCGTAGCCATCGAGGGACTAAACTAACAACCATCGAGGGACTAAACTATTACTATTACTACAATATGAAATAATCTATGTAAGTAGAGTGCTCGAGATATTGACATATTCGTTGAATTAAAGCATCAGCTTAAAAATATTAATATAAATATTAATTTAAGTAAAAATTGTTTTAATTTGAAAATAAAAAATTTTAAAGTGAATAAAGAATAAAAGGAATATCAAGGAACATGGACGAAAATATTCTTCGCGCCGTGCTGGGTGCCGTTGTGCGAACAGCAACGGAGCAGACGAGACGAGACTTCCAAACGACTATTGACGAACTTACCGCTAGGTTAACACTAATCGAAAGACCGGTTCAGGTAGAGGAGTATAGGGAGATTGCAATTGACCCCACTGTTGTAAAGTCGTTGCCAGAGTTCAATGGTGACCATTCACGATACGTGTCGTGGCGCCAGGCGGCTCATACCGCGTATAAAATTTTTGAAAACGCGCAGGGCAGCTCGAAACATTACCAGGCAGTGGCTATTATTAGGAAAAAAGTAGTTGGATCTGCGGATGCGACACTATCGTCGTTTAATACAATTCTCAATTTCAAAGCCATAATAGCAAGGCTCGATTTTACCTACTCGGACAAAAAACCCGTCTACATATTGGAACAAGAAATGTCCACCCTCCGGCAGGGAAGACTATCTATTACAGCATTTTACGATGAGGTGGGAAAGAAACTAACGGCTATTTCAACAAAAATTTGATGACCTACGAAAACAAGAAGGACGTCTTGGAATCGCTTAATACCAAGTATCGTCAGGACGCATTAAGGGTGTTCATATCGGGTCTTAACCACCCGCTGTGCGATATTCTATTTTCGTCAAGGCCAGCTGACATGGCATCGGCCTTGGCATTCCCACAAGAACTGGAATCCAACCAGACGCGCTCATTATTTGCTCAGAGGTTTTCAGACACTAAATTCCAGCCAATGTCATGCAATCACGCAATTTCACCGGAATGTCGTTAATAAGCCCTCACTTCTTTAGGCAGTCAGGTGGGCAACCGCAACAGAGACCTATTTCCAGGCCCACCCCAATGAATGTGGATCCAAGCCTCTCTAAACTCAGATATCCAACGCAGAATATAGGTTCCAATTTTAAAGCAGCACCACAAGTGGTACAACCATCAACTTCCTCTCCTATCGCAAGGAATTTCCCTTCAGGAAGAACAGCCTTCGGGCACAGAAAAGGCACAGAAAAGGCAACGCGATAGTGACCGTGCTAACCTAAATAAGATACAACGCTTGAACCATTTAGGACAAAGTACCGTGACGGACGATATTAATGGGGATCCCAACTGTTATTACCAACCCGAATATTTTGATGACTATGCATACAACGAGAACTCTTATACTGACTGTCCAACCCAAGAAGAAACTACAGACGAGATAAATTTTTTAGGGGTAGATCCCTGCTACCATACGTTAGCAGGACATTCGGAGGAAAGCAGTTAAAATTATTGATAGATACAGGTACCTCCAAAAACTACATTAAAGAATTCAACTGGAAGGGTATCAAACATGTAGCATCACCCTTCTTTGTTACGTCAATTCATGGCAAGAACGAAGTCACCAAGAAATGCACCATAAATATTTTCAATACAAATACCTCATTTTTCATTTTACCGACCCTGCGTACTTTCGACGGTATAATCGGCTATGACCTTCTACGAGAAATAGATGCCAGACTGGACATAAAAAAGGGCATTATTAATTATAGGGGCTATTCAGAAAAACTAATGTACTTCTATTGTAAGGATGTTAACAGCATCATTGCCATTGAAGATATCGAGCAATTGAAATTATAACACGCTGATGTTTTTTCCGACCCAAATGAGTCCTTGCCATACAACACAAATATCATAGCCACCGTACGCACGGAAGATAACAAACCAGTTTACGCCAAGTCGTACCCATACCCAATGGCAGCTTCCGCGTTCGTGAACGAAGAAGTGAGTAATCTGTTGCGCGATGGCATTATAAGGCCATCACGATCGCCTTATAACAGCACAGTGTGGGTGGTGTACAAAAAAGGAACAAACGAGGTAGGGGAAAGGAAGATGCGTATGGTAATAGATTTCAAAAAACTAAATGCGAAAACCATCAGCGATGGATACCCCATTCCCGCTATTTCGGTCATTCTGGCCAACCTGGGAAAATCATCACTTTTCACCACTATAGATTTAAAATCCGGTTTCCACCAAATCACGCTGGCGGAGAAGGATAGAGAAAAAACCGCATTCTCCGTAAACAACGGAAAATACGAGTTTTGCAGGTTACCATTTGGTCTGAAAAACGGCCCCAGCATTTTCCAGCGCGCCATCGATGACGTCCTCAGAGACGAAATCGGTAGGAGCTGTCACGTCTATATAGACGACATAATTATATTCTCCGGTGACTACGAAACACACCTGCAAGATGTGAGCCGGATTCTTGAAAAATTGTACTCGGCCAATATGAGGGTATCCTTGGAAAAAACTCAGTTCTTTAAAACTGAGGTTAAATTTCTTGGATTTGTTGTTTCCAAAATTGGCATTCGAACATCAAAAGAGAAAGTGCAGGACATTGTGAACTACGAAGTTCCGAAAACGCTGCGCGCTTTGCGCTCATTCCTAGGGTTGTCCGGTTATTATCGGCGCTTCATTAAAGACTACGCGCAAATTGCAAACCCCTAACAAAATATTTAGGGGGTGAAAATGGAACAATTGGCGGAAATGTTTCTAAAAAAATAGAAACTGTATTTGATGATGAAGCCCATAAAGCTTTCCAGAGAATTAAAAATATTTTGTCCTCAGAGGATATCCTTCTTCTCTACCCAGACTATGATAAACCCTTTGATTTAACCACAGATGCGTCCTCTCATGCCTTAGGCGCTTTCACAGGGAGGCAGACCCATTACTATGATATCTCGAACCTTATCTCAGGCAGAGAAACATTATGCAACCAATGTTGTTTGTTCTCTTCAGAAACTTAGAAATTACCTATATGGTGCGAATAACATTAACATTTATACGGATCATCAACCCCTCACCTTCTCGATTTCGGACAAGAATCCGAATGCTAAGCTAAAGCGAAGGAGGGCTTTAGTGGAAGAATTTTCACCTAAATTCCACTATAAGCCAGGTAAGGAAAACGTTGTGGCGGACGCATTATCGAGACAACATATGAATACCTTAGACCCTAAAGCAGATCCCCCATCAGATGACGATACGGCTCATAGCGAGGAATCGTCAACGGACGTTATCACCACGTGAAGTTCGTCCACACAAAGTTTTTGGTCACGGACATATTTAATGAAGACGACCAAAAGGAAATTCTTCATACAGAGGACAGCAGAGCGCATCGCTCCCTTAAGGAAAACGTGCTGCAAGTCTTGAGAGATTACTATTTTCGCATATGCGCGAAATGCTGAAGGAAATAATCGTAAACTGTAAAATTTGCCAGGAAGCAAAGTTCCAACGCCATCCATCAAACCCCGAAATACGACGCAATCGATCGACGGACGGCAAACACTACTTGACCTGCATAGACAAATTTTCGAAATTTGCCTTAGTCCAATCAATTGCTTCTAGATCAATAGCAGATATAAAGGAACCTATAATTCGTGTCATAAATTTTTTCAAAAATACCAAAAGTTTTGTTTGCGACAATGAGAAATCTCTAAACTCAAATACTGTAAAATCCCTACTGAAAGATCATTTCAATATTTCGATTTTTACAACACCGCCTCACCATAGTACAACGAATGGACAGATAGAGCGGTTTCACGGCACTCTTTCAGAAATTAGCAGATGCATTAAATTGGGCCAGGGTTTAAACGACACGAACGACCTTATACTGCTCGCCGCATATAAATACAATAGAACAATTCATTCAGTGACAAGACAACGGCCCATTGACATTATTCATTCTGACACACAGAAATTTCTAGATGAAGTCAAAGACAGCTTGATCAAAGCACAAAATTCTGACCTTAACTACCACAACCGAAAAAGGGTAACAAAAATTTTTAAGCCAGGTGAGAAGGTCTTTATAAAGGCCAACAGGAGACTTGGTAACAAACTTAGCAAATTTTACACAGAAAAAGTAGTTCAAAAAGATCTGGGAACAACCGCTCTTATCGACGGAAAACAAATTCACAAAGGTAATCTGAGATAAATTTGTTTTATCATTAGGCTCCTGATTTTGATGGCGGCTGCGTTATCGCGGTCAGAAATTCTGAATTTTACTGAGTCCGTCTACATTCCTATTTCGGACAGGGAGGTTGCAATTTACCGCCAGTACAAACACATCATTCACCACCTGAATTTGACCATTTACGAGAACATAGCCGAAGAAACGCATAATCTTCTTGAGAATTTCCCGCAGTCTCACATTAGGAAAACCGTTCAACTGGACATAGACCGCATATTACGATTAATAGATTCATTAAGAATTCATCACCGACATTCCCGTAGCATAAACTTTCTTGGCACCGTTCTCAATTACGTAGCTGGAACTCCCGATTTCGATGACTTTAACCAACTTCAAACACGGGCAGAATCCCTGATTGAAGCAAACGAGCAACAGACTTACATTAATAGTCAGTTCCAAGTTAAAATTAACCAGTTAACCGACACCGTAAACAAATTGATTAGCTCGACCAAACAGCATGAGATTGACACTGGACATCTTTTTGACTTGATATCAGCAAGAAACAGAGCGTTAATAGACGAAATAGAATCAGCTCTTTATTCCGTCACTTTGGGTAAGATACAATTAATTAACCCAATATTGTAAAATAGTGATGAGGTTAAAAATTTACTAACTAACGAGCACTCTACAGGTATTACAATAAGCGATTTACTAACAGTCTCAAAATTAAAAATTTTGCAAAATTATAATGACATATATTTCGTAATTAAATACCCAATGGTGGAAGAAAATTGTAAGAAAATTAGGATTAAACCAGTTGTAAAAAATTTTAAGTCAATTATGATAGAGACCAGTGTAGTATATAAATGCAACAATACATATCAACAACTAGCGAATTGTAAAAATTCTTTATCAACAATATTTTGTCAAATGTCAAACGTGAATAGCTCTTGCGTGTTGAATTTGTTAAGCCAGCGCCTAGCGTCCTGCCAGACTATTACAGCTGATCATATCGAAGCGTAGGAAGAAATTGACGACGGTTTAATTATTATAAATGATAAATTGGTTGAAGTTTGCGAGGGAAACTCTCCGCCAGTAATTTTGAATGGGACATTCATGATAAAGTTCACAGAGAATGCTACCACCAATGGCACTACGTTCACCAACTGGAGGAAGATTGTGTGCGCGCATCCCGAGGCCGCACCGGCACAATTTGTGAACCTGACAAATCATACCACATTCTTGTCACTTCCTTACCTGCACAACATTAACCAAAAAAATCTGCGACACATTGCATCGTTGAGGGGGCTTGTCGAAGCACAGTCGTCTCAGTGGCTTATAGCCTACACCTTAACAATAGTATTTTTTATTGTTTGCATATCAGCCTACATAATCTACAAAGTACGGAAGCGCAGTGCTAATATTGCAATATTGAGCAGCGTTCTTAAGGGATTCGTGGACGTCCCCTCTTCTAGCGGGGGAGTAGTTAACACACCATAGTAGCCAACAACAAAAGAACAAGAGCAACAACAAGCTTCCGGACAACATTTCAATTCCACCGAAATCGCTGACGATGCGTCTGCTGAGCGTGCGGAAATTATTTTTCAAACTACAGAAGCCAGGTACTCCACTGCCAACGATATTGCTGACGACGCGCTCAACGAGTTGCGCGTGACAACAACAAACACCTATCGCTGCTACTGCGCTGGCAAGTCACGCGGCAGAGCGTGTGCAGTTTATTCAGACAGGTATTTAGGCGTAGTCGCCGCTGCAATAGTTTTAAAAAGTTTAGTTGTATTTACTCGCTCAACCTTTACGGCTGCCCTTGCTCCGAAGCAAGGGAAATAAAGAACATTATAAACAACCGGTCTTGTCATTTATACATGCAGTTTACCATTTTATGCGTTATGTATGCTGGCTCATCACGTTTTAAAATCGATATAAGATCTGTTGTACAATTCAATGTGTGGCTCGAGCATCTGTGATGTTTCGATAACAGTGTACTTTCAAATGAAATTACCTCCTCATTGTCATCCTCCATATGGTCACAATTTTCTACGCCATGATCTTTGAAAGTTTTAACAAAGTTCGACCCATTGTCGGTCACTGTCATCACAATATTGGTGGCACTAAGGCCAAAGTCACTATTTATATCACGTATTGTTTCATCGATCCGATCAGCGGTATGTTTTCCAAAAAGCCGTTTGCACGCCAATGACCATATGTAGGATGTCGAAGTCCTGTGTTAACCAATGGCAAGTGTAACCAAAAAAGGTTTTGTGCTTTCCAGACCAAATATCCGCAGTTGTACAAAAGTTTTTGCATGATTATATATCTGCTTTTATTTTGGTCAGCAAGTTTTCATAACGTGTTTCAAATTTTTTCATTGCAGTTTGCCTGCACATAATTTTTCTACCAGTGCCTTCAAACATACGTTCAAGGGATGGTCTGTCAGCAATGAAATCTAAAACGCTGTCTGTCGTCAAAGTTATTTTTGGCCGAGCCTTGATAGTCTGACTTCAAAATTTTAAACTTAATGTAAATGTCCGCATGGTTAAATTTAGTGTGTATGAATTAGCCCCCACTGAATTAACCCCCACCGGGCAAAATGACTTAAGCCCCACCAATTTTTCAGTGAATCTTTCCCCACCAAAAATGACGGAATCCCCACGAAAAAAAATGCATTAAACCCCACGAAAATGATTTTATCCCCACCAATCGAAATGAATTAAGCCCCACCAAACGTGGGTGTTCTTACATGGTAGAATCCCCACGTTAATCCCCACGAAAATGATTTTAGCCCCACTTTACTTCATTTTAACCTTTCGTAAAAGGAAAAATTCCCTTCTATTATTTTATAATTTACAAAATTATGGTTTCTCCTTTTACGAAATGTGCACTATTAGTGATTTTAACCTTTCGTAAAAGGAAAAATCTTTGACAATTCAATCTTAATAGAGTGATTATTAAAAACAGTTCTGCGTATTCTGCATAAAAACGAATATAGAAAAATTGAAACAAATAGAGAATAATCGTATAAACGCAAGGAAGATCTTATTAAATAAAAGCGATACTATAAATTTTTCTCATGTTCCTGGATTTATAATTGATTCTTTTTTTGGAAAAAAAATTATAAGGCGCAATTAATAGTTTGTGTTTTTGCTTTCGGTAATGGAATCAGCGAGTCGCAACTCTTTCAACTAATACGATGGATACCGCTCACAAAAACTCACTACAAAAAAATATCAGATTTACTCTTATGGCTTGAAAATTCTCCAAACGCTCACAAGTACTATAGCTATAATGTTATACTTAATCAAATAGTTTTTTGTAACGGAGACTTACGAAAATATGGAGAAAGAAAGCAAAGAAATTAAATAAAATTTGAAAAGTATTATATTTTTACGTTGCTAACTGTTTGTTTTATTTTTATAAAAGATCACGGAATTAAAATGAATTAAACCCCACGAAAATGCTTTTATCCCCACCAATCAAAATGAATTAAGCCCCACCAAACGTGGGGGTTCTTACATGACTGAATCCCCACTAAAAAAAAAGGAATTAACCCCACTAAAAAAAAAATTTTAATTTTGTTGTAAAATTGGTGGGGCTTAAGTCATTTTGCCCGGTGGGGGTTAATTCAGTGGGGGCTAATTCATACACCCTTAAATTTAAGATGCGTAATGAAATTGGAAGACACATTTTCAAAACCACGAATTCTTTTGCCACAGGTTACACATTTACCAATGGTTATTTGTTTTTTGCCGTCATTTACCTCATAAAAGAAGCAATGTTTGTAAAAAGTTGGAATATTTTTGTGGATACGAACAAATAATACAAATCAAGGAACTACTTACACTCACATCGTTTATTGAACCAGTACATACATAAATAAATCAAAACAATACAAACTTTTTCGAAATTAACGTAGAAGTTTGGCTGGAAAATTGTCTTATTCAAGTACGCGACTTCTATACAAGCTTTCTTCACAGGCGGACCATCTTTAAATACTTTACCCTTCGAAGTTTTCTTAGGGGGGGTATAAGTAACATCCTCAAAAATGTCGTCACTTGAGAAGTCATCACCACTAAAAAGTTCCTCATCATTCATTGTGTCTGCATATGCGAAATGTTAGGTTATACTTTCTTCAGTTGTCCAATTCATTGTATACTGTTTTTATAATTCTTATAAAAATATTCACACTTAATTAAGAAAGTCCACAGTCGATAAAAAAATGTCTTTAAACAATCAAACAAGACTTACATAATACAAAATGCGTTTCCTCAACAAAACAAAAAACAAAACAATAAAAAAAGCACTCGCAAGCACATGTGTATAAATAAGCAATATCCATTGGCGAACATATATTTACTACTAGTAAACAAACAACAGTAGAGTTGCTAAATATTACTAATATTGCTTACGCTCATAATATAAAATATAATAACACATGAAATAATTTAATAAATTATTATTTTTTAATTAATACAATATTAATTGCCATTTAATCCACTTTAATCCAAACTATTCAAAATTTTTAATCAAACTAAATTTTTGATTAAATTTTTTTAATCTGTAAAATAATTTTTAAAACTAAATTAATTCCCTTTAATCATGATTAAATTTTGATTAAATTTAATTTCAATCATTAATTAAAAAGGAAATAGCATTTAATCTTAATTTAATCAGTTAATCAAGTTATGAAAATACTTTAATCAAATTATTAATGATTAAGATTATTAATCGATTATTAACAGCTCTGCAGGTAGCTAACCAAGGCCGGCATCCCAACGCTTCCATAGCCGACCTATAGTCAGCATAGGCAAATATAGAAGTAATATTATTTAGAGTACAGTTTATTAATGTTATTAAGAACCGTTAAATAAGCGGATTTACTTTAACGCTATTTCTCATAATTAACTGTTTTTTAAAAAATGGAAAAAACTGTTCATACATACGGTCAAAATAATTTTGTCATCAAACAAACAGTTGTCTCACTAGCGGCTAGGGTCTTACGTTGCTGTTGACATAGATAATTATTGTCGTAGATAATTTCGTCTATCTTGAAACCAGTATTAACAGCAACAACACTGTCTGCCTCGAAATCCAACGTAGAATAACTCTTGCCAACAGGTGCTACTTCGCACTGAGTAGGCAATTAAGAGGTATTATAGTCTTCTCTCGACACACAAATCAAACTCTTTAAGTCGCTCATTATTTCATTCGTGCTATATGGTAGAGAGGCATGAACGATGACAACATCTGTTGAGTCGACATAACGAGCTTTCAAAAGAAGGGTTCTGCTAAAGATTTATGGTCCTTCACGCTTTGGCCACGGCGAATATCGCATTCGTTGGAACGATGAGCTGCAGAGATATACAACGACATTGACATAGTTCAGCGAATTAAAAGACACCGGCTCCGTTGGCTAGGTCCTATTGTCCGCATGGACGAAAACACTCCAGCTCTGAAAGTATTCGACGCATTAGCAGCGGAGGGAAGCAGAGGAAGAGGAAGACGGCCACTCTGTTGGAAGGGCCAGGTGGAGAAAGATCTGGCTTCACTTGGAATCTCCAATAAGCCAGATTGAAAAAAGAAAAAAAAAGAATTTGGTATAATATAGTTTAATGTTGAAAATATAGTATACGATTTACGCTACTCTCACAGGCTGTGTACATATCTTCTTCTTTAATATAGTAAACACCGCTTACGCGATTATAGCCGAGATATCAACAGCGTGCCAGTCGTTTCTTCTTTTCGCTACTTAAGGCCAATTGGATATTCTAAACGAAGACAGGTCCTTCTTTACTTAGTTTTTCCAATGGAGTGGAGGTCTTCCTTTTCCTCTGCTTCCCTTTCAGAGCTGGAGTTTTTTCGTTCATTCGGATAACATGTCCTAGCCAGCGTAGCCGCTGTCTTTTAATTCGCTGAACTATGTCAATGTCTTCGCATATCTCATACAGCTCATCGTTCCATCGAATGCGATTTTCGCTGTGGCCAACGCGCAAAGGACCATGAATCAGAAAATAAAGCAAACTAACGACGCGGCTGTTGAGGCCGATTATATTAATTGTTAATTCTCCTTTCAAAGGTCTTTTCCAAAATTTGACGCATGATGAATATCTGGTCGGTTGTTGAATTGCTAGGTCTAAAGCCACACTGATAAGGTTCAATCAGTTTTTTGACGGTGAGCTTTAATCTTTCACACAATACTCTCAATAGAACCTTATACGCAAAGTTGAGGAGGCTTATCCCACGGTAGTTGGCGCAGATTGTGGGGTCTCTTATTTTTGTGGATAGGGACACCTAAATTGCAATCGTTGGGCATGCTTTCGTCCGACCATATTTTAAAAAGAAGCTGATTCATGGTCCTTATCAGTTCTTCGCCGCCGCATTTGAATAGCTCGCCTGGCAATCCATTAGCCCCCGCCGGTTTGTTCTTCTTCAGGCAGGTAATTGCTATTCGAACTTCTTCATGGTCGGGCAATGAAACGTCTGCTATATCGTCATCGTTTGGGAAATCGGGTTCACCTTCTCCTGGCGTTATACTTCCACTGCCATTTAGCAGGCTGGAGAAGTATTCCCTCCATAATTTTAGTATGCTATTGGCATCGGTCGCTAGATCACCTTTGGGGGTTCTACAAGAGTATGCTACGATTTTGAAACCCTCTGTAAGCCGACGCATCTTTTCGTGGAATTTTCGGGCATTACTCCTGTCGGCCAGCTTGTCAAGCTCTTCATACTCACGCATTTTGGCCGCTTTCTTTTTCTGTCTACAAATGCGTCTCGCTTCCCTCTTCAACTCTCGGTATCTATCCCATCCCGCACGTGTTGTGGTCGACCGTAACTTTGCGAGGTAGGCATTCTGTTTTCTCTCCGCTGCGAAACGGCACTCTTCATCGTACCAGCTGTTCTAGTGCATTTTCCGAAAACCAATGGTTTTGGTTGCAGCTATACGTAAGGAGTTTGAAATTCCATCCCATAGTTCCCTTATACCGAGTTGTTGACGAGTGCTCTCAGAGAGCAGGAGTGTAAATCGAGTAGAAAATCGTTCGGCTGTCTGTTGTGATTGTAGCTTCCCGATGTCGAACCTTCCTTGTGTTTGTGGACGTGCGTTTTTTGCTGCACAGATACGGGTGCGAATGTTGGCTGCAACAAGATAATGATCCGAGTCGATGTTAGGCCCTCGGAGCCTACACATGTCTAGAACACTGCATACGTGTCTTCCGTCTATCACAACATGATCGATCTGGTTGGTGGTTTTTCGATCCGGAGACAGCCAGGTAGCCTGATGTATTTTCTTGTGCTGGAATCTAGTAATACAGATAACAATATTTCGGGCCGAAATTTGAATTTACCGACTGTTGTGCCAAAGATACCTTTTTGTCCACCGTGGCGTTAAAGTCGCCAATCACGATTTGACATCGTGGCGAGGGCAGCTCTCATAGGTGCGCTCCAAGCGCTCATAGACATCTTCTTTGGTCACATAGTCCTTCCCTTTCGAGGGGGTATGGGCGCAAATAAGAGATATATTGGTGAACCTCGCTTTGATGCGGGTTGTGTCTAGACGTTCACCCGCCGGAGTGAATGATAGTACTCGGCGACGGAGTCCCTCTCTCACCACGAATGATTTACCAAACTTGCGCACCTTTATATGGCCACTGTAGTAATGTTGGCGGGTGCCAAAGTCAAACACTTATTTTAAGCTGATTCGTACTTTATTTGACTTCAATAATTCGATCGTACGATCGTTCGCTAAAATAATTGTGTTCCTTGTAGGTGTATGTACCACTCCGCCAGCGAATAAAAAGAGAGTGAGCCAACGCAAAAGGGTAAGCCGCATTTGAGCTAGCACAGACAAATATCGGGACATACATCTACATGGTTGCATTTTAATGACAATCAATATAATTTAATAAATCCTTAGAGTTGTATTTTAATGTACATTCTTTAAGTTTAAACATTTTATAAAATTAGGGTTGTTGCGCGCTAACAAGTAAATTCCACAAGGACCTACTCACCTCAGTTCCTGTCAGTGTGGGACAGTTGGTATATTTTCATTGGGAACGTTTTTTACGTGGCGGGTCCCAAACCCAGCGCACAACCCTGTGTAGAGTATATTTCCCCTTCTCACTTAAGCTCGCCTTCAAACGGACGTTCTTAGGCTACCCAGAGGATACTTGGTCTAAAACCGGAAGTCATTAGCTGCTTGAGCCATATGTAAAATAATCGTTTCTGGCCACTCCCAAGTGAATGGCGATCAGAGAACTTTCCTCACTTGTGTGAACTTCTACACATGACTCCATCCTCCCTAGTGTACATTTAAATTATTTTATTATATAAATTTAATAAACTGTTTTATGTTAGTATGTGTTACGTTAGTAATTCTGTTAAGTTTCTGTTGAGACGGTTGTGTCCCACTGATGTGCAGTTTTGTATTAAATGTTGAGTTGTGAGATTCTCGGTATTACAATATGGGCAAACTAGTGTTTGGGAGTTTTCCAATATATGTTTATATGTTAGTTTGGTGTGACCCAACCGAAAGCGAGTATATACAATGCAATGTCTTCTGGATATGGTTGTAGGGAAAAGAGGCGATCTTCGTGGAGGATTTACTGTTTTATAATAGTGGGAGTATTGGCTCCGGTATTCATTTTCGGTTTCACGATAGGACTTTTTAGCAAAATTTTTTATGTCTTTTTTATTGTTGGTATTTATAAGTTTTAAGCTAGCTCTTGTGGCATGTTTGGCTTGAGAGTCGGCTAGAGTATTGCCTTGTATACCAATGTGGCTGGGTATCCATGATAACTTAATTTTACTAATATTTTTGATGAGGATATCTCTAATTTGAGAAACTGTTGGATCAGCGTAATTGACGTTTAGTATGGCTTGGTGCGACGATAAAGAATCACTGAAGATGAAATACTTACGTCTACTCTTTTTTAGTATTAGGCAAGCGTGCAGGATGGCTGTTGCTTCTGCCGTGAAAATTGAGGCAAAAGGAGACAGTATAGCTGATATGATTACGGAGTTATCCTTAACGACACTGAAGGCCACATTATTATAATCCTTTGATCCATTTGTGTAGAGTGTATCCCAATTTTTGTGAGAACTTATTATTTGTGAGAAGTATTTTAAGTAAACGTTTGGTGGTGTAATTTCTTTTTTAAATTTAGTCAAATCCAGAATAACGCACGTTTTCATAAGACTTTTTAAGGAGCACGAAGGCTTGGGATCACTGGATTATTTAAAAGAACATTAATTTCCTTTGCAGCATGGATCAGCGTTTGTAAGGCTGAGGTTTTCCTGGTTTTTCTTTTCCGGCTGTTTAAATGAGTTAAGCATCTACCCCTTCTGCTCGGTAAAACTGGTCCATCCTAATGAAACAGCGCAATTCACCACAGGATGCCACTACAATATAACACACACACTCGCACCAACCCAACCAACAAAAGCAATGGACAACGGGGAAGCTGATTCAATTCGTTCGACACACTGCGCACATCAACATCCGTATTTCGACACCCGTTCCGCGCACTCCATCTTGAACAACAACAGCAGCGATCTATCTGCATCTTCAACGTTCGTCACACGATTCGACCATCAACATTCGTCTACAAGAGATTCCATGCTATACTGCGCCGCGTCGACGCCATCATTCGTTTTATATTTTTTCGTTTTCGAACACAATCCCGCGCTCGGCAGTTAGTATTGTGACCCCCCGATCAAATAATAGGAACATTCAATTTTTAAAGCGTTTAACGTATCATTTAACTTTAAATAAACATTATACAATTTAAAGACTTGCACAATAAATTACATTGTTATTAAAACCTGTAGTGATACGGATATTTTTATTATATCATCTACCTGTACTGGTTACTGGCTTAATCACCGGCGAAGCTTGTTTGTTAGTGCGGCTTTAACAGGAGAGCCTTCGGCGTTGATCAATTTCGTAATCATGCTTCTGGTGATGTAAAGCAATCTGTTTTCTGAGGTGGGTAACCCGGCTTCGGCTAGAATATTTGTTATAGGGGTAGTACGGAAAGCTCTGTGATATGCTGACGCCATCTTTGACCAGTTTCTTTTTGATGTTTTGCTGAATATAGGGAACCCATAATCAATGTTTAACAGAATTATTGATTTAACTATGTGAGTGAGAGTGTTGGAGTTGCTTTCTAGTTTTGTATTGCTGAGGCACTTGATCACGTTTAATCTATTATGAAGTAATGAACATAATTGTGTTATGTGATCATTCCATGTGTAAGCGATGGCAACTCTGTTGCCCATCAAGTGTCAAATAAAATAAAGCAAGTGGCAGCAACCAAAGACACAGTCAACGAGCAACCGTCAGCGAGTGAGCAACATAAACGAAATATTTGAGAACATCCAGTAAAGTTGAATAAGTGTAACATTTTTCTTATATTCACAATAAAGTTTTGTATTATTATATAGTTATAAGTGTTTGACTGTGCACACGAGTACGGTGTTTCTCTACAGTTCAGAAGTGGGATGATAAACCCATACACGTCTACAAACATAGTAAGTATATGTATGTGCGTTGGTGAAGGGCTATAGGCACCGGCAGATATATATACACGATACGTAAAAACGATACGATGGTAAAGATCAGTGATCTGAAGGTGGAACAACTGAAGAGGTTGCTACGGGAAAGGCAATTAGCGACGACTGGCACGCGAGACCAGTTGTTGCAACGTCTTAGCGCATATGATGAGTCCGACGAGGTGGACATCCAAGAGATCAACGTTACGGAGGAGTCATCCGAGATGTCAACGGTGGCACAACTGCAGCAGGAGATGAAGCAGTTACGTGAGATGATGGCGCAGCTGCTACAAGCGCAAAACAACGGGACTGGTACAGTCATATGTGTTTTGAAATGAAAAGAAAGTTGAAATTTACGTTGTGTTAAAAATCTTTTATTTTCGATTTTTCTAAATTTTTTTTTCAATGTAACGCAGTTTGATAAACAACATTTTTTGGTTTCTATTCCGGAGCGTAAATGTACAGGGAAGATGGTTTTCCAACTCTACAACACGCCACGTATAACTGGCACGCACTCATGCGTCATTACGATAATTTGGCAAATTTGGCATAAACATTCGTGAGGAGTTCATATTTCGTTGGAGTGAATTTACAAAAGGCAGGTGGAATTGATATCAAACCACTGGAACCGAAATTTGCCTATTTCCAATTCTTATCGAATACGATGTAAAATGTCTTTGGCAATGTAATTTTGTTCGTATTCCAAAATTGACGCGGATTTGAAGGCTGATGTGTCGAAATGATCATCGCGAAAAGTGTGCGAACTTCAGTGGCATGCGAAGTAGCTATCGAATCGTCCATCGTTTGATTACATTTACTATCATGTTCCAGCAATTGTAATTGTATGCATGCTTCTCAAAAAATTTCACACACTCAACCATTCACAGTGCGCAATGACTCTAATGAAATAGAACCACGTACATTTATCAATAGCAATCGAAGGTATTAGCAATCTTCGTTTTTCGGGTGGATTATGTAAATTCGTCCTAAGGAATTAGTTGAGAACACACCTGGATGTCAATCTACGGGTTGGGCTTGCTTTCTGCGTAACTATTTCTTCGACGATGCATTCCATGTATAATATCAAGGCATTTCCGAATAGAGCAATGTTCTCGCAAACGAATCACTAACGCAAGTTGAGAAAAAACTCGTCAATGTCAATGTTTTTGGAAGTGTTTCCGCTGGCTGTCCTGTATTCTCTGGGTTGAAAAACACTCTTTAGCCATTCTTCAAATGAACTGCGGGACGCACAATAGTCGAAAAACGTTCATAAATTGCAAAAGTAAATACCCTACAAAGCGCTTTATTGCAGTTCACGTATCGACCGCATCGTTCAAGACCAATAACTGCCATACAAACGTATTTTATAGATTACACCAAACTGCTTTGCAGTATGTTTAAAGTGAATAGACGGGTTTTTTTGTAGTCCGTGAACATTTCGTGAAATTCCATACTTATAGTTAGTGAAAGTGCCATAGTTTAGGTAACGTCTTACCGAGAGACTGGACCTTTCAATTTGGATACTGAAACTAGCAAATAGATAAGTAAAATCTGATTTGTATCAAAAATTTTATTTTTTACTTACTTGCCCCTTTTCGTGGTAAATTTACACATAATAAAATTTAAATTAGATTTCCCCATATAGCAGCGAAACAAAACGTGCACTTAATTTAATCTGCCGTTTTGTTTTGTTCGGTCAGCTGTTTTCTCCTTTTTCGTTTCTCCTTCTTCGCTTTGCTTTGGTTACGGCATTGCCAACCACTAAAAAAGCGAATAGGGTTTTGGGACAAAGGACTGAACATAACCATTGACAGGTGTTCCCAACTATTTTCTGGCAGAGATATGGCCTCTGAAAATAGTTTGGGAGGTACACCAGAGAATCCTTTTCGGAGGAATTCAAAGATTTCGAGAACGCCTCCAAAAGGCAAAAATGAGGAGACCACCGCTGCAGGACCCATAAAAAGTTGTGAAATCATCGAGCAACAAAACAAATGCGGAAAATCTGAGCAAATGCAGAACGGTGAAGCTAGTAATATTTTTTGCGAACTGGGCACAAAAATCAAGGAGCTTGAAACGATGATGTCTGCTCAAAGGCATATTAATCAAGCCATGAGAGACCTTGTAAGCTGCATAACAAGCCTCTACGATAAGGCTGAAAATCCAGAGAAACCGTTAAAAAGAGTTATGGTAGGAAAAGCGTCGCAAGTATCCCCTATCCCCAGAGAAAAACATACGCCAAAGAGGGTACGAGAATTATCAGCCAGCGATAAAGCGCAGGTGTCATATAGTGAGGTCAGTAAGGTTGTACCGAATGACAGTTCTGTCGATAAGCCCGCATCCGAGAAATGGGTCGACGTGGTAAAGAAGAAAAAGCCGGTCGAAAAAAGAATTCGTACGAAACCAGACGCCATTATTATAACCAAAAAGGACGGAGGATCATATGTGGACATTCTCAAGAAAATTAAGTGCGATAGTGGCCTTGAGGAACTGGGCACAACCGTAAGGCACATTAAGAAAACGCTCAAAGGAGACCTGCTACTAGAATTAAAACCTCAAGCAGACAAGAAAGCCGACTCGTTCGAGAGCGTTCTAGAGGGAGTGATTGGAGAAATAGTTATAATACAGCAAAAAACACATAACGTCACTATAGTGTGCAAGGACCTGGACGAGATAACCACCTCCGAAGAAATTTGCGCCGCATTACAAAAAGAGTGTAGTTTTCAGAATATAGGGCCAGCAAATATCAAGAATATGCGGAAGACAAGAAACGGCACCCAAATAGCCCTTATATGCCTGCGGATTCAAGACGCTAAGACTGCCCTTAAAATAGGCAAAGTACAGATCGGGTGGTCGATCTGTCGCCTCCGGGAGTACTCGCCTGTCTCCCGTTGTTACAGATGTTTAAGTGGCAAAGCCGCAATATGGTCCTGCAATGGACAATCATTCACATCTTGCTGCAGAGAAGCAAAAAATGGTTTCACATGGGCGCAAATAGGAGGAATATATTTCGTAAGCTGTTATGCCCGCCCCAGCGCATCCATTAGAGAATTTGAAGACTTCCTCCTTGAATTATCTTTAGAAAGTAAATGCAAACCACCGATTATAGTGGCAGCGACTTCAATGCATGGTCTACTGCTTGGGGTAGCAGATGTTCAAACCATCGTGGGCGCCTGGCTTTAGAATTCCTGAGCCAAACCAATCTCACAATTATTAATAGTGGCACCAAAAATACCTATCAAAAAGGAACTAAAGGCTCCATAATAGACCTGATGTTCGCAAATGACGCACTTTGCAGACACATTAAGTGGGAGGTGTCAGACATGTTTACATATAGTGACCACATGGCAATCATTGCAGAAGATTCGTTCGCGCGGGCCCAGGTACCCTCATGTATTAACACTACTCGAAAAAGAAGCTGGAAGCAAGCAGATTTTGATACTGACGTTTTTGAGACAGCATGGAGTGCAGCAATAGCACAAGGCGAAGGCGGTGTCCTTTTAGTAACCGCATTGCGAAAAGAACTGGTGGCAGCATACGACACTACAATGCGAAGGACGAAAGGTCACAATAAGCGAAGACCTGTATACTGGTGGAATGAAGAAATTGCCACGCTGAGAAAGCTCTGTCACGCAGCTCGACGTCGCCTACAACGCAATCAAAGCGACGAAAACGAAAACCGTCTCAAAGAAGCTTTTAAAAGCCACAAAAAGCTCTTAAAGTCAGCTATAATCCGAAGCAAAAGAAACTGTTTTGAAAAAATCCGTGGAGAAGCGAATATAGACCCCTGGGGGACTGCTTATAAAATCTGTATGTCCAAATTCAAAAATAAGCGGCAGCAACCCAAATGCTCTCAGTTCATGAAGGAAGTCGTCGAGGCATTATTTCCGACGCACGAACCGATTACTAACGCTGAGCAACGAAACGAAGATGCCGAAACACCCCCACTGGTTACAGAAGAAGAACTACTGGCCATAGCCAAAAAAATCAAAAACAACAAAGCGCCTGGTATCGACGGAATACCAAACAGAGCTCTAAAGGTAGCCATAATTTTGAAGCCCACGCTTTTTGCAAAAATGTACAACGCATGCATAAAAGAAGGGATGTTCCCCGATCCCTGGACAGTCCAGCGTTTGGTTTTAATCCCAAAACCAAAAAAAACACCAGATGAACCTTCTTCGTATCGACCTCTGTGTATGCTCGACACAATGGGCAAAGTGTACGAAAACATAATAAGAAACCGCTTGGAGATTGCAATCCAGGAAGCCGGCGGACTATCAGAAAGGCAATACGGCTTCAGAAAACAGAGGTCTACTATAGAAAAAGGAAAATTTAGGAAAAAATTACTCTTATTATAGGAGAGTGCGTAATTACTTCACAACTACAGTTGAAGTATTTAGGGGTGATATTGGACTCTAAACTAAAAGTCAAACAACACTTAGCAAACATATCAAATAAAGCAAATAAGATTTATAACGCCTTATCAAGAATGATGGCAAATAGAGGCTGTGTGCGCTCCAGCCGCCGACTTTTAATCGCAAAAGCTATATGCTCAGTTATACTATATGCAGCTCCAGTATGGATACAGGCATTAAACATAAAAGCGTATGCCAAAACAATAAATGCGGTGCATAGACTCACAGCAATAAGGGTAACAAGTGCTTTCCGAACTATTTCCAGCGAAGCATCTGAAGTACTAGCTAGTATGCCACCAATAGGCATCCAAGGTGACAAGCTGACAAGATTATATGAGCTATCAGCGCCAGTTACAGAAACCCAAAAGAGAGAAGAGAGAAAGAAGAGCATAGCCTTATGCCAGCAACGGTGGCAAACCTCAACTAAAGGACGGTGGACCCACAGACTTATACCTGACATCCATACGTGGATAAGTAAACGACATGGGGACCTGGATTTCCACCTGACCCAAATATTAAGCGGACATGGGTGCTTCAGAGGCTACCTATACAAATTTCAAAATGACGTCTGTCCGTATTGTTCGATGTGTGCGGAGTCCATAGAAGATTCTGAACACGTGTTTTTCCATTGCCCTCGGTTTCGAAACATAAGGGAAAAGCTAGAAACTGCACTAGGTGGTAGCCTAACGGTGGAAAATTTGACCTCTGACAAGTGGATAGCTGTTCGCGAAGCGGCAACTTCCATCATGACTACATTAAGACAGTTACAGCAGAGTAGGCGTTAGTCCGTCCGGGTTATAGAGGAGACGTAAAATGTCTTGTCACTCCCATGAAGTAATACCTTATCTGGTGGTTCCGTGGGAGTGTCTTGAGTTGGGAGTAGGTTGAGTTTATCGGATTAAAGTTCCGCACTCCGATGCTTTCCCCTACATACAAAAAAAAAAACAAACAAAAAACAAAAAACACCAAACTGCAATACTAAACATTGATATGAGTTTTGAATGTGCATTAGACAACAGTGGAGAATATAGTACGATCCATATGTTGTCAACTTCGATATTCACTACTCTAAGTTGTATGGTCGTCTGATGAGCTACGACGATAGATTGGATATCCATCATTTCCAGTTTGCGATTCCGAAAGAAAAGCAAGTGCATAGTGTTTCGTGCATTTATACGTATTGTTAGACATACAACCCGAAGTGTCCACAAGGTCCATGAGCCATATTGGTTTTCATCCCTTCGTTTAATACTGGATCTTCCTCTACATCAGGAATTTCCGCAGAAATGATTTCATCAATTTGATCTGGTGGAACCAGTATCCACCATGCAAAGAAGAAGATCGTAACTGTTTTTTGAAAAGTCGTGCTGTGATAACGTGACGATCGCTTGCTGAATGACCCCGATCCATAATTCCACACGTATGTCATCGCATCCTGGGAGTAGTCGTTCATGTGGCTTGGCGTTAATGGCAAAAAGAACACCGACCGATATTAGCGGGCCTCTTCGTGGCTTCGTAACAAATTTCAATCTGTAATTGATCACTTCGTTTGAAACACACATAAAGTTTGCACTGAATAATTTTCAAAATATTTTTTTTAAATAAACGGAATAAAAGAGCAAGCGACCGAAATTGAACGATTCAAATAGTTTACAAATCAAAATATTGAAAAACAAAAGAAAAAAATTGTATGAAAAAAGCCAATTTTTGAAAATTTCCAATTTTTCGACTTTTTCTTATGAAAAGTTTTTTTTTTGTCTGAACCTTTCCAGATCCACAGCGAACAACTTCTGAAAATTTCATGAAGATTGGTTTCGCCGTTCTCGAGCCTTAGCGTTACTAACAAACAAACATTCATTTTTACTTACATACATACATATGTATGTATATACAAAATAAATAAGAACCTTCTCCTAACAATAACAAATACAACAAAAAAAGAATTAGTGAAATCGGTCCAGCCATTCACGCGTGATGCCGTGACAACGGAAAACGTTTCATTTTTATGTGCAATACAATATATATAGATATACTATATGTGGCAACACCATGATCTATTACTTTTAAAATGCAACCGTATGCTATCCTGATGTTGCCTTTAATCGTATCGTCGCTTTACACTTACATTCGTTTGAAAAGGCAAGGCATCAAACACTACAACTTTGAGTTTATGCTTTCTTCTGGAAAAACCCGTCAACGGGTAAGGATCACTACATTGTAAAAGCATTTAATTATCGCTACATTGTAAAAGCATTTAATTATCACTACATAGTAAAAGCATTTAATTATCACTACATTGTAAAATCCTTTAATTGGTGACCCTGACGACCATAGGTAATTCAGCGCCCAGATTAATCCGGTGTTCAGCGTACTCCAGTGCTCAACGCGATCGCGATCCTGTACCATCTTCCTTTTTCATCACGTGCACGTACAAAGGCGTGAACAGTGCAGCTTAGATCATCGATTTTCCGGTTTCCAGTGACATGATGAATGATAGGATGGCCGTTTCAGGTGGAAGCAGCGGTGTCGAGTATATTTCAACACAAAACGTTTCGCCCAGACTTCCGCTGCCCTCGATGTCAGAGGATAACATCGAGGCATATTTTTATTCGCTAGGTTTCTGGTTTGAAGCCTCGCGAGTTTTTGACGATTCAGTGAAATTTAACATTGTGTTAGCAAGTGTGCCTCCGGCAAAACTAATTGAAATGCGCAATATTATCGACGACACGCCTCTTACAGATAAATACGGGTATATTCGGCGGAAAATTATTGATATTTTCGCCGAAAGCCAGCAGCGCCGCCTCCAACGGGTTTTAAAGGAGCTACCGCTAGGCAATCGTAGACCCAGAGAGTTGTATCACGAGATGCGACGCACTGCTGGACCCGCACTCAGAGAGAGCATTCTGCACGATCTGTGGGTTAGTCGTTTACCGCCGTACGCCCAAGCGGCCATTATCGCGACAAACGCTCCTATCGGTGAGAAGATAAAAATCGCGGATTCCATCTCAGAGTGCTTAGAGATGAAAGTTGGTAACCAGATTTGCGAGGTTAGCACCGAACCGTCGTTTCCAGATGAGTGGTCGAATCTTCGAGCTGAAGTCGCTGCTTTAACAAAGCAGGTCAATCAATTCATGCGCAACAGCCGCACACAACAGCGCTCTAGATCTTCAAGTGCCTCACGCAGCAGAAGAGGCACGCTCAATGTACCGTGCTTGTGCTGGTACCATACGAAATTCGGGGCAAACGTCACAAAGTGTCGACAGCCGACAGCACACATTCGCCGCCTCAAAACGTCGAGTAGGTGGGCGGAGCTAATCCAGTATCAGGGCTCGGCAAATACCCTGATATACAAAGGAGCTATCGACTCTGCATCAACGATACATCAGCGAAAATGAAATTTCTCATAGACTCAGGTGCAGATGTCTCTGTCATACCCAAGTCAACAAAATTAGCTCATGCTCACTCATCATCAACACTCCTGTTCGCCGCGAATGGCTCCACCGTATCCAGTTATGGTGAAGTCATGCTTAAACTTAATCTTAACCTGCGGAGGGAATTCCTCTGGAATTTTATTGTCGCAGACGTATCGCAAGCCATTCTTGGTGCCGATTTTCTTGGGTACTATGGCTTGATTGTCGATTTGCAAGGCCAGCGTTTTGTCGATCGCACAACATCGCGTAAATCATCGTGTATAATAACGCAAGGCCAATTTTCGAAAATCTCAACAATCAACGCTTCGCAAAAATTCTCAGGTATTCTGAAGGAATTTTTAGAACTCACGTGTCCACCAGCGCCAGGCAGTCGAACAGACGCTTCCATAGTTCATCAAATCACTACCATCGGTCAACCTGTTTCTGCCAGGCCACGACGTCTATCACCGGAGAAGCTCGCCGCTGCACGCGCCGAGTTCGAATTACTAATCAACCTCGGCATTTGTCGCCCTTCAAAAAGCAGTTGGCGAGCCCGCTTCACCAAACGCTATCACCATTCCAGACCGCTATCCGCTACCATTTCTGCAAGATTTCTCAACGGTTTTAACAGGTAAGACAATCTTTTCTAAAATTGATCTGCAAAAATCCTTCCACCAGGTGCCAATACACCCTGATGACATCTGTAAAACAGCAATTACGACACCCTTCGGGTTATTTGAATTTACCCATATGACCTTCGGTTTGCGGAACGCCGCACAAACCTTCCAGCGACTAATCAATGAGGTGTTTAGAGGATTGGACTTCGCATTTACGTATTTAGACGACGTTTGTATCGCATCCAAATCAACTGAAGAGCACCAGGAACATCTCCGAATGGCGTTTCGTCGATTACAAAATTACAAATTAAAGATTAATGTTTCAAAATCACAGTTTGGCGTTACGGAATTGGAGTTCCTTGGTCATTCGATCACCAAGGATGGTATAAGCCCGCTCCGCAGCCGCGTCGAAGCGATAACACACTTTAAGCTACCTACTGTAGCAAAGGAGCTTAAACGCTTTCTCGCCACACTTAACTTCTACCGCATATTTTTGCCCAATGCGTTACAGCATCAAAGCTCTCTTTTTGCGATGGTGCCCGGCAACAAGAAAAACGATAATCGCAAGCTCATTTGGACAGAAGACGCCGTACGCCATTTTGAGGCCTGTAAAAACCAACTTGCGAACTACGCTGTTCTAGCACACCCTCTACCCAACGCAGAGCTGTCGCTTTGGATAGACGCATCCGACTTCGCAGCTGGGGCAGTTTTAAATCAAGTAGTCAACGGGGACCTCCAACCTCTTGGATTTTTTTCGCGCAAATTCTCTCCAGCGGAAACACGCTACAGTACCTACGATCGCGAACTCACCGCACTCTACTTGGCTATGCGCTACTTTCGTTACATGGTGGAAGGTCGACTCTGCCATGTGTATACCGACCACAAGCCGCTTACTTTCGCGTTTCGACAGCAGTTACACAAAGCATCAGATCGCCAAGTCAGACAGTTGGACTCCATTTCTCAAATCACAACTGATATTCGGCATGTTAAAGGGGAAGAGAATGTCGCAGCCGATCTACTTTCGCGGATACAGTCAATCACGGCTGCTACTATCAATTACGATGCACTTGCGGATGATCAACAAAAAGATAACGAATTGCAGTCATACTTATCCGGTAAAGTTCATCATTCACTAAAACTTAAAAGTTTTCCATTACCTTTCAGCATCAAGAAAGTGGTTTGTAATGTGTCTACAGGTCGATTTCGTCCCTTTGTAACTTCGAAATTTCGTCAAGTATTTCTGCAATCTACGCACAACCTATCACACCCGGGAACACGAGCCACCGTCAGGCTCATGGTGGAGCGATTTGTGTGGCCAGGAATTCAACGTGACAGCAGGGCTGATGCAAAAACTTTCTTACAATGTCAGCGAAACAAGGTCATCCGACATAATTCGAGTATTCTGCAACGTCGAAGCATGCCCAACCAACGTTTTGGACACTTGCACATCGACATCGTTGGACCGTTTCCACTGTCGGAGGGCAACAGGTACTGCCTAACTGTGATCGACCGCTTTACCCGATGGCCAGAGGCATTCCCTGTTCCGAACATGACAGCACCGATCGTGCTTTGCTAAACGGCTGGATCGCACGCTTTGGAGTGCCTTCGGATATTACGTCGGACCTCGGCCGACAATTTGAGAGCGCCCTGTTTCAGCAGCTACTCCAATGGCTCGGCGTGTCGCACTTGAGGACAACACCGTACCACCCACAAGGTAACGGACTTGTAGAACGGTGGCATCGAACACATAAATCTGCCATACTCTGTCACAAGGTAGACCAATGGACAACATATCTGCCGCTTATCCTACTAGGTCTTCGCTCTGCCTTCAAAGTCGACATTGGCTGTACGCCCGCAGAGCTGGTGTATGGTACACCGCTACGACTTCCTTCGGACTTCTTCATCGAGCAGCGTGGACCAGCCAACGAATCAGATACCGTGCGAGAGTTACGGCGCATTATGCAGGATATTCGCCCTGTAGACACAGCCTGGCACACTACAAAGACACCATTTGTTCACAGTGGCCTCAAGACATGCGAGCACGTCTTCATTCGAGATGATTCTGTTAAACCATCGTTGTCACCACCGTACCGAGGTCCATACAAGGTCGTCCAGCGCACACCGAAATATTTCATAGATGAGGTTAACGCAGGAAAAACCAAAGTTTCTGTTGACCGCTTGAAGCCAGCTTTCATCACACCTCCAACGACTCACTAGGAGGGGAGTACTGTGCCAACACCATGATCTATTACTTTTAAAATGCAACAGTATGCTATCCTGACGTTGCCTTTAATCGTATCGTCTCTTTACACTTACATTCGTTTGAAAAGGCAAGGCATCAAACACTACAACTTTGAGTTTATGCTTTCTTCTGGAAAAAACCGTCAACGAGTAAGGATTACTACATTGTAAAAGCATTTAATTATCACTACATTGTAAAATCCTTTATATATATAGATTTGTTGACCTGCATTATAGTTGGTTCGGTTTCTTCCTGAAAATATGATGTGGGTATGCCTGTGGTGCCAATAGGAGTTACATACACTAAAGTTACATATTTTCGTGTAGATTTTCTTTATTTTGATTGTTGGAATAAGTTGTATTTTTATGAAAAATTTTTGTTGGTAGGATAAAATCTGAGTAATTTAATTGATTTATATAAGGATTTTGTTTTGTAGTTGTGTTGCCAGCAAAGGTTTGGTGTAATTATTGGTTTTGTTTTGTAGATTTTCGTTGCTTTTGGCTGTTGTTGTTTTTGCTTTGATTATTTCTACTATGGCTATGTTCAGTGATTCTATTGGGTTTTCTTTTGTGGAGTAGTCTGGTGAAAAGTTGTTATTCACATAAGTTACTGCTTCCTTAATTGATGTTCGGTTTATTGTAGAATATTTAAGGATTTATTGCTTTTTTAGATTAGTTGGGTATTTTTTTATTTGTTGATCTATGCTGAGAATTACAGTTAATACATTTAATTTGAGTGGACTTTATTACCCCTGAGTGCTGGGGTAAGGTACATGTGACACAAACCGGAGTGTTGGTACACCTGATTTTTTTATGACCGACAACGTAACATATTCTGCATAACATAGGCTTAGGAATATAAGGTTCGATTTGAATCGTTTCGGAACCAATTTTTAGGTCTTTATGGAGCTGGTATAAGTGAAATGATAGAATATGCAAAGAATGTTTACATATCTATTAATTGTTATTTTTTTATTTTGTTAACTTCGATTACATTTTGATACTTAAGGGCAGTTATTATTTATTTTTCGGAAAGGTTTGTTAATGCTGGAGAAAATATCACACCTTTCACCGTATTAAGTTTTGTATGATATTCCAAGTAATTTCACATATATTAGATAGATTTTTTGTTTTTATGTCAGCGGTTTTTTTTTTGTTGTTAATGAGAACGAGTACGAGTAAATCGCCATCACGTGTAAATTTTGTTAGTTTTCTATTATTCTTACTAATGATACCGTTTAAGGCTTTTTTAAAAGAAAAAATTTTATATGTTTAGCGGTTTTTCATTATTTTTTTTTTTTGATGATTAAAAATTTTTGGGAGTGCATGTTTTTATTATTATAGAGATTTTCCGTAATTTAGGTTAAAGTAGGCAAAATTTTTGGGTTGTTTAAGTTTAAGTCTTTTTTAATGAGTTTTTCTTTTTGTGGCTGGGGGATCCATATCCTCCACCGGGAGGCGGGCCTTCGGCCGTAACTACGAGCAATAGTTCACAATAAGACGCTTGTAAAGTAGACGTTTGGAAGAAACAAGTTCTTCACAAAAATTCAGATTTTTCAAAATTTTTTATAAGCTGAATGCTTGCTTTTTTATTTTAACTTTGTTTTAAGTCTAGCAAAATGCAAACATACAAAATGTAAAGTGTACGAGTATCAGCACTTTTGTCTACACATTTTATATTTCTAACTTTCTACAAAGTTCTTTCCAAAGTAAACAAGCCTTTATCGATTGTCCAGTGAGAATTTCATGACATTTCATTGATTGGAAGTGAAGTTATTGCGTTTTAAGTGCGCAATGAGCGGTGCGAAAATGAGCTTCAAACAAAGAGCCAACATTAAATTTTGTTTTAAAATTGGTAAAACTTTTACCGAAACGTTTCAATTGATGAAACAAGTTTATGGCGATGACTGCTTATCCCGTAGCAGAGTGTGCGAGTGGTTTCAACGTTTTCAAAATGGTCGTGAGGACCAAAATGTCGATGAACATGTGGGCCACACAAAATCCGTGATCACAGGAAATTCCATCGAAACTGAGCCAATATTAAATTTTGTTTTAAAATTCGTAAAACTTTTACCGAAACGTTTCAATTGATAAAACAAGTTAATGGCGATGATTGCCTTTCCCGTTGCAGAGTGCACGAGTGATTTCAACGTTTTCAAAGTGGTCGTGTGGACATAAATAACGATCAACATGTGGGCCAATCAAAATCCGTGATCACCGAAAATTCCATCGAAACTGAGCCAACATTAAATTTTGTTTTAAAATTCGTAAAACTTTTACCGAAACGTTTCAATTGATATATATGAATATTTCATTATCAAAAATGTGGGGCTTTAGCCAAGTTACTGTGAAAGCAATAATTTTAAAATTACAATTAATGCTTCTTAAATACAGATCAGAAAGTTTTGTATTAAGACCTCTAACATTTTGATAATAAATGCTCAGCGAACTATTGTTAATCAGTTTTTTGTATCAATGGGTTTTCTTGGCATTCTAGTGACAACTACAGGGGGAAGGAACTCTTTCAATTATTGGAAAAAATTTTAAATTTTTGAATTGTATCAAACACATACGCATTTCGTATAAAGAGATTAAAAAATTAACGCTGCGTGCTTGTCCGAAATCTTTATGGCCAGATATATTATATGGTGAGAGTTAGAACACATCTTTGGAAGAAGAGTTTTCTCAGATAATTGAATTGCGTCAAGAATTGGGTGGAGAAGGCTTTGTCGATATAACTCAGGCAGATATCAATGAACTAATTAAAAAAAAAAATAAAAAATTTAATTGAATTGGTAAAAAATTGTGAGGAAAATAGTGTAGCATATGGCGTTGAATCTAACAACAAAATCAATGAACTCAATGTATTCTTTGCTAAATTTGTTCACGATTTCTACTAGGAATATAACTAGGAAACCATATTCAAAAAGGATCTATTAAAACAATGTGAAGAATTCTACAAAACAATATGAAGTAGTCTACAAAGATATGACTAATAAAAATAAGCAACATGAGCTACATTCAGAATATCTCTTCAAACTTTGACTAATGGCAATGCACCAATTGTAGACGCAGAATCTAATGAAATTATTTTATCTAGTGATGAGTCTGATATTATACGGTTTGGTAAAAAAAGACCATTGGTAAAAACTGATAGCGATTAAGTTTGCTTAAAAATAGGAAGGAGACGTATTTATAGGTACTTTTCCAAATTTTGTTTCATAAATAATAAGGTATATATATTTGTCAATGTTAGTGATTGTTTTTCTCCTATTTCGTTCGCTCTCAACAATTTTGTTGTTGTCAAAGGTCAATAGTGACTTTCTCTTAATAATTAAACTTATAATAAATCAGTGCAACCTAAAATATAGTAAAAGTTGTGTAATTTAAAAAAGTATTTTGCATTGTGAATCAATCATGGTCTCCGATCCTGGAGGTGGTGACCAAAACTACTTTGCAGTCCTGGGAGCGGAGCCATCACCCAAACGGAAAATACCAAGCCTCGATAATCCACATGACTTCCCACATTTAAAGAAAAACAACAAAACCCTGAATCTCTCCCCTTCCCCTTGTCCCAAATTCCTAATAATTAAAAACAAAGACAGGCAAGAGCGTTGGATTTCTAGGCTGACATTGTTGGGTTTCTAGGCTGACATTGTTGGTGGAGTTTACGCTAGTTCCAAGATAGACGAAATTATCTACAACTTCAAAGTTATGACTGTCAACAGTGACGTGAGTGCCAAGTCGCGAGTGCGACGTCTGTTTGTTTGATGACAGGAGATATTTCGTCTTGCCCTCGTTCACTGCCAGGTCCATTTGTTTTGCTTCCTTTTCCAGTCTGGAGAAAGCAGAACTAACGGCGCGATTGTTGAGACCGATGATAACAATATCATCGGCATACGCTAGCAGTTGTACACTCTTATAGAATATGGTAACTTCTCTATTTAGTTTTGCAGCTCGAACTATTTTCTCCAGAAGCAGGTTGAAAAAGTAGCACGATAGGGAATCGCCTTGTCTGAAACCTCGTTTGGTATAGAACGACTCGGAGAGGTCCTTCCCGATTCTGACGGAGCTTTTGGTATTGCTCAACGTAAGCTTACACAGCTGTATTAGTTTTGAGGGGATACCAAATTCAGACATCGCGGCATAAAGGCAGCTCCTTTTCGTGCTGTCGAAAGCAGCTTCGAAATCGACGAAGAGGTTGTGAGTGTCGATTCTCCTTTCATGGGTCTTTTTCAAGATTTGGCGCATGGTGAATATCTGGTCAGTTGTTGATTTACCAGGTCTAAAGCCACACTGATAAGGTCCAATCAGTTTGTTGACGGTGGGCTTCAATCTTTCACACAATACGATCGATAGAACCTTATATGCGATGTTAAGGAGGCTAATCCCACGTTCAACATGGTTGGCGCAGATTTTGGGGTCTCCTTTTTTATGGATTGGGCATAGCGCACTTAAATTCCCATCGTTGGGCTGCTTTCGCCAGACCATATTTTGCAAAGAAGCTGTTGCATGCTCCTTATCAGTTCTTCGCCGCCGTGTTTGAATAGGTCGGCCGGCAATCCGTCGGCCCCTGCCGCTTTGTTGTTCTTCAGGGGGGCAATTACTATTCGAACTTCTTCATGGTCGGGTAATAGGACGTCTGCTTCATCGTCATCGATTGGGGAATCGGGTTCGCCTTTTTCTGGTGTTGTGTGTTCACTGCCATTCAGCAGGCTGGAGAAGTGTTCCCTCCATAATTTAAATATGCTCTGGGCATCGGTGACTAGATCACCTCTGGAGGTTCTACAATAGTATGCTCCGGTCTTGAAACCTTCTGTAAGCCGCCGCATCTTTTCGTAGAATTTTCGAGCATTACCCCTGTCGGCCAGCTTATCAAGCTCTTCGTACTCACGCATTTCGGTCTCTTTCCTTTTCTGTCTGCAAATGCGTCTCCCTTTCTTCTTCACCCCACTTTCAGTGGCTTCTAATATTAAATCCACCACTACTTTCACAATAATTAACGCTTATATATCGCCAACCGACAATTTAACAGAAGCCGATTTATCAAATCTTATTAACACATCATCACATCTTATTTTACTTCTTGGCGACTTTAACGGGTGGAGTCCCCTATGGGGTTCCCCTTATTATAACAAAAGAAAATCATTTCCAACTTCATACAAAACAATAATCTAATACTACTTAACGACAAATCCCCTACTCACATTTCATCACGATCAACACTAACACACACTGATCTTAGCATCTGTAATCCGCCTCTCAATATTGCTGTCATTTGGAAGACCCCTGACCAACCTCATGGCATTGGTTATCTACCCATTCATATCATATCCCTATTTGGGCATAATCGGTGTCAGAATATGAACCTCAATAGGGGATACAACCTAAAATTTGCTGATTGGATATTATATCAAAAAACTATGGAGAAACTTTTAGCCGGCTTAACCTTCAACATTAACAATAGTAACCAGACAGCAGCAGCTATGCTAAGAAAAATAAAACAAGCTGCTCACTCACAAGTTAACAAGCCCAGGTTTTGCAAACGCTCAACTTACTGGTGGAATGAGCAACTTACTTCCCTCAGGCTTCATAAAGTGGATATATGGAAAATTACTAAGCGTAATCCCACAAATGAAAATGTCTTAAATTATAAAAAAGCCAATGCAAAATTTAAAAGAGAATATAAAATATCAAAATGGACCGCATTTATAGAATTTACGAGGGATATTAATTACCAAACCAGCTCCCAAATTCTTTGGAGCAAAATAAATATCATCCACGGAAATTTCCCTTCAAAAAATGTCATGTAATTAAAAACTCTGAAAATTTAAGCACTTCCACTCCAATAGAAATAGCACAGGTTTTTGCCAAAACCTGGCCAAACTATTCAAATCCCTTAATCCGCTTATTAAAAACCTTCCCCCCATTGGTAAAACTAAACTATGCGAACTATACAACATAATATTTACAAATAGCGTAGTTCCACAATTTTGGAAAACAAGTCTCACTATCCCCATACCAAAACCCAATAAACCAAAAAACTCCACTGAAGGTTATCGCCCAATTTCACTTATTTCATGTCTATAAAGTAATGGAAAAAATGTAGCAAGGAGATTAATGTGGTACCTCCTAAATCGACTTTCTAACCGACAGCATTTAAGCCTGGTCGCGATACAATTGATGCTCTTCTTACCTTAGATGAGGAAATATTGTATCAAACTGTCTCTCTAGTAAAAACCATTTTTCTATTATTTCGATTGACATGGAAAAAGCTTTCGACCGAGTTGGTCTCCATACTATCATAGCACAACTAACCACTTTGAAACTCGGTCCAAAAATAATTAACTATGTATGTTTATACGGCACTACCTTCTCAATCGAAAAATTCGCGTAAATGTTAATGGTGTTATAAGTGAGCAATGTCCAATTGAAAACGGTATTCCACAAGGCTCTCCTTTGTCCGTAACACTTTTTCTTACAGCCTTCGATCATTTAAGCCGTATAATAAATGAGCATAAATACTTTAAACATTTACTATACGCCGATGATCTTTATATTTTCAACATCGTGCGAGATTCAAATACTTTTACTAACCAAATTAACACTCTTTTTAACAATATCTTAAGCTGGTGTCATATCAGTGGTACTAAAGTCTCCACTAGTAAATCTAAACACCTACACATATGTAAGAAATGAAATTGTAATAATATCTCATTAAGCATCAACAACTGTAATATTATAGATGTAAATAAACTTAAAATCTTAGGCTTAATATTTAATCATAAGTACACATGTGTAGAGAAACACCGTACTCGTGTGCACAGTCAAACACTTATATATAATAATACAAAACTTTATTGTGAATATAAGAAAAATGTTACACTTATTCAACTTTACTGGATGTTCTCAAATATTTCGTTTATGTTGCTCACTCGCTGACGGTTGCTCGTTGACTGTGTCTTTGGTTGCTGCCACTTGCTTTATTTTATTTGACACTTGATGGGCAACAGAGTTGCCATCGCTTACAGTCGGCTTTCCTGACCCAATGTGGCGCCCTCGCCCATGGTGCTCTCATCTTCGTTGTCTATGTCGTCTATGTCGTCTGGATCATCTGGTGGTAACATGCACCAAGTTTTAAGTTGATCTGATGCAAATACGGCTTTGTAGTGACGTTGCGTTCGCTCGGCATGAGGTAAGTCTTCAATTACATAACGATCATTTGGCAGGACTTTGGTGATGATGAATGGTCCTCTGAATCGTGGTTCTAGTTTACGTGATGTACCGGAGCTTATTGGTTCGTTTGTAGTCAATACGAGATCACCTTCGTTGTACGTCTTCGGTTGATTATGCTTTGCGTCATATAGCTTCTTGGCTTGTGCTCTTACGTCGTTTATTCGTTGAGCTGTGTCGACTCGTAGTTGCTGTAGGTCGGTGTCGTTTATCAGGTCAACATCATCGTCTTGAAGTGCCTGGATAAGTTGATTCTGCAGGATGTCTCGAGGCACGTACCCATAAAGTAGTCGGAATGGTGTACAACCTGTGGTTTTATTCGGGATGGTATTAATGCTCCATTGTATTTGACGTAATTTGTCGTCCCATCGTCTTTCGTCATCAGTAGAAGGTAGTAGCATGGATAGGATGACGCGGTTTGCTCGTTCAGCGTGTCCGTTAGCGCGTGGCGTCCGCACTGCGTTGAGAATATGTTTGACGTTGTTTTCATCGCAAAACTTTTGGAACGCTTTTGAAGTGAAGGCCGTTCCTCGGTCGGATATGATACGTTCAGGCATTCCTAGATAGCTCGTGATCTCAAGCAATACCGGAATTACATGGCTTGTTGCGGTACTCTTGACTGCTCGTAGGATTGTGAATTTGGTAAATGAATCTACAATTACCAACACATGCTCGTTGCGTTTTGAACTTTTTGGGAACGGACCCAAATGATCAATGTGTATTGTCGTGAACGGTATCGGCTTAACGTTGTCGTAGTGATATCGACCCTCACGTCGTCCGCCAGGGGTTTTACTTAAAGCACAACCCACACATGAGTTGATGTAGCTCTTTACGTAATTGCGCATTCGAGGAAACCAGAAGAGATTGAGAATTCGTTTCATTGTTTTGTCAACGCTCATATGACCTGCCTTATCGTGGCATTCGTACAGTATTTGGAACCTTAATTGCTTTGGAACAACCCATAGTAGTTTGTTGTCGTGTTTCCGATATAGGCGTCCCAGTTCAACAACGTAGTCGGGATATTCTGGCTTCACCTCATTCTGTATTTCGTTAACGATGTTTCTTATTTTCTCGTCTTGTAGCTGAACACTAAACAACCAATCTGCCTGGTCGATAATCATCTTGGAAATTTTGAGATCAGCGGCATCTATTTCGTGTGCATCTTCATAGGGTGCACGGCTCAACGCATCGACATGGGCCATACGAGCTCCTGGTCGATGTTGAATTTCAATGTCGAATTCTTGGAATCTCAACCACCATCGGGCAATGCGTGGTATAAGCTCTCGCTTCTCCATCGTTGTTCGTAAAGCGTTGAAATCGGTAATAACTTTGATCTTCTTTCCGTATACGTAGTATTTGAATCTTTCCAATGATTCCACAATCGCTAATGCTTCGAGTTCATAGCTATGGAAACGTTTTTCGTTGTCTGTAGTAGAGCGACTAAAATATGAGATCGGGTGCAGTTGTCCATTCTCGACTTGCAACAAACGCTTGCAAGGCCGATAGAGCTTGCGTCTGTATGTAGTTCGTGTTCGGCTTCGATGCGGTAGTTGACCATGGTTGGTTTCGATGATAATGCGGTTTTGAGTTCGTTGAATGCTGACTCTTGCTGTAGTCCCCATGCGAATGCGGTGTTGTTGCGTAGCAATTTGCGTAATGGTTCAGAAATAATGGAATAACCAGCGACGAATTTTCGGAAGTAGCCACTGAGACCTAAGAATTTTCGTACTTCAGTGACATTTCTCGGCTGTGGAAAATTTACGATAGCGTTGGTTTTGACGTTGCCCGGACTGATGCCTTCAGGAGTTAGCTGATGTCCCAAAAACGTTATTGTTTGCGTGAACAACTCACATTTGTTAACGTTCAATGTGAGTCCACAGGTACGTAGTACTTGGAGTATACGAGAAAGCTTTGTATACATTTCGTCGAAATAATTGCTGCCGATTAGGATGTCATCCATATAATGCAGCATGTCGCCCGTCTCCACCCGTCTTTGGATTTCTGTCATGAGTCTATTAAACACAGCTGGTGCATTCTTTAAACCAAACGGCATGCGTTTGAACTCATATAGACCGTCCGTCGTGATAAAAGCGGTGTATTTCCTACTATCGGGTGCCATTTTGATCTGATAGTACCCACTATTCAAATCGAGTGACGAAAAGTATCGGAAACGTTTCGCTTCGTGTAGCCGTTCTTCAATATTCGGGACTGGAAAATTCTCTTTCTTTGTTACCTTATTAATTCGTCGATAATCGATACATAACCGATCACTTCCATTCTGCTTTTTGACTAAGACCACGGGACTTGCGTATTCGGATGTCGATTTCGTGATAATATCACGCTCAAGCAACTCCTCAACCATCCTGTTGACAATATCACGCTTCGGTTCTGGGATACGATAAGGCGCTTGAAATATGGTGCGATTGCTCTCAAGTTCGATGCTAGCTTGAACTACGTCAGTTTTGCCAATATCTTTCAGCCCACTGGAGAAAACATCGGCATAGCTTGCCAGAAGACTTTGTATCTTATTTTGTGCTTCATTGCTGAAATTGGACATTAATTTGGAAAAATTGCTCTCAGTTATTACCGTTGTCTGTACTGCTCGTCTGCTTCCGAATATTGTGCGACCATTTTCAATTGTCAGCGTAGTGTTTGCATTGATGATAACATCTTGACCTATTAAAACGTCTTGTTCTAGTAACTCGTCATCAGCGATGTAGGCTTGCGTCTCGATGTTGATTCCGTCGATGGTGATGTCTATGGTAATAGCCTCCGTGAACGTACGCACCCCTCCGCAAATGCCTTTTACTTGTAAGCAGCATTTTACGGCTTTATCGTCGATGCGCTTGGCTACTGACCTACGAATGATGCTGCATTGGCTGCCCGTGTCGATGAATGCGATATACGGTTGCGCTTTTATGTAAACTAACTTCTTGAAACATTCGTCAAGGTTGATTGCACCAAGTCGTCGTAACGTTACTGTCGTCTTCTCACAATTTCCTCCGTTTGGATGAACTTTGTTACATGTTGTACAGCGATGTCCTTTCTGCGGCAATGGACATTTGTTGGCGAAATGTCCAGGTACGTTGCAATTGTAGCATTTCAATTGTACTTTAAATTCACCATTTTGTTTCGTTGACTCAGCATATTTTTCGTTATTGTTGTCTCGCTTACTTGGTTGATGTACTTGTGGCTCACTTAGCCCTCCGCGATTAATGAAATAGTCCTCGATGGCGTCTCTCATCTGCTTCATTGTTGTAAACTTCATTGCTGCAATGCTTTGTTGGAGTTCTCTATGTTTTAACCCAGCTCTTGCATAACGTATAATGGCTGCCTCACTCAGTTTGTAACGTATACCTAGTGCCGCCACTCGAAAACAATATTCTTTTACGATTTCTTTTGGCTTCCTCGTTGCATTGGCCATCACGAAATGAATTTCTGCCTCGTCTCGATCTGAACCAAATTCGTGTCGTAACGCATCAGCAAAATTTTCCCAAGTTGTGTGTAATGTGGGTGATGCATCCAACCACATACGTGCAACTCCTTTTAAACGTGTGTAAATAGCTAACAATAAAAATTTCTCGTCCCATCTATATGCTTCCACTACTCGATCGACTCTATCAATAAATTGCTCTACCGTTATGCTTGCGTTATTCGTTGGATCAAATTCCGGCAGGGTATTTGCAATTTATTTAACTGACGCGTGTCGCATATTCCCGTTCGTTGAAATATTCCCGTTCGCAGAAATATCACCGTTGCTTTGAATGCGTGTTGTAACGTTGTTGTTAGTTGCCACCGTGCTGTCGTCGTTCGTTGAAATAGCGTCAGTGGCGTGACTCTGAACGCCTGCGCCGCCGTTGACTGCGACTGCGCTATCGTTGTTATTTGCGTTTTGTACCGTTTGTACCTCTTTCATGCTAACTGTACCAGTCCCGTTGTTTTGCGCTTGTAGCAGCTGCGCCATCATCTCGCGTAACTGCTTCATCTCCTGCTGCAGTTGTGCCACCGTTGACATCTCGGATGACTCCTCCGTAACGTTGATCTCTTGGATGTCCACCTCGTCGGACTCCTCATATGCGCTAAGACGTTGCAACAACTGGTCTCGCGTGCCAGTCGTCGCTAATTGCCTTTCCCGTAGCAACCTCTTCAGTTGTTCCACCTTCAGATCACTGATCTTCACCATCGTATCGTTTTTACGTATCGTGTATATATATCTGCCGGTGCCTATAGCCCTTCACCAACGCACATACATATACTTACTATGTTTGTAGACGTGTATGGGTTTATCATCCCACTTCTGAACTGTAGAGAAACACCGTACTCGTGTGCACAGTCAAACACTTATATATAATAATACAAAACTTTATTGTGAATATAAGAAAAATGTTACACTTATTCAACTTTACTGGATGTTCTCAAATATTTCGTTTATGTTGCTCACTCGCTGACGGTTGCTCGTTGACTGTGTCTTTGGTTGCTGCCACTTGCTTTATTTTATTTGACACTTGATGGGCAACAGAGTTGCCATTGCTTACACATGGAATGATCACATAACACAATTATGTTCATTACTTCATAATAGATTAAACGTGATCAAGTGCCTCAGCAATACAAAACTAGAAAGCAACTCCAACACTCTCACTCACATAGTTAAATCAATAATTCTGTTAAACATTGATTATGGGTTCCCTATATTCAGCAAAACATCAAAAAGAAACTGGTCAAAGATGGCGTCAGCATATCACAGAGCTTTCCGTACTACCCCTATAACAAATATTCTAGCCGAAGCCGGGTTACCCACCTCAGAAAACAGATTGCTTTACATCACCAGAAGCATGATTACGAAATTGATCAACGCCGAAGGCTCTCCTGTTAAAGCCGCACTAACAAACAAGCTTCGCCGGTGATTAAGCCAGTAACCAGTACAGGTAGATGATATAATAAAAATATCCGTATCACTACAGGTTTTAATAACAATGTAATTTATTGTGCAAGTCTTTAAATTGTATAATGTTTATTTAAAGTTAAATGATACGTTAAACGCTTTAAAAATTGAATGTTCCTATTATTTGATCGGGGGGTCACAATACTAACTGCCGAGCGCGGGATTGTGTTCGAAAACGAAAAAATATAAAACGAATGATGGCGTCGACGCGGCGCAGTATAGCATGGAATCTCTTGTAGACGAATGTTGATGGTCGAATCGTGTGACGAACGTTGAAGATGCAGATAGATCGCTGCTGTTGTTGTTCAAGATGGAGTGCGCGGAACGGGTGTCGAAATACGGATGTTGATGTGCGCAGTGTGTCGAACGAATTGAATCAGCTTCCCCGTTGTCCATTGCTTTTGTTGGTTGGGTTGGTGCGAGTGTGTGTGTTATATTGTAGTGGCATCCTGTGGTGAATTGCGCTGTTTCATTAGGATGGACCAGTTTTACCGAGCAGAAGGGGTAGATGCTTAACTCATTTAAACAGCCGGAAAAGAAAAACCAGGAAAACCTCAGCCTTACAAACGCTGATCCATGCTGCAAAGGAAATTAATGTTCTTTTAAATAATCCAGTGATCCCAAGCCTTCGTGCTCCTTAAAAAGTCTTATGAAAACGTGCGTTATTCTGGATTTGACTAAATTTAAAAAAGAAATTACACCACCAAACGTTTACTTAAAATACTTCTCACAAATAATAAGTTCTCACAAAAATTGGGATACACTCTACACAAATGGATCAAAGGATTATAATAATGTGGCCTTCAGTGTCGTTAAGGATAACTCCGTAATCATATCAGCTATACTGTCTCCTTTTGCCTCAATTTTCACGGCAGAAGCAACAGCCATCCTGCACGCTTGCCTAATACTAAAAAAGAGTAGACGTAAGTATTTCATCTTCAGTGATTCTTTATCGTCGCACCAAGCCATACTAAACGTCAATTACGCTGATCCAACAGTTTCTCAAATTAGAGATATCCTCATCAAAAATATTAGTAAAATTAAGTTATCATGGATACCCAGCCACATTGGTATACAAGGCAATACTCTAGCCGACTCTCAAGCCAAACATGCCACAAGAGCTAGCTTAAAACTTATAAATACCAACAATAAAAAAGACATAAAAAATTTTGCTAAAAAGTCCTATCGTGAAACCGAAAATGAATACCGGAGCCAATACTCCCACTATTATAAAACAGTAAATCCTCCACGAAGATCGCCTCTTTTCCCTACAACCATATCCAGAAGACATTGCATTGTATATACTCGCTTTCGGTTGGGTCACACCAAACTAACATATAAACATATATTGGAAAACTCCCAAACACTAGTTTGCCCATATTGTAATACCGAGAATCTCACAACTCAACATTTAATACAAAACTGCACATCAGTGGAACACAACCGTCTCAACAGAAACTTAACAGAATTACTAACGTAACACATACTAACATAAAACAGTTTATTAAATTTATATAATAAAATAATTTAAATGTACACTAGGGAGGATGGAGTCATGTGTAGAAGTTCACACAAGTGAGGAAAGTTCTCTGATCGCCATTCACTTGGGAGTGGCCAGAAACGATTATTTTACATATGACTCAAGCAGCACACGACTTCCGGTCTCTGACCAAGTATCCTCTGGGTAGCCTAAGAACATCCGTTTGAAGGCGAGCTAAAGTGAGAAGGCGAAATATCCCCTACTTAGGGTTGTGCGCTGGGTTTGGGACCCACCACGTAAAAAAACACCCCCAATGAAAAAGCAAACACAGCCTCGGATGAGAGACCCCCCTTTTGATGACGACCATGGCAAACGAAATAAGGACTATGATATGAGGGCATGCACCTGGAATGTCCGGTCCTTTACTTGGGAAGGTGCCGCTGCCCAGCTGGTTGATGTCCTCGTAAACATAAAGGCTGACATCACCGCCGTCCAAGAAATGCGATGGACGGGACAAGGACAAAGACGAGTTGGTCCTTGTGGCATTTACTACAGTAGCCATATAAAGGGGCGCAAGTTAGGTGTGGGATTCGTGGTGGGAGAGAGACTCCGTCGCAGAGTACTATCATTCACTCCGGTGAATGAACGTCTAGCCAGAATCCGCATCAAAGCGAGGTTCTTCAACATATCGCTGATTTGCGCCCACGCCCCGACGGAAGAGAAGGACGATGTGACCAAAGATGACTTTTATGAGCGCTTGGAGCTCGCTTATGAGAGATGCCCCCGCCACGATGTCGTGCTTGGCGACTTCAACGCCAGGGTGGGCAAAGAAGGTATCTTTGGCACTACGGTCGGTAAATTCAGCCTCCACGAGGAAACATCCCCAAATGGGTTGAGGCTGATCGACTTCGCCGGGGCCCGAAATATGATTATCTGTAGTACTAGATTCCAGCATAAGAAGACTCATCAAGCTACCTGGCTGTCTCCGGATCGAAAAACCACCAACCAGATCGATGATGTTGTGATAGACGGAAGACACGTCTCCAGTGTTTTAGATGTGCGTGCGCTCCGAGGTCCTAACATCGACTCGGACCACTATCTTGTTGCAGCTTAGATTTGCACCCGCCTCTGTGCAGCAAAAAACGCACGCCAACAAACACAAGGAAGGTTCGACGTCGAGAAGCTTCAATCACAACAGACAGCCGAAAGATTTTCTACTCGGCTTGCACTCCTGCTCTCTGAGAGCACTCGTCAACAATTCGGTATAAGGGAACTGTGGGACGGCATTTCAAACTCTTTACGTACAGCTGCAACCGAAACCATTGGTTTTCGGAAAGTGCAAAAGAACAGCTGGTACGACGAGGAGTGCCGTGTCGCAGCGGAGAGAAAACCAGCTGCCTACCTCGCAACGTTACGATCGACCACAACACGTGCGGGATGGGATAGATACCGAGAGTTGGAGAGGGAAGCGAGACGCATTTGCAGACAGAAGACGAAAGAGGCCGAAATGCGTGAGTACGAAGAACTTGATAAGCTGGCCGACAGGGGTAATGCTCGAAAATTCTACGAAAAGATGCGGCGGCTTACAGAAGGTTACAAGACCGGAGCAAACTCATGTAAACCCCCCAAGGCGATCTAGTCACCGATGCCCAGACCATACTTAAATTATGGAGGGAACACTTCTCCAGCCTGCTGAATGGCAGTGAACACACAACACCAGAAAAAGGCGAACCCGATTCCCCAATCGATGACGATGAAGCAGACGTCCTATTACCCGACCATGAAGAAGTTCGAATAGTAATTGCCCCCCTGAAGAACAACAAAGCGGCAGGGGCCGACGGATTGCCGGCCGATCTATTCAAACACGGCGGCGAAGAACTGATAAGGAGCATGCAACAGCTTCTTTGCAAAATATGGTCTGGCGAAAGCAGCCCAACGATGGGAATTTAAGTGCGCTATGCCCAATCCATAAAAAAGGAGACCCCGAAATCTGCGCCAACCATGTTGAACGTGGGATTAGCCTCCTTAACATCGCATATAAGGTTCTATCGATCGTATTGTGTGAAAGATTGAAGCCCACCGTCAACAAACTGATTGGACCTTATCAGTGTGGCTTTAGACCTGGCAAATCAACAACCGACCAGATATTCACCATGCGACAAATCTTGGAAAAGACTCGTGAAAGGAGAATCGACACTCACCACCTATTCGTCGATTTCAAAGCTGCTTTCGACAGCACGAAAAGGAGCTGCCTTTATGCCGCGATGTCTGAATTTGGTATCCTAGCAAAACTAATACGGCTGTGTAAACTGACGTTGAGCAACACGAAAAGCTCCGTCAGGATCGGGAAGGACCTCTCCGAGTCGTTCTATACCAAACGAGGTTTCAGACAAGGCGATTCCCTATCGTGCTACTTTTTCAACCTGCTTCTGGAGAAAATAGTTCGAGCTGCAAAACTAAATAGAGAAGTTACCATATTCTATAAGAGTGTACAACTGCTGGCGTATGCCGATGATATTGTTATCATCGGTCTCAACAATCGCGCCGTTAGTTCTGCTTTCTCCAGACTGGAAAAGGAAGCAAAACAAATGGACCTGGCAGTGAACGAGGGCAAGACGAAATATCTCCTGTCATAAAACAAACAGTCGCCGCACTCGCGACTTGGCACTCACGTCACTGTTGACAGTCATAACTATGAAGTTGTAGATAATTTCGTCTATCTTGGAACCAGCGTAAACACCAGCAACAATATCAGCTTAGAAATCCAACGCAATATAACTTTTGCCAACAGGTGCTTCTTCGGACTGAATAGGCAATTGAGAAGCAAAGTCCTCTCTCGACGAACAAAAACCAAGCTCTATAAGTCACTCATAATTCCCGTCCTGCTATATGGTGCAGAGGCTTGGACGATGACAACATCTGATGAGTCGACGTTGCGAGTTTTCGAAAGAAAAGTTCTGCGAAAGATTTATGTTCCTTTGCGCGTTGGCCACGGCGAATATCGCATTCGATGGAACGATGAGCTGTACGAGATATACGACGACATTGACATAGTTCAGCGAATTAAAAGACAGCGGCTACGCTGGCTAGGTCATGTTGTCCCAATGGACGAAAACACTCCAGCTCTGAAAGTATTCGACGCTGTACTCGCCGGGGGAAGCAGAGGAAGAGGAAGACCTCCACTCCGTTGGAAGGACCAAGTGGAGAAAGACCTGGCTTGGCTTGGAATATCCAATTGGCGCCACGTAGCGAAGAGAAGAAACGACTGGCGCGCTGTTGTTGACTCGGCTATAATCGCGTAAGCGGTGTCTACGCCAATTAAGAAGAAGAAGTACACTAGATATCTATTTTGAAGTGTGATACTCCAAAATAACTAAACCATTGTACAAGTATATTAGTTTATAAATATTTAATATTAAGAAGCTGAATTTTTAGAATGTTAAGGTGTAATTGTATTATCCTTTTCAATAAAATAATAATAATTATTATATTGTTAATGGAATATATTTTTATTTTACCTCTTTTTATGTTTTCTTTTATTATTTCGATGATACTTTTATGTCTTATTTACAGTACAAAGCCATATTTTGTGTTCAATAAATATTTTAAAGAGCTTATCTGTAGTCGAATTTGCTTTACATGGGTTTTCCCATATAAAAATGATTGAATCGATTTACGCGGTTTTCTCAGGAACGTATCCGAGGTACAGGTGTAAACAAATAAAGCAGAAATTAACATAACGAGATAAAACTTGAATCATGTCTTTCAAGTATATCACCTTATGAGCAAAAAGTGTCTAATCGAACCCAAACTGTTTAATCCTAAGCACTGAATATGGGAACTCCAGTACCTATAGTTGACTTTTTACCGAAAATATCGGTCAATGTGTAAGACATATGACATAACTTAAATTTGAAGCGAATCCTTTCCTAACATTAGTATACCTGTTTGTTAAAAATGGGTTCAATAGGGTCAATACCTCCGGGTGGCTTTATACGGCACATATCGGTCAAAACGTTAGATATCGCAATAAAATTAAAAGAACGTTATCTTTGAGTTTAAAATGAAAAAAATCCTATGTAAACTTGCCCTAAAACTAACTATAACTAACAATCCTTATGTACCTTAAAAGTTGAAAGAGTATGAAATGATCAGTTATACCCGATCTAAACCCTTCCTTACTTGCTCTGCAAAGGTTTTTCCTTTATCAGTTGACGTATTTGTGGAGCTATTTCTCTCTTCAAATTTTGCTTTGGGGATTTCTCTCCGTTCTGATTTTCTGATATGATCCCAGCGGGATATGGTAGACATTGGTAAGTGAGCAAGGTAAACGATGCAGCATGATTGTATCGCTTACCCCGACCGATGAAAATTAGCTTTCGCTTACCATAGGGACGAAGAATTCTTAGTTGCCATAGTAAACGAAGAATTCTTCGATGCCATAGTTAACGAAGATTTCTTTGATGCAACAGTTAACGATGAATTCTTCGATACCACAGTTAACGAAGAATTCTTCGATGCCATAGTTCACGAAGAATTCTTTGATGCCAAGGTCAATAGGAAAAATTGCATATTCGTATGAAAATAAGTATTATGTGTACAAAAACTCACCTTATAGGCCACTCACACTTTTTGTTAAAAAGAAAAATGCACTAGATTCAATACAATCTTTATAAAGGTTTTATTTTATGCGAAATGCACTTAAAAATTGTTATAACAAAATGTGTTTAACTGAACTGAATTATTACAAATTGAAATAGTTTAAAAACGTTAAAATTCATATTATATATGTATGTATATATAAAATATTCAAAGGTTGAAAAGCAGGTTTTAGAAAACGTTAAATATACATATATAGAGACGGGTAACTAGCGGAAAGATCCGGGATGCTGCCAAAGCGGAGATGTTGGTCGCTACTCATTTAGTCATTATGGTTTTCTTTTATTTTTGTGGCTGAGTCTCTTTTCGTTTTTTTCCCAAGCAGCGAGACTTGAAGAAACGGCCTTTGGCGAGCTTGATACTTTTTTGAATTTGGTGAATATACTCCGATTCGGTGAAGCCTTCAACTTTCACACATTCTACAAAAAGAGTATGTTTATAAATTTGAAGCTATATCCTTCAATATTAAAAACAGGAAAAACTTACCAAATAGTAACCAATTTTTTGCTTGATGATTTGACGAAATAATGAAACAATTTACTTATAAATTTTATTCCATCAATTTTTATTTGTCGTTTTTCACGTACTTACTTGACTTGTAAATATGAACACAGTAGAATTTAGCCGCATAGCTTACTTTTATGCATTACCTGGTATCGAAGAATTCTACATAGAATTTTCTTCGAAGCATTCTTCAAAGAAAAATCTAAGCGGCGAACCATTATTCTGCATAGCTTACTTTTATGCATTATCTGGTATCGAAGAATTGTACATAGAATTTTCTTCGAAGCATTCTTCAAAGAAAAATGTAAGCAGTGAGCCATTATCCCGCTGGGTATATGATGTAAGTTAGAAGAATGCAATAGTTACACAGTGGTATAAATAAATGAATTTATACGCATACTTGGAGTCATAAATGAATATGTATCTGCCACAAAACACTGGATGTCATTGAAACAAATTATTATATTTTTTTATGAGGGTTATATTTGTGTACCAACAACATATTTTATACTATTGCAACTTTAAAGAATCGAAGCCTTGGAAATTCCTTCATGTACTGGCAAAAATTTAATAATAATAAATGAATTGTAGTAAGAAGCTAAATTTAATATTTTGTTTTAATGTGGAAAACGTTCACCAAGGGATCGGAATTCTTTATGTTTGGGATAAGGGATAGGGATAAGATTATTCCACATTAATTCAACTCTAAACCATATAGGTTTTAAGAAAATTTGTTCATATAATTTCACTAATATATCATACTTTTTGACCAACCTGAACGCTCGTTAGATAGAGAGACGGTAGTTATGTATTTTATAAGGTATATTGGGGCCAGAGAAACGGAAGGGCTGTTTGCATTATTTTTAATACTGCTTACGTGTACTTGAAAGACATACCATATTGGTCATAATACTTGTTAGTAAAATTAAAGTCATTATTACTTGGTACCCAAATAGATATCATTTTTAAATATCAATCGCCTGTTTTGACAGATCAAGCTTGAGTCATGCCAAGAAATCTTGTTATTTTTGTTCAGTGTTATTCGGTACTTCATCAAGACTTACGTTTATAAATCATTTAACTTTATTACGAAAATTAACTTTCTGTAAAGAATGTGTTTTGCGTGCTTCGCTCAACTTATTGTCAACATTGGATAATATTTGACCGAATAGACCACGTCCAGCACGCAGTGAAAGAAATATAGCAGCCGTACCTGAGTGTACACTCGCTCGTGAGGAGTCGATTCAGCGCCGTTCGCAGCAACTTGGACTGTCGTATTGAACGACTTGGCGCAATTCACGTCGTGATCTTAAACTGAAAGCGCACAAAACCCAGTTTGTTAAGAACTGGTCCCGCTTGAGTTTCTCAAGTGACATCGCTTCGCTCTATGGGCTCTGGAAAAGTTCCAAGAAGATCCGACGCTTTCGGGCCAACATCGAGTCAACGAAAATTGGACTCATCAATTGACTATCTGAGACGTAACCGCGGCCAACATTTGAAAGAGATAATCTTCAAAGAATAAATGCCAAAGAATGTTCTTTCGAAAGATAATAAACATTCAGCATTACATTTGAAGTTTCAGTTTTTTTCTTTAAAAAGTAGGGAACTTCGAATCGGATCACACTTTATATAGTATATGGGAGTGGGGGTAATTTGTATATAAAGCCAATGGAAGTTTAAAATTTTTATATTGGATATATCGATTCTAAAGGATGTACTAAGCTGATTTTATTAGTTCTTGGCTATAGCACATATTATTATCATGCCCCATACTAACACTGAACGTCTTGAGTTTCTTTAAGGTAGACTTATACCATCCCATGTAAATTCAGTTGCATGTTCAAAAATTCTGATTTTCACCCCATTTTTGGCACAACGATTAGTAAAACACTCTCAATGATTTCCGCTAAGATAACTCACATATTGGGACTAGGCTTCACATATTTGGTACTTGGAGTCTTGAACAATTATTTTTTCGATTTGCACAATTCTTTCTCTTGAGGTAGCACACATCAAACTAACTATTCGTGCAACTCTACCAATGGTAGGCACCGTGTCGTGGTGCTTAAGCCGCAAGATATACTCGGCACCCTTCACCGATATGAGTGGAGTTGCATTGCACTGCTCAGTCAAGATGTCGGGTGTCGCATGCGTGCGGCAACCAAGAACTAACACCTCCTAATCCAGAGCGTTATGTGACCATTGGATGATTTGCAGCCAGGAGGTAAATTCGTCTGTATTCTAAAAGAGCCCTCTTAACACCGGGTCGAATTGGAAAGTAACGGTGGTTTTACCTAGTCAAGGGGCTCTATTGCGGCAGACCTTTGAGTTACTCTTCATTTGCATAGTGAGCCACAAGGGTCGTAATGATGAATACCGCATTTCCAGGAGGGAAGAACTCCTGAGGAAGCCGTAACGGAGTAGCGGAGCGGAGTTTGAAACCGCGGACCAGTCAATGCTCCAAACGGTAGGACTGGAAGCGTAAAGACGCCGTCTCCGACGTCAAAGGCAGCCAAACGCAAAGGTAGCCAAATCACGCCACAGAAGCCACCAAACTACAAAGAGGAAACTATCCCAGGCTGCAACTTCGGAGGCCACATTGGAAGTCCCAGTGGTGGAGCAAGCCGTTGTAGAGGGGCTACTGGAGGGCCTTCAGAACTTGGATGGCAATACACAAATGTAGAGGTTGCCGAGGTGAATCTGCATCTCGCGGCGTCAGCATCCACTGTCATCGCCAGCAGGTTCTCGTCGAATAGCCTGCGCATCATGCTAATAAAGGAGCCATGGGTCAACAGATAAGAGGTTAGGGGCCTCAACTTGGACTGCAATAAAATAATCTTGGATCTCTCTATCGGGAGACCCCGAGTATGTACAGTCGTTAGGAAAAATATTGATTACTTCTGTATTTCAGAATTCCTAGCACAGGACCTGTTCGCTGTGCAGGACAGGGATAACGAAGGTGCGGACTTCGTGCTGCCCCTGCCTAATTTCCAGGAGACACGCATACTGCGCCCCCAAAGGCTGTGAAGGGCCTGGTGGAGTACTGCAGGAAGAACAGACTGCAAACGTATACGTCACTGAATGGGGTAGTACGAATTGCAATTCATGAGCTGAGTCTCTCTTTGAATTTGTTACTAGTAAAAATTTAACCCTGACTAACGAACTCATGTCGGGACAGATCTCACATTGGAGGATGTCATCAGAACCTTCATTGTCAGATGACAGGATTTTGAGGTTCGGGCTAAAGGTAGAGGTCATGCAAATCCCCCCACATAGCGGGATACGTTAGAGTTAAATCTTAAGGGGTCGTGAGAGCTAAACAGAGGTGCAACGGCCCTGAGACTGGAGAGCAGGATATTAGGTCCGCAAAGCAGGATAATTTGAGGAATTTCTGTAAAAGCATCTCTTGAATACGAGAGGCAGCAAGACTGCACAAGGCTCTGGCTGAAGAGAAGACGGACACTGATGTAGCGATTAAAAAATGGGTTTGTTGTTTATTTATCGCACCCTTAGTAGTTTTTAACAAAACCGTTACATTGATAGTGGGTGGGATTATCATCTGACTTTAACTATTTTCACACATTACCCAAAGACGTATCACATACTGCAGATACATCAGCTACATCTAGTTATGAACGTACCTGCCTTAAAACATAAACGCTAAAATATTTAAAATTTATTTAAACTATTGCACATAATTATAAATATGTATATGTACACATTAGGGCGGGTCGATTTAAAAATCGCTCATTGCTCTGTGAAAATCATATTCTAGGGATCAAAATAAGGAACTTTGCCAAAGCAACCATACCTCTAAAACGAATTTTGATGTCCCCCAATTTGGGTCGAACTTTTGGGTAGGGGCAAATTTTGAAAAATTCCACTTTGACCCATTTAGAGTGCTCCAATCGAGTCCAAATGTATGACCGACGCCCACTAACTTTGGACGGCCGATCCACCCTTGCCAGTGGCACACCCCCTGGAACTCCCCTGGGCCTTTTTTTTTGGCCTTTACATGAAAAAATCAGCTAAATGGCTATGTTTTTTCTTTATTTTTATTTATTTATTTATAATAATATCTATTTTTTCTCTTAAGAAATTTATTTAGTCAGACCATATGTAATAGAAAAAATTAATTTAATTGAGTTATAGAAAAAAACTAAAAAAAATTATTGTTTGAAGTCTTTTTTACTTTCAAGTCTGGGCAATTTCGCACGGCTCTCTAATGTCGTCGCCATAACAGCCTCTACATTTTCCGGTATAACCCGTTTGGAAACGCTAGCTAGCAATTGAACATGTCGTTACGTTCCTTGTATGTGTGATAGAATTTTTGGATCATTAAACGGTGGATCATCTTGATTTAAATATTCTTTCAATGTATCGTACGGAATGCTGCGCGTGAATGGTGGTTCAAATACGATATTTACATCATTCAAATTGATCATTTCCGTATAACTTGTGCAATTAAAGTTTATATCTGGTTTTTTATAAACTCAAAATCCATTGGCTCGTCAACATCGGTTCGATAGCGTAGAATTTTCTTGATGGCACAGTCGCGCTTTTCTTTCCTATCATCAAAATTCTTAAATTTGCATCTGAATTTACCGTTGTCACATATAATCGCAATAATCTAGCGGCCTTGGTGAGCCACCGAGAATGTACAATTTTCCCTGGTTTGATGTTAGCCAGATCCACCGGAACCACGCCTCTAGAAATTGCATGGGCCATGTCGTATAAGTACTTCGAATCGGTGGAAAATTCTTTTTTTCTGGAGCAGGGGGCACATTTTGCAACTCAATATTCTAGAAGCCGTCCACCACCTAAAAATATATAATAATAAAATAATTAAAAATGGTTGACAATTATAATAAATGAGTGATAGCAATAACTTACCAGAAGAGTTTCATAAGTTTCGATTTGACGGCTCAGTTTTCCGGTTGCCGATCTTGGTCCAGTGCTGGTTGATTTATCCAAAGCTTCAAACAAATGCCGAAACGGAAGTTCGTTGAAGTGTAGAAGACAAACAAACCAATGCAATGGTATTTTTAACAGCAATTCGAATCGTCGTATAATTCCCCCTGTGGGCCAGTGTTTGTTGGCTCACCGTCAGTGCATATTCCAATTAATGTATCCAGTGATATATTTTTATCGTTGAAAAAACCATTTCATTTGGTTGTTTTGTATTCAGCGGTTTCATGTTCCAGTCTTACGTAACCAATCAATTCAGAATTGGTTTCTCTCAAAATAAAAAGATGAGGTTCTTTTACCATCCTAGTATGATACTTCTAATCAATTTTATCTATCGTTAAAGTATCATCTTTTCTGCCATCGAATGAAAACGCTAACAAATTGGTATCATCTAACCGTTTGCGAAGCACTTCTAGTCTGCATTTCTCTTTTTCTCTGCGAACTTTCGATTTATCCATGATGAGAGGTTTCCCATGCTTATCTTTAATTTTAAAATCTTGCAAAAGAGCGGTTTCCAATGCTGATGCTACTCTGTCAGGCACACCAAATCTGTCACATACCAAGGCAAAGTTAAAACAATCGTATCTCTCTGTGTATTGTGAACTTGTGCTTCTATCCATATCTTCTTGAACGGTGGCGGTGCGTATGTTGAATCATCGGGATCTTGGTATGTTGGCATTGATGACATAGACGTTGCTCCTTGCACTTCAGTTTCCATCATAAATGCATTCATTGTTAGTCCTCTCTGATTATGTTGATCGTGCATGAACTCTTTGAGGCGTTCGGGAACCCAGCCGCATGCACATGGAGCTGCCTTCAAATCGAATTTACATGTTCCAATGTAAAAAATTGTTTCCAGAGATTTTACATACTCTGTAAATTGTTGGGTGTTGTTTCTTCTCTTGATTTGCTCTTGATACTTGTCAAGCAATTTATTCAATTTATTACATACACTTTTTTTCAGCATTATTTCCATACCAAGTTTTTCCCAAATTCCAATCAACTTATCTTGTACTTGAATAGTGAATGATTTATGGGAAAACTTTTTTGTTCTGTTTTAGCACGTTCGCTTATGTATAAATAATATCTCAAGATATCCAGATGGGTTGGTAAATTAAGATCAGTCAAATCAGTAGACACACCAAAAACAGTAACATCATGCTTGGGTATATGACTCATTGGGTTTTCGATAGTTGTTGATGTAGTTGCTTCATCTTGCGGTGTAGAGGATGGTGGATTCATTGTAAACTTTTTGATTTGGAATGGTCACTGCACTTATTATTTTTTTTGAAATACCATAGTGGTTATTGCTTTAGTTCTCATCACTTTCAGAGGTAATAAGAATGAAATGGTAATTTCATTCTATTTCAAAATTTGCCCCTACCCAAAAGTTCGACCCAAATTGGGGAACATCAGAATTCGTTTCAGAGGTATGGATCCTTCGGCAAAGTTTCTTATTTTGATCCCTAGAATATGATTTTCATGGAGCAATGGGCTATTTTTTTGCCTCCCCACAAATCGACCCGGCCTAGTACACATATATGCATATCTTTTAATAATTCAATTAATTTCAATCAGTAGAAAAGTTTGGATAACGCGTTGCGATACTATGTTTTACGATATCAAAAGAATTTTTAAATAAACAAAAGAGGAAACTTATTGTACAAGAGCAACGGCAACAAGTAGAACTTGGTAGTACGAAATAAAAGCCAAAGTTTTGAAAGCAAAATTGGTATCGTTTAATAAATAAAATTAAATTATTTGGGCAAAAAATAATAATAATTACTTTTTTTTTTTATCAAACAAAACATACAAATTGCTTTAATTGGAACTACTTTGTCCATGGTTAGCAATACTTCTTCTACGTTTCGCCCACGTACATAATTAGAATTATTGGTTGTAACTCTCTATTTCAAGCACTCTAAACTTTTCGCTGTTCTCAATTTCTTCTAAAAAAAATCTGCTTCACTCAAAAAGTTAGTAACCCCAGCGGGATATGGTAGACATTGGTAAGCGAGCAAGGTAATCGATGCAGCATGATTGTATCGCTTACCCCGACCGATGAAAATTAACACGGCGATGTCCTACGAAAAGTAACAGATCACCTCTTTCGCTTACCATAGGGACGAAGAATTCTTCGATGCCAAAGTAAACGAAGAATTCTTCGATGCCATAGTTCACGAAAAATTCTTTGATGCCAAGGTCAATAGGAAAAATTGCATATTCGTATGAAAATAAGTATTATGTGTACAAAAACTCACCTTATAGGCCACTCACACTTTTTGTTAAAAAGAAAAATGCACTAGATTCAATACAATCTTTATAAAGGTTTTATTTTATGCGAAATGCACTTAAAAATTGTTATAACAAAATGTGTTTAACTGAACTGAATTATTACAAATTGAAATAGTTTAAAAACGTTAAAATTCATATTATATATGTATGTATATATAAAATATTCAAAGGTTGAAAACAGCAGGTTTTAGAAAACGTTAAATATACATATATACAGACGGGTAACTAGCGGAAAGATCCGGGATGCTGCCAAAGCGGAGATGTTGGTCACTACTCATTTAGCCATTATGGTTTTCTTTTATTTTTGTGGCTGAGTCTCTTTTCTTTTTTTTTCCAAGCAACGAGACTTTAAGAAACGGTCTTTGGCGAGCTTGATACTTTTTTGAATTTGGTGAATATACTCCGATTCGGGGAAGCCTTCAACTTTCACACATTCTACAAAAAGAGTATGTTTATAAATTTGAAGCTATGTCCTTCAATGTTAAAAACAGGAAATACTTACCAAATAGTAACCAACTTTTTGCTTGATGATTTGACGAAATAATGAAAAAATTTACTTATAAATTTTATTCCATCAATTTGTATTTGTCGTTTTTCACGTACTTACTTGACTTGTAAATATGAACACAGTAGAATTTAGCCGCATAGCTTACTTTTATGCATTACCTGGTATCGAAGAATTCTTCATAGAATTTTCTTCGAAGCATTCTTCAAAGACAAATGTAAGCAGTGAACCATTATCCCGCTGGGACGTTATGAAGTATGAAACCGGCTACAATTATAGAGAGAATTGTTTCCGTGCCCATGGGTATTTACGACTGCAAAATCAGAAATGTTTGATTTAGTTGACCAAACATATGCTTGATTAAGTACCCTTCCTTTATTGTATTCTGTTGTACATGTATCATTTCCATTGGTGTTAGAGGGTTACGATACGTTGTCATTAACCATATTATTAACACGTTGAGGACAGCGCAGGTTTTACTAGTACGTTCCATCTGGCGGCTCGTAGCACAATAAATAGCTAAGCCAAAACAAAATAATGAGCAACGTGAGATCATGGCAGATTAAGAGCATTGAAAGAAGCAAGCTACATAGCTTTGTCTAAGTTGTTCTCGTTGCAAATACAGTAAATAATGCTCACAATATAGCAACAAAATTACCATCTGAGCTTTCAAGGAGCTGTGCTTTGAAAATTAACAGCAAAAAAAGCACAGAATGCTAAATAACAAATCTATTGTAGCGTTAGAGCAGGTTGCAAACGATATTCTTTCTTTGTTCTTGCATAGCTGTTCGAACGTGAGTTACCATCGACCCAGCCTCTCCTCACGCCAAGCCACCACGGCAACCAGACGACTGCTCACTAAACCGCGAAGAGTGAATATTCTACTTCGACTTCTAATGCACATCCAGCAAAATGCTGCCGCTACTCTAAATATTTTGTACGAAGTTTTGTTCCAAGGAGAGCTAAAAAAGTTACAACGTTCTGCCAATTTTGTTAAAATCAACCACCACTTTGTTTAAAATGTTTTAAAAACACTCACAAATATTAATAAATATATTTAAAAATTTGTTTTGGTATCAAATAGTTATATTTCATTTAACAAAAAAAAAAATTCTGAATCAAAGCCAGCGTGACCCGCCGGTGGGTCACACCGCCAGATGAAACATAAGTGCATGACCCACCGGTGGGTCACGCCGTCCTGAACGTGTTAAATTTAGTTTATCGCCTTGCAGTTGGAGATTCATGTCGTTGAACAATTTACACAGGTCTGTCATGTAAGCTACATATATCATTCTTTGATGTTATGAGTTTGTCTTGAAATTCTGTATCTTTAGTTTCCAAGGACTCTATAATAGAGTCAAACTGGTTGTAGAATCGAGTCAGACAATTGCCTCTTGATAGCCAACGAATTTCAATATGAAGCAACAAACGATTGAAATCCTCGTCATTAGCAACACAAAGCTAATGAAATAATCTATCATTCAAACAGCTGTTGCGGATTTTATTGACTGCTTTGATGACATATTGCAGTGATTGAAATAGTTTTTCACTTAAGTTTCTAGCAACTAAATGTTGTCTATGAATAACGCAATGTACACCAAGGACATCTGGAATTTTATTTTTTAAGTGCGCTATTAAGCCTTTATGGCTCCCTATCATAGCCGGAGCGCCATCCGTAGCAATTGAAATAATATTTTTCAAAGGAATCTCTTTCTCATCGAAAAACTTTTCCAATATAATGAATATGGTTTCGCCTCTTGTATCGGTCTCTAAATTTCTGGCAAATAATAGTTCTTCACATATTTTCTCATCTTTAATAAACCCCACGTAAGACAACAACAATGATTCATTAGTTGGTAAAGTGGACTCATCGAGCTGAATTGAGAATTGGCTTGTTCTCAGGTGATCGCACAATGATTCTTCAATGTTTTTCAGCCATTTCATCAATTCGTCTTTGCACAGAATTATTACTCAAAGGAATTTTTCGGATAATAATGTATCTGCGGTTGGTTTATGAAGCACGGTAGTTATTACTTCATTTATTGCTGGCAATATTAACTCTTCTCCGATGTTATGTGGTTTGCCTTTTTTGTGCAATTAACAAAGAGATATTGTACGAAGCTCGAAGTCCGTCGTCATCTTGCTTAGCAGCCGCTGAAAATAGTTTTGCTACACTTGGCTGAGTACGAGTATTATGCTTCTTCTCTAGGTCTTGAAAATATGCTACATTCTTGTCTCCCTTATCTGGACGCATTTTATTCAAATGATCTTGCAGTCTTGAAGGCTTTATGCTTCATTCGAAAATGTTTTTAGACATAGAAGACACAAAGACGAGGATGGGTTTGTGGGATTTTCAATGAATCCGAATTTCATGTATTCCGCACAGTATTTATTGCCGTCTCTTCTTTTTTACTTCCGACATTGTTTTGCTTTGAGAAATACGTTCAACTTCGCGAGTAGTGTAAAGGACGCGTAAGTAATGCTCATCTATTGCGCGCGAAGCCACAAATGAATATAAAATAAATATTACATTGTTTATATAGGAGTGCTTAAGCACAATTATTATATAGTAGTCCAAAAATATGAATTCTTATTTTTCCTAGAAATACATTTGTAAGAAAGGATAAAGATCCTTTTTTATTTTCCACATAAAAGATTTAAGGAGTTCAAAAGCTCAAAACGTGCGCTACATCAGCTCGAACCTACCTACCCTACACCTTTGCGCGAATGATTATATTATGATAGCAAATGCCCACATACAGATTTGGCAACGGCAATTACAATACGTTTGACAGTTAGTATTCTATAAATTCTATCCTGTCGAGATGCTCCGTTATGAAACGGAGCTACCGATTGACATGATTTTCATTTTTTCTATATTCAATAAAATAGGACAGATATATGAACTACGCGGAGAGAAATATAGAACCGAGTTTGAGCAATCTTTTTGTTGTGTTTGTATTTATTTAATTATTCAAATTAATTATTCATTACAATTACATAAGTATTAAAATAGAATACTATACAATACCGAGTATAAGTAAATGCACGTCTGTACTCGACGGTAGCGCAATCCAGAAGAAGGAAGTTGCGTTTTACAAAGTCTTACAAACTGACAGGGTTGACAACTATTAACACTGAAATCCAGTGTTGTACATTTTTAAGTTCATATCACATCCCCCTCTTAATTATAGACTAATTTATTTATTTCTAAAGTCAGGAGCTGTGAAACGAGTAACCAGTTGTCGTGATCGGTTGCTTCTTCGAATCGGATTGTTTGAATTCTGGTCTTCTGCAACGTTTTCCTCTAATTGCGATGGTGCACTGTTTTGGTCATTAAAATTAGGTATTTGTGTGGATATATCCGGTTGTATGTTTGACTTGTCTTGTAACACAACCGGTGCTGAATGTGTGGATGTCGATTCAGGTACAGGTATCCATTGATCTGGGAGTATTATGCTGGGTGTTTTGTTATTACCTTCTGCGTTTGATCTTGGTTTGAGTTGGTTTATATGACGTCTTATGGTACCTATGTTTGACTTTACCAAAAACATCATTTTTCCAATCGGATTAATTATAATCCCTTTGATCCACTTTTCTCCTCTCGCGAAGTTTCTAGCGTATACTAGTTCATTAGGTTGAAATTTGTATTTGTCTACGATCTTAGATTTTGACTGTGCTGGTGTCTCAAAAAGTTGAGTTAACATAGTACGAACTGAACGACCGTGGAGAAGTTCAGCAGGTGTTTTACCATTGGAATTAGGAGTAAAACGATAAGTAGTTAAAAATTTTACTACGGCGCATCTGATGGATAGACCTTCGTTGATATTTTTTCGAACTGCGGTTTTAAATGTTTGGACAAAACGCTCCGCAAGTCCGTTAGATGCTGGATGAAACGGTGCAGTTGTTATGTGCGTAATACCATGTAACTTGCAAAATTGTTGAAATGCGTCGGATGTTAGCTGAGGTCCATTATCACTAAACAGTGTATTAGGTAAACCTTCTATGGCAAAAATTGATTTTAAAGAATGTATTGTATTATCTGTTGTAGTTGACGATAACTGAGTTACGAATGGAAATTGCGAATAAGCGTCTATGCATATAAGCCACATAGAATCGAATATAGGGCCTGCGAAGTGGAAGAATATTTTGCTGTAATGATTTTGGAATAACAATACGTTTTACGTTTGCGTGTAAGCAGAGAAGATTTTCGTGAAGAGTTAAAGCTAATCTCCGATGAAAATATGGTCTAATTTCGTTATCACCTGGCGATAGTTGTGTAGGCCAACCTGCTTTAACAAAATGTTTAACTTTACGTAGTATCTCATCTCGTTCTGTGTGCTTACGAATAATATTAGCATTTATTGGTAATTGTGTGTGTGTAACATTGTAGCATGCTTCGGATGTATCAAATTGAATATCGGTACTTACAGGTAATCGAGAGAGTGCATCCGCGTTACCATGTGCGTGTGTATTACGATACTTGATATCGAATTGATATGCCATAAGTATGATGGCCCAACGCTGAATACGGTGCGAAGTCATTTGTGGTAGATGCTTGCTTGGATTAAAAATATTTATGAGCGGTTTATGGTCTGTGATTAGCAAAAACTTTCTCCCATATAAGTATTGGTGGAACTTCTTAACTCCGAACACTATTGCTAAACCTTCTTTTTCAATTTGACTATACTTAAGTTGATGTTTATCCATAGTTTTAGAAGCAAATGCTATTGGACGTTCATTTCCGTCAGGATAAATGTGCGAAAGAACGGCGCAAATGCCAAAAAATTAGGCGTCGGTTGCTAGCGTAATTGGTAATTGTTCATTGAAATGTGCTAACTGCGTAGCATTAATTATATGTAATTTAAGAGCTTTAAAAGCTTGTTGCTGCTCTAAGCCCCATGTAAAATGTACATTTTTGCGGCGTAACTTATTTAGTGGAGCGGCTAACTGAGAAAAATTCGGAATAAAATTGCAATAGTAATTCACTTTACCTATAAAAGCTTCTAGTTGTGCTATATTCATAGGTGGTTTCAGTTGCTTAACTGCTTGAATTCCTGAATAGTCTGGAAGGATTCCCTTAGCGCTTACTCTTCTACCCAAGTACTCAATTTCTTCCTTCAAAAAGAAACATTTTTCCTTTTTGCACTTGATACCGTTTTCTTCAAGAATTTTGATTACTTGTTCTACTCGATTTACATGTTCTTGTAATGACGGTGCGGTTATAATAATGTCATCCAAATAATTTCCACATCCTTTTATACCGTTGAGGAGTTGTTCAAGATAACGCTGAAAAATTGCGGGTGCGCTGGCAATACCATATGGAAGTCGTTGATACTGGAACAATCCTAAAGGTGTATTGACTACCATTATTTGTTTGGAATCTTCATCCAACTCCATCTGTAAATAAGCATCTTTTAAATCTAATTTCGAAAAATGTGTACCGTGTCGTATTGTAGGTAATAGCGACTCTCGTGTTGGCAATGGATATTGCTCAATATCTAATTGTGAATTAATTGTTACTTTAAAATCACCGCATATTCTTACCGACCCATCTGGTTTTGGTGCTAAGACGATTGGTGACGCCCAGTTACTAAATTTAACTGGTTTCCAAATTCCGGTATTAATAAGCCTATCTGCTTCCTCACGGAATTTTGACATTTGCGCGAATGGTATTTGCCTGCTTTTATAAAATTTTGGTATGGCAGTGGTCTGCATGCGTATACTTGCTTTAAATTGTTTTATCACGCCAGCATTCGTATTGTCAAATACTGTTTCGTATTTATTGCATAAATCTTCAATTTGTTTGATGTATTCACCTTTATCAACTACGTTATCAATTTGCGTGATTTCAAAACCGAATTTTTTGAATAAATCTAGCCCAAATAGATTATTAGCATTTTCTACATTTGCAACTATTACAGCAATACTCTTTTGCTTATTTCCACACTTTGCTTTAGTGTGCAATTCACCTAATATTGGAATAGGCTGCTGACCAAATGCATATAATGTTTTTGTACACTGTTGTAATTTCAGTCTATTCAATATGTTATACGTCTTTAAATTGATTATTGAAACGGTTGCGCCCGAATCTAATTGAAACCGTATTACTTTGTTAAAAATTTCTAAATTGATACACTTTTTATTTGCTTCAACTTCTATTATGCCATTTACAATGTTCACTGCATCCATGGTACTAACATATTGTTCATTTTCTTGTTTGTTTTGATTCCATTTTCGCTCTGGAATCGTTGTGCTTTTTCTAATACTTCTGCTCTGATTTGACATACAAACTACAGCAATGTGTCCCTTTTTGGCACATTTATTACATATCACTTTACGAAATTTGCATTGTTCTCTATTGTGTGAAATGCCACAACCTGCGCACGACTTCAATTTCACTTGTTTCATTACGTTATATTATGTTCAGACCGAAAATTTCAAAGATTAGATTACATTTAATCATTTCATAACCCAACAGTGTTCTCACTGCCGTTAGAAAGATCAAAAAACAGCTGTTATTGTCATTCATGAAGTCACATCGCTTAATATTTATCAAAAGAAACATTGTCATATAGTATTTTGTAATAAAAGCCGTCTTTTTTCAAATATTTTCCATATAATAGAAATAGCGGATGCATTTTTTCATTTGTTAAGTCGATTTTCAGGTGAAATTAGATTCATTGCTTTAAAAAAATTTGTTTGTTTACATTTTTTCCCTTCGTAGTGTCTAAATCAGCTGTGATAATGTAATAGATTTCCAATCCTGACAAGTAGATGGCGCAAAATCAGAGTCGCACAGAAAGATTTTGCCTGGATCAGTTTCAAATCATTTCAATGAAGTGATTTGGAACTGTCATTTTTGTATGGCGAAATCTTGATAAATTTTTAAGATTAGTGGGATAATCTATACAACAGCCGAAATCGTGTGATTAAGTGTCGGTCTGAACATAGTATTAGCATTTACGTTCTGTTCTCTTCTCATTTGATCTTTAGTTGTTTTCTTCCAATTTTTGTGCGTCTGCATTGTGTTCACCTGCATGGTGGATGAATTCGGATTCTCTTTGATGGTTGCTACTGTTTTTGTTGTTGTCTCGTATGTTTCAGCTATTAAGGGTACGTCTTCTAATGATGGTTGTAATTTTTGAAGAGCGGCTGCGCGGACTTGATCGTATGGTGTGTTCAGTATGATTTGATCGCGAATCATTTCATCTACGAAATTTGCGGAACAGTTCGTAGCGGAACAATTAAATTTACACTCCCTTGCAATTCCACGAAGTTCGGCAACCCATTCGCGGTGCGTTTGCGTATGCTTCATTTCTCGCTTAAAAAATTCATAACGAGCTGCGACTACATGACGTTTCGACTGGAAATGTTCCGTTAATTTGTCTGTCAACTGAATGTATGTTTGCGATTGCAGGGTTGCAACGCCGAATAAATTCTTTAAAAGTTCGAACAATTCCATACCGACCCATGATAGAAGAAATGATTTTTGCTTGTCTGGACTGCTTACCGAATACGCCATAAAATGTTGAGAAAGTTGCTCCAAGTAGGATTCCCAATTCTGATGGTCTTTATTAAATGCGTGGAACGGTGGAACCACTGTTGCTTCTTTTATACGATTTGGACTGTCAGCGTTGAACATGGACTGCTGAATTGATTGCATCCACTGTTTCTGCTGTTCGAGCAATGATGCTGCGAATCTTTGTTGCTGCTGCACTAGCTCTTGTAAAGGGTGATTTTTTAAGAGCTTGATAACTTTTTTTAAAAAAAAAACGCATAAAATCTCATCGGTTCTTTATTTGAAACGTTAGATTGGTTCATGACATTTACTTTTTGAAGATAATGTCATTTAAATGTTGACCGCGGCTGCGTCTTAGGTGGTCCATTCGGAAAGTCCAATTTTGGGCAACTTTTTCGAGCATTTCGGCCGGAATAGCCCGAATTTCTTCGGAAATGTTGTCTTCCAAAGCTGGAATAGTTGCTGGCTTATTTCTGTAGACTTTAGACTTGACGTAGCCCCACAAAAAATAGTCTAAAGGCGTTAAATCGCATGATCTTGGTGGCCAACTTACGGGTCCATTTCTTGAGATGAATTGTTGTCCGAAGTTTTCCCTCAAAATGGCCATAGAATCGCGAGCTGTGTGGCATGTAGCGCCATCTTGTTGAAACCACATGTCAACCAAGTTCAGTTCTTCCATTTTTGGCAACAAAAAGTTTGTTAGCATCGAACGATAGCGATCGCCATTCACCGTAACGTTGCGTCCAACAGCATCTTTGAAAAAATACGGTCCAATGATTCCACCAGCGTACAAACCACACCAAACAGTGCATTTTTCGGGATGCATGGGCAGTTCTTGAACGGCTTCTGGTTGCTCTTCACCCCAAATGCGGCAATTTTGCTTATTTACGTAGCCATTCAACCAGAAATGAGCCTCATCGCTGAACAAAATTTGTCGATAAAAAAGCGGATTTTCACATTTCGAACCCTGATTTTGGTAATAAAATTCAATGATTTGCAAGCGTTGCTCGTTAGTAAGTCTATTCATGATGAAATGTCAAAGCATACTGAGCATCTTTCTCTTTGACACCATGTCTGAAATCCCACGTGATCTGTCAAATACTAATGCATGAAAATCCTAACCTCAAAAAAATCACCCGTTATAAGGCTGTCGTTTGTCATTTTGACGATTTTACACTACGGCACTTCGCTTTTTCATTAAAATATGTTCAGATGATGAATTTAAATCCTCGTCGCCAATAAATGTTGTGTTTGTATTTATTTAATTATTCAAATTAAATATTCATTACAATTACATAAGTATTAAAATAGAATACTATACAATACCGAGTATAAGTAAATGCACGTCTGTACTCGACGCTAGCGCAATCCAGAAGAAGGAAGTTGCGTTTTACAAAGTCTTACAAACTGACAGGGTTGACAACTATTAACACTGAAATCCAGTGTTGTACATTTTTAAGTTCATATCACTTTTAATTCATATTAGTTGATGTTCACAAGTTGTTGTTGAGAGTCGAGAGCTCATGTAGTCGTTGTCTAAGAGGCCTCCTAGCTAAATAAAATTACAAATAACCCCTCACTCCTCTACACAACACCCCCATTCTCTTTCTGGGTCTCTTACCGCCCCCCTTGACACTTGCAGCGCCCACAAGGGGGCGTTATCGCCCACTTTGGGAAACACTGGTTTAAACACTCTATCTGAGAAATCATCAACATGAGCACGAAGACTTTGACAATTGAATGATATTATTGATAAACATTTTCTTGTGCTAAGAAACTCGAATAATTCTTTTTCTAAGGTAATAATTGGATTTTGACGTAATTTTATCATTTCATCTCGCAAAGCACGACATGACCTGTCATTGCTTCCAATGCCATGATAAACTTTTTTTCTGTTTGATCACTGGGATAATGTAAACTCCTTTAATGGTAACAGCTCTTGACAGTGCGACATAAACTAACTGTTGAGATTGAACTTTTTCATAATAGTAGATAATTTCATTGAAAGTTCCTCCTTGCGACTTGTGACTACAAAAATTATCCTGTGAAGTATAGTATCAACTTTTCAACGGCCAACGCAAAGTATTTCAACCAAAAGTCAGACGAAATAGTTGAGAATTCGCAGAAATAAAACACAAACGAAAGAATAAGAAGTATAACTTCAATAATGCACAAGCATACAAACGTACATATACGCACATATGTGAATATGTCACCAACCAAAAATTGAAACATTGTTCTACAAAAACAACGATAGCATAAGCATGGCAACATTGTGTTGCTGGTAGAAAATCCGAGCTGTGCCGAAAGAAACTAACAAACGATCGCCGATTGTCAACGATTCCCTTGCTACTCAAACATCTTCGCAGACAAGGTTGAGCAATATGCATTTAACGCAACCTTTTCTGAACTCGTATAAGAAGTATAACTTCAAAAATTTTTCGAGTTCAAAAAAATTCCAATTTTGGATTGGCCTGCAAAAAGTCCGGATTTAAACCATATCGAGAATCTGTTTGGAAAATTATCTGCTAGAATTTTTAAAAATTTCCGCTAATTTAATGACACAAAAGAATTAAAGTGATAATACAGCGAGAATGGAACATGTCAAAGCTAAAATCTTTGCTTGAATCGATGCCATCTCTACTTAACCAAGACAAAATTAATAAAGAAAAGCCCATCATTTATTAACAAACTTAATTTATCAAAATCTTTGAAGAAAATATCTTACTTTTAACATGCATATATACATACATATTTTATAGAAAACGAATGTTTACATTTTAATTTTGTTGAATGAATTAAAAGAATCTGAGTTGATTTTTGCTATATGACAAACTATAAAAATAAATATTCAAACAAAAACTAAAACTTATAACACTTATAACACTTATAATTTCTTTACAAGGTGCATCCATTTGAAGATGACTTTAATACAATTTTAGTTAACACAAGGTAAAGTTAAATAATACTATGACCTTCCTTATAATAACTACGTACATACTATGTATATACATATGTATATAAAAGAGAAAGATCGTCATCGCAATGTTGACAAATTTCTATGAATCGATATCTCGCGCCAATACCGGCTATATTGACACTTTTGTTCATTTTGCATGCTTTACTGAAAATTTACTTATTTTAATACCATATATTGAGAGTCGGCAATGGCCCATTTTATACTCTTCTTTTCTGTAGAGAAAACCAGAAAATTCTTCAATTTCTGGGCAACATGAATATTTTGAATTTTAAGGATTTCCAGCTTCCAGGCTATTGTGGTTAGTTTTTTTAATTTTATTGAAACTTTTTTATTCAATTATGTGTAAAAAAAATTCTTTTTGTCATCATTTCGAGCATTTTCCATATGGCAACGAATTGTGGGTTAGCAGGCGAACAGGAAAAAGAGCGCAGCGCAGAGTTATAAACGAACGCATTTTACTTGGCGTAACCCGAACGTTACTTATAAATAAATTTGATGTCGTTGTAATATGAAATACTTAGGAAATATACGCAGTGTGCGTTTCTTTTCGCTTGCGGGAAAGTTTGATATTTTACAACTGGCATATTGAGGGACTTACATATATACAAACACATATCTATACTATGTACAAAAGCGAGCTGGGTATGTTAGTACATAAATACATAAATGATCAGGATGACGAAACGAGTTGAATTTCATCTTGAGGAAAAATTGAGATATCTCGATACGCATATTTAGTACCCAAGATTTTTGGAATTCCAAATGGGCATAATTGGAGCTTTAGCACGCCCACAAAACGACATTAATCGGATACATATGTATAGGGTGATTTTTTAAGAGCTTGATAACTTTTTTTTAAAAAAAAACGCATAAAATTTGCAAAATCTCATCGGTTCTTTATTTGAAACGTTAGATTGGTTCATGACATTTACTTTTTGAAGATAATTTCATTTAAATGTTGACCGCGGCTGCGTCTTAGGTGGTCCATTCGGAAAGTCCAATTTTGGGCAACTTTTTCGAGCATTTCGGCCGGAATAGCCCGAATTTCTTCGGAAATGTTGTCTTCCAAAGCTGGAATAGTTGCTGGCTTATTTCTGTAGACTTTAGACTTGACGTAGCCCCACAAAAAATAGTCTAAAGGCGTTAAATCGCATGATCTTGGTGGCCAACTTACGGGTCCATTTCTTGAGATGAATTGTTGTCCGAAGTTTTCCCTCAAAATGGCCATAGAATCGCGAGCTGTGTGGCATGTAGCGCCATCTTGTTGAAACCACATGTCAACCAAGTTCAGTTCTTCCATTTTTGGCAACAAAAAGTTTGTTAGCATCGAACGATAGCGATCGCAACAGCATCTTTGAAAAAATACGGTCCAATGATTCCACCAGCGTACAAACCACACCAAACAGTGCATTTTTCGGGATGCATGGGCAGTTCTTGAACGGCTTCTGGTTGCTCTTCACCCCAAATGCGGCAATTTTGCTTATTTACGTAGCCATTCAACCAGAAATGAGCCTCATCGCTGAACAAAATTTGTCGATAAAAAGCGCGAAACACATTTCGAACCGAACACTGATTTTGGTAATAAAATTCAATGATTTGCAAGCGTTGCTCGTTAGTAAGTCTATTCATGATGAAATGTCAAAGCATACTGAGCATCTTTCTCTTTGACACCATGTCTGAAATCCCACGTGATCTGTCAAATACTAATGCATGAAAATCCTAACCTCAAAAAAATCACCCGTTATAATGTGCCATAATAAAGCTCCACAGAAAGATACAAGGCTGTTATTTAGCACAACGAAAACAATTTCAATGGCGGGGCTGCACTCTTTAAAATGTTTAATGTACATATCTCCTAAGTCATTCAAGCTATAATAACCCAATTCACTCATGGCAATTATTTATAACATCCCTACCTCCCCTGTGAATTTGGGTGGAAGCCCATATCTTGACACCTATTCGACCGATTGAAACCAAATTCGGTCAATAACATTATTCTGACATTTCAATAGTTCAGTGCGAAGTTAGACTTTCCACACAATACAATTTAAATTTCACCTGAAATAGTGAATATGGGGATTACAGTGCTTATTGCTTCGATAGAAATTTGGAAATAATTATTTTCTAATAATAGTATGCTTGTATGTCAAAAATTAGTTGAATAATTCCCTTTGTCTTCCTATATCTAATAAAAAGATTTCCGAGCTTCTGTATGATTTTAGACCGCACATATCGGACATCATGTGAGTTATTTTAATGAAACTGGGAGAGCGTGGCTTTCTAATAACAATGGATTTTGTATAAAAAATGGATAAAATCGTGTGAAAACTTTCCCTAGACACCAAATAATTAACAAACCTTGTGCCTGAAGCTATTTACCCGGCTTTCAGACTTGCAAGTTGCAAGAGTATGAAATGTTCGGTTACACCCGAATTTAGCTCTTCCTCACCAAAGCACATATTTCTCCTCTTCTAACACACATCGGTATTTCACCCGCTCTCTCCCATTTATTTAGCGCAGATTCTTCATACAAGGTGCCTTTTTAAGTAAACATGACTTAAAAAAAAACAAATGGGTTTTTCGGCAAAATCAATTTATTTTATTCAAAACTAGCTGACCCCGCATACGTTGTCCTGCGTGAAATTAAAAGAAAGTTGAATTTACGTTGTGTCAAAAATCTTTTATTTTCGATTTTTCTAAATTTTTTTCAATGTAACGCAGTTTGATAAACAACATTTTTTAGTTTCTATTGCGTAAATGTACAGAGAAGATGGTTTTCCAACTCGGGAATACGCCACGTATAACTGGCATGTACTCATGCAATCGTTGTTACGATAATTTGGCAAATTTAGCATAAACATTCGTGATGAGTTCACATTTCGTTGAAGTAAATTGACAAAAGGCAGGTGGAATTGATATCAAACCACTGGAACCGAAATTTGCCTATTTCCAATTCTTATCGAATACGATGTAAAATGTCTTCGGCAATGTAATTTTGTTCGTATTCCAAAATTGACGCGGATTTGAAGGCTGATATGTCGAAATGACCATCGCGAAAAGTGTGCGAACTTCAGTGGCTTGCGAAGTGGCTATCGAATCGTCATTCGTTTCCATTGATTATCATGTCCCAGCAATTGTAATTGCTTGCATGCTTCTCAAAAAGTTACACACACTCTACTATTCACCGTGCGCAATGACTCAAAAGAAATTGAACCACGTACATTTATCAATAGCAACCGAAGTTATTAGCAATCGTCGTTTTTCGGGTGGATTTCGTCATACCTTAGGAGGACTTTATTAATTTTATTAAATGAAAAACCAAATATATATTTTCATAATAGCGTTTATTCCATAGGGTTCCATAATTTCACTTATATTTTTACAATTCGCTATTGAACAACTTGGCATTTTGAAGTAAACACTGAGCTCAACACCACGCGCGCTCTAGAAAGCAACTAATAGCCTCTATACCCTTCACTGCTTCTCTCTATTCTAATGCTTTTTGATAAACTATATTTTTAGTTTTATGTTCTAGCGCATAAATAAATAATGTTGATGGTTTTCCGACACGGGAACGGGCCATGTGCAAAACATGGATTTTCTAGGTTGATGCCACATACATACACTTAGCGACTGCCCTTGCGATTTATTTATTGACATTGTAAATGCAAGCCGCACTGGAAACTGTAAACGTTTAAAGCTGAATGATATGTCGTTCGGTATCATAGGGATGCGTGGGGTTAAAACATCTTCGCCTTTGTACTTCCCTTTCAAAATTGTGGCTTCGATGACGTTGTTCAATAATTTCTTCACCGCAAGCCGGGTACCATTACACAGATGTGGCGGGTTTATGTTCCGTACCATAATAATTACTGATCCGGTTTTTAATTGCAGATCATGAGGTGGTAAGCCGGGCAATTCTAGCGAATTTAAAAATTCTGTTGGATAATTGACAACTTCATCTTCATTAGTAATGGAATCAACTGATTTGTAAATCTTTAATTCGCCAGCTATTTTCTCTTGAATATGAAAATTTATTTCATTCACATCAACATTTTTTGCGGCCAATATAACACGTTCGCTTTACCAAATGTGATTTACGTAATTTTGAGCAATGTTTGGGAAAACCATCTGAAAATTCTCAAGCGTTTTTGAGAAACGAAAAATAGTTAGGGATGCGCAATTTTAAATAACACTCCAATTACCTGCCGCGAGAAAGACTTACTAATCCGAGTAACGAGAAAAGCGTGCGTTCGTTTGTACTGTTCGATTACAATAGAAGTTCTTTATTTCTTAAACTAATTGCTAAGCCTAAATCTTAAAACTAACGGCTTAAACTAGTGGTAAAATAAATATGTATCAATAAGGGGTAAGTATAATAATCTTCAACTTTTCTTTCAATATTATAACAGATTATGGTAATAGATTAAGGTGAGTATATTTAACATTGTTAGGGTAAGTATTTTATAATAGATTTTCTTAATTTAATTTATAACAATTCAATATTTCATAATTTTTATAATTCAATATTTTATAATTCATTTATTATTTTTATTTTAGGTATAAATTTGTAGATATGTCGCTTGACGCAACACCGGCCACCTTGACAGGATCAATTTCCTTCAACCTCCATTGGAAGCAAGGCCAGCTTGTGAATGGGACGCTTAATTGTGCCCGCCTTAGTCGCCACGTCTGCGACTCGCACCTTGCCGTCTTGCCCTTCGACGGTGGCGACGACGCGGCCGAGTACCCACTGCTATGGCGGCACGTTGTCCTCGTGGACGAGGTCTTTGAGCTGCACATTGCGAGTGGGGTGCAGCCACTTGTTGCGTTCCTGAAGGCCCGTCAGATATGTTTTGGACCACTGTCGCCAAAACTGTTGCTTGAGAGAGCAAACAGGTTGCCATCTCTCGCAAGTTAACGACATAGCCTCGCTCCGGGTCACACACACTCACACACATCTTATCTCCTAATATACATTCCGAACAAAGGCGAACTATGTATGTAAACCGATAGAACTCGGACAGTCGAACAATAGAAATGAACATGCATTATCTAGAAAGGCATTCTCAACATGTAAACAACAAACATCTGGCAATGGAATAATCCACTGCGATAACCAACTCCGCATCTCAAGTAATAGCAAGATAGCAGATATCGAATTACAACAAAGAAGTCGCATGCAGATAACAGCAGCCGCATTTCATTAGTATAAATAGCTGTAAGATCTTATATTAAAATTTAGTTCTTAAGAATATCAATAAAGACACGCATTTCGGCGTATAAATAAAATTGTTTAAATTCTTGAACTCATATCGTGTAAACGATATTAACTGGGGGCTCAACCAGTCTGTAAGCCATCTCTATCCATTGAATAAAACGATAGAAAAAATTCCACGGGAAGTAGGACTTCCAGCACTAGATCTTTGAAAAAGGTGCTTAAAATTGAACAAAGATAAAATTAATATTCCTGCAAAATCTGGAAAAGAATAACGGATAAGTCTTGATATATAGATAAAACAGTCAAGCAACGTTATATCAACGGATATCCCAACACGCTAGAATCTCAAAAAAGGAGACAAAAGCCGTTCAATTTGCGTCGTCCCCTATTGAACACCGACGTCAAGATGACAACACAAGAAATCGCAAGCTTGAGAGCACAAATCGCTGCTCTGACCACAACGTTCACTGAAACTCAACAAAGATTGAATTCGTTGGAAACCCACGCAACACCTAACGTCACAGTCACAAACCAATACCAGGACTGTACACCAAACATCACAGATGAATCACAAATAAACTTAGAAATATTCAAAACCTTACCAGTCTTCACAGGCGATATGAACCATTATAGGTCATGGAGAAAACGCGCCTGGACGCACATGGAAAACATCAAGAATTACGCTACTACACCCATGTACTACACGGCACTCTCGATTGTACATTCCAAAATTCAAGGAGAGGCGGCCGATATTTTAATAAACCACAACACCAAATTCAACTTTTATTCCATAATAAACCGTCTCGATTATACTTATGCGGACCAGAGACCTCTGTATGTTTTGCTCGAAGGAATGAAAAGAATAAAGCAAGGAAAAAGGACTCTGGCAGAGTTCCATTCCGAAGTCAGCAAGTCACTTAATCTTGCACTCACTAAAGTTGAGATGGATAATCATGGACCAGGAAATCCATCAGCTATGATTGAATATGCAAACCAGGAAGCTGTGAGGACATTCATTCTCGGTCTGAACAGCAAATATACCAGCGGCACCCTCTACAGTCACAATCCGAAGGACTTAGAAACCGCTTACGCTATCGCGAGTACGATATACCACGATAATATAAACTCACAATTCGACGTTCCGCAATACAATCAGCAGAGACAATATAATACATCACAGTACCAAAACTCAAGCAGAAGACATTACGAGGAGCCACAAAGGTACAAACCTAACGTACAGGTGCAATACAATCAGACAGCACCCCGGCAACAGCATCAACCAATGGACGTAGATTCATCACAACAATACACGAGATCCGCAAATCCCAATAGGGATCATTCCAAACCACAACAAAACAGCTATAACCGTCAATTACAAGGGCTACCTCCAAATAATCAATTTCGCGGTAACCCTCAAAAAAGAGAACGAAATCCTTCATCTCATAATTCCCACGTACAACAGAAATGTCAACGTGTAAACCAGACACGCGACGAAGAACTACAATCGCTTACACCAGAATACGAGAACGATGATTACGAAACAGGCAGCGCTTTTTTAGGCGCATGAACGATTTGCCGTGTCTGCAACGCCACTGCAGGGATACAGGCAAACTTATTAACATCCTGATTGATACTGGAGCAACAAACAACTATATAAGTACAAAATGTAACTTAGGTAAGTCTATTCAAATTAAACCTGTAAAAGTAAAAACTCTTCATGGTTACTCAATAACCAAATCAAAAAAAAAAATAATTACATTGTTAGAACATAATCTCACATTTTTTGAAACTGATGCATTAAAAGAATTCGATATGCTTCTGGGTGAACAGGGTCTTAGGAAAATTAAAGCAGAAATCAACCTTTTCGAGTACACGCTTATAAATATAGGGCCAAGAAAGAAAGTGAATCTGTGCAAAAAATAAATTATACGGGTTAATAGTGAAAAATATAGAGCAGAAATCGAAGAAATTATGCAAAGAAATGAAGACACAAATGAAGTGCTACCATATACTACCACGGTACAAGCTACCATTAGAACGAAATCCGAAGATCCTATTTGGACCAAGCAATATCCGTACCCTATGTCGGATAGCGATTTCATTAACAAAGAAATTAACAAACTTTTAGAAAATGAAATAATTCAACCCAGCAAAAGTCCGTATAACTCTCCCATTTGGACAGTCGCAAAAAAAGGTACCGATGAACAAGGGAAACCTAAGCGCAGAATGGTCGTAGACTTTCAGAAACTTAACAATCAAACTGTTACAGATAGATACCCCATACCTGATGTGGCTATGACCATACAAAATTTAGGAAACGCAAAAGTATTTTCAACTCTAGACTTAGAGTCTGGTTTCCATCAGATCCTTATTAATAAATCAGACAGGGAAAAAACGGCTTTTAGTGTAAATGGAGCTAAATACGAATTTCTTCGTATGCCATTCGGCCTGAAAAACGCCCCATCTATTTTTCAAAGATGCGTGGATGATATCCTTAGACCATATATCGGGAAGTTCGCGTACGTCTATATAGACGATGTTCTCATTTATTCTTCCTCTCCTGAAGAACATATCGAACACATCCGCATAATCATAAATGCCCTTCACCAGGCCAATATGAAAATCTCTAACGAAAAATCTCACTTTTTCAAAGACTCTGTTGAATACTTAGGGCATATAATTAAATACAACAAGATTACAGTTGACCCAACAAAAATACAGACTATTAAAAATTTCCCTATTCCTACAACACTGAAGGAACTCAGATCCTTCCTAGGTCTCGCAAGTTACTATAGAAAATTTATAAAGAATTTTGCAGCCATCGTCAAACCACTAACTACGTTCCTCAGAGGAGAGAACGGTGGCATATCAAAGAATCAAAGTGCAAAAATAAAAATCACTTTAGACGAACCTGCACTAAAAGCACTGAACATAATAAAAGAAGAACTACAAGCCCAGGTCGAACTCTTCCAACCAAATTTTAACAAACCTTTCGAATTAACCACAGATGCTAGCAATTACGCTATAGGAGCCGTATTATCCCAAAACCAAAAACCCATATCATTTATTTCACGAACGCTCAGTGAAACAGAACAGAATTACTCCACAAATGAGAAAGAGTTACTCGCAATTGTATGGTCACTACAGAAACTACGCAACTACTTGTATGGTATAGCAGATTTAACAATATACACCGACCATCAATCTCTAATATTCTCCATATCAGAAAAAAACCCCAATACAAAATTAAAAAGATGGAAAAATTTCATTGAAGAATATGGTGCAAAAATCGTTTACAAACCCGGACATCAGAACGTGGTCGCTGATGCCCTTTCTCGTCAGCAAATAAACAACACTTTAAATTCTGATGACTCCCAACATTCAGCACAAAGCTCACCAACACAAAGACTCAAACGAGTAAAAAAACCAGTAAACTCCTTTAGAAACCAAATTATTGTAAAACGATCAGATCAGAACCCCATCGAAATATTCTCACAAAACATATTTTCTAACAGCCGACACACGATCTTTTTTAATACGAAAACTGTATTACTAGATAGACTAAAAAATGTAATTAGACCAAAGATAACTAATGCTATACAAATAGACGAGCAAATGTTATTTTACGTCGAAAATGACATTATCAACACATTTCCAACTGTATCGATTGTACTAGCGCAAAAATTGGTGGACGATATTACCGAAACCGAACAACAAGAACAGATCATACAAGACACACACAGACGTGCTCACAGAAACTACAAAAACAACGCACAGGAAATCTCGCTCAGATACTACTGGCCAAACATACGTGACGCTTGTAAAAAAGAAGTACAAAACTGCGAAATCTGCCTCACAAACAAGTATGAACGCCGACCAAATAAACAACCAATAGGATCAGCACCGATACCGAACAAAGTAGGCGAATACATACACTTAGACTTATTTTTTATGAGCAACAATATGTACATTAGTTCAACCGACAAATATTCCAAATTCTGCTATTTGAGACAAATACCATCAAAGAAAGACACATACAAATATGTTGACGAGATACTGTCACAAATATACCCAAACGCAAAGTTTGTAATGACTGATAACGAGTCAACATTTACTGGCATATGTGCACAACAAATATACAAGCGATTACAAATAACGCATACCAAAACTCCAGCCTATCATTCGACAACAAACGGTCAAGTTGAAAGAACGCATAGCACAATTATCGAACTCGCAAAAGTATTAGCGCATCAACACAGTTCGGCTCCTGACGATCAGATATTTGAAGCAGTCCGACAGTACAACAAAACAATCCATTCGGTAACCAACCACAAACCCGAGGACGTGTTTTTCAATCAAAGGGAATATCCTGGCATCAAAGAGCGTCTTCAACAAAACCAACAGAGAGTTTTGCGATACCATAACCGTAATCGGAAACAGCTCAAATACAAAGAAGGAGAGGTAATATATTCAAAAACGCATAGACGAAACAAAAACGGAAAAAAATACGTGAAACACATAGTAAAAAAAGACAACGGAGAAACAATAACGACCAATAAAAAAGTAATTATCCATAAAGACAATATCAGAGCAAAAGCATGTACGGAATAGTATTTACCTTACTTTTCTCTATCGCACTTTGCGACAATATTATAGATTTAAGCCATAGGAAATATGTACTAGTAGAAACTGATCCTGTTTACATTTATCAGGATACAGCTTTCTTGTATCACATATCCAATCTCTCAAAAATATTGGCGCCATACGAAAGTATAATGAAATCATCATTCAATCTAGAAGACCAACCCCAAACTCAAATTTTAGTAAACAAAATCGAAACTCTGAAAACTCAACTCATTCCCAATATTTATAGATCCAAAAGATCACTTAACTTTCTTGGTTCCATGTTAAAATTCATCACGGGCACACCAGACCACGATGACCTTGTGGAAATAAAAACTTCACTTAATTTGCTAATAGAGAATAATAATAAGCAAAAATTAATTAATTCACAGTTCGAAAGAATACTCGAAAGCCTTGATCCCAAAGCAATAACCGAAAACATTGTTATATCAGAAGTTTATAATGAACTCAAATCAATAACTAACACTATAAATTTTGCAAAAACTAATAATTTCTATTCTGGCACATTAAATTTGAAAGACGTGTACGATTTAATAAACCATGAAAAGTTAGATCTTCCAATAATTAATATATTAGAACTAGCTGACCCCGCAGCCGTTGTCCTGCGCGAAATTATGTGTTTTGAAATGAAAAGACAAAAATTCATATTTTATTGATAATCATTTATTTGCTATTTGTCTATATTTTTCTTCAATGTAACGCAGCTTGATAAACAAAATTTTTTGGTTTCTGTTCCGGTGCGTAAATGTACAGAGAAGATGGTTTTCCAACTCTTGAGCACGCCACGTATATCTGGCCGTGTGAAAAACATAGCATTTCCAAATGTATGCCACCCACTATGCGACTATTCTGTTGATCGTCATTTTAAATTCAATTTTCACTGGAAACGGAATACTTTTGAACCGAATTGGCAAATCGTTAGAACTCAAAAGAAATCCGTAGAATCAAGCATTCTGTCCCTTATATTTGATAGGTGCATCACAATCAGATTGCGATGATGCGGTGACATACCAGGCCTCTCCAAAGAATTTACAAATTCCACTGGTAATTCACGGTGTCGTCTTCATTGTCAGACGATCGATCGATTTGTATGATTGCAAGTCTCCTGGAATTTGACTTTGAATTTTCCAGTTTAAGTCAACAACATAGGTATTTGTGGCAGCTAAGATTGCTCGTACACTCAAGGAATCGTACTTACGACAGTTTGGCCAATGTTCGTATAAACATTCGTGATGAGTCCATCTTTCGTGAATTGATAAACGGCATATGGGATTGATATCAGACCATGGGAAGTATCAATCAGTATTGACCCATTTCCAATTCTTGTCGTATGCAATGTAAAATGTCTTCGGCAATGTAATTTTTGGTCGTATCCCATAACGCGGATTTGAAGGCTGATCATCGCGAAATGTGTGTGAACTTCAGTGGCATTCGTTTTTCGGGTGGATTGTGTAAGTTCATTCTAATGCATTAGTTGAGAACGCACCTGGATGTCTATCTACTGGATGACCCTGCTTTCTGCGTAACAATTTCTTCGATGATGCATCCCATGTATAATATCAACGTATTTCGAATAGAGCAATGTTCTCGCAAACGGATCACTGACGGAAGTTGAGAAAAAACTCGCTAATGTTAATTTTGTTGCTGGTGGTGTTTCTGTTGACTGTACTGTATTCTCTGGGTTGAAATAGACTCTTTGGTCATTCCCCAAATTAACTTCGAGACGCACAACAGTCGGAAAACGTTCATGAATTTCAAAAGAAATATCGTACAAAGCACTTTATTTCAGTTCACGTATCGACCGTGTCGTTTAAAACCAATAACCGCCATGTTGCTTCCTATGGTGACGTATTTACAAACGCATTTTATCGATTACACCAAACTACAATACGCAACATTCACATGACTTTTGAATGTGAATTAGACAATAGTGGCGAATATGGTACGACCCATGTTTTGTCAACTTTGATGTGTTGTTAACTTCGATATTTACGCCGATAGAGTGGATATCCATCATTTCCAGCTTGTGTTTCAGAAAAGCACATGGATAATGTTTCGCGCATTTATTGTCAGGCATACAAACCGAAGTGTGATTGTGGTGTCCGCAAGGTCCATGAACCATGTTGGTTTTCGTCACTTCATATAATACTGGATCTTTCTCTGCATCATTAATTTCCGCAGAAATGAGTTCATTAATTTGATCTGGTGTGACAACCATCCACCATCCAAAGAAGAATATGTACGTGCGGCAAACCTCTCTTTTGCTACTCAACAGAGTACATTTAGCATCTAACAGTACCACATATACCTACCCTACTCCAAGATAAACTCCATGAAACATCGTAACTGTTGTTTGAAAAGTCGTGCTGTGACATCGTGACGATCGCTTGCTTATTGACCGCGATCCATAATTCCGCACGTATGTCACCGCATTCTGGGAGTACTTCTTGCCTTGCCTTGCCTTTGGCTGCCATACTTTGATGGACCGATATTAGGGCGACCTCTTCGTGGCTTCGTAACAAATTTCAATCTGCAATTGACCTCTTTGTGTGAAACGCACGTAAAGTTTTCACTGAATAATTTTTCTTTTCAATAGCCGGAATAAAAAAGCAAGCGACCGTAATTGAACTATTCAAATAATTTACAAATCAAAATATTGAAAAACAAAACATACAAAAATGTTTATGGAAAAAAGATACTTTTTGGAATTATCCTAAAAAAAAAAGTATTCTCGTTGTTTGGGCGGAGACCTATCCGAATTGGTGGTAATCACCGAAATCGGTCCAGGCGTTCTCTAGTTATAAGCTTAGTAACTAACATCACTTTCTTTTATAGATATTAAGCGATGTGATAAAAACTTGATCCACAGATATCGCCTTTTTCTTTGGCATCGTTTTGTTTAATACACGTTTACACCAATTTAAGGTTTGAATATTGGATACTGCGATGGGAGCGCCATCTATCGGTCAAACATTTCAAATTTAAAAATTGATTAAAAATGAAAAAATAATTTAAAAAACATTTTCCAGTGGACCAAATTGTAAATATAAACCATTCCCGAATCTCCTTGAACGTACACACAAAATTTCATCAAAATCGGTCCATCCGTTTAGGAGCAATCCCAAGGCAAACACACGGTCAGAAGATTTATATATATAAAGATATGCCGACATTCATATATGTTACCTACAACAAACAATTATAACAATATACAAATATCCTATCCTTGAAACTAAATGTAGCTTATTTAATGTATATCCTTTAGCATATAAGCATGGTAAAATTAATTTAGACCCTAAGATCGCAAAGTGTAACGATTATCAAAGAATATCTAAATGTAGAAATTATATGGGTAACTTTATTTGTAAATCAGAACCCGCTGACAATTGTACTATAAAAATATTAGAAGACAAAACAGCACAATGCGAAACAACCCACGAAAATAATGCTCCACTTCGCATCCTAGAGAATGGATACATTTTGACAGATTACCAGCATAATTGGAACAACATGCATATATCAGGCCCTAAATTGATACACTTCAATGAATCCACGAACATCGATAACATGACATATTACAATCATCAAAGACAACTCAGAGAAATAATACACAATCAACACAACGAAAAACTTGAAGTACTCCGTATCCTTTCTTCAAACTCAATATACAAATTCAGCAATATCCAAACGCTCTCAACATTTTTGATACCTATTGTAGAAAATCCAGTACATTTTACGTTCTTCATCATAATAGGATTCCTTACTTTAGTAGTCACCACTTACGGTATGGTACACCTCTGCCGATATCGCGTAAATAGAAGAATGCTTCACAGACAAAGGCAAATTGACGAAATATACGAAGTCGAATTGAATCGTCTTCAACAACAACAATCTGTAGCAGCATAGCGAGGACGCTCCGTTTTAAGAAGGAGGGGAGTTAACGACATAGCCTCGCTCCGGGTCACACACACTCACACACATCTTATCTCCTAATATACATTCCGAACAAAGGCGAACTATGTATGTAAACCGATAGAACTCGCTTTGACATGCACTATCAGTCGAACAATAGAAATGAACATGCATTATCTAGAAAGGCATTCTCAACATGTAAACAACAAACATCTGGCAATGGAATAATCCACTGCGATAACCAACTCCGCATCTCAAGTAATAGCAAGATAGCAGATATCGAATTACAACAAAGAAGTCGCATGCAGATAACAGCAGCCGCATTTCATTAGTATAAATAGCTGTAAGATCTTATATTAAAATTTAGTTCTTAAGAATAAAGACACGCATTTCGGCGTATAAATAAAATTGTTTAAATTCTTGAACTCATATCGTGTAAACGATATTAACTCGCAACAACGCACCGGATCCACTGGCACCTTCTCTGGGGGTAAAGCCCGCAGGGAGCATCCTATTAGTAGATGCGCTGGGGTTAGTGCCTCGCCGTCGTTGGGGTCCTGGCTCAACGGTGTTAGGGGGCGAGAATTGAGGATGGCCTCCACTTCTGCCAGTAGTGTTGACAGTTCCTCTGCGGTCAGTAGCACGTTGCCGATTACGCGAACGACGTGATGCTTAGCGGACTTCACCGCGGCTTCCCATAACCCGCCAAAGTGCGGCGCCCTCGGTGGTATAAAGGTGAAGCTGCAACCTTCTTCTGCGGCGAATCCCTTCACTTCTGCTGACTGGGCAAGAAACGCCTCTTTCAGCTCGCGCAGCTTGCGGTCGGCGCCGACGAAGTTGGTGGCGTTGTCGCTGAATATCTTCGTCGGCATCCCTCGGCGTCCAATGAACCTTTTTAGGGCGAAAATAAATGAATTAGAAGATAGGTCCGAAACTAATTCTAAATGTACTGTTTTGAAGTGAAGCAAACGAAAACTGCAATGTATGTTTTTACGGGTGGTCGACCGCGTATTTTTAGAGTTGTGTATATCGGAACACAAAAACCTACGCCACATATAAGAAAAGGCCGTAGTGCTCGAAGTCTTTCGGCTGGAAAATTTCCCATTATTTGGTTTTGCAACTTCGGCTTGTAATGAAAACAATGTATACAGTTTCTTACGGTTCTACTGCAAGCTTCTCGGGCATTAATTAACCATATGCGTTCTCGAAGAAGCGCAACCAACGCTTTAGCCCCAGCGTGGTGATTTCGAATGTGCAGGAACCGTAAATACGTTGTAACGAAGTGCGAACTTTTATTTAATAAAAGCGGAAATTTGGCATCGTATGGGAGAGGTGCATTTAATAAGCGACCTCCTACTCGGATTAATTTGAACGACAGCGACTTATCCGAGTATTCATGCAAAAACGGGTTGAGTTTTTGCAAGTTTGCGGGTAGGGTGGTGCCTTTATGCAATTTTTGAATAACATCCGAAAATTCTGAATGTTGGACCACGTGTGCAATTTTTAGAAAGCTCAAGTTTAGCTCTTCTGAAGTCAGATCTTGGCCTCTGGAGGATTTTGGTGGTCGCCTGATCCATCGTAATATATATGCGACCACACGAAGCAATTTTTTATGGGAAGAAAATTTTTCAATAAGGTCCAATATTGAATTTTTCTCAGTAGTCGAAAGTAATGTAAATGTATTTTTCTTCTTCTCTAATGCTTCGTCTTCTGGTGAGAGCTGGAAGTGGTTATTAATTGGCCATAATGCAGGGTCTTCTAGGAGGAACTGTGGACCGCCAAACCATATTTAATTATTCAATTCGTCCACGTTACAACCCCGAGACACTTGATCCGCAGGATTTTGTTTCGTTGGCACATGTCGCCAATGTACTTTGTCAGTCAACTCTTGGATTTCGGACACTCTGTTTGCGGCGAAGGTTTGTAGTGAAGATGGATGTGTTTTAATCCAATGTAAAACGATTTCAGAGTCTGTCCAAAATGTTATATTTTCGAAATGTCGACTCAACATAGGAGTAGCGACTCTTGACCATAATTTCGAAAGAAGATGTGCTGCCGAGAGCTCAAGACGCGGAAGAGATTTGGTCTTCAGCGGAGCCACTCTAGACTTTGCAGTAAGCAGCATGCATTTAATACCACTAGCAGATTGGCTTCGTATGTATATGCAGCATCCGTACGCCCTTATTGAGGCGTCGGAGAAGCCATTTATTTGGCAGATGGCACTCGACTCAGCGTTTACGTAACGGGGAATGCTTTTCGATGAGAGCTGCATTAGGTTGGCTTTACAGTTCTGCCAGCTAGTGTCAAGGCGCAATGGAATCGACTCATCCCAATCTAGTTTTTGGATCCAAAGCTCTTGCAATAAGATTTTTGCTTTGGTAACTAGTGGAGCTAGTAATCCAAGAGGATCAAAAAGGCGAGCAGAAACTGACAATATATTTCTTTTAGTGGCTCGCAGATCATTAAAATTGTCATCTAAAACAAATCGAAACAAATCCTCTTTCGGCAACCAATGGATTCCTAACGTTTTAGTGGAACTTTTGTCATTGAAGCTTTTCAGTGCAATCACTGTCGAAAAATTTCGGGTGGTTCGAAAACCACTTCGTTAAGGAGAATCCTACCGAGTTTAATATTTTAATTACCTCACTTCTTAAAAGATCTAGAGACTCAAAATTTTCGGACCCTGTTAATAAATCATCAACATAAAAGTCTCTTTTGATGGCCAATGAACCGAGTGGGTATTTCATTGTATTGGCATCACTGAGCATTTGCAAACACCGTGTTGCGAGAAATGGAGCATGCGCAGTGCCGTATGTTACGGTGTTAAGACGAAAAATTTGAATTTGCTCGGAAGGATGCTCTCTCCACACAATAAGCTGACAATTTCTGTCTTCTTCATGCATAATTATTTGACGGTACATTTTAGTAATGTCCGCTGTTAATGCATACTTATGTAAGCGAAAACGAAGAAGAGTTGAGTATAACTCTTCTTGGATGGTTGGACCTACCATCAAAAGTTCATTCAACGCTATTTGAGTTGAAGATCGACTCGAAGCATCAAATACAACACGTAATTTGGTTGTTGTGCTCTCGGGCCTTAAAACGCATTGATGCGGAATGAAGTAGTGTGGCTCACTCGGGATCTTATTGTTCGTTGGGCTCATGTGACCCAAGGCTCTATATTCATTCATAAAGTCCAGATACATTTTGCGAAGTTCTGGATCTTTTAATGTCCTTCTCTCCAGGGCCTGAAACCGCCGAACTGCGGTTTCATATGAGTGACCGAGTAACTTACGGTCAGCTTTAAAGGGCATTCTGACTTGAAGCCGTCCTGAAGGCAATACTTGAGTAGTATTAACGAAAAAGTTTTCACACTGTTGTTGCTCTGGTGTGAATTTGATGCCATTTGATTGTGAAGGTAGTTCTTCTAGCGCCCAAAATTTTTGGACTACTGAATCGATTGACGTTAAGTCTTCTTCAGCTTGGCATAATGTGCTATGTAATTTGGGAGGAGAACTTAGATTGCTGACGTATTTGCCAGATACAACCTACCCTAAAAGGGTTTTCTGTAACGTTGGTTGATTAGGACCATTTTTAATTTGGCCGACAGCTAGAGAACGAAAAATATTTCTGCACCCAATAAGATGTCAACTTTTTTACATTTATGGAATTCTGGATCCGCCAATTCAATATTGTGGGGAATTTTCCAGCCATTAATATTGATATTATTGTCTGGATGATTTGCCGAAATACTTCGCATTATCCATAATTCCGCCGAAAATTCGTAATTATTTACCCGCGACTTAACAAACGCGCTTAATTTTGCCCCCACTTTCGCATTGGAATTGCCGATTTCTATTACGTTTAATGTTTTGTGTTGTCGTCGAATCCGCAACTTCTGTGCCAAGTCCTCCGTCATGAAGTTGACCTGGGAGCCTGAGTCCAGCAACGCTCTCGCAGGTAGGTATTCTCCACAACTGGTCCTCATTTGAATCACTGCTGTTGCCAATAATGTGTGATGCGATCGATTGCACACACGACATCTATCCGCTCTGCACTTAGAGACAGTGTGTCCCTTACGCAAACAGTTTATGCATAAGGGTACCGATTTCACGAACTCGAACCTCTGCTGCACCGGAAGCGCCTTGAAAGTGGGGCAGGCAGTCACATAGTGGTCCTTGGATTTGCACTGCTGACAAATAGGCTGCTTTGTATTTGCTGCAACTAGCGCCGATTTGGTCCTGTCCATATGTTGTTGTTTCCCATGACTCGCACTGCTTGTTGGTATGGGCTTCGTCCTTGAATTTGATGCTCCTTCCGCTGATAGCTGCTTGAATCTTCGATTTAGGGTGGCTTCACATTCTTCCACAGTGGCAGCTTGTCATAATCCAGCTGTTCCTCCCATTTGGATCTGGTAGCTGAGTCGACCTTTGTCATCACTATGTGTATAAAAATAGCGTTTGTTATATGTTTCTCATCGCCCAGCGATAGTAATGAGTCATACACCGCTGACACTTCGTCAATCATTGATCGCAATGAAGGCGCGGATGGCTTTGGGATGGTTGGCAGCTCAAAAAGTTTAGATATTGTATTGAAAAATATCAAACATTTATTATCATAAACTTTCTTGAGACTTGCCAACGCTTTCGGATAATTTTCATCCGACATCTGAAACGCTTTAACTGTTCCCAGAGCCTCTCCAGATAGACAATTTACCAAATGGTTAAATTTTTCAATATCTGGGATATTTGGATCGTTATGAACCAAGCTCTCGAACAAACTCATAAAATTTTTGAATTCGGAATATTCTCCCTTGAATTTCGGCAAATTCATTTAAGGGAGCCTTGAGCTGTGAGAAGCTACAAAAGATGTTTCGGCAAATGAAGTTTTATTTTTCGCTAAAATTGACTTTATTGTGGACTTCGTTTCAACGATGATGTCCTCTAACTCCCCTCGTTCCATGTCGTCTTCATCAATTTCTTCAATCTTTGATTGGCACTTCATTAATTTTTCACTATGTGAATTTATTATATCTAGACGACATTCCAATTCGATTGGATCTAAAGACATTGTCTTTTCAAGAAGGCCCGTTTTAATGCGCAAAATACTACTCTTCGCAACCGTTCTTTGACGTCTTAACGATTTTAAGTCCGTCAACTCCTTACTTGGAGACAGGCTTGCGAGAGTTGGTTTTGACTTGCTCATTTTGCGTTGGTTAAATTAAATTTCCGAAAAAAAAAATTATAAACGTTGGCAACAGATATATTGAGAATCGATAACGAAAACGAAAAAATATATGTCGATTCCCAAATATACGAAAGCCAAATCCGCGGATATTTGGCAACAAATATATTTGGAATCGGTGACGAAAACGAGAAAAAAATAAAATCGATTCTCAAGTATACGAAAGCCAAACCAATAAATGCGCAAAATGAGCAATAGCACAGTAAAGTAATTTAATCGGAAAATGTCCGAACGAAAATCGACAAAATTACGAAAAAACACCGATACTTGCAAACGCTGATCGAAAAAATTGCGAAAAACGAGACAATTTAATTTTGCAATTAATAATTTTTTCACCTTTATTTCAAAATAAAGGGCTACCGCGAAATCCCAAAATCCCTTTGATTCACTTCAAATTTATACATTTAGATGTAAACATACGTGGGGTTCAATTGTATAATATATAATATATGTATATATTGTTAGTTGTATATGTATGTATGTAAGAATGTCAATATAGTGAAAAAAAGGGAGAGCCAAAAATTGAAAGTGTGCACTTTGTTGTTTATTTGAATTTTCGTTTGTTTGCACCACTTTCAATAATCCGCACTCGTTACCTGGTGCGTCGGCTGTTTGCCGGCGCTCACGTCCCTTTTGCAGAGAATGCAGCGGCAGCTCATTCCCACGACGGCAGCGGCGTTGATGGCAGCAACGGTTTGATGGTAGCAGCGACGACGGCAGCAGCGGCTTGATGGCAGCCGCAAATGATGGTAGCAGAAAGTAATGGCAGCAGCGATTTGATACCGCAGCGACGTTGGGGCAGCAGCGATTTGATGTTGTAAATGTAAAGCTGGACACTTAGCGGTATGCCGTACTGGTTTCTGTATCGGCACTGGAAGCGGTAAGTACATATATAAAAGTGCTACTTCACTTTTACGGCACAAGAAACGGTAGGTTTGTACGGGAGTTTTTAGCGGCACTTCACAGTTTTAGCATTTTTTTTTTAATTAGCGTTGAACCGGCACTTTAATAATAATAATAATAATAATTTTTTTTTTTCACGGAGCTTTCAAGCGAAACTGTTTGAAACGCTTTGGTGGATTTTTTTTTTTTTAAATCACTGTACCTACCGGTTTCCCAGTTTCCTTACACTTACTTATGTATGTTGTTTTTGTCTTTTTTACTTCTTTTTATTCTTTTTAGGAATTTGGTAGCACAGGTAAGTAGAATTTCTTTTTTTTCTCCTTGTTTTTAGCACACACTCTATATCACGTAAGTAGTTACGAATATGTATATAACTTTGTATGTATATTTTATTTATTGTAGGTAATTTTTCCCTCTTTTTAATTTCTTTTGTTTCGTTTTTAACTATTTGCTGCTGTACACATCTCTTCACTCACTCGAATGTAAATATGTATGTACATAAGTATGTGCATATAAAATACATATGTCTTTAAACTTTCGTTCTCGTATATAGGGATCACTCCACTTTTAAATTAACACCTTCACTTTAACGTAAGTATAAAGTATAACTTTTTTTTTTGGTACAAGTATGTATATGTTTGTTTTAGGTGTTTAATTTATATGTACACATATAACGCAAGGGTTATATTTATTTTATATATTTTTTCCACCAATTTCACTCAGCCGAGCCAAAAACCGAGATCCGGAAGGAATTAAAGGCAGGTAATTGCTTTCGAAAGAATTATTAATTCACTATTAATCGTTTTACACATTCAATTGTATTTCAGTTCAAAAAATTTTTTAACTACGCACAGGTCCCTGCTCGGGCGCCATGAAAATTCTCAAGCGTTTTTGAGAAACGAAAAATAGTTAGGGATGCGCAATTTTAAATAACACTCCAATTACCTGCCGCGAGAAAGACTTACTAATTCCGAGTAACGAGAAAAGCGTGCGTTCGTTTGTACGGTTCGATTACAATAGAAGTTCTTTATTTCTTAAACTAATTGCTAAGCCTAAATCTTAAAACTAACGGCTTAAACTAGTGGTAAAATAAATATGTATCAATAAGGGGTAAGTATAATAATCTTCAACTTTTCTTTCAATATTATAACAGATTATGGTAATAGATTAAGGTGAGTATATTTAACATTGTTAGGGTAAGTATTTTATAATAGATTTTCTTAATTTAATTTATAACAATTCAATATTTCATAATTTTTATAATTCAATATTTTATAATTCATTTATTATTTTTATTTTAGGTATAAAATTGTAGATATGTCGCTTGACGCAACACCATCTCCATGAGTTCGGTCTTTGATTCACAAAAGTTACAAAAATTGGTAGGGAATGTAATGTATCCAGATGATGTATCAACAGCAATAATACCATTACCAAATTCGACTCTCATTTGTATACTTAATTTAAGTGTTTTAATGTATTTCCATAAAATGGACGACTTCAAACAGGCATTCAGTTTATCAGCTGGCGTTGAGCGTGGAACAACTGGCAATATTTGTCGAAAACCACCTGCCAATAGTATCATTGCACTACCAAACCGGTTTTTGTTATTTCGTAAATCTTGCATCGAGCGATCTAATGCCTCCAAAGATTTTTTGTGTGCCATCGTACATTCATCCCAAATGATCAATCTTGTTTGCTGCAGCACTTTGGCCATCGCAGAATTCCTCGAAAGGTTGCAAGTTGGAGTTTCATTAATTTGTAGGTTTAACGGCAGCTTGACAGCTGAATGAGCTGTTCGACCGCCTTCCAACAACGTAGCTGCAATACCTGATGAAGCTAGGGCTAGTGCAATTCCATTTTGCGACCGAATTGTTGCCAAAATCGATGATAACAAAAAAGTTTTCCCAGTTCCACCGGGAGCATCTAAAAAATAAAATCCGCCAGTTCCATCGTTCACTACTTTCATGAGCGTATCGTATGCACATATTTTTTTGTTGTTGATTTAAAAAGGGAACTGTTCTATCAACCATTTCTCGTAATGTTTCGGAATCGTATTGGGCGTCGCGTCTCAATTCTTGATCAAATGAGTCGAACATTGGGCGATTGGGTCCTATCATTCCCATTTGTATTAATACTTTGTTGGTAAGCATCAAGCACATGTCCTTAATTAAAATTAATGCTTCATTGTGAATTTCTTCGTTCATTTGCAAATTTGCATGCGATGTTCTAAGACGCATCTGATGCAATATATCTTCCGCCATATGATCTTTGTATTTATGCCATAAATCAGTCGGTGCTGATGGGAAGCATGTAGACAAAATTATAGAAAATAATGTTCGTATTTGTTTAGCATTTGACGAAATCACAGCATCTTCGAGAGTCTGGTCCCAATGAGTATCATTCTCTAACAATCCCAAAAGTTGACAGGCTTCTCTGTATGTGTCACACTATACACCATTAACAGTTCGCAGATGTGGAAATGATGTTGGACCACGAACATACGAACTAACAACAAACGCAAATAAAACCACTCGTCTTGACTGGGATGGACTGCATAAAGACGGCCTAGTGCAACGATGGAAAATACTTGTGGGTATTCTGAAACTGGCTGTCCTCGTTTTCATCGTTGAACTTTTTTGGATGATTGATTCCAGGTATAATATCTTGGCATTTCGGAGTAAAGTAGCGTTCTGGCAAAATCATCATTCTGGCACATTTCAAAGAAGCTGGTTAATGTTGTCGATGGTGGCCAGTCAACTCGTTGTAATACGTTTGCATCTGTAAAATACACCCGTTGACTATTTTCCAAATGTACGGCCAAGTGAACAACAGTAGGGTGTCGTTCATGTATTGGAAACGAAAATATACGCCACATGCCTTCGTTACTACTAACATAACGGCCCATTTGATATTGAGTGACTTCATCATTTGAATTTTCGGCAGCAACTCCGAAGACAGACATGACCTTTGTTCACATACTTGCAAATATATTTAATAGATTTTATTTCCAATTCTTAACGAATACGATGTAAAATGCATTCGGCAATGTACTTTTGTTCGTGTTCCATAATTGACGCGGATTTGAAGGCTGATATGTCGAAATGACCATCGCGAAAAGTGTGCGCAATGACTCAAATAAAACTGAACGACGTACATTTATTAATAGCAATCGAAGGTATTAGCAATCGTAGTTTTTCGGGTGGATTATGTAAATTCGTCCTAAGGAATTAGTTGAGATCACACCTGGATGTCAATCTATTGGTTGGCCTTGCTTTCTGCGTACCTATTTCTTCGGCGATGCATTCCATGCATAATATCAAGGCATCTCCAAATAGAGCAATGTTCTCACAAACGAATCACTGACGCAAGTTGAGAAAAAACTCATCAATGTAAGTTTTGTTGTTGGAAGTGTTTCCGCTGGCTGTACTGTATTCTCTGGGTTGAAAAACACTCTTTAGCCATTCTCCAAATGAACTGCGAAACGCACAACAGTCGGAAAAGTCGATTTCACCAAACTACAAAACATTGGCATGAGTTTTGAATGTGAATTAGACAATAGTGGCGAATATGGTACGATCCATATGTTGTCGACTTCGATATTCACTACTCTAAGTTGAATGGTAAATGTCCTGCCATTGTCGTCTGATGATCTACGACGATAGAATGGATATCCATCATTTCCAGTTTGCGTTTCCGAAAGAAAAGCACGTGGATAGTGTTTCGTGCATTTATTGCAAGTGGGATTGTGGTGCCCGCAAGGTCCATGCACCGTATTGGTTTTCATCACTTCGTAGAATAATGGATATTTCTCTGCATGATGAATTTCCGCAGAAATGATTTCATCAATTTGATCTGGTGTAACCACCATCCACCACTCAAAGAAGAATGTGTGCTTGCGGCAAACCTCTTTTTTGCAACTCAACAGAGTACATCCAGCATCTGACTGCACCATACTTGTATATATGTACGTTGCTTCAAGATAAAGTCCATCAAACATCGTAGCTGTTGTTTGAAAAGTCTTGCTGTATTATCGTGATGATCGCTTACTGATTGACAGCGATCCATAATTCCACACATATGTCATCGCATCCTGGGAGTCTCATGTAGTTCATGTGTCTTGGGCTGCCATAAGTTGATGGCAAAAAGAACGCCGACCGATATTAGCGCGATGTCTTCGTAGCTTCGTAACAAATTTCAATCTGTAATTGATCACTTCGTTTGAAACACACATAAAGTTTTCACTGAATAATTTTCAATAATTTTTCTTTTAAATAGCCGGAATAAAAAAGCAAGCGACCGAAATTGAACGATTCAAATAATTTACAAATCAAAATATTGAAAAACAAAACAAAAGAGAATTGTATGAAAAGTCACTTTTTGGAAATTTCCAATTTTTCGACTTTTCCTTATGAAAAGTATTTGGTTTTTTTATATCTAACCCTTTCCAGATCCGCAGCGAACAACTTCTGATTTCATGAAGATTGGTTCCGCCGTTTCGAGCGTTAGCGTTACTAACAAACAAACAATCATTTTTACTTACGTATGTGTGTACATATGTATGTATGTATGTATGTATGTATATACAAAATAAAACGTTTGTATGGGAAAAAGAAAAGGGCTGTTTTCAGGGGTTTTCCGGAAACTTTTGTAATTTTTTCTTATATAAGAACCTTCTCCTAATAATAACAAATACAGCAAAAAAAAAAATCAGCTAAATCGGTTCAGCCATTCACGCGTGATGCCGTGACAACGAAAACGGTTTCATTTTTATATATAAGATAGTCTCTTTCTGCTTCAATACAGCTGTTTTCACGGTCCAAAAGCATGTCCATTTCCATTCCCATGAATGTCAATGATGATTTCGGCTGGTTTTTGATAAATGTTTCGATGGAATTTCCGGTGATCACGGATTATGATTGGCCCCTACGGGATAGGCAATCATCGCCATAAATTTGTTTCATCAATTGAAACGCTTCGGTAAAAGTTTTACCAATTTTAAAACAAAATTTAATGTTGGTTCTTTGTTCGAAGCTCATTTTCACACCGGTAACACAAACATACTGACACTTAAAACGCAATAACTCCACTTCGATTCGATGAAATGTCATGAAATTCTGGACTTCTTCTTCTGAATTGGCGTAGACACCGCTTACGCGATTATAGCCGAAGTTTTCATTGGGTGTTTTTTTTACGTGGCGGGTCCCAAACCTAGCGCACAACCCTATGTATGGGATGTTTCGCCTTCTCACTTTAGCTCGCCTTAAAACGGATGTTCTTAGGCTACCCAGAGGATACTTGGCCAAAGACCGGAAGTCGTGAGCTGCTTGAGCCATATGTAAAAGAATCGTTTCTGGCCACTCCCAAGTGAATGGTGATCAGAGAACTTTCCTCACTTGCGTGAACTTCTACACATGACCCCATTCTGCACTAAACAGGACTTTTGAATTTATAAATCGACTGGTGCGTTAGAATCTGCTATCTTTATCGATTGTTCAGTGAGAATTGATGAAACAAGTTTACGGCGATGATTGCCTATCCCGTAGCAGAGTGCATGAGTAGTTTCAACGTTTTCAAAGTGTTCGTGAGGACATAAATGACGGTCAACATGTGGGCCAATCATAATCCGTGATCACCGGAAATTTCATCGAAATTTTGCGTGTATTCATCAAAAATCAGCCGTAATCATCATCGAAATTCATGGAAATGGACATGCTTTTGGATTATGCAACCAGCTGTATTGAAGCAGAAGGAGACTTTTTTGAATAAAATAAATTAATTTTGCCAAAAAAAAAAACATTTGTTTTGTGTTTTTTTTTAAGTCTTGCAAGAGTTTTTGTTGACTAATCAGTTGTTGTCATCGTTCACTGCCACACCCATTTGCTTTCTTTCATTGTTCAATCTAGAGAAAGCAGAACTAACGGCCAGTAATATCAATATCATCAACATACTCCAGCAGCTGTATAATATATGTAACATTGTAAAATATTGTACCTGCTCGATTGAGTTCTGCAGCTCGAATTATTTTCTCCAGCAGCAGATTGAAGAAGTCGCACGACAGAGAGTCGCCTTGTCTGACACCTCGTTTGGTATTGAACGACTCGGAGAGGTCCTTCCCGATCCTGACGCAGCTTTTGGTGTTGCTTAACGACAGTTTACACAGCCGTGTTAGTTTGCGGGCATACCGAATTCTGACATCGCGGCATAAAGGCAGCTCCTTTTCCTGCTGTCGGAATCAGCTTTTAAATCAACGAAAAGGTGGTGTGTGTCGATTCTCCTTTCGCGAGTTTTTTCTAAAATTTGGCGCATGATTAATATCTGGTCGGTTGGTGATTTTCCAACAGTTAAAATCAAGTAGATTTTGGATAAAGTATGTTTAAATTTTATATTTAGTTGTTTTGCGGGGAAAAATATGCACTTACGATTAAAGAAAATTTTCGAATGCTGAGCACTTTTACATGTCAAGTTGGGAATGACGAAACACGGTCAACAATACAATATTACTTTCATAATTCTAGCAGACTTTATGCCGAATAGGTTTTCGGTCAGTGAGTCTTGATGTGTCTATGACTTATAATTTAAGTGATTAATATACGAAGTATATTTGAATTTTGTGCTAATATTTCTGTATATTAAAACATTGTAACAATTTTGAATTAATTAATTGATCTCCTTTTTAGAAAAAATTACTGCATGAAACGTTTTTAAGTTTTCAAGATAAATTAATTCGCAAAGAGTGAATATATCAAAACAATTTAAAAAAATAATATTTAATTTTACTAAGTTAAAATTTTAGACTGTGGTTAAAAGCAAAAAAAAATTAAAATGTTGTTTATTTGTAATGAGTATAAAACGTGTAATAATAAGATATATGTGACGCAGGTTTTAGTTTAAGTTAATAGTTTTTTTTTTGTCTAAGCGTCAGTGTTGCTGCAGAGTTTTGTTCACCTAACGGTTGTACGTATCAACTAAAACTAAACGAGATTTTTATAGGGTTACTAGCTGACCCCGCACCCGTTGTCTTGCGTGAAATTATGTATTTTGAAATGAAAAGAAAGTCAAATTTATCATTTCATTTTTTTTTTGTTTTTTTTTTTCAATGTAACTCAGTTTTATAAACAACATTTTTTGGTTTCTGTTCCGGTGTACAGAAAAGATGGTTTCCCAACTCGTGAGCACGCCACGGCCGTGTGAAAAACATAGCATTTCCAAATTTATGCCTCACACTATGCGACTATCTTAGGTCCTGTTCATTGACATCTCAAATGCAATTTTCACAGGAAACGGAATACTTTTGAACTTAAATGAGAAATCGTTAGACCTCAAAGGAATTCGAAGAATCAAGCATTCTCCCCCTTGTATTCGATAGGTGCGTCACAATCAGTCGGGTTCCATTACACACTTTCGGCGCATGAAGATTGCGAAACATAATAACGACTGATCCTGCTTTGAGACGCTAATGATGCGGTGGCATACCAAGCCTGTCCAAAAAATTTAGGAATACCACTGGATAATTCACGGCATCGTCTTCATTGTCAAGACGATCGATCGATTTGTATGAGAGAAAGTCTCCCGGAATTTGACTTTGTACCTTCCAGTTTAAGTCAACAACATCGGTATTTTTTGCAGCTAACATTGCGCGTGCACTTAAGTAATCGTAGTTACGATAATTTGGCCAATGTCCGAACATTTGCGATGAGTTCATCTTTCGTGAATTGATAAAGGGAAGATGGAATTGATACCGAACCACCGGAAGTATCAACCGAAATTGTACCATTTCCAATTTTTAGCGAAGACGATGTAAAATGTCTTTGGCAATGTGGATGTTTATATCGAAAAGTATGCGAACTTCATTTTCATTCCAGTGATTAACGTGTTCCAGCAATTGTAATTGCTGGCTTACTTGCACACATCGAACAGTAAGCAATGACTCAAATAAAATTGAACCGCGTACATTAATCAATAGCAACCAAAGGTAGAAACAATCGTCGTTTTTCGGGTGGATTGTGTAAATTCGTCCTAATGCATTAGTTGATAAGACACTTGGATGTCAATCTACTGGTTGGCCTTCCTTTCTGCGTAACTATTTTTTCGACGATGCTTTCCATGTATAATACCCAGCCTTGTTAATTCGTGAGTCGTTGTTCGGCAGTTTTTTACATGTATTTTGTTTTTGTAAAATTGACAGACTATCGTTCTACCGAGTAATAATCTATCCATCTGGCAAGCTTGATAATTGTTTCGATACTCGGTAATATCACATCAACTGTTCTCCTGTTCCTCTGTACATCAATTTACCAATTTACTTACCAGTAATAAATTTGAGCTGCTCCACATAATTTTCAAATAAAAGACTGACAATTTTTGATTTTTCACTTTGTTGAGGCATTTTTACTCTTTAGTTTTATTAATCATTGAATCAGCTGTTTCGCAATAAAATTTACCATATTACCAAGGTAGCGCAAAAAGTATGTTCACAGTTAAGTCTTTTAAAGAAGTATTAGCTAATGAAATACCAAATTAACAGGCTTCGGTCTGAATACCCCTAGTATCAAGGTAGCAATGTTCTCACAAACGGATCACTGATGAAAGTTGAGATAAAACTGGTCAATGTTAATTTTGTTGCAGGCGATGATTCCACTGGTTATACTGTATTCTGTGGGGTGAAATACACTCTTTGGCCAATCTTCAAATTAACTGCGAGACGCATAACAGTCGGAAAACGTTCATGGATTGCAAAAGTAAATATCCTACAAAGCGCTTTATTGCCATGTTGCATCCTTTGGTGACGTACTTACCAACGTATTTTATCGATTTCACCAAACTGCAATACAAAAAATTGATATGAGCTTTGAATATAAATTAGACAATAGTGGTGAATATAGTACGATCCATATGTTGCCAACTTCGATATTCACTTTCTAAGTTAAATGCTGAATGTTCTGTTATCTGGTAAGCGACGCCGATAGAGTTGATATCTATCATTTCCAGTTTGTGTTTCCAAAAGAAAAGCACGTGTATAGTGTTTCGTGCATTTATTGTCAGACATGCAAACTTTGATTGCATGAATTTGATCTGGTGTAACCATCATCGAAATAAGAATGTGTGCGTGCGGAAAACATCTATTTTGCCACTCAACAGAGTACATTTAGCAACCAACAGCACCACATGGCAAAAAGAACACCGACCGATATTAGGGCGACTTCTTGGTGGCTTCGTAACAAATTTCAATCTACAATTGACCTCTTTGTGTGAATCACTCCTAAAGTTTTCACTGAATAATTTTCAATAATTTTTCTTTGGAATAACCGTAATAAAAGAGCAAGCGACCGAAATGGAACTATTCAAATAATTTACAAATCAAAATATTGAAAAACAAAACAAACAAAAATTGAAAAAAAAAGAAATTGTATGGAAAAAAGTTACATTTTGGAATTATCCAATTTTCCCACTCTTCATGAAAAGTATAAGATATTTTTATTTCTAAACCTTCCTTGATCGACAACGAACAACCTCTGAAAATTTCATCAATATTGGTTCAGGCGTTCCCTTAGCGCTACTAACGTACAAACATTCATTCGTTTGTATGGAAAAAGAAAAGGGCTGATTTTAGTGGTTTTCCGGCAATTATTTGAATGTATCTCTCCGTAAAAACCATTCTTGAACCTCAACGAATATTTAAAAAAAAGAATTATCAAATTTGGTTCAGTCGTATGAAAGTTATGAGCCTACATACAGTTTGGTCAACTTTTATATGGGAAAATGGAATTGTCGTCTTACTCTATCTTACTCGCAATTTTTCCTTATTTGCTCACCTTTTAGACCTACCCTGGACTACGACAAACATTTTAAAACCAAAATCAGCTCAATCGGCCCAGCCGTTCTCGAGTTTTAATCAGACTAACGAACAACAATTCATTTTTATTTATATAGATATACATATATATGTATGTAAATGATCAAGATGACGAGAAAAGTAGAAACCCGATTGATGGTCTGTCTGTCCGCCCGGGCAAGCTATAACTTGGTAAAAACTGATATTTTTGGATGAAACTTGATGAACTTTGATAGATGGGCGTAATTGGACCACTGCCACGCCCACAAATCGTTATTAACTGAAGACCCGTTAAGTGTAAAACTAATTAAGATATGGAACTACGATTTGGTACAAGAGATCGCAGTAGCACGGGGCACTTGCGCAATTTTGAAAAATGTTTAAAGTAAATATATCCTAAACTGCTCAAGCTGCAACAGCGAAGTTTGCAAAGCGAAAATATTAGAACTCTTACCGACGATATGACAATTTATGAAATCATTCAAATTACATATGTACATATCTTTATTCAGGCTTTACAGTGATTATTTACATATAATACATACTTATACATCTTAAAAAATATATTAAAAAATCATAAAATAAAAAAACTAAAAATATTTCATTTATTATGTACATACATATGTTAATCTACACCTGTAAATTGTTAAAAACACATATTATATGTACTATATATGTGTTTATAAAATTAAATTTAATCGGCGAGCTTTTTTCGTAGCAAATATGTCAATAACTTCTTTTGTTGGCACATTTATACGGCGATGAACCGACATCAATGCCAAACCATTTAATCTTTCCGTGCTTGTTGAGTTTCTGAGGTACGTCTTTAACCTCTTCATAGTTGAAAAAGATTGCTCGGAAGAGCATGTAGTAACTGGCAAAGTTACCAAAATTTTTAAAAGAAAATGCACATTTGGAAATAAATCTTTATTGCAGGCTTCAAGCGATTCTATTGCTGAATTAGGCATGTTTATTTCAGGTTCGTTGCGCCATTTTGTTTGCCAAAGCTGCAATTCGGACTTAATGTAATTTTGGTAGCAATTTGTAAAGTTGTGTCACTGTTACATTATGCTTTCCAAATCTTAGTTTTAATTGGTTAATGAAATCATCTAAAAGTGGAAGTAAAATGGTTAGTCGGTAGTATTTTTTGGATCTTTTTCAACTATGTTTGCGCGGTTTTGCTGTGGCCCAGTTATTCGAGGCAACGCTATTCTTTCACCCAGAAACTCAAGCAAGTTCTCATCATCTTTAAAAATATCTACGAACTCTGTTTCTGAGTTGGTACGCATATTTTTAAAATTGTTTATAATGAGATCGACGTGCTGCACAGCAGCCGCTAAGTCGCATGAAGTTGTATGAAGAGTTTTGCATAATGGTAAGGTATATGCAAATATACAATTTAGGCAGCACAAGCTTATCACGAACTCGCTAGTTGATATTGATCTTATAAAAGAAGATGCTTTTGATGAAGTATCGCAATCGCTATTACCACTTAATTCTTCTAATGCACCAACAATCGCTTTAAAAATCTCTTTAAACCTCAGCAGCCCATCATGGTTTTCAACCCATCGGGTCTCGCACATTGCAGTTAATATTCTCCATTTTGTTTCTGGCATATTTTGTTTAATATATTCTGTTAAACAATTTGTTCGTTTGGCGGAGGATTTGAAAAAGAGCCCTATTGATTTTATAATGCCAATTGCATTTCTGATGGGTTGAATTTGAGTGACACAAAGCTAAATTTAGCGAATGAGAGCTGCAGTGCACATAGAGAGCTTCAGGATATTTTTCTCGGATTATTGCCTGCACACCATTCACATTGCCTTTCATGCTTGCAGCACCATCGTAGCCTTGTCCAACTAAATAATTACAGTCAATTTGCATATTGTGTAAACTTTCCAGAATTGTTTGAGCTAAAGAAGCTCCTGTTGTGCTTTCAACAGTAATAAATGTAAGAAAGTCTTCTCGTACGATAAAAACATTGTTGTGGAGCTCGGTGTATCTTACACAGATGGACATTTTTCCCTGTCGTGATATATCCGTTGTTTCGTCAGCCAGCAAGGAAAAACTCTTAACATTATTAATAGCCGTCACCAGTTGTTTTTGAATTATTTCACCACAAACAGAAATCAATTCATTTTGTATAGTTGGACTATAATATGTAGCATGTAGCGAAAATGAGCAACAACGTTGCCTGTTATAGTATGTGGTATGGGGAAAAATAGTTAAAATCGGGTCAATACTACTTCAACTTTGATATACTACATATAACAATTTTCGTTTTTTTTTTTTTAACAAATCTTATGCCGAATATGTCGATCAGTGCATGAGATATATATATAGAGTATATGTATGTATCTCTAAAATTTCTTAGATTCTGATCCTCTGTTATACATACGTTTTACACCTTTCGGTATTTTCCTAACTTTGATTCTTTCAAGTTGCACCCGAACTGAGCCCTTCCTTGTTTGTTAAATTTCAATTCGGAATATAAGATTACACAAGAGGTCCCTATACTATACCTACCAAAATTTCTTTGATTTACGTTATTATTCCCATAATAACCCACTATTTCCAGCACCATACACAGAGTCACCTGCAGTAATCGAGTCAATAATATATATTTCTTCGAAATATTTGAATCTAAGTATTGTGGAGGATGGAGTCATGTGTAGAAGTTCACGCAAGTGAGGAAAGTTCTTTGATCGCCATTCACTTGGGAGTGGCCAGAAACGATTATTTTACATATTACTCAAGCAGCTCACGACTTCCGGTCTCTGACCAAGTATCCTCTGGGTAGCCTAAGAACATCCGTTTGAAGGCAAAATATCCCCTACTTAGGGTTGCGCGCTGGGTTTGGGACCCACCACGTAAAAAAACACCCCCAATGAAAAAGCAAACACAGCCTCGGATGAGAGACCCCCCTTTTGATGACGACCATGGCAAACGAAATAAGGACTATGATTTGAGGGCATGCACCTGGAATGTCCGGTCCCTTAATTGGGAAGGTGCCGCTGCCCAGCAGGTAGATGTCCTCGTAAACATAAAGTCTGACATCACCGCCGTCCAAGAAATGCGATGGATGAAACAAGGACAAAGACGAGTAGATCCTTGTGACATTTACTACAGTGGCCATATAAAGGAGCGCAAGTTTGGTGTTGGATTCGTGGTGGGAGAGAGACTCCGTCGCCGAGTACTATCATTCACTCCGGAGAATGAACGTCTAGCCACAATCCGCATCAAAGCGAGGTTCTTCAACATATCACTGATTTGCGCCCACGCCCCGACGGAAGAGAAGGACGATGTGACCAAAGATGATTTTTATGAGTGCTTGGAGCGCACTTATGAGAGATGCCCCCGCCACGATGTCAAAATCGTGCTTGGCGACTTCAACGCCAGGGTGGGCAAAGAAGGTATCTTTGGCACTACGGTCGGTAAATTCAGCCTCCACGAGGAAACATCCCCAAATGGGTTGAGGCTGATCGACTTCGCCGGGGCCCGAAATATGGTTATCTGTAGTACTAGATTCCAGCATACGAAGATACATCAAGCTACCTGGCTGTCTCCGGATCGAAAAACCACCAACCAGATCGATCATGTTGTGATAGACGGAAGACACGTCTCCAGTGTTTTAGATGTGTGTGTGCTCCGAGGTCCTAACATCGACTCGGACCACTATATTGTTGCAGCCAAAATTTGCACTCGCCTCTGTGCAGCAAAAAACGTACGCCAACAAACACAAGGAAGGTTCGACGTCGAGAAGCTGCAATCACAACAGACAGCCGAAAGATGTTCCACTCGGTTTGCACTCCTGCTCTCTGAGAGCACTCGTCAACAACTCGGTATAAGGGACGGCATTTCAAACTCCTTACGTACAGCTGCAACCGAAACCATTGGTTTTCGGAAAGTGCAAAAGAACAGCTGGTACGGCGACGAGTGCCGTGTCGCAGCGGAGAGAAAACAGGCTGCCTACCTCGCAACGTTACGATCGACCACAACACGTGCGGGATGGGATAGATACCGAGAGTTGAAAAGGGAAGCGAGACGCATTTGCAGACAGAAAAACAAAGAGGCCGAAATGCGTGAGTACGAACAGCTTGATAAGCTGGCCGACAGGGGTAATGCTCGAAAATTCTACGAAAAAATGCGGCGACTTACAGAAGGTTTCAAGACCGGAGCATACTCCTGTAGAAAACCCAAAGGTGATCTAGCCACCGATGCCCAGAGCATACTTAGATTATGGAGAGAACACTTCTCCAGCCTGCTGAATGGCAGTGAACACATAACACCAGGAGAAGACGAACCCGATTCCCCAATCGATGACGATGGAGCAGACGTTCCATTACCCGGCAATGAAGAAGTTCGAATAGCAGTTGCCCGCCTGAAGAACAACAAAGCGGTAGGGGCCGACGGATTGCCGGCCGAGCTATTCAAACACGGCGGCGAAGAACTGATAAGGAGCACGCATCAGCTTCTTTGCAAAATATGGTCGGACGAAAGCATGCCCAACGATTGGAATTTAAGTGTGCTATGCCCAATCCATAAAAAAGGAGACCCCACAATCTGCGCCAACTACCGTGGGATTAGCCTCCTCAACATCGCATGCAAGGTTCTATCGAGCGTATTGTGTGAAAGATTAAAGCCCACCGTCAACGAACTGATTGGACCTTATCAGTGTGGCTTTAGACCTGGCAAATCAACAACCGACCAGATATTCACCATGCGACAAATCTTGGAAAAGACCCGTGAAAGGAGAATCGACACTCACCACCTATTCGTCGATTTCAAAGCTGCTTTCGACAGCACGAAAAGGAGCTGCCTTTATGCCGCGATGTCTGAATTTGGTATCCTAGCAAAACTAATACGGCTGTGTGAACTGACGTTGAGCAACACGAAAAGCTCCGTCAGGATCGGGAAGGACCTCTCCGAGCCGTTCGATACCAAACGAGGTTTCAGACAAGGCGACTCCCTATCGTGCGACTTTTTCAATCTGCTGCTTAATCGAGCAGGTACAATCTTTTATAAGAGTGTACAGCTGCTGGCGTATGCCGATGATATTGATATCATCGGTCTCAACACCCGCGCCGTTAGTTCTGCTTTCTCCAGATTTAACAAGGAAGCAACGCAAATGGGTCTGGCAGTGAACGAGGGCAAGACGAAATATCTCCTGTCATAAAACAAACAGTCGCCGCACTCGCGACTTGGCTCTAACGTCACTGTTGACAGTCATAACTTTGAAGTTGTAGATAATTTCGTCCATCTTGGAACCAACGTAAACACCACCAACAATGTCAGCCTGGAAATCCAACACAGGATAACTCTTGTCAACAGGTAGTACTTCGGACTGAGTAGGCAATTGAAAAGTAAAGTCCTCTCTCGACGAAAAAAAACCAAACTCTATAAGTCGCTCATAATTCCCGTCCTGCTATATGGTGCAGAGGCTTGGACGATGACAACAACCGATGAGTCGACGTTGCGAGTTTTCGAGAGAAAAGTTCTGCGAAAGATTTATGGTCCTTTGCGCGTTGGCCACGGCGAATATCGCATTCGATGGAACGATGAGCTGTACGAGATATACGACGACATTGACATAGTTCAGAGAATTAAAAGACAGCGGCTACGCTGGCTAGGTCATGTTGTCCCAATGGACGAAAACACTCCAGCTCTGAAAGCATTCGACGCAGTACCCGCCGGGGGAAGCAGAGGAAGAGGAAGACCTCCACTCCGGTGGAAGGACCAAGTGGAGAAGGACCTGGCCTCGCTTGGAATATCCAATTGGCGCCACGTAGCGAAGAGAAGAAACGACTGGCACGCTGTTGTTGACTCGGCTATAATCGCGTATGCGGTGTCTACGCCAGTAAAGTAGAAGAAGAAGTATTGTAATTACCATGTACTATTTTACTAGACACCAACTGTGTCCAACAATCGTTATAATTTTGTAAATGTATTGGACAGCCTGCGTTGATACTTCACCAGACAGTATCTTATCAATATAGCAGGATATTGTATAAATAATACAAAACGAATTGATGTACAATATTTGCAAAAAAACGCTAAACTAAGATAACTGTTTATGAATTTTAACAAAAAAAACATTTAATAAGCACACATATTTTTCACATATGAATATGCACAACAATTAGGTGATGAAATCAAGGATTTGATTGTGATATGGAAATAGACTATAGCATATTGTCAATAAAAATTCTGTATTTAAAAATTTACATAAACGCAGAAGACAAATAAGAATAACGATCACAAATTAAAAAGAAGAAATTGTAATTATTACTAAGGCTAATTCTTTTATATCTACAACTCAGATGCGCCACTTCTGGGCAGCCTAAATTTTCTCACACTAACAGCACAGAAATGCTGACAAAACGCCACGAATACCTAAGCGTTGGTCAGGTTACTCTTGCTGCTCGTTTCATTCAATGTGAACGTAAGCCGTAAATCCACAGTTTAATAAAACCATTTTAACATTTACTGCTATTTATTTAATGCTGTTGCGCACGTACAACATCAGTATTTGTCTGTTGTTTTTGTAATGATTTTATGGCGACCGCGGTATGAGTGGAAAATTATATTTTTTAAACTTTCGTAACATGTTGCTACAGGGTAGAATAGTTTTGTTCATCCAACGGTTGTTTGTATCACCCAAAACTAATTGAGAAAAGAAATTGAGACAACTTGAAGAAACTTATTATATACTTATGTTTTTTGGCACTAAAGGCAGTTTGATAATGCAGATGGGTCGAAGCGGACCATTGTAATGCCTACTAAATGCAATTAAACAAAAACATATAAAGTGTTATAACTAAGCAACAAATTAACATATAAAACTATAATTTGATGGAGGAAATCGCAGTAGTGAGGGCACATATAAACTGAAAAAGCGGACATTATTCCGGCCCCAAAAGGTTTATTGTACATATCTCAAAAACTATTATAACCAAATTTACTTAAAACACATTTCTTTGGTATCTCATTAGACAGCGTGGAAACGGACGAAAGTGGAGTATAAACACACCCACTCCCTATACGAGTATTACGTTTATGTTATATACTACCAAAAGCACGACAATTCACACTTCAAAGCATTAAATTTTACATATGGGATGTTGGGGAAAGGCGGCCTATGCAGCCGGCTACCTTCAGGTGAAATCCTGTATTATAGGTAGTTCTCACAAGTTTCAACCCAGTTCGGAAACAATATTGTATTGGTATCAATTGGTACCTCACAATGCGAAAATGGCAAACCGGAATATAACCACACCCACTTTCGGAGATATGACATATATCAATCTCAATGCAAAATCGGATTATTGAAATATTTTGACCTGAGTTCCACGCACTTTAAATAAATGTTTCCAAACATCCGGTAAGCTTTACACCGCATTTATCGATCAGTGCGTAGGATACCATAAACAAATTCTGATGAATTATACTGTATTTTTAATAATCTATAAACCGTATATCAATCAGTATGTAAGATTTCTTAAGAAAGTTGTTTGATCATATAATACTTGATTTACTAAAGTTTCATGGCGAGAATGAGTAAAATCCGTTCAAAAATTACCCAGCCGAAATACAATTTATAATGAGTTTTGTTATTTAGTATACCTTATGCCAATCAGTCCAGTTATTTCATATACCTAATATACGCGATATAGTGATTTCCATTTATTTTCACTTTCCATCTGACTTTAAAGCGTTCATCTCGGTCTATATATGGGTTATCTTAATGGAATTAAGTGAAATTTAGTAAACAACTGTACATCAATAAGATATAAAATTTGTTTGTAATCCATTCAGTTTCTATAAATAATGCTTATTGAATTCTTGCGCCACATTTTTAATATACGTAAGTTTATCATTCTAAATATATTTATCCTGCTTAAATCCTTGCAAATTGCGATAATATAAAATAATTGATTACACCCGAACTTAGCCCTTCCTTACTTGTTTATTTTAGTTTTTGTGGAGTGGCTGTTCTTGTAGATCGGCGGCTTCCTCGGCGGCAACAGTGTTCACAATTCCGACAACAATCTCTGTGACTTCTTTAACAGCTTAAGCTGAAGCGGCGGCAAAACTTCAACACTTTTATGAAGCGTGGCCTTTAATTTTGTGTAGGCATCCACACTAAAAGTGTGGATGAAAGATTTTTTTATACCTGTGGTCACATCCATTCACTGATTCGAATACACCTATGAACATACATACATATGTACATATGTATAGAGTATTTGATACGTACGCGTAAACCCTGTAGAGAAAGCCGTCAAGCAGTGTTAGGGTGTATTATTAATATGAAAAACTTTATTTCTAATTCTAGAATGTTTTATTTCTTTGATAGTCATTGGTGAAATAAAACTGGATCTTTATATATAGATTAATATGATGTTTAATAACCCTGAAAAATACAATATAAAAACTAAAATTAAAACATAAAACTGCGCTGAGGTAAGGACAGCAGATGGCATATTACAAAATATAATTCAAAGTCACTTAGACTGCTCCAAATAAAAAAAAATTGTGTTTTCCTACAGGGCAAAATTAACGAGAGCATGTATTGACTCAATTGCGTGAATAAATTTGTACCTATACCTATACAAGAGAACGTGTATATATGCCTGTACATATACCCACACATAGGATGTAGAGAATACCTTTGAGCGGTTTAATTTCTTGATGTCAGTAAAAATACATGTGTTGATATGTTTGCTACTAAGTCGAAATTTGAACAGATGTGTGTGGTCCATTTGATTGGAGCTATGCTTTTGGTAGCAACATATTGAAATAACGTGTGGAAAGAATAGTTTAGGAAGGATGAATTTACTTTTTAAGCATTAAGATGTATTGAAATTGATATGTAGTTCACCAACTCTAAAAAAGAAAACATATTTATGATGTTAGGGTGTTTACTGGAAGCCAACATAATAGGCGCTAATGAAATTAACACAATATTAATTGAGGTCATTGATTAATAGTACTTCTATAGCTTTGGATAATTCGTCTTGTACATACATATGTTTTATCGCAGTCACGGGTTCACTCAGATGGTTTTAATTTTAATGAATACAAGAGGCGTCTATAGATACATTTGATGGCAAATAAAAATGGTCATTTTATATTTAGAAAACAACAACCAATAAGATATTAAAACTGTAATGATTATGCTGCTTTCACATGGTTAACGGCATATGTTTAAATGCTGGATGTACAAAATTATGAGTGGGCTTTATAAAACAGTATCAATAGATTAATATACATACGTAAGATCAGGAAATTGTGCAAAGTGTCCTACAACAATAGAAATTCAAATAAACCTTTGAAATAGTTGACGATTTACTTATTATTTACTTATAGGCACAGTGATAGCAAGTAAATTTTTTCTTAAAATAATATTTACGAAGTAGTGTATAGGCAAGATGATACAAATGTCAATAGAATTCTGAAAAAATAATATTTTCGGATATAAGTCAAAAAGTTTACAATACATTCAGCAAGAACAAATTAGAAGAAAACCGTGCCGTGTGGTGAGCTAAAAAAACAGTGCAAATGAAATTTATGAATTCACACTATTGTTCGTTTTCCTCAAACGTCTACAGTGATGACAGAAGAGAAATTGTTCGTACCAATTCAGCCACAAAAACTGTTCCCGAAAGCATTCGTCGAAATCCCCTAAAAATCGATCACATCAATGTCAAGACTTATTCGAGATGTTCATCACATGAAAGCCTAGCGTCGGTCAACTTGCCGTCTTCTGACAACGTGGTTGAAGCAAATAAGGGTCAACAGTTATGTAAAAACTCGGTGCTGGATTGTCTGAAATCAAAAAAATTTATATATTTAGATAATCGGTTTGAATCCAATTTTGGAATTTGCGAAACACTCCACAATCTAGAATAAAGGAAACCAAATTTTCCTCATTATAGAAGTTCAAGAGAATTATTTGTTTTTGCACAGCAAACATAAATTTTGTTACACTTTTTCTACTTTTTTGATTTTGGCGATATTTTCACACATTATTTTATAAAAACAAAACAGATGGTATGAAGAGGAGTGCCATATCGCAACGTTACAATCGACGATAAATATCTAGAGTTGAAGAGGGAAGCGAGACACATTTCCAGACATAAAAAGAGAGAGGCTGAAATGCGTGATTACGAAGAGTTTGAGAAGATATAGGAGAGGAAATTTTCGAAAAACATGCGGCGACTTACAGAAGGTTTCAAGACTGGAACATACTCTTTTTGAAACATAGAGCTGATCTAGTAACTAAAGCCCAGAACATATTCAAATTAAATATGGAACACTCATCCGGCTTGTTGAATGGCAGTACTCGTAAAAACATAACACACTTTGAAATGGTAAGCCCGATACCCCAATCGATGACGATGGAGCAGAAGTTCCATAGCCGCACCAGGAAGAAACTCGAATACCAATTACCCACCTGAAGAACAACAAAGCGTCAATTCCCGTCCTGCTATATGGTTCAAAGGCATGGACGATAGCAACATCCGATGAGTCGACGCTACTTTGCTCGTTGACATATACGAAGGCATTGACATGGTTTAGCGAATTAAAAGACAGCGGCTGGCTAGGTCATGTCGTTCGAATGAACGGAAAGACTCCAGCTCTGAAGGTTTTCGACGCAGTATCCGCCGGGGGAAGCCGAGAAAGAGGAGATCTCCGCTCTGTTGGAAAGACCAGGTGAAAAAGAACTTGTCTTTGCTTGGAATCTCTAATTGGCGCCATGTAGCGAAAAGGAAGAACGACTGGCGCGCTGTTGTAAACTCGGCTATAACCGAGTAAGTGTTGTCTACGCAAATAAGGAAGAAGAAGATTTTATACAAAAAACTAAACGAATTCCGATTTCATTCAATGAGTAGGTATTAGTTTATTTTCAAAAGTCGGTAAAAAGTGTTGAACTTTTTTAAAAACCAATGTAATTTATGTCAGTATTGTCAGTTTACTAAACAACAACATTCTGCTACTACATATATTTATTTTGTTTTTCCTTCGAAACGCATTTTTTGATCGCAGCCATTTCTTGGGGGACTTCGCCTTGTTCATCACTCACTGAACTAGCCCAGCTTATATGGGAAGAAATCCAAATGCAAATGCAAGAAATGAATTTTTATCATTCCAGCATACGCTCTTAAAAATTCGTTTACAACCGTGATATAGTCATCAGTTCTGTTATGCCTAATTTTACGAATATAAACTTTAATGAACATGCCTATGAACTTGTATTATAAAAACAATAAAAAAGAACTAGGTATGAAAAAAATTAATAAATACAAGCTTTTATTCTATCTTAAGTTTATTTTGGGAATAAGATGAAGAAAAGCTTCACTCTTAATATCCACTTTCTTTACAAACTGTTTCATGTATAATTAGCTTTAAATGTGTCCCATGGGAGACTTAAAACGTTGTTCCCGCCTATCTGATGTGACTCTCGAGATAGCCTTACATAGGCTGCTATATATATATCTGGACTAGGCAACACTAAGTGTTGCCAGGTGCAATCTGACATTTCCATTGGAAAGTTTGACATTTTTTAGCATAACATCACTCAGAACGTTTTGTCATTTTATCGTGAATTGTTTTATTTACAGGGAATTAAAAAATTCATCTCGGCCAAAAAATGGAATTAACTCGTGAACATTTTCGTGCGATAATTTTTCACAACTTTCGACGTGGATTATCACGACAAGAGTTCATCGATGAACTAAAATCTTTGCATGGCTATGAAGCACCATCTTATAGCACTGTGAAAAACTGGTGCAACGAATTCAATCGTGGCCGACGCTCGGTCAAAGACGAATTCCGTGAAGGTCGTCCAAAAACAGCTGTTGTGCCAGAAAACATCGATGCCGTACGTGAACTGATAATGCAAGACCGTCATGTAATATACCTTCAGATAGAGGCATGCCTATGCATTTCTCCCACCAGCATACAATCGATATTGCATCAACATCTGGCCGTAAAAAAGGTTTGTTCTCGTTGGATCCCGCATAATTTGACAATCGCTCAAAAAAAGGCTCGTGTGGATTGGTGTAAGGAAATGCTGAAAAAATACGATCGCGGTGCTTCAAAAGACGTTTAAAAGATCGTCACAGGTGACGAATCATGGGTCTATGCGTATGAGCCCGAAACAAAACAGCAATCGACCGTGTGGGTCTTCCAAGACGAGTCAAATCCAACAAAAAAAAAAACATTTTCGTTGATAAATATGCCTATTTTCATTATTAGGCCAGAAATATATATAGCAGCCCACCTACTTTGCGACCATAGTGATTGGATGCCCAACTATCCTATTTACCAAGACAGCGATATTTTTTGTGGCTTGCATTGCAAATAAAATTGTTAAAACTTTTAAGTCAGCGATGACTTTCCATTTGTGATTGGAATAGTTGGTCAACCGAAAAATTGTTGCCATCATTTCATGCGTTTCTTCCTTGTTAACCCCATACGCGATTGACTGATGGTAACAGATGTTCATTGTGTAATAACTTTTAAGCATAAGGGTGCCTGCAGAGTGGACGCTCCAAACCAAGCCGAGCGCAGAGCATACGAATGCAACAAGTCAGCTTATAACCTGTGCGCGTACATTTTCAGGCGATATCGCATTCCACCGCATGGTGGAAGCTGAAAAAACGAGCGTAGAGCTGATCAATGCGCATTTCGCATACTTCATTAGTACAGGGTAGGCCATTTAAAGTTGACCCATCTGGCAACGCTGTAACTTTTAACAGCGCTGACAAATCGGCTAATGTCATACCGCGTTAGAAGCGTCATTCGAAGACAATTTTTACCATGGAACAGTACACTCCAAAAGAACGCGCTGAAATTGTTCAGCTTTGGGCCATCGAAATGGCTGAAAACGAACTTGACTTTTGGCGAAAACTCATCATGTCAGACGAGGCACATTTCTCGTTGAATGGAGGCGTAAACAAGCAAAATTGCCGATTTTATGCCACCGAAAATCCTCAATTAATTGAAGAACAGCCTCTTTACGACCAAAAAGTAACAGTTTGGTGCGGTGTTTGCGCGAATATGATCATCGGACCGTATTTTTTCGAAGACGATGATGGAGCCACGACAACAGTCAATGGTGAGCGTTATCGAGCCATGATAACGGATTTTGTGATACCCATTATTCGCGAAAATGACATGGATAACTTCTGGTTTCAACAGGACGGGGCTACATGCCATACAGCTCGACCAACAATCAATTTATTGCGTCCATTTTTCCCCGGGCGATTGATATCGAAAAATGGTGATGTTGACTGGCCACCGAGATCACCAGATTTGACGCCACCAGACTTTTATTTGTGGGGTTATTTGAAATGCAAGGTATACGCTAATAAGCCAAAGACCTTAGCTCAACTGAAAGCCAACATTCGACGTGAAACAGCCGCCATATCATCCGAAACATTGGCCAAAGTCATGGAAAATGTCGAAAAAAGAGTGCATTTAGCTGTCAAAGCTAAAGGTGCCCATTTACGCGATCTAATTTTTAAATATTAGCTGAAACAAATCCCCTTGGACCAAAATAAATTATTTTTGAAATGAACAAAAAACATTGTTTTCTTTTGTTCTTTTTTTTTAGAAACAAATGGGTCAACTTTAAATGGCCTACCCTGTATCTTAATATCGTAGTCTTTTTTTGCTTACAAGAAATTACCATGAATTTAGTAGAACAATATTTAGAATACCCGAAAACTTAAGATGGGAACTCTACTTACTATTACGAGTAATATTTTCAAAGCCAAATTTATGACGGAAATTTCCCAATCTATCGGAAAGTATTAAATGCCCGTAATTTTGTGCACTCTTTTTTCTTCTTCTCGCAAAACATTCTTTAATTAATTACATTTTTTGTTTTAAATAAAAGGATAATCGTGATGTTACCAACTTCAATTCGGGAACACTAACTTATTTACTTTTTACTTCTGCACGAACTATCAATGAAAAGTCGCCATTCATGATTTATAACTAAAAATAATTTGGGTATATTTACAAAATGTATTAGATCACTATCATTGCCATCAGTTTTAAAACTTTCCTTCCACCCGATTCTACATTCTACACTTTACGTTTTTTCGTGAATTAAAATTGTAACCCAAACTTTTGATGATGACAATTCATATCTGGTATATACTCGTAACTCGGGTAAGCAGTATTTTTATAACACTAATATTGGGTTGTAAAAAAAGTCTTGCGGTATTTGGCGCTGAAAGCTCGTAGTTCTAGTTTTATTCGTCGCATCGGGTCATGCTATACCTTTTTGGAAAGCTCATTTCACGCGCTAACACACGTTTGATTGATTATCGTTTCTTTTAAGTCGTTCGTGAGTTATAGCGTCGCAAACATGGAGCAAAATAAAGAGAAAATACGGCATACTCGTATTTTACAGTACTACTACGATAAAGGCAAAAATGCATCTCAAGCCACCAATAAAATTTGTGCAGTTTATGGACCCGATACAGTTTCCATTTCCACCGATGATGCGCCACGCTCCGGAAGGCCTGTCGTCGAAAATTGCGATAAAATCGCTGAATTGGTCGAAAGAGACCGGCATAGTAGCAACCGTTGCATCGGTCAAGAGCTGGGCATGAGTCATCAAAAATTCATTTCAATTTCAATAAAAAAAATTCAATAAAAATTCAATAAAAAACCGCAAGACTTTTTTGACAACCATATTATTTTTAAATTCACGCCGATGACTTGAAACCGTAAATAAGCCACAAATACAGCACAATTTATTAAGTATGTCGCACATTTTAGTTTTACTTTAAAGGATTTTGATCAAATTTAACATCAAACACAACAAAAGAAACAACAAAAAGTACACTTATAACAGAAAGTTATAAAGACGTCAAAATTGGGTAAAAGACAAAAAGAATTATATTTATAGTAATTGGTAAATTAAGTTCGTTGCAAATTTTTGCAAAAATTTCGTTTTTATAAAAAGTTGAATAATTTAGTAAATTTTTTACCGAATTATGAAAGCCAAAATTCGTTATACTCAGTATTAGAAGTACTATTTCAAACAAATCAATTAGTTTTCCAAAAAAGCGAGCAAAAGGATCCATAAATTTAAGTTTGCTGTGCAAAAACAAATAAATCTCTTAAGCTTCAGTCGAGATTTTGGGGTGTTTGGGAAATTCCTAAATTGGATTCTTGCTCTACCTACAAGAAAAATAATATTCCTTCACAGGTAATTTGCAGTGTCACACTGAAAATTTTAAAACGATCAGTGCAGTAATTTTGAAGATATGTGGTTTTAAAGTTTACAAGTCTAATGTACTCGTAAATGTAATTAAAGCTATGGAAGTACTTTCGGGTACCTAAAACCTGATAATCTATTATATAGGGTCTAGACGAGTTTTCACCCGATTTTACTCATTGCTAGTACAAATATAAACCGTTTTAAGCAAACACGCTTTCTTAATTTTTATTGAGATAACTCACATATTGGCCAATATAAGGCGTAAAAAGTCACCCGAAAGTTCGGCTTAAGGAAGTATTGACCCGATTCAACCCATTTGTAACACACAGTCTTACTAATATAAGCAAAGAATTCTCTCTGAATGCCAATTATAACTCTGTTACATTGACCAATATTTTCGGTTTAAAGTCAACTATAGGTACTGTGGACCAAATATCCGGTACCCAGGGGCTTGAACAGTTTTTGTTGGATTTGGGAAACTTTTGGCCATAGCGTGGCATACTCTAAAGGCATTATTCGTGCAAAGATTCATCCTATTATATTATTTGGTTATTGAATTGTATACTCGAAAGGAAAGTATCGGATGGAATTTAAAATTGTGATATACGGGATATAGGCGTGACTGTAATCTGATTTCATCCATTTTCATAATTTCGGTAAGAATTTTTATAATATTTGCGCTAAGTTGTAAGTTTGGTTGTTGTAGCTTAAATGGTTCAGGAGATATGTACATTAAACTTATTAGAGTGCGAGGCAACGCCACTTTTTCAAAACTGTTTTTTTGGGAAGTTTCGTTCCAGTATGTACTGTTAAATGTTCAAAAATCAGATAGGATTCGAAATTGTGTTATATAAGAGTCGAAGTCCTATTTCGCCAATTTCACACAATAACTTCTGTTCAAGGCAACACTACAAACATTTCGAAGTTATGGCTGTCAACGGTGACGTGGGTGCCTAGTCGCGAGTGCGACGACTGTTTGTTTCATGACAAGATATATCCCGTCTTGCCCTTGTTCACGGCCATACCTATTTGTTTTTCTTCCTTGTCCATGGTGGGTGAATACTTCTCTGAGCCCCCATGTAACTAATATAAAGATTTTGGAACTTCCGTTTGACTTTATACTGCATACATTTATTTATTTTACTCAAAAAAAATATTTTTGGGACTAAAATATATGTATAAAATTGGGTGAAAACTTGATCTAGCCATCATAAACTAATATGTATCAGGATTTCTGAACATCCGGCTAACTTTACTTCATGTGGTTGGTGATTGTATGTGAGGTACCTTAATGAAACCCAGGGAACATTTTTTTAGTATATACAAATCGGGTGGATACTACCGCACCTCCCATATTTTACATATAATTATTTCCGTGTTTCTAACCAATTTTATGCCGAATTTTTTGATCAGTGCATGAGTTATAGATAGTATACTCGTATCGCCACCTGAAATGCAAAATAACGTATCATCAAAAAATTCGAAATTGAGTGTCTTATTGATTACACTTCACTACTTCAAATTACCTACATAATATTACATATGTTCAACATTTTCAGGTTCTGCGGTCAGATATAAACCAGTTTTAACCAATGTTAAAATTTTGTTTCACTCATGTTCCATTTTATTTCGTATTTCATTCATGCCACTGTAAATTTCAGAAAATGTTGTTACGTTATTTTGCATTTCAGGTGATGATATATATGTACATATATATAAAAATGCTTGGATTCCGATACGATGGTAGATATTTTATGTTGCAAGAGGATAAAATGTTTAGTTGCACTCGAAGTTATCGCTTCCTTTCTTGTTCTGTTTTGAAATATGAAAACTGTGACTCAGGGAATGTGCCATGACCGGAATAAAGTCATACTAAAATTACCCAACTAACATAAAGAAATCAAGTTAGAACACATTTTTGTCTTTTTCTCAAAACTTCATTTATACTTTAAGTAAACTACCTTAGTGCCTGGGTCAACATATCCGGTACCTGAAAGCTTGAGTATATATGGTTTGATTTCGACAATTTTTAGACGTAAAATGTTGAGCTCCAAAGCCACTCCTTGTACTAAATTTTAATCCGATATTTTCTTTGGTACTTGATTTCTGTACTGAAAAGTGAAAGATTTAAAATTGTGATTTCAGAGACGTCCTACTTCTGTTGTCTGATTTTGCCCAACATAATGTAATATACTAAAATAAAAATGATATCAAGCAACTAATTTGGGGGAAATCGGTCTATTAGTTCCTGAGATATAGGTTTTCATATAAAAGTGGGCGACGTCACACCCAGTGCCCCGTGTTATATTGGCTGGTATAAAGGTACTGTACCAATAGTAGTGGATGTATTATTTAAAAGTTCTAGATTGTTTAGTTAGTGTGTTTTAGGTCTTTTAGCAGGTTTCAACAAAACTGTGGGCGGAATTTTTCTCCGATTTTACTCATTTTCACACTGTCGTAAGACGTATCAAAAAATGTGTGCTGTGCCAATTTCGTTGATATAGCGTATGAGGTTTAGGAACTATATCTATTAAACGTATTAATCTTGAAACTATAGATGCCCTTTCTTAATTTTATTTGTTGCTGTAAATAACAATGTTGATATCAAGTGAGAATTAGACGTGCTTGTAGTTCAATTTCAGGTAAAATCTTTGTATTCAAAACTTAATAGTATTAGGCCAGGAAAAGGAAATATGCTAAATTTCGTTGAAATTAATTGCGTAGTTGTTGTTCTAAGAGGCTTTTGTGGCCGAGGAAGTGGTCCAAATTTCTCATCTAAAATAAAAATCACTATTGTTAGTTTTACGTCACCAACCTAGCGTATGAAAGCCAAAACAAAACTTAACAGTGCATTATAATGACACCAGATACATATGACTCATGTTCAAATTGGTAAGCCCTTTAATAGTATATTGTCAAAAGAGAGTTTTCGTGGCATATCTACTTACTTCGACGCATACTTAAATGAGAATGCCTGTTTATCAAAAATTCATCCATTCAACTGAATAAGCAAATTAAGTATGTCAGCTCGGCTTTGGAAATGTGGTACCCCTGTCGACATGAATGCATATGTGTGGTGACGATTTGCCAAATTCAATTTCAGAATTTCAACAATGAAGCGGTAAGCTTGATCGACAAACAAGCTTCAGCAATGAAGTCATCGTTATCAATTTGTTGATTTACATATATACATATATGTATGTATGTATATCAATATGTGATTCTACCTGTGTCGTATGTTATAAATCCTATCATTGGCCATTATGAAACGTAATATGTTTTAGTTCGAATGAAGAAATCAAATGAAGGTAATAATTGTCTAAAGCTTAAAATGTTGAGCACCTGTCATACAACTTTGTTTATGATAGGAACCGAGAGGGCCTGGAAATTTATTTTAGACAATGGGCAAACCAAAAAATAGTTTATTAAAAGAAACAAGCGAATCTAGTGAAAAACAAGTAAGGAAGAGCTCAGTTTTGGTCCACCCGAACATTTTATACTCTTGGAACTTGGAGGAATCAATGCCAGGGAATTATCTTCTTTATTGAAGTAGACACCGCTTAGGCAGTTATAGCCGGTTTTACAACAGCGCGACAGACATTCTTCCTTTTTGCTGTTGCCGCTTTTGGAGATTTCAAGTGAAGTGAACCTGAGTTCTTTTCCATCTTGTCTTTACAACGGAATGAAGTTCTTCCTCTTCCTCTGCTTCTCCCGGTGAGTACTGTTTCAAATACTTCCAAAGCTGGAGAAATACTTCTTAGCCACCGTAACCGCTGTTTCTTTATTCGTTGAATTATGTCAATACCGTCGCACATCTCGTACAGTTATTATCTATGCCTTAGCGGGAAAAATTAGTGACTTATAAAAATTGCTTTTGTTCGTCGAGAGATGACTTAAATTCTCAATTGCCCACACAGTCCAAAGAAGCACCTGTTGGCAAGAGTTATTCTGCTCGAGGCAAACATAGTTGTTTCGATTAATACCTCTTCCAAGATCGATAAATTATCTACGACTTCGAAGTTATGACTTCCAACAGTGGCACTTTAATTCCAATCGTCGAACATGCTTTCGTCCAACCATATTTTACAAAGAAGCTGATGCATGCTAATTATCAGCTCTGTTAGTCGCCGCACTTTTTTTTAGAATTTTCGACTAATACCCCAGCTTGTCAAGCTCTTCATACTGATGCATTTCGTCCTCTCTCCTTCTTTGTCTGCAAATGTGTATCTGAAAAATAATGGTAAGAAGCTAAAAATGCCGCCCCACAGTTCCCTTATACCGAGTGCTTTCTGAGAGCAGGACTGCAATTCAAGTCCAAAATCGTTCGTCTGTATATTGTGATTGCAGCTTCTCCACGTCGGACCTTCCTTCTGCTTATTAATCTTCGCTTTTTTCATGACCTTAAATCCATCACCAAAAGGCGTTCTGTCATCCGAGGGTCATTTCTTTTTCATTGAGGGCGTTTTCCACGTAGCGGGTCCCACGCCCAGAGCACAACCCTGTGGAGGGATGGATTGGCTTCTCACTTTAGCTCGCTTTCAGATTTCTTTGACTACCCGGAGGATACTAAATCAAAGACCGGAAGTCTGGAACTGCTTGAGCCATTTGTAAAAGAATAATTTCTGGCCACTGCCAACTGAATGGTGCTCAGACAACTTTCCTCACTTTCGCGAACTTGTACACATGGCTTCATACTTAATACCTTAAGGTGTAAAATATCAACCAGCGGAACGGTATTCAACAATTTGATATATACTTATACTATATATAACTTATATAATGTTCGACATATTCGGCTAATAAGGGTTTTTAGAAAATCAAAAATCATTTTACATATGTAGTATACGGGAGTTGAGGTGGTATCGGCCCGACTTTATCGATTAGCTATTATCAAGCCACATACAAAACAATTATCCATGGGTTTCGATAACATATTTCACATGCAATCACCAATCATATGGAGTAAAATCAGCCGGATGCTCGAAAACCCCAATTTTAGTAACATAGGGATCTAGTCAAGTTTTCACCCAATTTTATCTATCTAAGACGGAAAGATACACTGTTTTGGGTAAAACACGCAGTAATTTTCATTGAGATAATGCAAATGTATGAAGACTAAGGAAAGTGTTAACTCCAGTCAACCAATTTTTGATATAAAGAGATATAAATTCTCTCTTAGTTTGAATTAATTGTATATCCGATACATTGACCGATATTTTCGGTCAAAAGGCAACTATACCTATGGTTAACATATCGGTCTTAGTCAAAATCAGTCTCGTTGCATAGTATGTAGCCTTCGACAAATTAATTGAATATGGTTATCAACTTTACCCAACCGCCCACGTCAATGGTTTTTATTTTTTTTTTTGTTTTTTATCTTGGATCATTCTTCGATCATTTTTCATTATAAACATCCTCGAAATTATCTGAATATCTGTAATTGTAATGCCGACTCTACTTGAGAACTATCACTACATATGCTGCAATCGTCATTTAGTAACATCTTTTTTCGGGGGCTATATGTACATATGTATAACTCAACAACGCCTGGACAAATTTTGCCAATTCTTTTTTTAATGTTCGTTGAGGTTCAAGGATGGTTTTTAGGGCAAGAAAAATTCCAATAATTGTCGGAAAACCCCTAAAAACAGCCTTTTTCTTTTTTCCATACAAACGAATGAATGATTGTTTGTTAGTAACGCTAAGAGAACGGCTGCACCAATCTTGAAAGAAACGTCGGAAAATTGGATAATTCCAAACAGTAACTTTTTTTCATACAAATATTTTTCAATTTCTGTTTGTTTTGTTTTTCAATATTTTGATTTGTCACGAAGCCACGAAGAGGTCGCGCTAATATCGGTCGGCGTTCTTTTTGATGTCAACGTATGGCAGTCCAAGGCAAGGCAAGGTAAGTAGAACTCCCAGGATACAATGACTTGCGTGCGGAATTATGGATCACGGTCAATCAGCAAGCGATCGTCACGTTGTCACAGCACGACTTTTCAAACAAAAGCTACGATGTTTGATGGACTTTATTTTGAATGTTAGATGCTAGATGTACTCTGTTAAATGGCAAAAGAGAGGTTGCCGCTCGCACACACTCTTCTTTGAATGGTGGATGGTGGTTACACTAGATCAAATTGTTGAAATCATTTCTGCGGAAATTCCTGATGCGGAGAAAGATCCAGTATTATACGAAGTGATGAAAACCAATATGGTTCATGGACCTTGCGGACCACACAATCCCACTTCGGTTTGTATGTCTGACAATAAATGTACGAAACACTATCCACGAGCTTTTCTTTCTAAAACACAAACTGGAAATGATGGATATCCACGCAGCTCACCAGACGACAATGGTAGTACATTTAGCATTCAACTTATAGGAGTGGATTTCGAAGTCGACAACATATGGATCGTACCATATTCGCCACTGTTGTCTAATTCACATTCAAAACTTATATCAATGTTGAGTATTGCACTTTGGTGAAATCGATAAAAAGCGTTTGTAAGTACGTCACCAAAGGAAGCAACATGGAGGTTATTGGTATATATGATACGTGAACTGCAATAAAGCGTTTTGTAGGATATTTACTATTGCAATTCATGTTCGTTTTCCGAACGAATTTACACAATCTACCCGAAAATCGACGATTGCTTCTACCTTCGGTTGCTATTGATTAATGTACGCGGTTCAACTTCATTTGAGTCATTGTGTACTGTGAATGGTGTGGTGAGTGCCACTTTTTGAGTAGCATGCCAGTAATTACAATTGCTGGAACGATAATCAATGGAATCAAACGATGGACGCTTCGATAGCTACTTCGCATGCTACTGAAGTTCGCAAAATTTTCGCGATGATCATTTCGACATATCAGTCTTCAAATCCGCGTCAATTATGGGATACGAACAAAAAGTCCGATCGTCTTAAAAATGAAGACGAAGCCGTGCATTATCCAGTGGAATTTCTAAATTATTTGGAGAGGCTTGGTATGCCGACGCATCATTTGCGTCTCAAAGTTGGATCTGTCGACATTATGTTTCGCAATCTTCATGCGCCGAAACTGTAATGGAACCCGATTGATTGTGACGCAGCTATCGAATACAAGGAAGCAGAATGCTTGATTCTACGAATTCTTTTGAGTTCTAACGATTTGCCGTTTTAGTTCAAACGTATTCCGTTTCCAGTGAAAATTGCATTTGAGGTGACAATCAACAGGATACAAGGATAGTCGCATAGTGTGTGGCATAAATTTGGAAATGCTATGTTTTTCACACGGCCAGATATACGTGACGTGCTCACGAGTTGGAAAACCATCTTTTCTGTACATCGGAACCAAACCAAAAAATGCTGCGTTACATTGAAAAAAATATGAAATGATAAATTCAACTTTCTTTTCATTTCAAAACACATAAGTTCACGCAGGACAACGGCTGCGGGGCCAGGTAGTTTTTAATAAAAATAAATTTTTAGCGCTGTACAAATACTTGCGACATCCTTACAATTCATTTCTTTCAAGTTATATTGAACAAGTACAATATTCTTAACTGTCTCAACTGAGAGGCGGTTACGCTCGTTACTCCACTGTGTACTGATTAAGGAAAAAATACGCTTGCAATTTTTTTGTGATCATGGATAGACAACAAATACTGAACTATTATCAAGATTTCGGAAAACGACTCAGCGTTCTTATTAGCACACAGCTGGTCATTAACAGATTGCGCAAAAAACTCGTCTGATATTTCTCGGTCCTTTTTTTTCGTTTTCCAGAACGCATTCAAATTTGCCAACTGATCGATATGTCGTCAATACTCGTATGAACATTTTTCGCGTCTAAAACTGAATCGGCACAACAACTTGTTCATATATCACTTTTGATTCAGGCTCAAATGCAAATTGCAACCAACATATGTTTTGAATTCGCAAAGTGATGCAGTCCACATTTAGTAAATAACCCAACGATTTTCGGTAAACCATGAAAACATTTTCTCGAAAGTTCGCACATTCTTCACGTTTTCCCTTAGCATTTTAACCACAGAGTTTGGTGAGTTTGGTGGTTAAAGTGAAAGGAATGAAATTTTGTTCAATTTTCTTTTGCAAAGCGTTGACAATTTTATGCATTTTAAATAAATGCAAGTATAAATGATCTAGTAGGAATCCAAAAAATTATTATTTTTATTCGTCAATTCGTGAAATAAACAAAATATTGCTGGAAAATAATAATTTCAGATCAGCAAAGCCATTTCTAGTTGCAACAAGTAGGATAAGAATATAATATTATTTTACCGAAACTAAAGACTAAATTTTTATTAATATATATTCAACAAAATATATCATCCTTATATTGTATTTATGCAAATCAGCTCATTATTCATTAAAGAAACAAAAATACATAATGGGAACATAACCTATAAGAGCTATAAAATACAATACTATGTTTTTGCTTATCTCACAAAAGTCACTGTGAAGACTTAGAGGTTTAAAATAAACCACAAAATATTAGGTTTAAAAAATCGCCCATTCCAGATTCGGATTCAATTTATGGAGTATAGTAGTTGTGAACACACAGTGATTAGTAAATTACATAAGTAAATTTCGCAAATTCGAGTCGAGACATATGTGTGACATATGATGCAGTCGCATTTCCATGCGACGGTATACATATGTACATATAGGTATGATGGCGATATCATATGGTGTGCGTTCAAAACTCAACCAAGTTCAAATCGCGCAGGTATATAAAAAAAACTGCAGGAGTCGAACTCGGTCGAGTTTTGGAACGCAACCATGTTCATTCATGTAAATCCATCTTATGCGTGGCGCGCAAATTCAAAACGCCCAAGTAGACTAACACGCTGTAATGCTCACTTTTTTCACGCACTCGCTAAAAAAAAAAACAAAATTAAAAAAACGCCGATTCAGGAGAAAACAAGGGAATCAGTGCATTTTTCACGAAAATCTGGGAATCAGTGCTGAAGGTCAAATAAAGGGATTCCCTGACAAATCAGGGAATATGGTAACCCTAACTATACCTGTAGATACTGGGGTCCACATATTCCGTACCTAGGGGTTGAGCAGCTTTGATTGGAATTGGGTAGTTCTTGGTCATAAGGTCGAATGCACTAAAGGAATTATAAGTGCAAAATTTTATTCCGTTATATTAATTGTTTCTCGATTTGTGTGCCAGAAAGATAAAGAATCGGGTTTTAGCCCGAATTCGCCATTTTTGCACAGTCACATAGAAAAATAATAGGAATCTTTTTCTTCTTAATTGGCGTAGACACCGCTTACGCGATTATAGCCATGTTAACAAGAGCGAAGGCTTGTTGTTCTTTTTCATTGGTACTGTTTTTTACGTGGCGGGTCCCAAACCCAGCGCACAACCCTATGTAGGGGATATTTCGCCTTCTCACTTAAGCTCGCTTTCAAACGGATGTTCTTAGGCTACCCAGAACATACTTGGTCAAAGACCGGAAGTCATGAGCTGCTTAAGTCATGTGTAAAAGAATCGTTTCTGGCCACTCCCAAGTGAATGAGAGAGAACTTTCCTCACTTGCGTGAACTTCTACACATGACCCCATTCTCCAAATAATAGGAATGTCATGTCCAAATTGGTTTGTAGGGTTTCGAGATATGTGATATCGCCAAAAAGTGAGCGATGTCACGCCCATTGTACAATTTTTACCCCGACTCCCATAACACTTCTTCTACCACCGCGAAGGTAAATTTTAACATCTCTGGCGTAATTAGTTACTGATTTACTGCGCTTTTAATAGTTTTGAATAGTACCGTTATATTGGGAGTGCCCGTGGTTATCTTCTGATTTCATTCATTTTCACTTTGTCGGTAGGAGTTCTTGTAATATTTTTATTATTTAGAAAATTTGGTTGTTGTAGCTTTAGAGGTTTAGGAGATATTTACGTTAAACATGTTAGAAGGCGGGACCATTGATTTCTATTGCAATCACCTGTTCGGAATTACAGCTTAGTTGCCGGTTAATGGTGTTTTGTGGAACGGGCTGTGGTAATATGTCCATCTATTTACTTTTCTTGTCCAAGGATCCCTCGTACTAAGTTTCGTCAAGATATATCAATTTTTACTCAAGTTATATGTTCACGGACGGACAGACAGACAGTCAAACGGATTTCAACTTTTCTCGTCAATCTGATCATTTATATTTTATATACAATAATATATCTAGCTATCACGTTTAGTTTTAGGTGATGCGTACAACCGTTAGGTGAACAAAGCTAGTTATTATACTCGGTAGCAACAGATTGCAAGAGTATAAAAATATTAGGCATACGAAAGCACATTTTAAGCCATAAACCAGTTTTGTTGGAGGGAATCAATGTAAGGAGGTTTTACTATTTGTTTGCATTGCACAAACCACATAAGTATATACGAGTATACCAAACTTCGTGAGAACAAATTGTTGCAGTCCTCATACAATGTGAATCATATATCGGTTACGTTGAAAACTACTAAAATACTTGTATAAACTGTCCACATAACTGGAGAGCTCCCTTAGATGGGTCAATTTCATCACCACAATGTTTTCATTAATATTTTTAAAGAGTTCGTAGATGGGCCACGCCGCGGCCACAAAACGTATAAAGTGCATAACCAAGCACTGAATTATAATGTAGAACTATAATAGTGTAAAATCATAATGTAAGAGGCACCTGTGGGCTAAACATTTTGAAAAAATGTGCGCGGCCCGCCACTAATAGGTTTCCTGTACATATCTCTCAAACCATTCAAACTATTATTATGGATAAAATCGGATCTTAACCCCGGCCACTCCGCATACATACAATATAATACACGTATATCTATCAAAAACTACTTAAATCGCGATATATCAATAACCAGGCTAATTTCCATATTACACAGTTTTAAATTACATTTGATTCCTTCACTTTCCAGTGTACAAAGCAGGAGCAATTAATATAACGGGATTAAACTCTTCACGAATAATGCCACTTTTTGAGCAAAAGTTGTTCAAATCCAGATAGAACTGTTCAAGCACCTGAGTACGGAGTATATCGGTCAACGTCTGAGGTATATAAATGCAATTCAGAAATAATTCTTCACAGATAACGGTATGACTGTATGTCCAAAATGGGTTCAACTGGTTCCGTACTTCCTTTAGCTCCCATATATGTACCTAATATAAAGATTTTCGAACTTCCGTATTGAGACGGAACTAACTGAATATGTTTTATTCATAACAGTGTATAATTGGGCCTAAAATGGATAAAATCGGAGGAAAACTTGACCTAACTCCAATAAAACTAACAGCAGGGTTTTCGAACATACGTCTGACTCTACCCCCATTGTGAGTGTGAGGTATTTTGAAGAAACCCATATTTGTACTTCATATAATGATTTTCGTTTTTCTGCCAAACCTTACGAAGAATAAGTCGGTCAGTGTGTGTGTTGTGTGTATATTCAAAAGCTTCCTTGAAAATACGTTTTCAAGTTTACCTGTGCAATATTAAAATTAACGCAATCAGCCTGTCCCTTTCTCTGCTGCTAAGACACCTGACATAATGATTTCCGTTTTTCCGCCTGACTTTAAGCTGTTCACGTTGGTCAAAATGTACTATTTTAATGAAACTAAATGGACAATTTTTTTTTAATTATATAGTTTGTCGCTGAATTTGAATGGAAATGGTCTATACATCGATCCCTTTTTGGACGTTTTCCACATAAAATCAATGCAATAAATTTAGTCTCTTCGGACGAGTTAATATCACATACATATCTCTCATTTCAAAATGTTTTTAATATAATTTTGGCTGATGCGAACTAAATTATTACAATAAAACCCAGTTCAATTCCTTCGCAACACATTTTTATATGAAGTTTTTTTTTTAATTCCTGCAATTTGCAAGAGTATAAAATGTGCGGTTGCACCCGAACACAGCCCTTTTTTCTTATTTAAATTGTTAATAATTATTTGCGTCAATACAAAATTGATCATATTAAACTAATTGTCTTGCGCAGTTTGGTTGGCGGTGACTCAAAGGAAACTAATGGAATAATTGTCATTATTCACTCCTGTCTGAATATATTTAGAACACATTTGAACACACGTTTATGTCACGCCATTATATAATATGTGGACAGCTCCCTTAGACGGGCAAATTCACTGCGTCATTGGGTGTCCGGTTATAAGGAATTTCACTCTATATAACTATAGCGCAAAAGAAAATATACTAGTAAAACTTTACATAAATGTGGAGCTAAAGAATTGTCCATTTTCAATTAATTGGACCGAAATAGATTCTTAAAGACTATAAACTCAATTTTTGAAATCAGTCACTATGACTGACTTTAAATCTGTGCATTAAAAATATTGTTTAAAAAAACTAAAAAACACGCTTTTAAAGCATATCAAACCAAAAAGTGAAAAATAATTTTTTGTATAAACTAACAATAATAATGAAAGAAAAATTCCTGCATTATTGTGAGAAAAGCGTGGAGTGCTTTGTGACATATTTTTCATACATATATCGAGCATGCCACGCTTTTCTCACAATAATGCAGGAATTTTTCTTTCATTATTATTGTTAGTTTATACAAAGAATTATTTTTCACTTTTTAGTTTGATATGCTTTAAAAGCGTGTTTTTTAGTTTTTTTAAACTATATTTTAAACTAAATTTATTTTTTAATTTTTGATGTGAGAAACCCCAAATTTGTTAAAGTATGAACTATGATATGTATAGGGTGGGCCATATAAAATTTTAAATTTAAAAAGTCAATAAAACAAAAACGGCTTGATATTTTTCAAAGGTCTAACATTTATTTAAAAGGTTGTTTTATGAAATTTATTTGTGGAAAACAATTTCGGACAAATGACCACCACGGCTAAATTAACAGTAGCTTATCCAATCCACCCAATTTTGGAGTACTTTCTCGATGGTTTCAGGCTTTATGACAGCTACAGCAGCTTGAATCTCGTACTTTAGATCTTGAATTGTTTTTGGCGTAACATTTATCTTTAACAGCTCCCTACAGAAAATAGTCCAACGGAGTTAAATCGCAGCTTCTGGGAGGCCAATTCACATCACCTGATTATGCGATTTTCGAAGATAGGGCGTAAAAAAAATTGAGTGTAGCGTTTCCTGTATGGCACGTAGCGCCGTCCTGTATCCCAAATGCGACAATTCTGCTTGTTAACGTAACCATCGAGGTGGAAATAAGCCTCGTCCGAAAAAATGATTTTTCGGTAAAATTGACCATCCTCGTTTTTTTTTCAATATTTCCCAGTTTTCTTCTAGTGAATAGCGACACATTCGTAAATTTTAGACTTTTTACTGAATATCTATCACTTTCCGAATGGTATTTGACGTTTCCAATGTCGAAATATAGATAATTCAAATTTAAAACGTTAGATGGCCCACCTTTAGTATTGGTTAAGTAAATCGATAATTAGGCAGCATTTAATATCTACTCGTAACCTTTCATTGACTATTTATTACATTATTTGCGACCAAGTTCTATTGACGACTTTACGAATTATTACTTCTTAATCGAATCATTTTTTCTAAAGCTTCACTGTTACATGGGGTTTTACCTGTCAACTTTGAACAGTCTAGTTCTTCAATTTGAATACCGTCCAAAGATCTACAACGACTGAGTGCTACATAAGCTTGTCCAGCAGCAAACAGTCGAGAGCCCAGATAAATTACTGCATGCTCTACTGTACACCTTTGCATCTTATGAACGGTCGACGCCCAACTCAGTATGCTATTTAAATGTCACCAAAACTAGTTTTATATATATGTTGCATACTTTCAAGCGCATCTTTTTGGTGAGCTGCTTAAACTTACAGTAGAAACTCGTTTATCCGGCCCTCAGTTATACGGATTCGCGATTATCCGGACTACCAATCGCGACCAATTTATATGTACTCGTACCTACGTAGAAATTATGGAATAATGAACGTGTCGGAACGACGTTATATGTCTTTATGTAAAATGTCAGCTAAAAATGGGTTGCAATTATATTTTTCCATGACATTGCACGCAAATATATGTACATGGGTTTTGGTCTGACATATTTTACAGCCATTGCAAATAATTATCTGTGTGTTTGTTGTTGTGCCGGTGCACCGAGAGGAAATATATGCAATTTTCGCACCGTGCAAGGGTTTTGCAAGAGCAAGAGAATACCCCTAGAGTGATACTGTGAGTCTACTACAACTGAAACGAATTCGTGATATAGCAGCAATGAAGAGAAAAAGTTGCTTACGTCAAATGACAATTACCAAATATTTTAAACCAAATTAAATTTATTACCTACGTACTTATTTTATGATTACCAAATGCAAATTACCAAATACATATTGTACACAAATTATTCGTACATACGTACCTAAATATTTTATTGTATTTCATGATTAATGCTGCAGTTTAGTATTACGTATGTAGTGTAATCTAAGAAAATATGTCCATACATACATAAGTAAGTGTTCATTTCTTAATAAACATTGATTTTCGTTGCAGGATATAAATATCTATTTGTTTTTCTTCATACATTCGATTATCCGGATTTTCGATTATCCGAATGCCTATCGACAACAATTAGTCCGGTTAATCGAGTTTCTACTGTACTATCGCCTTCCTACAGTGTCGCTCAAATATTCTATATAGGTTTGAGTACTACTTAAAAAAGTTACAAACATACATACATACATACATACAAGTGAAGCTCATAAAAGCGTATTAAAAAAGGTCAATACTCTTCCTAGCACTTAATGCAGAGAACTATATAGTACCAGTGAAAATTTTGAGTTATCTTAACAAAATTATGCTTCTTGGAATAATGTTCTCAAGCATAAATTAATTTATTGCCAAAAGCAAGTGGTATCTGCTAAGACCTTTCCCAATATATGCAACTCAGTAGATACAGTAATAAACCTTTGTTTATCTGTTCAATTTTATTAAGATATTACTTGTTGTTTAATGCTAAATCAGTTGTTGTTTTTTGTGCAAGTGTTAAACACGCTTCAAGCATTACAAAATTTTTGCAGGCAAAAGGATACAATCAATGGTGGTGAGTTGTCGTTTGACATTTACAAATTAACAAATCGTTAGCCGTTATATGAAAACATATACATATTAGAAATTGTGTTTAAATATTATAATACAAATTACTCTTGTGATAAGGTAAGATGTACAAGTATAAATATTTTGAAACGTATCGAAGATTTTCATAAGTTTTTGTCTACAGAAGAATGCCGAATATTGTGTATGTGGATGTGCGGGAGCTGAATCCTTTTACAAATTCCCATCGGAACGGCGAGGTATGAATTAATTTAAGAATATGTGATAGGTATTTTTAGTGATCATATTTTTTTAAGTGAATTGTTATATATGTGCATATACATACATACAAGGTGCGTTCCAAAAAAAACAGGACTTTTTGAATCTAGCGCTCCCTGGTGGCGCCATCTATGTGTTGACTGGTGCGATAGAATCTGCTATCTTTATCAATTGTCCAGTTTTATGACTTTTCATAGATTGGAAGTGAAGTTATTGCAGTTGACGTGTCAGTATGTTTGCGTTATCGGTTCGAAAATGAGCTTCGAAGAAAGAGAACATTAAATTTTGTTTTAAAATTGGTAAAGCTTTTACCGAAACGTTTCAATTCATGAAACAAGTTTATGGCGATTGTCTATCCCGTAGCAGAGTGCACGAGTGGTTCCAACGTTTTCAAAGAGTTCGTGAGGACATAAATGACGATCAACATGTGGGCGAATCGAAATCTGTGATCTCCGGAAATTCCATCAGAACTGTGCGTGACTTCATCATCATCGAAATTCGTGGAAATGGAACTGAACATCTCCAAAACATCGATTTATTGCATTTTGACTGAGCATTTGAGCTTACGAAAGGTGTATGCTGCGTTTGTTCCGTACAAATTGCCTGACGTCCAAAAATTGCTCAGAATCCGTTTCAGTTCGTTGAAACAAATAGCATGTGAGAAATATGACAATGAATTAAATAATCTGAAAATAATTTTATATGTGCAATTTCGCATATAAAGAAATAAACATTTTATCTTTTCTATCAGTTTTGTCGTAAATAGTATACGGATGAAAATTAGAACGATATATTAAAAATCCAGCTTCAAATGCCTAAAAACCGTGGGATTTGATTTCTAAACTAAAATTATTGGTAATAATATTTCAAAAACTTACTAATAGAAAACGTTGTTTGTCTGTCAATTGTAAATAAATACATTCAGGAGAAAACTCACCACCGAGAAGTCTAGAAACAGGGCTGCATTTTATTAATAAGAACTCACTATATAAAGTGACATATCTGAATATCAATATAGAATCGAAATCCGTGATCACCGGAAATTCCATCAGAACTGTGCGTGAATTCATCATCATCGAAATTCATGGAATTGGAACTGAACATATCCAAAACATCGATTTATCGCACTTTGACTGAACGTTTGAGCTTACGAAAGGTGTATGCTGGGTTTGTTTCGCACAAATTGTCTGACGTCCAAAAATTGCTCAGAATCCGTCTCATTGTTCGACGCTTGTGACCGATTATTTGATCAAAAATCACATATTAACCATTAACCACTCCCCGTATTCACCGGATATGGCACCGTGCGACTTCTTCCTTTTCGGAAAAATGTATTTGCATATGAAAGGAAAGCGTTATGCAGACGTAGAGGCCACTCAAAAGGCTTGCACCGGCATACTGGTGGCCATACCGGCCAACGAGTTATAACACTCGTTCGACATGCTTTTGGACCGTGCAAGAATGTATACATTAATGTTTATAAACATTTAAAACATTTTTTATTGGATTCAAAAACATTTTGTGATACATGTGCTTGTATTATCTACGGACAGCCTTATCACCAATACAAACTATCCAAGTGAAGTGGTTTTGTTTTTTCGGGATGGCTTACGAAGTACAAATTATGACTACGTGATATTTTGAAATTATCAAAATCATATTAGGTTGTCAAAAAAGTCTTGCTGTATTTTCGCTAGTTGGCGCTGAAAGCGCGTAGTTCTAGCTTTATTCGTCGCATCGGGTCATGCTATACCTTTTTGGAAAGCTCATTTCACGCGCTAACACGTGTTTGATTGATTGTCGTTTCTTTTAAGTCGTTCGTCAGTTATAGCGTCGCAAACATCGAGCAAAATGAAGATAAAATACGGCATATTTTACAGTACTACTACGATAAAGGCAAAAATGCATCTCAAGCCGCCAATAAAATTTGTGAAGTTTATGGACCCGATACAGTCTCATTTCCACCGCACAACGATGGTTTCAACGTTTTCGTTCTGGTCGTGCGACCACCTCGCAGATGCGCCACGCTCCGGAAGGTCTGTCGTCGAAAATTGCGATAAAATCGCTGAATTGGTCGAAAGAGACCGGCATAGTAGCAGCCGTAGCATCGGTCAAGAGCTGGGCATGAGTCATCAAAAATTCATTTTAATTTCAATAAAAAAAAAATAAAAAAAAATATCGCGAGACTTTTTTTGACAATCTAATAAATAGTATTAATTACTTAAGGTAATTCATTTTGTTACAACTTTAAAAATCATTAATTGATAGTAGATAGTTTTTAAATCATAAAAGTGAGTTTATTAATAATTTTTACGACGGCCTAAATGATGTCTCAAAAGGTTGATCCCCTTCATGCATTAATTAAATGCTTTTCATGCGTTTTCATTTTTTTGCACCATTTTTTTGTATTGAATTTTCGTATAACTTATAATTTAAAAAAACTAACCAAAATTTGTTTGTTTTATACTAACCAATTTGTTAGCATATTTTTCCGTTAAAAGTATTAGAACTTTTCATAGGCGAGGAAAATGGATGGAACTTTTAGGGGTCACAAATACCCCTTGCCAGCGCCACTTCTCGTTCCGGATGAAGAACAAATTACGTTTAAGTAAAGGGCAGTTCCCGATAGTAATTTCTATGCACCCAGAGTAAATGTTACTGCAAAAAATAATTTAGTGTTTGAAATATGTAGAATATGTATGCCGAACAGAAGATTTTGCTGCTCAGGAGGAGGAATTTAATACTTTTAGGGAAACAAAAAAAAAAAACAAGGGCAGGAATGATAGCTGGGGTTCGATGTCAAGGGATCCAAACCGAATCATATTTCTGCGATGGATCCTTGAGTCATCAAAAGTGCCACGAACAAGTAGACAATGCGATGGATCAAGTTTCTTTATTAATGAAATCAATTTCAGAAAAAGCACAGGAGATAATAGAATCGAAAGCCCAAAGAGATAATTTGGTTAGACAAAACGATATTCATTCCCGAATCTTGTGGCAAATTACTATCAAATCTGGCAATATGTGTTAGGTATAGTATACAAAATACTTCCCGCTGCCATTCAAGTTTCAAATATCATAAAAATTTGAAGCTCTTGGAGTAAAATTCAAATCTCCTTTGACTTATAATGTATATATACATATATTTGCAACCTCTTTATCATTGGCCTTCTACAACCACTCTTTATAAATTCGTTAAAGGTTGGCCAAGAAAACCTGGATGCTCATTTTGCAGTATTAAGTCCCTGTAGTTGCGTAGTCGAGGCATTAGTAATGAGGAGAAATACATTTCATTGTGTCGTGGTGAAATGTCATTGAAAACTCATTTAAAATATGATAGGTATGAAGATTTTATAGTAGGATTGGAGGACTATGCGGATGAAAATCGTACGTCCAGGATAACAGTGGTTTTACAGCAATAGCTCAATGCATTCGAGACAACTCCTGTCTCAATCAGTTGCACACTTTTGCGTCCATAATTCTTGTAAAGGTGATATTTTTGAAGTAATAGAGAAACTCAAGGGAATAGGTTTTCATATCTGTCAACTAGTCTGTGATCAAGGATACAATTTTGTTAATTTTGCAAGATTAGTGGGGATCAGAGAGCTGCAACGATCACAATTTTTTCAATCATACCCGATCATTGACTCAGATTTTTTGTGACGGAAAACTTTGCTTCAACAAAAATGAATGATCGTAAGCGAGCGTGCTCAAAGCGAACAATCAGTTTCAATCACTGTTGCTTGTTTCGTAATGATTTTTCTCGATCGAACGCCTTGTGTTCGAGAATGCTGCTTGCATTCCGATCGATCACAATCATACCGTTTGGTCATACCGGGTGGTTCCTGCCAGCAGCGCAGTCGCTGAGCATTCTTTTTCTTTAGCTGGAAATATTATAACTGAAAAAAAAATAGGCTCGGACCATGTTCAGTTGATACTTTATTGTTTTTAAATTCATTTTTGAAGTAAAACTTCTTTAGGCGCCCTTGGCTTGGGGAGTAAGCTGACGAACGCGTGACGAAAAGTGTGATCAGGCGAACGTGTGATCAGGCGAACGTGTAACGAAAAGTGTGATCAGGCGAACGCGTAACGAAAAGTGTGATCAGGCGAGGCGAACGCAGAGAACGTATAATATAGAGAAGGCTCACCGCGTTGCCAAATTTACGACATTTCATTTAACATATGTACATATTAAAAGACCAAGCGGTCGCGCATATTCACGTACATACATATGTAATTATGTGTGCATGTAAACAAATTTGCAAGAACCAGAGAACTTAAAAGTATAGACAGAGAACATAAAATTTGTTAACATTGTATGTAAGGTCGGAATTCGCCTCGCAATTTTAACATTGTTTACAATTCTCTCACATATTCTAACCGAGAATATGAAGAGACAGAAATATGTATATGTATTTACAGCATATGATGACAAGGCATATATGCCGAAGAAGAGAATATGAAGAGACTCCCAACGAAGAATTTCGTTTTGCTTGTTTATATTTTGTTTCATTTTGACACCGAAAATGTGTACAAAATACATTATGTTCTCTGTCTCACATACGCAAGAATATGAAGAGACATAGATATATGTATGCATGAATATGAATATGAAGACATAAAACACATGCATGCATGCTCCTTATGCAAGTTCATACATATGCATACATATTTACGCACGTTGGAAGGCGAAGCTGTTACAGCGGCAAGAGAAGCGGTAACAATCGGCGATCGTTTGTTAGTTTCTTTCGCGCCTCGTCGCGACAATGCTTCGACAGATTGATGTGCTGAACACATAGAACGCGACAGACTGCAAGCGCCATCTGAATCTGATATTGAAATACACACATTCTTAAGGACACAGTTATTTAGCCAGCTGCACAACTACATAACTGTGTCCATAAGAACGTGTGTATTTTAATATTTGACAGATGTCGCTTGCAGTCTGCCCCGCTCTATGTGTTCCGGGCGTGACTCTTTGAGTTTCGGCCATTGATTGTCCGTGACAACGGAGATGCGAAAGATGCGTGCGACACTTGTTATAATGAATGTATGTACACATGTACATATGTATGTGGCTCGCATTTGTTTTCGTAACATACAGACAAATGTGCCAAAGAAATAATATACATATGTATGTATGTATATGCCATAGAAATTCTATTGGTACAAATATGGAAATGATAACGAAATAATGCGAATATGCACATTTCATGAAGGTCATCAATTTTCTTTGAAGAAATGAAGTTCATTTTGCACATCTTCACTTTGTAATAGTGGAAATAAATATGATTTATTTGAAATATTACTCTATTTAAACAAAAATAAAGAGAAATAAAATTGAAATAATTTTTCCTAATTTTTCCCGTGTTTTGGACGATGGAACAAACATCATAGTGGTAGTTGTTTACATGTCGCCCAGTAACACAGTTAATAATATCATAAAGTTTATATACAGAAGATTTATGATTTATGGTCGAGTAGGTTCTGAAGAACTAGGAGAAAACTATCATACGTTGCCACTAATCTTAGCAAGAGATTTCAATATCAATTTCGCATCGGAAGATGGACAACTCTTGAGAAACTTTCTACGAGATAAATTAGAAGATTTATGATTTATGGTCGAGTAGGTTCTGAAGAACTAGGAGAAAACTATCATACGTTGCCACTAATCTTAGCAAGAGATTTCAATATCAATTTCGCATCGGAAGATGGACAACTCTTGAGAAACTTTCTACGAGATAAATTAGAATTACAAATGAATAATGACCGTAATGAGCCAACTACAAGACATAGAACAACAATCGATGCAGTTTTTTCTAGATTTCTGTCTAATTTTAATTCTAAAATATATGTATCGTATTTCTCGTATCATAAGCCTATTGTCTTGGTTTTACAATCAACCACAGTAATAACGAATAAAACAATGCAAAAAAATAAAAGATCTATGCAAAAATATTAATTTACTAATGAAAACATAAAATAAATTTAAATACTTGTTGGAAATAAATATATGTATATGTGCATACATGTATATATTGCACACACACATTCATATATATACATACATATAGATAGAGAGAAAGAAGTTTTACTTCAGTCGTGCGGTCATAAGCACACTCTCTTTTTTTTTAAAGTTTTAGCGATTAAGAAACCAAGTTTGTTACCTTCTTTTAATTTTAAGTTTGTGTTGATCTCAATGAAGAAGTGATAAAAATTTGAAATTTGTGTTCCCTAATATTTTAAGCATTACCTTTGTTTATTAATTTTAAGCATTAATTGAATTTTAGTTTTAAGCGTTAAAAATGAAAAATATATGCAGTAATGTTTTGGATTTTATGCATTGCAACTTGTTTCCGTTAAAACACACAAATATGTACATAAAAACTATGCACATACATATTTGCAGGGCAATTCTCGATCTGATTGGTTCAATCACAATCAATTCACACTTGATCGATGTATGAGTTTCCATGTATCATTGGACTTGATCGTGTTTTTCTGTACAATCATTTCCAATCATCATACCGGAACCAAACAATCAGTTTTAATCAGTAAGCAGAGCAATCAAATCAATTGATCGAACTCCTTCGTTTTGAGCACGAAACTCGATCGAATAATTTTGTTGCGAACCGCTGTGAGTTGTGACCGTTTTGAGCGAGGCTGATCAAACTGGATCGATCATACTCAATGCAGGTCTCTGGTGGGGATTAAAGATGATAGGCCCTACTTTGAAGTTAACGGAGAAGAAATCGTATTCTTTTATGATTCTCCCCACATGTTAAAGAGTACGAGATATTGTATTCAAATCCTATACAATTTCGTGGGCAGGCTGTAGATTGGAAATATATGGTTTATTTTCATGAACAGGATTCACAATGTGATATTAGATGTACGCCAAAATTGACTTCCGCACATTTAAGTCTAGTACTTTTCAAAGAATAAGTGAACGTTTAACCGCCCAAGTCTTTAACAATATTTGCTAGCGCAATGCTAGCCATGTATACAACGGGTCAGTTAAATACCTCTCAGTCCCAAACCTTTTTTAATACCGCAGAGTTTGTATGGTTTTTCGACCAACTCTTCAATATTTTTAATAACAAATGTCTCAGAGCATTAAAAAATATGGTGAACCCTTTTCGGGCAGCTTAAAATCAATGAATTTTTTTAGTAGAAGCCGAAGAAGCACTTCTCTATCACTGTTTGTGATATGTTTGGTCAAGATATTACAAACATATTTTCGATTATTAGAGGTTGGCTTCTTAACATTCACAATTTAAGAGGAATGTAGGGCATATTGTCGCCACAGGGATTTGAATACATCAAGACGAGAAGACTTTCGGATAGATTAGGAAAGGGGGAGGATTGAACACAAGAACAACTCCAATCTTGGTGTCATAGATACATCAAAGATGTGACACGCGGCAATTGCGAATCTCTACAGGTAGAGATTTAGAATTTTTCTTTTTCAATACCCTTCAAAGGGTACGTAATGACCCTTTGGTTTTAGGTAAACTAGATGCAATATTGAATGACAATTTTGATTCTTGTTGTCATCTTGTAGTATTTTTGAAAAAATTCCATAGTATGATGAGGGATGTCGAACCTTTTTATTGCAAAAATTCACAACCCGACGACCTTAATTACCTATTCATAATAAGAACATATTTTGAGATTTTTTAATTGGCACACCTCATATTCGGCACTTCAAATTTTTGTACAGTTCACATAGGTAACCACCGTTAACTTCTGTATTTTAATAGAGTTGCAAGATTGCAGCTATTGGGGCAGCTTAGGAATATTTATTAATTATTAATTGTTTAAATTGTGTAATGTTTTGTTTACATAATTTCTATTACATTTTTATGTAATTTATTATTTTTGTATATTTTAAGTTGTAAAGGTGAAACTATGCCTACCGGGGAACCAAACATCTAAAAAAAATGGTAACGCGCATTTTGCAAATGGTGATGTGAAATATCCAAAATTTTAAGATTCAAAAATAAATTATCAAAAATAATTATCTCTATTATTATTATTTCTATTTTACAATTACTAAAAATTATTAAATTATTATTATTTAAAGTTACATTTCGTTCATCACAATTATTTATTCATTTTATGTTATTTATGTTTTTTGCAGGGATGACTCCAAGTTCGAGTTCTTTTATTTCTTCTTTTACATTTTTGATTTTGGACATATATTATTTTTGAATATACAAAGATTTGTTTTTCTTAGCTTATTTACATTAGGATTATTAAAGTATTAATATGTATTATTATTGTAATATACAATTTCTGTTTCTTGAAAGTTAATTGCAAACGTATTATTGTCTGCAAGTGGTGATAGAAAATATCTTTTTACATTTACAATGGTTTTGGGTACTTTTATTAAAAGCAAAATTTTATTACTTTTAAATTTTGCTACGCCTAGGTTAATCAATATTTTGCAATTTATAGAAATCGATTTCTGAAGTTTGTATTTCTTCTGATGTTAGTGTACATATTATTTACCATATATTGCTACGTAGGCTGTTATATATATTTCTGGACTAGGCAACACTAAGTGTTGCCAGGTGCAATCTGACATTTCCATTGGAAAGTTTGACATTTTTTAGCATAACATCACTCAGAACGTTTTGTCATTTAATCGTGAATTGTTTTATTTACAGGGAATTAAAAAATTCACCTCGGCCAAAAAATGGAATTAACTCATGAACATTTTCGTACGATAATTTTTCACAACTTTCGACGTGGATTATCACGACAAGAGTGCATCGATGAACTAAAATCTTTGTATGGCTATGAAGCACCATCCTATAGCACTGTGAAAAACTGTTACAACGAATTCAATCGTGGCCGACGCTCGCTCAAAGACGAAATCCGTGAAGGTCGTCCAAAAACAGCCGTTGTGCCAGAAAACATCGATGCCGTACGTGAACTGATAACGCAAGACCGTCAAGTAACATACTTTCAGATAGAGGCATGCCTATGCATTTCTCCCACCAGCATACATTCGATATTGCATGAACACCTGGCCGTAAAAAAGGTTTGTTTTCGTTGGATCCCGCACAATTCGACAATCGCTTAAAAAAAGACTCGTGTGGATTGGTGTAAAGAAATGCTGAAAAAATACGATCGCGATACTTCCAAAGACGTTTATAAGATCGTCATAGGTGACGAATCATGGATCTATGCATATGAGAACGAAACAAGCAATCGACCGTGTGGGTCTTCCAAGACGAGCCAAATCCAACGAAAAAAAAACCATTTTCGTTGATAAATATGCCTATTTTCATTATTAGGCCAGAAATATATATAGCAGCCCTCGTATTTGCAGCAATGATATTGTTTTGGATATGTTCAAGATTATCATTCAAAATTTTTATTCTTAACATAATCTATATAAATAAAAATGAATCGCCAAAATGTATGTACGCTCATAACTTTCATACGACTGAACCAAATTTGATAATTCTTTTTTTTTAAATGTTGAGGTTCAGGGATAGTTTCTGCGGAGAAAAAAACTTGAATAATTGCCGGAAAACCCCTAAAAATAGCCCTTTTCTTTTTCTCATACAAACGAATGAATGTCTGTTCGTTAGTAAAGCTAAGAAAACGGCTGAACCAATATTGATGAAATTATAAGAGGTTGTCCGTTGTGGATCAAGGAAGGTTTAGAAATAAAAAATATCTTATACTTTTCATGAAAAGTCGGAAAATTGGATAATTCCAAAAAGTAATTTTTTTCCATAAACATTTTTTTTCAATTTTTGTGTGTTTTGTTTTTCAATATTTTGATTTGTAAATTATTTGAATAGTTCAATTTCGGTCGCTTGCTTTTTTATTCCGGCTATTCAAAAGAAAAATTATTGAAAACTATTCAGTGAAAACTTTACGTGTGTTTCACACAAAGAGGTCAATTTCAGATTGAAATTTGTTACGAAGCCACCAAGAGGTCGCCCTAATATCGGTCCATCAAAGAAGTATCTACTCCCAGGATGCGGTGACATACGTGCGGAATTATGGATCGCGGTCAATAAGCAAGCGATCGTAACGATGTCACAGCCCGACTTTTCAAACAACAGTTACGATGTTTCATGGACTTTATCTTGGAGTAGTGTAGGTAAAGGGTGATTTTTTAAGAGCTTGATAACTTAAAAAAAAAAAAAACGCATAAAATTTGCAAAATCTCATCGGTTCTTTATTTGAAACGTTAGATTGGTTCATGACATTTACTTTTTGAAGATAATTTCATTTAAATGTTGACCGCGGCTGCGTCTTAGGTGGTCCATTCGGAAAGTCCAATTTTGGGCAACTTTTTCGAGCATTTCGGCCGGAATAGCCCGAATTTCTTCGGAAATGTTGTCTTCCAAAGCTGGAATAGTTGCTGGCTTATTTCTGTAGACTTTAGACTTGACGTAGCCCCACAAAAAATAGTCTAAAGGCGTTAAATCGCATGATCTTGGTGGCCAACTTACGGGTCCATTTCTTGAGATGAATTGTTGTCCGAAGTTTTCCCTCAAAATGGCCATAGAATCGCGAGCTGTGTGGCATGTAGCGCCATCTTGTTGAAACCACATGTCAACCAAGTTCAGTTCTTCCATTTTTGGCAACAAAAAGTTTGTTAGCATCGAACGATAGCGATCGCCATTCACCGTAACGTTGCGTCCAACAGCATCTTTGAAAAAATACGGTCCAATGATTCCACCAGCGTACAAACCACACCAAACAGTGCATTTTTCGGGATGCATGGGCAGTTCTTGAACGGCTTCTGGTTGCTCTTCACCCCAAATGCGGCAATTTTGCTTATTTACGTAGCCATTCAACCAGAAATGAGCCTCATCGCTGAACAAAATTTGTCCTAAAAAAAAAAAAAACCGAACACTGATTTTGGTAATAAAATTCAATGATTTGCAAGCGTTGCTCGTTAGTAAGTCTATTCATGATGAAATGTCAAAGCATACTGAGCATCTTTCTCTTTGACACCATGTCTGAAATCCCACGTGATCTGTCAAATACTAATGCATGAAAATCCTAACCTCAAAAAAATCACCCGTTATATGTGGTGCTGTTAGATGCTAAATGTACTCTGTTGAGTGGCAAAAGAGAGGTTTGTCGCACGTACATTTTCTTCTTTGGATGGTGGATGGTGGTCACATCAGATCAAATTGATGAACTCATTTCTGCGGAAATTAATGATGCAGAGAAAGATCCAGTATTATATGAAGTGATGAAAACCACTACAATCCCTTTTCGGTTTGTATGTCTGACAATAAATTTACAAAACATTATCCATGTGCTTTTCGGCAACACAGCGACAGAAGTCATGTGAATGTTGTGTATTGTAGTTTGGTGTAATTGATAAAATACGTTGTAAATACATAGGAAGCAAAATGGCGGTTATTGGTTTTAAACGACACGGTTGATACGTGAATTGAAATAAAGCGCTTTGTAGGATATTTCTTTTGCAACGTTAACGTTACTGTTGTGCGTCTCGAAGTTAATTTGGAGAACGACCAAAGAGTCCATTTCAACCCAGAGAATACAGTACAGTCAACAGAAACACCACCAGCAACAAAATTAACATTGGCGAGTTTTTTCTCAACTTCCGTCAGTGATCCGTTTGCGAGAACATTGCTCTATTCGAAATACGTTGATATTATACATGGGATGCATCATCGAAGAAATAGTTACGCAGAAGGCAGGGTCATCCAGTAGATGGACATCCAGGTGTGTTCTCAACTAATGCACTAGAACGAACTTACACAATCCACCCGAAAAACGACGATTGCTTCTACCTTCGGTTGCTATTGATTAATGTTCGCGGTTCAAATTCATTTGAGTTATTGCATACTGTGAATGGTACGGTGTATGCAACTTTTTGAGAAGCAAGCCAGCAATTACAATTGCTGGAATATGATGATCACTGGAATCAAACGAAAGACGATGCGATGGTTATTTCGAATGCCACTGAAGCTCGCACACATTTCGCGATGATCAGTCTTCAAATCCACGTTATGGGATACGACCAAAAATTACATTGCCGAAGACATTTAACATTGTATATGCTAAGAATTGGAAATGGGTCAATACTGGTTGATACTTCCCTTGGTCTGATATCAATCCCATATCCGAAAGATGGATTCATCACGATTGCTTATAGGAACATTGGCCAATTTGTCGTAAGTACGATTCCTTGAGTTACGGGCAATCTTAGCGGCCACAAATACCTATGTTGTTGACTTAAACTGGAAAATTCAAAATCAAATTCCAGGAGACTTGCGGTCATACAAATCGATCGATCGTCTTGACAATGAAGACGACACCGTGAATTACCAGTGGAATTTCTAAATTCTTTGGAGAGGCCTGGTATGCCACCGCATCACCGCTATCTGATTGTGACGCACCTATCAAATATAAGGGGTAGAATGCTTGATTCTACGCATTTCTTTTGAGTTCTAACGATTTGCCATTTCAGTTCAAAAGTATACCGTTTCCAGTGAAAATTGAATTTAAAATGACGATCAACAGTATAGTCTCATAGTGGGTGGCATACATATGGAAATGCTATGTTTTTCACACGGCCAGATATACGTGGCGTGCTCTAGAGTTGGAAAACCAAATTTTTGGACATTTACGCACCGGAACAGAAACCAAAAAATTTTGTTTATCAAGCTGCGTTACATTGCAGAAAAATGTAGACAAATAGCAAATAAATTATTATCAATACAATATGAATTTTTGTCTTTTCATTTCAAAACGCATAACTTCACGCAGGACAACGGCTGCGGGGTCAGCTAGTCTTATCTTTATATATATAAATCTTCTGACTGTGTGTTTGCATTTGAACTGCGCCTAAACGGATGGACCGATTTTGATGAAATTTTGTGTGTATGTTCAAGGAGATTCGAGAATGGTTTAGATTTACAATTTGGTCCACTGGAAAATGTTTTTTTAAATTAATTTTTCATTTGTGATTAATTGCTAATTTTAAATGTTTGACCGATGGATGGCGCTACCATCGCAGTATCCAATACTCAAAACTTAAATTGGCGTAATCGCGCATTAAACAAAACGATGCCAAAGTAAAAGGCGACATCTGTAGATCAAGTTTTCATATTGTGGACAGAGTTGTTCGTTCTTAAATAATAAATTGGGTCATTCAATACATGTATGGCTAGCTATAACTTTTTTTTCATACTTCCTAACTATTGGAGGGGGTATCTTGACAGGCAATTTACAATTGCAAAAGGTCTGGCATAAAAAAATATTTGCATAACTGAAGTGTTGATAAAAAGGTCTATTAAAATTTGAGATATACAGAAATCTTTTCGAAGCATTGCACAGAGCAATGCAATATTTAAACGGGAACGATGAATACATATATGCGTACAATTTCAAACTGATCCTTGCTGAAAAATTATAAAATTGCTAAATATTCTTTCTTAACGCACGAAATTCTTTATGATTAATTTTTTTGTAAACTAACACAAGTACCTTCAACAAAAATGCGATTATTGCTTAAATAATATTTATAACCTAACTAATAGAAATCATATAGATGGTATTAGTAGTACTACCTATGTAACAGCCACAGTAAATCTTGGGAGGGTCCTCTAGTATACCATATAAAAATGAATCGCAAAATGTGTTGGTAAGCGCATAACTCAACAACTCCTGGACCAATTTTGCCAATTCTTTTTTTAAAATGTTCTTTGAGGTTCAAGGAAGGTTTTTACGCAAGAAAAATTCGAATAATTGCCGGAAAACTCCTAAAACCAGCCCTTTTCTTTTTCCCATACAAACGATTGAATGTTTGTTTATAAGTAACGCTGAGTGAACGACTGAACCAATCTTGATGAAATTTTCAGACAAAGTTCTGTGGGGATCGGGGAAAGTTAAAAAATAAAAAAACCTGTATGCTTTTTGTGAGGGAAAGTCGGAAAATTGGACAATTCCAAAAAATTAAATTTTTCCATACAATTTTTTTTTTCAATTTTTTAGTTTTGTTTTTCAATTATTTTAATCTTTTAAATTTGTCGTTTGTTTCAAATATTTCTTAAAATTATTCAGTGAAAATGTCACGTGTGTTGCACACACAGTGATGAATTACAGATTGAAATTTGCTACGGTCGGCGTTCTTTTTGGCATCAACTTACATTAGCAGCCCAAGGCACATGACCGAGTACTCCCAGGATGCGATGCCATACGTACGGTATTATGGATCGCGGTCAATTAGCAAGCGATCGTCACGATGTCACACCACGACTTTTCAAACAACAGCTATGATGTTTGATGGACTTTATCTTGAAGCAACGTATATGTATGTGGTGCTGTTAGATGCTAGATGTACTCTTTTGAGTGGCAAAAGAGAGGTTTGCCGCACGCATACATTTTTCTTTGGATGGTGGTTACACTAGATCAAATTGATGGAACCATTTCTACGGAATTATACGAAGTGGGAAACCAATATGGTTCATGGACCTTGCATCCACTACAATCCCTTTTCGGTTTGTAAATCTGACAATAAAAGCACGAAACACTATCCATGTGCTTTTCTCTCGGAAACACAAACTGAAAATATCCACTCTATCGGCATCGCTCACCAGATAACAATGCCAGAACATTCAGCATTCAATTTAGAAGAGTGAATATCGAAGCTGACAACACATGGATCGTACTATATTCCCTATTGTTGTTTAATTCACATTCAAAACTCATATCAATATTGAGTATTGCAGTTTGGTGAAATCTATAAAATGCGTTTGTAAGTACGTCACCAAAGAAAGCAATACGATACGGTCGATACGTGAACTGCAATAAAGCGCTTTGTACGATATTTACTTTTGCAATTCATGAACGTTTTCTGACTGTCGTGCGTCTCGCATTTGATTAGGAGAATGGCCAAAGAGTGTATTTCAACCCAGAGAATACAGTACAGCCAGTAGAAACACCGCCAGTAACAAAATTAACATTTACGAGTTTTTTCTCAACTTTCGTCAGAGATCCGTTTGCGAAAACATTGCTTTATTTGGAAATACCTTGATATTATACCTGGTACCAGTAGATGGGCATCCAGGTGTGTTATCAACTAATGCATTAGGACGAATTTACACAATCTACCCGAAAAACGACGATTGTTTCTACCTTCAGTTGCTATTGATTAATGAACGCGGTTCAACTTCATTTGAGTCATTGCGTACTGTGAATGGTACGGTGTCTGAGAATTTTGGAGAAGTAAAACAGCAATTACAATTGCTGGAAAATGTCAATCACTGGAATGCAAATGAAGCTCGCACACTTTTCGCGGTAATCATTTCGGTATATCAGCCTTCAAATCCGCATCTATTATGGGATACGAACAAAAATTACATTGCCGAAGACATTCTACATCGTCTTCGCTAAAGCTTGGAAATGGGTCAATTCCGATTGATACTTCCGCTGGTTTGATATCAATTCCATTCGCCGCTTATCAATTCACGAAAGATGAACTCATCACGAATGTTCGGCCAATGCCAAAATATCGTAACTACGATTCTTTAAGTACACGCGCAATGTTAACTGCCAAAAATACCGATGTTGTTGACTTAAACTGGAAGTTTCAAAGTCAAATTCCGGGAGACTTGCGCTCATACAAATCGATCGATCGTTTTGATAATGAAGACGACGCCGTGAATTATCCAGTGGAATTTCTAAATTTTTTGGAGAGGCTTGGCAGTATGCCACCGCAACATTTGCGTCTCAAAGTTGGATCTGTCGTTATTATGTTCCGCAATCTGCGCTATCGAATACAAGGAAGCAGAATACTTGATTCTAATAATTCCTTTGAGTTCTAACGATTTGCCATTTCAGTTAAAACGTATTCCGTTTCCAGTGTAAATTGCATTTAAGATGACAATCAACTGGAAACAAGGATAGTCGCAGAGTGTGTAGCATAGATTTGGAAATGCTCTGTTTTTCACACGGTCAGATATACGTGGCGTACTCACGAGTTGGAAACCCATCTTTTCTGTATACCGGATCAAAAAGCAAAAAATTTTGTTTATCAAGCTGCGTTACATTGAAAAAAAAAATGCAACGTTAAATTTAACTTTCTTTTCGTTTCAAAACACATAATTTCACGCAGAACAACGGCTGCGGGGTCAGCTAGTAATTGAATAAAATTCGTTTCATTTCGTTGGAACAAATAGCATGTGAGAAATATGACAATGAATTAAATAATCTGAAAATAATTTTATATGTGCAATTTCGCATATAAAGAAATAAATATTTTATCTATCTAGTATACGAATGAAAATTAGAACGATGTATTAAAATCCAGCTTCAAATGCCTAAAAACCGTGGGATTTGATTTGTAAACTAAAATTATTGGTAATAATATTTCAAAAACTTACGAATAGAAAACGTTTTCTGTCTGTATTATAAATAAATACATTCAGGAGAAAACTCACCACCGAGAAGTCTAGAAACAGGGCTGCATTTTATTAATAAGAACTCACTACATAAAGTGACATATCTGAATATCAGTAAATGTTTTTTTATGGCGAAATATGGCATACTATGGTGCTTAAATTATCTCTTAGTAAAAATATATCATTAATAAATAATTAACCATTATATTAAGCAACAATACTTATAGTTTTTGTTATTAAAACAAATTTGTCTAATGTTTATCAATTCAATATATACAGCAATGCGTTGCTACCACTGAAAATCTAAGATGGCCGCTATTCACTTCTCAGAAAGCTACCACGTAAAGGTTTTATACTGTTTCTATTCTGATATGCAATATTTCATTCCAATTACTTAACTTCAAGTGTAAGTTAATATAATGGAAATTTCATTTCGTTGGCCAAAAGTCAAAATGTTTGCAGTCCCGAAATATGTTGTTGTTTCTGAAATCTAGTAGTCAACGCTCCAAAACAATCAAAAATGAATTTTGTTATTGTAATATGCAATTCACCGTTACTCGGTGAGTCATCGAAGTTGAATTTGTTTGCTTCATTTGTAAACATATTTGCGTTCGGTGTTTTATAGTGCTTACTTCAATTGCTTGTTAAAGCTGAAAACAAAGCGTGTTAAATAAAAGTTTAAATGGAACACGAAGGTGATGGTAAGTTTATTAATTTTGTAAAATATAATACTCAAAAGTTGGATACTCTAAAAAATAAAATAACTTTTTCCAAAAGTCTTTAACATTTTGGAATTTATTTTATTTTTTAAGTTTGAGTAAGCTTAACACATTTTGTTTAGGAGTGTTAAGCATAAGATTAAAAACCAAAATTACTTTGAAGTGTTTAGTTTTTGAAAATGTTTATCTCGATTTGCGGTTTTTGAGTAAATTTTTTTTTTCAGTCGTCATTTGTTTACAGAATTCAGCAGTTTTTGATATTTGGTTGACCAAGCAGAAGAAAGGAAAAAATAAGGACGCACTAATAAATTATTTTATACAAAAATGTGGAGCCGATAACATTTCAGATGAATGCTATAAGTATTTAACAAAAAAAACACTCATACTTAACAATAATTTGTCTGCAAAGTGGGAAAAGTGTCATAGAAGATTAGATGATTTTAAAATTAAATATTCTGGCTGGCTTTGTTCAGAAACTGTAATAAACAGGCAAATAAATTTAGAAAACACTTCCACAGAGACTCAATGCACAGTAGAACTAAGCCTAGATGAAAAAATTGTATCACTAACTGGACGCCCGCAACTTAAGTACTCTGAGAAATCTAAACGAAGTAAGAGAAGACAAGCAGCAAACCTCTCGATATCAGAACACAACGAAACAAATTGTTAGTTCAAGCAGCATCAATTTCAGCTCGAAAAGAAGGACAAGTAGATTTGGCAGTTGTTTTAAAAGAAACCATCGAAAGTCCATCAAGACCATCCAAGATTAGGAAGCTATATGTCGATGATGTAAAAGCACCTATTGTAATGTCTGATGAGGAAGCGTTAGCCTTTCTTCTCGAAAACAATTTTTCGAAGAGCCAATACTGTTCCATCCGGACTTCTAGCAAGGAACGTAACGCTAATATTTATCCACCCTATGATAATATATTAGCAATAAAAAGTAAGTGCAGACCCGATGGTGTACTTGTAGATGACAAATGTGCAAAGGTTCCTTTACAAATGCTTTTAAACCATACGGCTAAAAGAATTATAGAGATGCAAAAGGAAGTATTTGCGACAATTACGGGTAACTTCATATCAACGGAAATGATATTTAGCTCCGGTTTTGACAGCAGCTCTGGTCAATCTCAATATAAGCAATCTTTCCTTGATCAAAGTACATCACGAAATGCTGATTCATGTCTTTTGGCCACAACAGTGATTCCTTTGAGACTCTTGAGTAGCGCGTGAGCCCCGATTTGGAATAATTGTTTTCCGCAGTCCACAAGATTTTATCGGCCTTTAAAATTAGAATTCACGTGTGAAACTAAGGAAGTGATAACAGGAGAAGCTGCTGACTTAAATAAACAAATTCAAGAGCTTGAAAACTTACGTGTTGAAATCGAAGCTGGTAAGATAATCGAAATAACGTTCAGAGTGTTTTTAACTGTTATAGATGGAAAAGTTTTGAATGTTTTAACCGATACAAAATCAAATCAAAAATGTCCAATATGCCATGGAACCCAAACTGACTTTGTTAAAGTCACAGATTATAACAGCGTAAAATTTCATCCTATCGATGGAAATCTAAAGTACGGAATTAGTCCACTGCACTCCTGGATTAGATTTTTTGAGTTCGTACTACATTTAGGATACAAGATGGAAGTAAAGAAATTTCAAATTAGATCGGAGGAAGATAAAGATGCAATTAAGATAAGAAAAGAGTATATTCGGAATGAGTTGTGGAAAGAACTAAGTCTTCATGTTGATGTTCCGAAAGCAGGTGGTTGTGGTTCCACAAATGACGGCAACACGTCGCGAAGAGCATTTACGGAATATGATAAATTTTCGAAAATTTTAGGAGTAGACACTGAATTAATATTTCGAATGAGAATAATATTAATATGTTAATCTTGTAAATTTTCCCTAAATTTGGATAAATTTGAAGAGTGTTGCTTTCAAACTGGTCAATTATATCAAAGCAAGTACCCCTGGTTGCCAATGACTCCCACACTACATAAAGTTATAGTTCACTCAAAGCAAATAATTCAGAATACACCACTTCTTGTTTGATTGATAATCTTTTCGATGTATTTCATAGAGCTCTTGACACATCGGATCCATTAATTTCATCTCTTCGCTTAAATACACGTGTGCGCCAAAGGAAGCGTTAAAGCTGCCACTAGAAGTAAAGGAATTATTGTATTGTGAGGATATCGGTGAAACATGTGCGACTGAGAATTTAGAAAATATGGATGACGACGAGGGCGACGAGGACGATTATCCAGAAGAACTTGAACAGGAAAATACATTTTTGGATAATTAATTGTATTTAAATTAAAGAGTTTAATAAAATTTTAATATTTTCGTAAATACGTGTGTAAATTATATTTTCAATTTCCAGAAACAACATATTTACTCGTAAGTATCGTATATTTCCTCATTTAGAACTAAAAAAAATAAAAACTCAGAAATAAAAGAAACAAAAATTTTATGTAAACATTTTTTTTTTAATTTTAATTCTAAAATTATACTGCAACTTCAAATTCCAGTTAAAAATTCCGTTATTTTAAGTTTTAATAGTTTTGGCCAAGAAAAGTGATGTTTCCGAACATAGTGCAATGGCATCAAATTGCATCGCCTGTAATTTTTGCGAATTGTCCTTCTAGCCGTACTCCACCTCAGCGAAATATCTTGGTTTGACGTTGGATGCTGGATGCAAAATTAAAGTGAAGGGAGCATATATAAAGGAAAGTTGCAGAACTAAAACTAAAGTATAACAAAATAAACTGGTTAATCGGCAGGAAATCACCATTAACTATCTCAAATAAAATCCTAGTCTACAACCAAACGTTAAAGCCCATTTGGACATACGGAATCCAACTATGGGGATGCGCTGCACCGTTATACATCGAAGCGGTGCAAAGATTCCAAAACAAAGTCCTGCGAAAAATTGTAAATGCCCCGTGGTACATACGCAATTCCGATCTACATCGTGATCTCCGCATAAAAATGGTTCGGGAAGTCATTCACGAAACGGAATCGAAACATGCTACAAGGTTACAAAATCATGTTAACGCTGAAGCCCGACAACTGGGAGAACCTCGAAATAGCAGGCGCAGACTGAAAAGGACAACGTTTCGAGACCTTTTGAGCAAGTAACAAATATTATAATATTTAGTTTTTAACACAAAGTTTAGTTTTTGAATAAAGTTTTTAAAAGAGCTTTTATGTTGTACCTTATAAATTACGAAACATGTTGCTTGTTAGTTTAAGTTAGTTACTAGTTGCAATTTGAATGAAATGTAAAACCACATCCTTGTTACGTTTCAATAAAAAAAAATAAATAAAAATAAAATATAGTACATATAGTATACTTGTAAAGTGTCAGCTGGCCATTTGTTTTTTTTTTAAGATTGTCAGCACTTTACACAGTCAAGTTTATTGGAGATTACGGCAAATTGAGTTATTTCTGCGCAAATTTTTGACATATATGTATGTATATGTTTCCCTGAAGCTTTCTATTGAAATAGCACTAGAAATCAAAAATGTCGATAAATTATGAATGTCGGCGGATTTTGTGTCAGGCCGAGCACTTCTCGTAATCACTTGAAAAGAGCAATAAGAGAAGTTTTTAGAAGAAATGTGGGTATGCGAACATAGCAAATTCTGTATAGTGTGATTTATATTTATAAAATATTTTCAAAGCAGAGCCAGCCCGCAATGCATATTGAGGAGTGTTTTAAATCTTTGCTAAATTTTAAAAACTGAAATATTGACTTTTTAACAAATGAACATTCCTCGATCTCAACCAATTCATATCATTATACTCTCGCATGATAAAGTGATAATCGAGATTTCATTAGTCGTCATTTACATTCTTTTTTTTATTTTGCTGTAAAATTAATTAGATTAGTAGTTCCTGAGATATGGTTTTTGCTCCATAAGTGGGCGACGCCACGCCCATCTTCACTTAAAAAAGAAAGCCTGGGTGCAGCTTCCTTCTGTCATTTCTTCCGTAAAATTAAGTGTTTCTGAAATTTTTTGTTAGTCGGTTAATGCACTTTTAGTGATTTTCAACATAACCTTTGTATGGGAGGTGGGCGTGGTTATTATTCATCTTTAAACTGTATATGGAAATGCCTGAAGGAAACGACTCTATGGAGTTTGGATGACATAGCCATAGTAGTTTCCGAGATATATACAAAAAACTTAGTAGGGGCCGGGGCCACGCGCACTTTTCCAAAAAAATTACGTCCAAATATGCCCCTCCCTAATGCGGTCCTTTGTGCCAAATTTCACTTTAATATCTTTATTTACGGCTTAGTTATGACACGTTATAGGTTTTCGGTTTTCGCCATTTTGTGGGCGTGGCAGTGAGCCGATTTTGCCCATCTTTGAGCTTAACCTTCTTATGAAGCCGTGAAATACGTGTATCAAGTTTCATCATAATTTCTCAGTTTTAACTCAAGTTACAGATTGCACGGACGGACAGACAGAAATCTGGATTTCAACTCTACTGGTCACCCTGATCACTTTGGTATACATATATAACCCTATATCTGATTCTTTTAGTTTTAGGACTTACAAACAACCGTTATGTGAACAAAACTATAATACTCTCTTCAGCAAATAACGAAAAAACTATCATACTTGCCAGTCGGGTACTTCGTTACTCGGTAAAACGTTAATTTTACAAAAACAAAACCCACGTAAACAACTACTGAGTAAAAACTAACGAATAACAAAGCTGGTCTGAATACCCATAATAAGTTGTACGAGAGTTTGTAAATGTTTGTTTCTGCCGTAAAGTGGCGGTGAGTAGCTGATAGCCAACGTTCAAAATCGTGTGGAGTGCAAAAGATTAATATTGAGTGAGAAATTGTTTTTTTTTTAATTATTTAAATAGGTATACAATTTGTTTAATATACCAGTTGTTACTTGTTCATAATTAAAAATACAATTATATAAATTATTGATTAACAATTTCTTACAATACTAGTAGAATTAGAACTATCAAAATTTCATTTTTGCTGAGAGTTTGTACCCATATTTGTTCACCTCTTGAGATGGGTAGCACAAATGGACAAAAGTGAAACATTGCAATGAGTACAAATGGAGTTAATCTAACACGTAAAGTGCATAATCAGCCAGCAATTAAGATACAAAATTTTAAATGGAGGGCGGAAAAGCCATGTGTTTTATTCCAATTGATATCTGTTAAATTATGAGTACGAGAATACCCTATTACATAATTGTAGCAAATTTAAACGGAACAGCTAATTGGAATTGCTAAACTCTCTCAAAATACAAATGAAATAAACAAAAAACCGAACAAAAGATGAATGATTTTGCTTTAATAATACCACGTAGTACTTCGGAAAAACGAAAACTAATTCATTTTAGTATTGAAGAAACCGCTTTAAATATAGCTTCTGCAGTTGATACACGGTCTGACCTAAAATGTTTAGAAAGTATGTTAAGCTCGGGTTTAAGTGAACATGATAATCCTATACATTGAACAAGAAAGAAAAAAGTTCGGGTTTAACCGAACATTTTATACTCTTGCAACTTCCAGGAATCATAGCCAGGGTGTAAAACGACATCCAGAAGATCGGAATTCAAGCAATTTTATTTATATATATATACAATATATAACTTATACACTGACGGACCTATTCGGCATAAGGTTGTTCGAAAAACGAAAATAATTAAATGTAGTATATGTTGTTGGGGTAATATCGATGGAAAAATTCCGATTTCTATGGCGCCATTGATTAAAATATATATACGAGATATTTGACTTTAAAGTTAAAAAATTCCAAAAATTTCAACTACGATAACTATTTTACTACATATAACACACTCTACGCACATTTAAACATACTCACATTTTACACTTTTTACAGGTTTTTTAAGTAAGAAATCTGTATTTTAAAATTACTTTTTACACTCGTTATGGACATCACTTATGTGGAAATGGGGCATTGCCATACGATAATAAGCAAATAACAGCAATTCGCTGAAATTCCTGTTTTGAGCGAAAATGTCTCTTTCTTTATTTAGCAATCCTATTAGAAATAAAAACAAGTGCCTATAAATTATATTTAAAATTGAAATGTGTACAAACAATCTTCGTATGCATACGAATATGGGTGCTTCAGTCACCCGAGGTATTGGCCCGACCAAGAGTTCTTTTTTAAAGCGTGGCCAAAAGCCCCTAACGCAGAAAGCTGTACTGCCTGAAAGTACTCATCTCGAGTATTGGTTCGACCAGGGTTATTTTTTTAGAGCGCGGCCGAAGGCTACCAACGCATAAGGGAGTACTATGCGAAGGTACTTTAGTCAAGCAGTACCCTGATGGCAATTCTAAGTGATTTAAATTAATAAAAAGCTAAAAGAAAAAAAAGATGTAAGTAAAATGTCAACTTAATGTTTCAAGTGTACATATCTTATCTTATACATATCGTCACCTAAAATGCAAAATAACGTAACATCACTTTTCGTAGGTTTACAGGAGAAGCAAAAAACCGTATAAAAAGAAAACCACTTGAGATATTGAAACAAAACTTTCAAATCTGAATTGACATGAAACTATAAGTATATTTTAGAAAAAAATAAAGAAAAAATTAAGCAAATTTTATAGTAGGTGTCTTACGTTATTTTGAATTTTCATTTCTGAAACAAAATAACGTATGATCAATCTAAATTTGTATTAAAATTAAAAATTTTAAATATTAATACTTTTTTTAATTTTAAATAAAAACAGTTGCAAGTTTTTCATATTTCATGTTATTTTTATTATTAACATATACATAAGTACTAGAAAAAATTTAAATATTTCAAGCTAAAAAATGAGGATAATGTTTAATTATTATTTATTAAATAACAAATTATTCAAAAGGTACATTATCAGAAAAGTAATAACAGTCTGCTGGAATTAAAGCTTTTAGGTCCTGCAGATGTTGTCATTTCTTCTTAGTTGTTAAACTTTGTAAAAGCATAGACTGCTGAATTCCTAGAAAAGCACGGGTCTGATCACTTAGATCATGGAGTCACTAAGCCGAACTCTGGCGGCTCCTTCTCTACCCATATACCGAGGGAGTTGTGGGTGGGAAGAAGCCGTTGGAGAAAAGGAACAGTGAGCTTCTTCACGGATAGGTCAAAGGTGGAGGGGTCTGCTGTCAGGAGCTCTCTATCAACTCCAGTAGATTTACTACTCCGGAGTGCAGCCTCCTTCAGAAAGCGAAAGCTTGGCCAGCGCTGGGCCACAATTTTTACACACGCTGTCGTCATTGCCCTATTGGCTTCTACGCAGTAAGGCAGGGAATCCTACCAGACGCCATCTGCAGAAGCCGTATGGAAGAAGATTAGGTGGAAACAACTCAACACTTCCTTCTTGGCTGTCTTGCGTTAAGGAGGTCAAGACTTAAACACTTGGGGGCGCATACCTTCAGATATCCCACCGAACTGGCGAGAAGCGTTTTGTTAATTTATAAGTTCGAGCACAGGGGTTCTTCTTTTCCATGGCCTCACAAAGGGCTACATATATGTATATAGTAGTCCACGTCCGATCAACCATGTAGCCCAAACTAACCAAAGAACACTGAACTTAATCACTGAAAATAAACATAAAGAATAAATGAACGCTAACTTCGATATAACGAAACAAACACTCTGTTATATTTACATATGTACATGAGTGATGATACGTTATTTTGTTTAACGAAATCAAGCACTTGATGATACGTTTTTTTGAATTTTTAGTATAGCATGGGTATTTTTGATCCCAGAAACTTAAAATTTGTGACACATATTAAATATGATGTGGTGATTCGTAATCAGTAAAAAACTCAATTTTGAAATTTTTGATGATACGTTATTTTGCATTTCAGGTGATGATATATAAAAATGAATCGTAAAATGTGTTGCTAATCGCATAACTCAACAACGCCTGGACCAATTTTGCCAATTCTTTTTTTTTAATGTTTATTGCGGTTCAAGGATGGTTTTTATATCGATAGATGGCTAAATTCGAATAATTGCCGGAAAACCCCTAAAAACAGCCCTTTTCGTTTTCCGTACAAACGAATAAATGTTTGCTTGTTAGTAAAGCTAAGAGAACGGCTGCACTAATCTTGATGAAATTTTCAGAGGTTGTTCGTTGTGGATCGAGGAAGGTTTAGGAATAAAGAAAAGTATGGTTTTTGTGAGGAAAAGTCGAAAATTGGAAAATTCCAAAAAATAACTTTTTTTCATAAATTTTTGTTTGTTTTGTTTTTCAATATTTTGATTTGTAAATTATTTGAATCGTTCAATTTCGGTCGGTTGCTTTTTTATTCCGGCTATTCAAAAGAAAAATTATTGAAAATTATTCAGTGAAAACTTTATATGTGAAAACCACAAAGAGATCAATTGCAGATTGAAATTTGTTACGAAGCCACGAAGAGCGACCTCTAATATCGATCGGCGTTCTTTTTGCCATAAACGTATGCCACCCTAAGACAAGGCAAGGCAAGAAGTACTCCCACGATGCGGTGGCATACATGCGGAATTATGGATCGTGGTCAATCAGCAAGCGATCTTCACGATGTCACAGCACAACTTTTCAAACAAAACTTACGACATTTGATGGACTTTATCTTGAAGCAAGGTATATGTGGTGCTGTTAGTTGCTAGATGTATTCTGCTGAGTGGCAAAAGAGAAGTTTGCCGCACGCACACATTCTTCTTTGGATGGTGGTTACACCAGATCAAATTGATGAAATCATTTCTGCGAAAATTCCTGATGCAGAGAAAGATCCAGTATTACGAGTATACCAAGTGGCGAAAACCAATATGGTTCATGGACCTTGCGGACACTACAATCCCATTTCGGTTTGTATGTCTGACAATAAATGCACAAAACACTATCCACGTGCTTTTCTTTCGGAAACACAAACTAGAAATGAGAGATATCAACTCTATCGGCATCGCTCACTAGACGAAAATGGCAGAACATTCAGCATTCAATTTAGAAGAGTGAATATCGAAGTTGACAACACATGGATCGTACTATATTCTTCATTATTGTCTAATTCACATTCAAAGCTCATATCAATCTTGAGTATTGCAATTTGGTGTAATCGATAAAATACGTTTGTAATTACGTCACCAAAGGAAGCAACATGGCAGTTATTGGTTTTAAACGAAACGGTCGATACGTGAACTGTAATAAAGCGCTTTGTAGGATATTTACTTTTGTAATTCATGAACGTTTTCCGACTGTTGTGTGTCTCGCAGTTAATTTGGATCCGTTTGCGACAACATTGCTCTATTCGGAAATACCTTGATATTATACATGGAATGCATCGTCGAAGAAATAGTTGCACAGAAAACAAGGCCGACCAGTAGATAGATATCCAGGTGTGTTCTCAACTAATGCCTTCGGACGAGTTTGCACAATCCACCCGAAAAACGACGATTGTTTCGACCATCGGTTGCTATTGATTAATGTACGTGGTACAATTTTATTTGATTCATTGTGTACTGTGAATGGCACGGTGTGTGCATGTTTTGGAGAAGTAAGCCAGCGATTACAATTGCTGGAACATGTTAATACCTGGAATGAAAATGAAGTTCGTACATTTTTCGTGATAATCATTTCGACATATCAGCCTTCAAATCTGCGTCAATTATGGGATACGAACAAAAATGACATTGTCGAAGACATTTTACATCGTCTTCGCAACAAATTGGAATTTATTTAATTCCGGTTGATACTTCCGGTGGTTCGATATCAATTCCATTCGCCGGTTATCAATTCACGAAAGATGAACTCATCATGAATGTTCGGACATTGGCCAAATTATCGTAACTACGATTCCTTAAGTGCACGCGCAATGTTAGCTACCAAAAATGACGAGGTTTTTGACTTAAACTGGAAAATTCAAATTCCGGGAGACTTGCGCTCATACAAATCGATCGATCGTGTTGAGAATGAAAACGACGCCGTGAATTATCCAGTGGAATTTCTAAATTCTTTGGAGAGGCTTGGTATGCCACCGCATCTTTTGCGTCTCAAATTTGGATCTGTCGTTATTATGATTCGCAATCTGCGCTATACAAGGAGGCAGAATACTTGATTCAACGAATTCCTTTGATTTCTAACGATTGGCATTTCAGTTCAAACGTATTCGCTAGAAACTATCGTTTTATATTCTTTTATCTCTGAAATATTTAAAACAGTTTTTTCCTAGATTTCGAATTCATTTCTCGTATCAGCAACAAACCACGATAATCGTCGATCACGTCAGCAATGCTACAATCAACTTTCTGCAATCTTTGACTAACAGCATTGAATCGTGTGAGTAAAAAATGCCAAAGTATCTGCATAAATGGTGTTTCAAGTCGCTCCAATTGGAATCGTAAACCTTCCGCTTCTTGCCTTGTAATTGCATTTTCTTCCATATTTTCTTCAATAATAATCAAAGTTTCGATTATTTCGTCGAAATGTTGATTAAGTACATGAACAGCTTCATAACGAGCTGACCATCTGGTTGCAGATAAGGATTGTAACGCAATTCTTTTTTCAGTATGAAATTGTAAAACTTCCCAGCGCACACTGGTCGATTTCATAGGTCAAAAATAAAAAATTGAAATTTACCACAGTTTGTATTAAAGCTATTTCTTAAAATACCAATAAAACTAACGGTAAATACATTTTTGCTCTATCCCATTCGTAGGGGCTACGAAAAGCGCGAGAAGTGAGACAATAGAAACACGCGGACTGTGCAGTGAAAATAGCTTAAAAAATAATCCTTATATTAAATTAAATTTGCAATATAAAATCGTGCTTAATCCCCATAAATCGAAAAGTGTATTGAGAATAAAGGTATATTGTATATAACAAAGTAGTTTTTATATAATAATATATTGTTTTATTATTTTAAAACGATTGTTTTATAAGGGCCCTTTTTAGTGCTATGTTTTTCTTTATACATCGATTTCAGATATACAAAAAGTTGTGATCCCAGTCTCACCCTCAAATGAATCAAGTTTGTTTATATTAGTTAATGTTTTCTAAGTCTATGCTATTGATTTCAGCTGCAACTTTTTGCAACTTTCTTTGTTATTCATGTTATTCTATCAGGCATGCGATTTTTTGTGTGTGTTTTTTTTATAATTTCTTGTATTTACGTGTGCATATTTTATTGTTTTTTATGTTTTAATTTGATCATTTTCTCACTTTTATTTGTTTTGTACGTACTTTTATTTAGACACATATGATGTCATATCATATAAATATTTGGTGTTCAGAAAATATGTGCAGAAATATCACCGAAGCAATTTTAATAAATCTTCAGTATCTACTTATGAGAAGCTTCGTTAACAAAAAACTTGATATTAACTTTTTACCCTGCTATGATAACATTTTAAAGGAAAAACAGTTTTCCTGAACAAATAAAGGTCTCAGAATCTGATGTTGAAGTTGAGATAAAAGAAACTATTGCACCACATAGCCTCACAAATGTAATTAATGTACGGAATGAGCCCTCTAATTACCTATTATCAATAGGAATATGTAGCTTAGATGGCAATTCTGGTCAAAGCAAATATAAGCAGAAATTTGAAAAAAATAATTTGTCACGACATATGTCCCTGTACAATTGATAATAAAATAATAGAAAAACTGCAGACCCTCGTCCACCCGCTATTGCCATCCTATTCGAACTCAATTTCAAAAGGAATCAAACCCTAAATACACTAGATTTGTGCTAGATTTACTTCAAAATAGTCCTTATATTATCTTCCTTCGTCAGTCATAACATCGCTCCCGATGTTATTCAATATGCACCAGTTTCAATTGGAGAATTCTCATAAGAATCTGCTGAGTCAAGCAATAAGGACGTGAAGATGTATCGACTCCATCATACCCGAAAGAACAAATTAGGACTTGCTAAGCCGATTGTTTTTGAGCTTAGATCCTTTCATTACCAGTCAAAGAAACTATCATGCAAAAGTAAATAAATTTTATTAGAATAAATTTTTGATTTAGCTGAATAATATTCGAAAAATTCCTTTTTTCGTTCATCAACTTTTTTAATTTAATATAATTAATTAAAATTTGTTGCCATCGGGGGGTGGCGGAGTGGGAAACGGGAGAGGGAGATTTTAAAGCTTTGGCAAAAGTTTCACTTTAATATAGGCAGTGGAAGTATTTTTGGCCGCTGATTCCATACAAGACCGACCACTGTACAGCGGTGCGTCGATGCAGTAAAGAAGTTATACTATATAAAATTTGTACAGTATTAAAGAAAAAAGGAGCTTCTGGCGCGCATTCTACTGCGTGAACTCCAACTAAATTCATAGAATGAGCAGCACAAGGAGCATGTTCTGCAAGATCATTAATTTCATGATTTCTTGCCTGTAAACCTGAATAAATTCCTGATACATTGTTAAAGGTCCTTCCCGATGCTGACGGAGTTTTTGGTATTGCTCAGCGCTCATTTACGCAGCCATATTAGTTGTATGGCGATAACAAATTCAGACATAGCGGCAAAAATGCAGCTCCTTTTCGACCGGCAATCCATCGGTCCCGTCGCTTTTTTGATGTGAAACCTCTATAGGCGCGGGTAAACATGATTGTTCGCCGTAGCGATACATGTATATACACAGATGTATATTTTTACGCGGCTTGCAAAAATCGGTGTCGATATGTAGGCAAGCTCATACATAAACATACTTATTTACGCTGGTTTGTCGGAGAAGCTATTATAGCGGCAAGGGAAGCAGTGGCAATTGGCGATCGTTCGTTTGTGTTTTCCGCACAGTTCGGATTTTCTATCAACAACACAATGTTGTGACGTTTTGTCGTCGCGTCAGTCAGACGCCTCAAAATTAGCTTTTTTATGACATTTTTCATAGTAGCCAGATCAGAAAAAAGCTATTTTAGGCATTTTAAATAAAACACCCAATTCGCATTTTCCACACCACTTCAGCGTTACCGAAGTTATTTTTGGGTGCTCGGTTCCCCAGTAGGCCTATATCACCCATTAACCATTTATTTACATAAAAAATGAAAAAAAAAAACAAAACGATAACAATTCATATGTATAAAAAAAATTAACAAAAACAATATCACTACATATCACAGAATATTAATATAATACTTAAAACTATAAAAATAAATGTAAATACAAATGCCAATATTTAAGCCCTAAATTCTAATTTGTAAATAAAAACTTTATAATCTTTATCGTTCTAACTTTAGAGCCTCTTAATCCGAATCTGCTTAAAAAATCTTATTTTAATATTAAATATTTGGCTCACTGCACCCACTAAAAAAGTAAGATGCTACAAATGTGAAACACACAACATTTTATTCTTAAAAATGGGTAGAGATAAATCTTTATTTAAAAATTTTGTCACAAAATAAATCCTAATTCTAATAAATAGCGCAATAACTACCTTTGAGTCACAGTCTTCACAACACAAGAAGGGCCTAATATCTTTTAATTTAGTAAATAGAATTTTTCCTACGCCTATTTTATGACAATTTCTGTCAAATTCCTCAACAAATTTTATTTCTAAATTATTAATAAATGCAACAAATTTTTCAGGCGGCTTCACTAAGTTGCATTTATCGATCTGGTCTTATGAAGATGAATTCATCAGAAGGAATTTCATCTCCTAAATAAGATAATGGCAGGAGGCATGTGTGCATTTTAAAAATTTTCAAATAAAGATTGCCGCAAAAATAATTAACAACGGGGTGTTCGGCCCGTGGTAAACCCTGGAAATCCTGCCAAGAAAGGTCACTTAAAACGAAATCATTGCACACATTAAGAAGAACATTATGGCTATATTCTGAAATAACTGTCGCTTCGGATTCTAAAGGCAGCTCACACTTACCTTTTGTTACAATATTTACGTAACGTAAACCCCACGACTTCCTAAATAAACTAGACAGTAACTAGCGGGGTGTTTGTAGCTCCAGATTCTTCTATTTGCTGCCTTTGAAGCAATTGCTTTGGGAAGAGTGTTTAGACAACCGTCTTTAATAATCTAGGGCATGTAGGTGCTTGTCTTTATGGTCTTTAATCTTTGACATGACGATTTTGTTTTGCGAGCTTTCTGCGACCTTGTTGCAGAGTTCTTTAAAACAACAGGCCTTGCTCTTCTTTATTGCTTTCTTGAGTTCTTTTGGCTTTCGTTTGAAGCCCTCCTTAAGCATTGTGAAATCAGTCGTTTGTCGTACCCTTTGACACTGGCGCCTCACTTTGTGGCATTCACGTCTCAGAGCTTCAATAGTCTCATTCCACCAGTATGCGGGTTTCGCAGACTTTGCTGACATGTTTAGCTAAGTATTCAGTTTTCTGTTCTATGTCTATAGCTTAGTTTAGATTGGCATCTAGCATTAATTTGTATATACTCTCATTGAGGGTTTCAGCTTTCCAGCCTCTGATTTGAACCTTTTTAAGGGACTTAGGCATTTCGTGCATTTTGTCAATTCAAGCAGAGTTGCAAAAGGTCATTATGTGTATTATAACGAAGCTTCTTGCTGCCCCTGCTTCTTACAAGTATTAATTGCTGAGGTATACTCGCCGTGTCCACGGTTCGTTACAATAAATTTGTAAACATAGGGGCTCTTCTACGATTCGTACTTTATTTTATTTAACTTACATATATTTTAATTAAAGTTACAAAATTGTCTCCTGCGTTGTAATGTCGTCCCCCGAGGGAAGTGCTGTCAGGTAACGGTTCAGTGTGGTCCGCTAGGGCAATACCGTTTTCCGCTCTGCTGCGCTCCTGGGTGCTAGACGACTTGTTGCTCTGTACCATGATGATCATTTCTGCCGGCGCTCGCGTAGGCTTTGCTGACAATATCCTTCGGCGTGCGTTGACGCTCCCGTGCTACGACGACCACGCTCGACTATTTCTGCCAGCACTCGTGTAGTCTTCAATAAAGATGTCCTGGCGTACACGTTGACGCTCACCTGTTACGACGACTGTGCCCGGCTATTTCTGCCGGCGCTCCTGTAAACTTCGATGACGATGTCCTAACGTATATGTTGCCGACGACTACGCTCGGCTACTTCTGCCGACGCTCGTGTAGGCTTCAATGACGCTGTCCTGGTATACACGTTGACGCTCCTCTGCTTCGCTGGTGAGCCACTTTTGCCGCGTAAAAAACCGGACCACGGAAGACTGCGTTAACGACCGCGATGTTAAAGGTTGAGTTGGTCAGAGGATAAACTCACTACCAAGCTCACCCTTAACAGACGGCGTTCACAAGTCAGGATACCAAGACTAGCCAGAGGATAAACTCACTGCGTAGTCTGATGCTAAATGTACGCTGTCACAGTCCCCCTGCGTGCTAACACATTCGCAACATGTTGCGTTGGGATGGCGTGTGTTGCTGGGACTGTGTATGTTGCTGGCAGTGGCATGTTTTTACCGCTACGTATGCATGCTTGCAGTTGTTTCGTCTGCTTATCTGATTTCTCCGTCTCCGTGGTTATCCCGTTGAATTGTTTGCGTGGCGTGTTTTTACCGCTGCGCATGCATTCTTGTTGTCATTTCATCTGTATGTCTGGTTTCTTAATCTTCTTGTGTTCCTAGAAGTGGCGTGGTTTTCCCGTTGTGTTGTGAACAATAGGGTGTACCTTTATGAGTTGTGTGGACTAAATTCTGTGTAAATAGTTAGTTCTCACAGTATACAAGTCGCTCACTTGTCATGTAAACGACTGCACTAGAGAGCTACTAGCAAACGTATTTCTGTGTTGTTGTTACCGATATTCAGCAAGCCCGGGTTCAGTACCCAAAAAGCCTTCAGAGAAAATTTTCCTCGTCTCGCCAGGTAGCCATATTCCAAACACCGGAAGCATTTTTTAAGGTTCGGCTTCTCCCAAACCCAACCGATTCTATTTTGATTTTTTTTGGCCTCAATAAGTAGCGTAGCCTATAAGGCGGAGAGGCTTAGTACAGCTGTTTGAGTGCCTGCTTATGACGCCCTAATGCGTCTGATTGAGGATTTATCAAAGTTTCTTAGTTTATCTATTTGCGTGCAAATAGCATTGGCAATATCTTCCTCTCCAGTTATTTCATCCAGATATCGGATTTCCACTGTTGTTTCATTCGTAGGGCTTTAATTTTGGATTGATCTCCCAGCACTTTGCCCATTTCGCTGGTGTAGTCAGCAGTGTTTTTTATATGAGTACTCTTAAGTTCTTAAAAAATGTCCCCTTTGGCTGGCTTTCTAATCTGTGTTTCACTTTCACCCAGTTTCTGTAGGGCATCTTCTTATTTAACAGCGCTTAAAATATCGGTGTATGTCATGTTCTCGACTATCACTATCACATCAGGCCTAGGTCGGTGTTTATATGCTGCCTTCTTTTTCCTTTTGATTTCCGTCCAGCCACCTTGTTTTTCCGATGTCTTTCCTTTGTTAATTGAGGTTAAGATATCTACTTTTTCCTCTGCATATCTGCCATATTTAAGATATTCCGTCTTACTTCTGTGCTCTTTTGCTATTCCTCTAAGGCGTTTTCGTACTTCTGTGTTATATTTCCAACGAGGTCCCCAAGGTTATAGTTGATTGTTCGCAGTGGTGGACGCAAAACATTTATCAACTTCTTGATTTCTCCGCCAAGCTCAGTCATGTGGTCGCCGCGAGGGTTTATTGCATTCGCCGGTGTGTTGTCTTGCAGCGCTGGTGGAGATCATCTTGTTCGCGTTGGTTTTTCTACTAAGTCGCGAAGACCGCATAAATGGATATATTTCCATTACTGTTGTCCTTTGCGAGTCATGTCCTGACACTTTGGTATTATTCCGATCTTTTGGGTTACTCGTGTCGTTGCCCAGTATAATATAATAAATGCTACTGCTACTGTTGCTGCTACTTCTTCTGTTATTTTTGTTGTTTTTTCTCATGTACAATTCCATTCCTTTCTGTTCTACCAGCGCATCGTATGTAGAGGGGCGGGTCGAAATAAACAGGAGCGGGTGTACCCTCAGTAGCACCTACTCCAGTTCCCTAAGGTCTGTTCTTCACTTTACTGGCCCCGGAAAATACGGGCGGACTAGCGCTCGCTCGGGGCAACGTAGACTACTAATATTGCGGCCAATGCTCATTCCTCGACCAGAGCATGGGGGCCTGCAGAGCAGGCCGTCGGGATTTAAAGGGATTCCCAGTGTATACGAGTATAACCCTATATCTTGTCACATATACGCAGAGAATACTAAAGTTATGGAGGGAGCACTTCTCCAGCCTGTTGAACATAACACCAGGAGATAGCGAGAGACAAACTACTGTGAGATCAACAAACTGATTGGACCTTATAAGTGTGGCCTTAGACCTGTAAAATCAACAACTGACCAGATATGCACTATGCGCCAAGTCTTAGAAAAGACCCTTGAAAAGAGAATCGACACATCGAGAAGGACCTCTGCGAGCCGTTCGATATCAAACGAGGTATGAAGCAAGGCGGCTCCTTTTCGTACGACTTCTTCAACAGACTCTTAGAAATAATAATTCGAGCTGCAGAATTAAATAGGAAAGGCACCATCTTCCATAAGAATGTACAGCTGCTGAAGTACGCCGATGATATTGATATCATTGGCCTCAAAACCCGTGCCGTGAGTTCTTTTTTGTCCAGACTGAATAAGGAAGCAAAGCAAATGAATCAGGTAGTGAACGAGGGCAAGAAATATCTCCTGTCATAAAACAAACAATCTTCATACTCTCGACTTGGCTCTCATGTAACTCTTGACAGTCATAATTTCAAAGTCGTAGATAATTTCGGCTATCTAGGAACCAGTATTAACACCAACAACAATGTTATCCTCGAATTCCGACGCAGAATAACTCTTGCCAATAGGTGCTACTTCGGAAAGAGTAGGCAATAGAAAAGTAAAGTCCCCTCTTGACGAACATTTACCAAACTCCTTAAGTCACTCATTATTTCCGAAGAATAAAGAAGAAGAATTAAATTAACGGCTTGTATTATACCGGCAAATTGTGCATAATATTTCATACTATAATAGTAAATTCATTACCGAAGAACATTTATTTTGGAATAAAATATTTGCTATGGTTCCTTAAAAACTTAAACTGAACATGAGGAACTTGAGCTGCGGTACTGTAGGCAAAAACAAGTAAGACTTTTTAATTAAAATTTCGCGCTAAAGCCCATTCAACGAAATATTTTTTTTTTAGGTCTGTCAGTGACATCTGTGCCAATTGTCACATCAAAATCATCATTAATGCTTAGTGTACGCTTGTCTGTCTGAATTACATGAAGTGCAATCGGCGAATTTTACGTTGAATGAAATTATTCAACTAAGAACTTCCATTAAATTTTGTGTCCGAGAGGGTCAAGAACGCGTTGACAACGAACTACGTCCAGGACGATCATCAACATCTGGTGATCAACACGTCAATAAAATAAATTAATAGGTACTTGAGAATCGATGATTAACAGTCAGAAATGTTGCTGGCGTCGTTGGAATATTGAAATGATCTGTGAAAACCATTATGAAAGATTATTTGTGCTTAATAAAAGCACTATTGGTTTCAAAATCACTATATATTTTCGAAAAATAGAATTTCAAAATTTTGCACAAAGTCTTACTACTTTTTACAATATTTGCTAGTATTTATACTATTTATTGTATGCCATACTACTTATGTAGGACAATTCGTTTAGTGTAGCAATAAATATACATGCTCACATACAAGTATGTATGTATGTACATGTTTTTGGAAATGTGTCAGCATAACCATCTCGTAGGGAATTTCTCCGTTTCAAGTTAACCGCGAACCGTATTTATATTTTCAGCACTTGTTGCAACGGAGTATAATAGTTTTGGTGATGTAACGGTTATTTGTAACACTCAAAACTAATCGAGATATATATAAAAAATTATTAAGTTGACGAGACTCTTAAAGCGGTTTTAAACATTTTGAAAGTGTCCCATCTTAATGCATTTAATGTACTCACAAACCAATAAAGGTATATCAATCAAATCAGCTGAGGATGAACTTATCTAGTAGCTTTTTGACTACTCCGACTGCTTTTAAGAGGATTATGTTGAAAAAAACTACTAAAAGTGCAATAGCTCTCCAATACGCAAACAAAGTAATAAAGAGATATTTAAAATCATTTTATTTAACTAACTGCTTACATAAATATTTTGGACACAAATCAAAATAAAGTAATACATAAAGAAAGGCTTTTAGGACCTAGGACTATTTGACCAAATTGAATTATTTTGCTCGAAAATAAAAGTCGGACTTATTAATCAAGAATTGGTTCTAGTTTTTTTTTTAACATAAAAACTTTTAGTGAACACGCTAGCATAGAAACACTTTATATTCAAATGCCTGCAAAGCAAATATATTTTAGCCCTTTAGAAAAAAATTAATTAAAGTATTTAAATTTAAGACTTTATTTGGCTTAGCTAATAAATTTAAACATATTTTGTAGTGAAGGTATACAAGTTCACTTAAATAACTTTCATATAAGTACATAAATATATTTACATATGAAGTTCCATATTTCTAGTTTATACAAACTATTTTATAAACAACATATGTACATACTGAGGAAGCGTTTACAAAAATAACAAAATATTAAGGATAGAGATTTAAGTACGTTTTTTTTTGCTTATCGAGCTAAAACAATTTGTTGAGAAACTTAATACGTGATAATGTGTAGGGATTTATGTATATATACATATATCGATAGTTAATTTATATTATATTGATAAAACATAATGAAACATATTAAATTTGAACGATTTGTTCAAACAAATACATTTTTCAAAATGTAAACACACAAACAATTTTAATTCTATTTCACCATTCGATTTAACCTCTTGAGCTCAAAAGCTTTGGCAAAATACTTGTATTGGTTAGCATTATGACCACAAACGAAAGGTTTTATCTTAAATGTTAAATTCATATTTTTTGCTTATAAACAAAATAGATTATTTATTTTTCTTTAAATACCATTGTTTTTTAATACTATTCATTTTTAAATACCAATATTATAATTTTTTACTACATAACTTATCCTTTGTAAGCTTGTAGTAGATGGCTTCCAAATCTATTTTGTATATTTTTCAGAATAGCTTCAAATATGTAGGAGAAACCATTTAATTAAATTATTTATTAAACAACAAACTAATTAGCACCAAAATTATAAGTGGGTAAAAATGATCTTTTTTAAGAACTTTTACTAAGATCATAAAATCGTACAGCTGGAATTTATGTGGCTATATACATGTTTAGGTTTGTATGTATGGTCCCGTATGGTAAAATATATGATAAAACATATATGAAATTAAATTGCAATTAAAGGACAAAAGTAATAGCAAATTACAAAATCTCAGTCTTCGGTTAGATCCATTTTGGCGCAAGGCAATATTCACATAAACATTCGTATACAAGTACTTATACATATTTAGAATAGTAACAAATAGTAAACTGGATAGTGTGTATTTATTTTTCTTAAAAACATATGTATTCTACTTAGTGATTATGAATTCAAATAATATAATACTGTAGACAGCGTTCAAATTCGCTAGAATGTGTGGACTTAAATCCAACTTTGAAAAAAATTCACTTATAGCATCTTCTAAACTTAAAGTATGGTTACACTGAAATCGCCCCATATATGATACATATTTATGTGCATATATCATCTTTTATTTCAGTGCTAGGTTGTATATATATTTATATTTACATAAGTATGTGTATACTGGTATCAAATTTAAAGAAATACTGATATTTATATTCGTTGGAATTAATTGACAGGTCACTTAATGTAGTGTCCTTTCATATAACGAACAACCCGTTAATTGTAATCCAAAATTAATAAAAAATAAATAAATAAATAAATAAACGGGGTATAACAAACGACAAAGGTGCCGCAAATCTTCAAACCCCACCCTTTATTCCCTTTAAATACTTTAGTTATTTTAGTTCTATTAATATTTTTACTAGCTCACTTAATAATACATTTTACTGTGTTGGAGGGCAACGATTGTTAATGATTTGTGACAGACTCCATAACCGTTTCATTTACTTTTTATTAAAGCTTATAAACATTTCCTTTGAAAAATTTTAGTCCTAACTGTCTTCAGAGGGTATCGGGCGGAGATTTAAAAAATACTCATCACTACTTATAAACATGTATGTATTGTTTTTTTTATTCGACACGTTTTACACTTGACTTCACAGCACCAGTGAAATGTGCATGCGCAACGTTCAATGACGTCGATTACCTGTGTACGATAGCCACGACCGCAACACATCAAGTCACAGCCATCAACGCCGATTGATGTATCATTGCATTGACGCCCATGTGTTCCTTGAATACCTAAACGCAAATTTTTCTCGCAGAAGCTTGGTGACTGTTCCAGGTAAACAATATCTTTGGGGCCAGGTGGCTTATGTTCCGGATTCTGCGGTTTCAACTGAAAGTTGTATCTGTCGGGAAAATGAAAAATTAAAATTACATATAAGCGGAAGAGTATCATACGTAATGTTTTTGTATTAAAATTACCACTAATAATCATTTATAATAACCATAATCGGTCTTAACATACTTGAACAAAATTTGGTCGAAAAATTTATATGTATGTGTCTGCACTATTATATGCATTACTAACCTATTGTTCTTTTTCCCTTGACGACCACGGCTGCGCACCGAATTTCGGGACACACTATTTGGGTTATTAACGGTATTCAAAGGTGGTTTATTCGGATGTATTTTTATTAAATGGTCTGGCATATGATCATTAATCATTTGATCTGCGCTGAAAGCATTCGGGCTTGCTGCGTTAGGGCTCATAGCCGCACTAGACATTCCAATGCCATTTGAATTTGCTAAATTACTTGGTACTGTATTCCCATTTTGTCTTAGGCTATTACTGACCATAACGCGTGATGCACCATCAAAACGATCCTTAAGATTATCACCTATTACGCGAAAATTAGCCAGTCGCATCCAGCAAGTCTTTACGGTACAGGAGCCAGACATACCGTGGCATTTACATTCCTGACGCATTTCCGCTTGTACATGCTAAAATTGTCAAAACAAAAAATCGATAATTTTTGTTTGCATATGTGTAAATAAATTTTATTTTATTTTATGATTGATTTCAATACTAAAAATTAATAAATTTCTTCAAATGAATTGTCACCTAATTCAAACAATATATATTATAGCCTAAAACAAAGGTTTTCAACGCCGTTTTTCGATGACGCTGCAACTATTTCATTGTTAAAGTATTGTGGATGAAATTAAAAGTTATTTCACTAATTTCTGTGAATACGTTGGTATAATTTTGGTGTGTAAGAATGAACAAATTTTAGTCACTTAAATTCTTAATTTAATTGCCGATTTCAGTAAATACTGCAATATGGAAGCAAATATGCTTAAACTTCTATCAGATAATTTCTTATAGCAACTGTTAAATGTATATAAATGATACATACCAGTGGCGGATTTTGAGGGCTAAATGGCTTAACAATAATTTTAATACTGAGAAAAAATATAAAGCAACAGAAATATTGGGATGTCCAAATAGTCTTGCGGTATTTTTATTGATTTTATTTTTTATTGAAATTGAAATAAATTTTTGATGACTCATGCCCAGCTCTTGACCGATGATACGGCTGCTACTATTCCGGTCTCTTTTATCGCAATTTTCGACGAGAGGCCTTCCGGAGCGTGGCGCATCTTCCACCACCTCTACACCAGAACGAAAACGTTGAAACCATCGTTGTGCGGTGGAAATGGAAACTGTATCGGGTCCATAAACTGCAAAATTTTATTGGCGGCTTGAAATGCATTTTTGCCTTTATCGTAGTAGTACTGTAAAATATGCCGTATTTTCTCCTTATATTGCTCCATGTTTGCGACGCTATAACTCACGAACGACTTAAAAGAAACGACAATCAATCAAACACGTGTTAGAGCGTGAAATGACCTTTCCAAAAAGGTATAGCATGACACGATGCGACGAATAAGACTAGAACTACGCGCTTTCAGCGCCAACTAGCGAAAATACCGCAAGACTTTTTTGACAACCCAATATAATCCAGAAATTTGCCATTTTATGTCAAAAACCGTATGCAGATTAAATTGTTAATAAATCCAATCAGTTCCGTAACTGAAAAAGCTAAATTTGAAATAGAGCGGCTTGATAGAGAACTTGAAATACATACATAGATGTTGCGTTCAGTTCCATCTGTGATCTATTCGATTGATACAATCTCCGCGGTTTATCCTCCAAGTTTTCCAATATAACAAAGCCAACAGCTAAAGCCATTATGCATCGATCATTCTGACATTTTACGGCGTGTTTTTTACTGTGGCAACTTATCTTGAAGAAACAACAATAAGTAACTGGATAAATAAGGAAACAGCGGGAAACAGTGGGAAAAGCAACTATACTCATCGCAGCTGTGTTCAAATTTGTACTAATAATTGAGATTTTTGGTCTATTCTATCTCTAACTTATTCACTCAGCGCGATTCTTCAGGAAGAATTGATCGATCTGGCAAAGGCATCAAATATAATACCAACAACAAGCAGCGTGATTGTAACGTTCCAAAACCGAAGACAAAAAGGTGAGGAACATTTTCGATCGAAAAAATGGCGGCTGGACTGAAAGTTGACGAAGAAGTTGACCGACCGACAAATAAAACGCGAAAATTTCTGCGTGATTACTTGCGAAGAATGTCACATGATCTCAGTGTACATTCCTCTGTTGGATGCAATCGGCGAAGATTTGAATTTGCGCTTTTCTAGAGAAGTATTGTACGGATTTTAACTGAGTTTGCTATCTTCAGAAAAAGTATATGCCTTTTGAATAATGACGACGCCCTGCGACCTGCAACGTCCTAGGACCTTTCAAGAGAGGTGAACATGATCACTGTACATATATACATATGTACATACATATATATAACATATTGAATGCCTTGAAATTCAAATTTTCAGAAGTGGTTAGTTAGAAGTTTTTTTTTATGATCATCGTGAAGTTAACTGCAACCTTCATGATATATCTTCATTGGCTCTCTTAAAATTGCCTGATGTGTTCGGCCATTCACGCAAATGTTACCTTATTAAGCAAAAAACAGCGCAGCATGAGCCCAATTTTTATGCGCTTGTTGATATTTTTACAACAACCAAAGTAGCAATAGTATCAGTATCAACACATAAGGTAGGCCATCTCTGTAACGCGATCAATAAAGCTTAATACCGTGGCAACGTATTAATAACAGTGCAGAGAAGAATTAATCGACGAATGGAGAGCAACAGAATGAATCGCTAGTTGACAAGGGAATGTAACTTAATTTTAAGATCTTGATACATATTTATGTACATGTATATGTGTATTTCATGTACATTTGTATATGGGTGGATCTCAAATGCAGACCTCTTTATAATTTTCCACTGTGCAAGATGTGTAAGATATACTATGATAGTATACAAAGAAAACTGAAAGAAGTTTATTTATAAAAATATTACTCATACAAATCGCACTAGGGAAGGAGAATAAATGATCCAATTGGATATTAATTGCGCAAGCGATTAGTGGTTAATGCAAAATTTAAAAACCACAATAATAACAAAAAGAAAAATTTATACAGATTGTACAATAAATACACATGTTTGCCCCTATAGAAAGGTGCATATTATATAAGTATTGAACATTTTAGAAAAATTATTAATGTTATTTTAACGAAAATTTTCTTTTTAAAGAATACAAGTAGTGTATATTTAGTAATTGTATATTATTGCATGTTAACCATTACAATATAATAATTACCTATTAGCCAATTACCAATAACCCATTTTTATATATGTATGTATATAGGTCTTTACTTGCTAGGCAGAAATTGAACTTAATTCTCACAGAGTAGTAGAGCACTACAATTTTTTTTGTTACTGCGGTCGCTTATGTCCCTATAAATACCAGTGTTAGTAAATATTTACAAGCATATGGTATGCAGGGTATTGAGGTCTTATTCTACTCACAAGGAAAGCTTTTTTTTTGTGGGCGCTTAAGTTTTCCTATCAGCAATGCTGTCAACATATTAATATTGGTTAGCAGCAAGCTGCACGGTAGGAATCGAATCTGTGTGTGGCGGACATGAAAAAAAGCGACTGGCCACCAACTCACGTTGCGTGTTCAATAAACGCTGTGAAGTGCAGTATGTATTTATTACCCCACGGATTCAGAGCAACAACGCAGTAACTTCAAATAAAAAATATAAAAATGAAAAGTATAAATCAAGAGCAAATGAACTATTACACGTTTTACGATTTAAGCTCAAATGTTCATGCATATACATATGTACATCGGCGAATCGAACTAGGTACAAATATATATGTATACATATATATGTACATTTGTTTATATTCGTATATGAATGTAATTGAAGAAGATACAAAGCGAATAATATCTTTACGTACACACATTATACTTGTTTGTGCAAATTATAAACGGGTTAATCTTATTGGAAACAATCCACTTAAATTCTCTGCCATGTTTGTAGTTTCAAAAAGTGTAATAGTGAATCCGCTATCAGGCAGTATTGCAATTAACACAGACTGCTAAAGTGGCCATAAAAATGTTGTCTTTATAGTCATTGTAGTTGTTGTACTTGTCAGTACAGTATATACGATTACCATGAAGCAGCTTCTCTTTTTAATTGTCATTACCATTTACTATCTTTTTATTACGAATACAAGACGGTCTACCACACATGAATACTTATAATGAGATGTTTGATCGGTGTAACTAGTAATTAATTTTCAAGTCGATACTTATATAACATTGTTAACATTATTATAAGCAAACATTTGGATTTAGAAGAGATTGTTTTTACACACACGTAAATAAAAACGATAAATAGCTCCATATTATTTTCTCCTATTTTACAATTGGTAGCAATAATTTAACAGTTAAATATATTTAACTTTCCGTGTATGCAAAAATAAATAAATTGTATCTTTAGCAAGTAATACTTACACTGCGGCCAGCTTCATTATTATGTAAGTTCATTTTTTCCCTCAAATTTCGGCCGCGTTCTCCAGTGTCTACAAAATCACGTGAGAATTTAAAACCAAATCCGATATTGTCTGAGCACCCTCCCCATTCCCAGTCGCGAACACCCGCTACGCTGCCTGTTTGGTGACTCGCTTGCGGCGATCGCGACTGATGGCTATAATCACAGGTGCACGATTCAATGGAGCCCTCGCTGCAGGCGCGCGCAATCGAATGTGTGACAGCGGCGCTGGTGATGGCATAAATAAAGCCAGTCTCACGACAGCCTGAAAGAAAATAAATGTGTATAAAATAATGAATGTACAAAATGCGAAATAGGAGCATATCCATTATGAATGAACATTAAAGTGACAGCGAATAAAATATAAGCGTTACAATACATATGTACATATAAATATGTATATATATGTGTATGTAGAAATCATAGGGCTGTCCTTAAATATTAGTAATAGAATATACACTAATGTTAAGTGACAAATTTGAAAGCTTTATAAAGAATACATTTTTTAAACTTGATCTAACTGCCAAAATGGAACATACATAGTTAGGCTGTTCACGGTAAGGTGGTTATCGGGTTATGTGAATATTAGATTAAAAATAACCTCTATGCTCCGTGAGCACCCTATGTTGTATGGTTATTTGCTTAATTTTACACAAATAGCTGTTCATTGTTTACAATTTTAGTTCAATGAAATTCCAACTTATAAAATGCCTTAACAAAGTTTAAAAAGCAAAATAATCGAATTTAAAATAAGTTCTGCTATTCAGGAAATGGACTTTATTGAAGGTATGTGCTTATTAAATAATCCGAATTTTAAGGGTTCAAAATATGCTTTGTATAAAATTTGCAGACATCTTGCATAATTTGCTGATTGTAAACAAAAAACAGCTGTTAATAGCAGATTTTCCAATAAGAAAATCTAAATGGAAATGCCATTCGCTTAGTTTTATTTATTTTTTGTGCTGCCATTTAGTAAAATTCCAACGACTTTCTAACACTGGAAATAAGCAAACAACCACATAATCTATAAACAAGGGCCTAGGTTGGTCAACTTTGGTTATTTTGTCATAACGCATTTTGTTGTTGTTTACTTAATCACATAACCACATAACCCGATAACCACCTTATCGTGAACAGCCTAAGTATATGTTTGGATACGTACTCAACTATCAATGCATGCACCATATGTATAAATATTGTTCCCACAAGCTAGTTTATACAACAGTATAAAACAGCAATAACTTAGTCTCTTCTGATGTTATTATTGTTAGGTTTCGCATATTATTCGAAGAATATAATATGTGACGGAAAATAACATTTACGAGATGCAATAAGTATTTAATATCTCTCACTTTTGTAAATAGCTACTTTAACTTGTTCTTCAACATTTGTCTTAAAGCATTTTAGGTAATTAATATTGGTACAAGTAGTATTCAGACAATTTGCATTTTACAAAATTTTACATAACTTCTTCGCATCATCATTCGCGCATAAAAACACTGACATTTTATCAAAAAAAAGTTCGATACATATCTTCCATAAATATGTATATAAGTATATGTATATTCATGTAAATAAACCTTCGATGTAGATCTAGAACTTTGATTATTGTATATTTCTGTAAAGACTAATAGCACTTGCCTTTGAAATTCCGGTTATATGACAGCTCAAGTTTCATTATTAAATTGAATATAGCAAGTTAAGTTGAAAGAATACTGCATACAATAATAAAAGTACAGATTAATTGGTACAGATCGTGTGCTACCAATTTTACTGTATTTTTATTTTTATGAGCTATTATGCAGCAAATAAAAGGACCCAACAATGACGCAGTACTCCTTTTTATGTAGAGCTTCATGGACATGGTTTACTAATATATACGAGTACAACATTGTTTTAAAAACAAATGTCGCTGTTCCAGAAATGGAGCAGTTTTGATGTGATATCGCAGTGAAATACCTTGTTCTGAAAACGGATTCAAATTTATAATGTAATTTGAAAAAGAAAAATTTAGTCAAGGAGTGTCTGATCGCACTATCAATAGCATCAAGTTACTTAGTTATCATACTGGCTTCGGTGCCTAGTAATATCGAAATCGCTGAAAACTGCAGCAAATTGTAGTTAATTGGAGTTAATATTGGCCGCTTCAACAAATTTGAGACAGTCTCAAGATGCTTTGTCGATAAGCGACAAAGATTTGCAACATACGGCCGTTTCTAGCTGTCCACGTGAGATCAGTCGTAACTTTATATAATATACCTAACCTAACGTGTGAAATTTGATTGATAGTGAAAGCTTTATAAATTTGACAGTATATTTATGGACAATTTTGCTACTTTTTAGGGACAAACAGAAAAATATTAACCCGGAGACATTCATACCAACTTTAGGCGAAATAATCAAAAAAGATAAAATACGGATTGAAACTGACTACTTTAAATATTTCTTCCAAATCAAACGTCAGCATCTTTTCTCAACTGCAGCTAAAGTGGAATTGTTGCATTAATATGTTGTGTTAATTTACCAATATTATTTTAAATACAGCCTTGCATACTCGATTATATGCTACAAAACTAACTATAAATAATAAATTAAAGTAATAAATCAGTACACCATCAGCTTTTTTCATACATTTGAGTTTCAATTATATACATATATTAGATCGTGCTGGAAGCCGACAATGTGAATCGTGAGCGCAAAGTTTTGAACTTAGACCGTCAACTAAGCATTCGTTTATTTTCCTAAATAGTAAATTTATCAAAATCTGCGGTTCATGACATTTTGATGGAGCACTTGAACATGCGTAAGGTGTACACGAAGAAGATCCCAAAAGTACTCACTGATGACCAGAAATTGCGGCGAGTGGAAGTGTAACAGGAAAATTTGAACATGTGTGAAAGTTACCCCAAATTTTCCTTTTCGTTTGAGACCATAGAGGGGATCCAAGCAGCATACATCTCGGCTCCTAAGCTATTCCGCAGAATGCCTTCAATGCTCGGAAATCGCGCTGGCAGCGCTGCATCGACGCAGAAGGAGCCTATTTTGAAAGTTTTTGAAGAATCGGTAAGGAATGGTTCAATAAATCTTGCTTTTCGTTTTAGACGACAGAGGGGATCCAAGCAGCATACATCTCGGCTTCTAAGCTATTCCGCAGAATGCCTTCCGTGATGCCTTCAATGCTCGGAAATCGCGCTGGCAGCGCTGCATCGACGCATTGACGCAGAAGGAGCCTATTTTGAAAGTTTTTGAAGAACTGGTAAGGATTGCTTCAATAAATTTTTTTTAAATAGACTCAGTCCTATTACTTTCCGGACAAAACTCCTACAAGTATTTACTGTATTTTATTTGCTCCGTGTATGCAAATATTGGAATAAGCCTATAGAATGCAGTCATTTTAAAATTATATTTAGGTAGATATGTATTTTAAACTATACTACTAATACCATAAAAAACTGCCATATATTATTTTATATGAGCAAACAAGCTTAGTAGAAGTTTTAGAACTGATTGTAGATATTTATGTCAAATAAATTACTACTCATTTGATGATTCGAATTTTCAAATCTATATACGAGTATGTACATATACAAAAGAAAGTCGTGTTAGTTACACCATTTATAACTCAAGAACGCCTGGACCGATTTGGCTGAATTGGTTGAGAGGTAGTTCAGAACCAGGGTAAGGACATAGTATACTTTTCATCTCTTTATGTTAGAATCCAATACAATTCATTAATACAAAAAGTTATATTTCAAATCATAGGCATTTGTTAAAAATTCCTGTTTGTAAGAATCATTTGAATATATGAGTACAATTTTAAACAGACTCTTCCTTAAACAATTGCTAAGTATTTGGAATAGTTGAAAAGAACTGCAACCAAATACGCAGTGAAATAGATTATAACAGGCTCAATAATCATATTTCAAAAGACTGATGTCATAACCTATCCAGCGCACTTTTTCGTTTTTCCCCGCCTGTGGATCGGTTCATCATGTGCAGTCTGATGGAGCTATGTGTCTATTGTCACACACCGACGCAAAAATTCGGTTTTAGTCCGATTAAAGAGCACTAAAACACTTCTCAGAATCAGTTATTCGTTGTGTTTGTTGGATTATGAACTTGCGAAACACCTACTTTGCACAGAGCTTTCATCTCTTGAAGGCATCATCGTCCTCGGTGATCATTTCGCCTGTTTCCAGCTTAGCAAATATCTTTTCAACGGTGGATTTTCCTGAACTCCAATTCAACAATATTTTCCTCCAAAAAGGAATGCTTTATTAACACACGAAATGCTCTATGATCCAGTTTTTTGTAAACTAACAGAAGTTGCTTCACTAAAATGCTGTATATCATTAACTAATAGTTATAATCCAACTAATAGAAATCATATAGATCAGTGGTTCCCAAACTTATTTTGTCTACCACTTTGAGAATAAATACTTTTTTAGCGCCCCCATTTTTTCGCCTATTTAAAAACCACTATACCTTTAAATTAATTATTGTGACCTATATATGTATATTAACGGAGAATTCTAAACGAAACTTTTACTATAACCAGCAACTTGAAACCTGAGCGCAGTAGGTAACATACAACGGCGCTTAGGTCTCAAGTTAACTCTTACGGGCTCCACCTGCCAATAAGAATGATTATTGAAACACAATTTTATAGTATTAAAACAGAGATTGCTTTATTAAAAATAAAACTGAAATAATCGATCCATATATAAAAACTAATGTGAAGGATGAATCTGATGTTGTTTAATAAGTTTGTTAATATCAGGTTCAATTTACTCAAGAACAGTCGCAAGTCGCTACGTTCGGTAAAATGCAAGCGATTTCTATTTTTAGTAAGCAGTGTTGTCACAGCACTAAATCCACGTTCACACAAATATGACGATGGGAATGCTATCAAGAATCGTTGAACTATTGACCACAAGTTCTTCTTCCAGCTGAGGTGACATTGCTGTGTTGACATTTGAACACGGATCCAACACCCAGTCTGGTATTTCCAGATTCAAAATGTCCTGGTATCGTGGAGGTTTTCCAAATGTTGGCAGTAGGCAAACAATTCGTCGTTACTACATGATACTGATAAATTCGGAAAATTGTGAAACTCACGTCTGCCCAGATTTTTTTGTGTAGAAGCAGTTTACTGCGAAAGCAGCAACGACGTTTTTTGTTTTAATTAAATTTAGTTTATCGCCTCGCAGTTGGAGATTCATGTCGTTGAACAATTTATACAGGTCTGTCATGTAAGCTATATCATTCTCTGATGTTATGAGCTTGTCTTGAAATTCTGTTGTAAGAAAGGATAAAGATCCTTTTTTTATTTTCCACATAAAAGATTTAAGGAGTTCAAAAGCTCAAAACGTGCGCTACATGAGCTCGAACCTACCTACCCTACACTTTTGCGCAAATAATTAAATTATGATAGCAAATGCCCACATTCAGATTTGGCAATGGCAATAGCAATACGTTTGACAGTTAGTATTCTATAAATTCCATCCTGTCGAAATGCCCCGTTATGAAACGGAGCGACCGATTGACATGATTTTCATTTTTTTCTATATTCAATAAAATAGGACAGATAAATGAACGACGCGGAGAGAAATATAGAACCGAGTTTGAGCAATCTTTTAATTCATATTAGTTGATGTTCACAAGTTGTTGTTGAATGTCGAGAGCTCATGTAGTCGTTGTCTAAGAGGCCTCCTAGCTAAATAAAATTACAAATAACCCCCCAGGCCTCTACATAACGCCCCCATTTTCTTTCTGGGTCTCTTACCGCCCCCTTTGACACCTCCAGCGCCCACTTTGGGAAACACTGATATAGATGGTAGTAGTAGTATTATCTATATACAGTGAAGAGTAGACGGGTCCTCTAGTATACTATAATTATTTGTTTTCCGCTAGATGAGTTTGTGTATGGGTAAGCAAAAATTTATAACACGCCTTTCGATGGAATTCGGATGTGACATTTACACAATATACGTATGGAGAACATACTTGTTCATATAAATTATATACGTATTTCTCAGAAAAAACACTTTAAAAAGAAATGAATTAAAATTGGCCCAGAATTTCATTTTTATATGGTATCATCGAATTCTTACTAAATGCGCACACGTTGTTTGCATTAAATTTCATTTCCCACATATTTAAACTAATATTTACCGTACATACACTTGCCACACTGAAATATTTACCTTTTAATTTTTTTTTATTGTTTTGAGGTAAAATGATTTCAGTTTTGATAAGCCGCATGCGGAAGGAAGTTCGAGTATTCGCTTTTTGTAATATTTGTATACATATGTATTTACCATCTGTATGTAAATATTAGCATGGAATGGGAATGGTGGTGTTAGTTTTAAAGGCGTGCGCCCGTGTACGACCTATATGTCACGATAAAATGAGAAGTATATGATATATAAGCAAATTTGATATTAATCAAGAATTAAACACCAGCATCATAATAACAACAATGTTGTACCTTCGTACATAAGTATGTACACGTGGATCTGACTAGAAAAATAAGGCATGTATCATGCAGCAGAAAATACATCCTAAAATCAAAACATCAACTACACATGACCTCTTGAAAATATGGTATAATCAATATTAAAATATATGTACATATGTGTAATGTATGTAGAAACTTTAAACAAGTCAGAAAATAAAAATAATTTTCTGTATTTGTTCGGTTTAACATGGTATCAGTGATATAAGAAATAATACTTTAATTATTTCGCCTTATGTAAACAAGATGCAACCCGTAAAAAATTGAATGAGGGAATCAAATTATTTTGTAAATATTCCGAAATGCAACAAACGTTTTAAAATTAAATGTTTATATTGTCGATAAACTGAACCACTAGCTATATAAGCTCGTAGGTATCGATGTTCCAAAACTGCCAACATCCCTAAATCGTACGTATATTGTAGTTCAAATAAGGGAAGGAGACGCACGGTTCAGATTATTTTGATACTTTGCTAAAGATAAGAAAGGGCATGCGCACCTGGCCGATATGTGCAAACATACACGAAACTTTGAACATCATGATTTTTGTGCGTTAAAAAATGTAACTATTTACATATACACATACTTATACTTATGGTATATATATTTTTAGTAATAAAAATATGACGCAATAAACGTACGTTTTAGCTTAAAATCGTTTGCATACATATTTATGCCATATACATATGTATGTACAAGTATGTTTATATTATTTGATCTGCTATTACAAATGCACATAACAAATAGTGGTTTAAGTAATTGTTAACATTTAGTAATACAACACACATCCAATAATAGATATTGCCAATGAATAATGTATGATTAATACTTTGGCGAATTTCACGGTTCCACGCCTTAATTTTCGCAGAAATTGTAATTTTTCTTATGTACATACATACATACATTTGAATAAGATACATTGTGGAATATTCGTTATTGGTGTATTTTGCACACATTTACTTAAAAGAATTTTAATAATGGATCTAAAATACAAAAGTTTTGGATTTTTATATTGGTATATTCATAACTAATCCAACAATAAAAGACGGGCGTGAACATTTCCTGTCGTAAATATACACATACACATAAGTATACATATGTATGTGGGTGTTGCTCTATTTAGTTGAAACTGCTGACGAACACTAATACAATAGGTATTGTATAATTGAGTATTTCCTATTACATTTCAATTTACTGACAGAATATATTTGTGTATATTTAAATACACATATTGTATGGGATTTAATTGCAAGATTGGGTTCAGCTGCAGACCCGCTAATACTTAATGTTCCTTTCATTCAGTCGTGGCCTACTTGTTTTGCTTCTTGATATTGTTGGAAAGAGTCCTCGTCCGGACGTCTGCATTTCACCCAGTTGTTTTGAACAATATTTGGGACTTTTCTTGTGGACAATTGGGAATATATGTTCTCTTTTCGTGGCGCAAGCACTTGTATCATCTTTGATCACTACTTGCAGTTGTTGATCCTTTTTAAAGCAGCACCCAATTTGTAAAAGATCCGCACGCGTACATACATTTGAATGGATGTATTAGTACTTATGTACGGTCTATGTACATACATATGTGTTTAACCACTTAAAAATGAACATTGACATGTATCTCGTTTCTAGTGCTGTTGAGGATTATTTATTTGAAAACACAACAATATATGTTTGTTATTCCTGTTATTTAAGCTGCTTTAGCTTAAAGGTCGTGTGTCTATATTTGTTTAGCATGCTATATTGATCCAGCAAGACAAAAGAGGATGTTATCATAGTAAATCCAGTTAAGACATATTATTATGCAGTTTACACATACTCCATGTATTTAAATACTTACTGTTTTATATATACATATATGTAATATCTACAGATATATTTCATACAGAAGTAAACATTATTTCCGGAGAGCATTGTAAAGAACTTTTCATTATTACCAAATGTATTTGTATATTATACATATATTTATGTTTTTATTCCCATTATTAGAAAACATATTTTGATTACTGTCGCATTATTTGTCAAATATTCCATAATTCAACACTTCTGAAGTTTACAATTCCACTGAGTCCTCCGATTTCCATACTCTTGCAACCAATTGGTACAGAGTATTATAGTTTTGTTCATCTAACGGTACGGTGTACGTATCACCTTAAACTAATCGAGATAGATATAAGGTTATATATATATAAATCATCAGGGTGACGAGAAAAGTTGAAATCCGGTTGACTGTCTGTCTGTCCGACCGTCCGTGCAAGCTATAACTTGAGTAAAAATTTAGATATCTCGATGAAACTTGATATTCAGGTTCCTTAGTACAAAAAAAGTTCGAGGTCATAGATGGGCGTAATCGGACTACTGCCACGCCCATAAATCGCCCTTAACCAAAGATATATAAAGTGCCCTAACTAAGCACTAAATAAAGATTTAAACTCATATTTAGCACAGGGGATTGCTGTAGCTATGTAAGTTCACCTTTGAGGGAAAAATTTTTGAAAAAGTGGGCGTGGCCCTGCCCTCTAATAAGTTTAATGTGTTTTTCTCCTAAGCCATTTAAGCTACAACGACCAAATTCGCACAGCACGAATATTATAAGAATTCTTACCAACATTGTGAAAATGGACGAACCGTTCACTCCTCATATAACGGTATAGGCACCGAATATTTAGACCCCGGTACCTATAGTTGACTTTTGATCGAAAATGTCAGTCAATGTGTGATATACATAAGTGAAATTAAGGGATAATCCTTCTCTTATAATGGTACGTATGTATGTCTAAAATAGGTTGAACCGCACCAATCGGCCAATATGTGATTTATCTAAATGAAAATAAGATAGTGTGTTTTACACATAACAGTGTTTTTTGAGCCAAAAATAGTTAAATTTGGGCAAAAACTTGGCCTAGCCCCCATATATCTATCAGGATATTCGAACATCCGGTTGACTTAACTCTGCATTATTGGTTTTTTTCAAAAAGATTTTATTTTAGTTTTTTAAATTTTTTCTATGTCTCAAACTAGTGTACAAATGTACATTTAAAATAAGTTTTAGCCAGGTTATAATACTATGTACAAAAAGTGCGAAAATATAGAAAATTGTGTTAAAAATTAGTAGGGTCATTGATAGAGCAAGAATCAGGCGTTAAAAAATTTGGGAGTGGCCAAATATCATGCCGTCATTATAAAGCTGCTACAAATTTTGCAGGTCAGTTTGAGCCCAAAATTTAGTCAGGCTTCAAAAAATATAGATAATAACAGATGGTTGAATACCTATATGGTACATACAATTGGGTGTATGAATGTGGAGTAAATTGGACATGCATCAAACTGTCAGCAATTCAGAAGATTGCCAACAGAAGCCACCTATTACGTTGCAAATGACAATTTCATTAGTTACACAGCAAAGGCGCACAACAGCGCAGACAGCATGAGTGCTGACAGCTAAAGAATGGTTTTCTTATTATATTTGTTGTGAATAAGAAAATTGTATGTGTTAATAATGCAAAAGGCGTATTCTAAATCAGGTATTCACAGCATCCTACTGTGAGGTTTTCGAACTTCGAGTGTGGTCAAAATCTCTTTTGAAAAAGAAATAAGTGTTCAGATAAATGCTACTTGCTTTCCGCCTATTAACTTAAAAGATATTGTACAAAATTTGTAATTTGAGATGTCTAAATCGATTATGATCAAATACATGCACAGGTATGAAACCATGAATGTTGAATTTGAACAATAATAATATTTCTAAAAGTTTGCAACTTTCATAACATAAGTAGTTACCTCTATCGACAATTTTGCCGAACAAATTTTTTCCACGCAGAAAATTTCTTGTTGAACAGTTCCAACGCCGATTTCGAAATTGATGTTGACATTCACTTATAGCAAGATTGGCGCCTTTTACTAGTGCACCCAGTACGCCAGGGTTATCACGAACTAAGCGTCGTTGTTTTCGTCTTAGTGTGGAATGAATGGCGGGATCCATATACATAATACCTGAACTAAGTGGCGATATATTATTTGGTTCGCCCACCTTAGCTATACCCCTAGAATAAGAAAGCAATAATAAATAATTTCATATAATAAATTACTTGCTAATAAAAATTGGTTGTATAAATACTATATTACATATGTATCAACACTTGTTTTGCAATGAAAGCTGATTAATTAGTTCGAAAAAAGGAAGAATGAAACTGATGATTCCTTTGCTATGTACTCAGCTCCATATTCCTTCTTTTGAGCTAAAGAATCTTAGATATAGAAAATATGTTCACATTAGTTCAGTTTGAAGATTTGTTTTAGAGTAAATTATTCTTCTTTTTTTATACATCTAATTTTATTATCTCAGTTGTTTGATTATTTATATATCTGTATGTAATACCTTGAAATCAATTTAAAATCGTATGGATACATTAAAAAATATCAGGGCACTTGTATCAACACATAAATAATTAATTCTCCATTTAAAAACTTTTGTAAAAAGGAAAATAAATTATATTGGATGATGCTTTGCAATAGATGCGGTTATAATATTTGCACCTAGTATGTACATACACATTTATTATCAATTTCATTTTCCATGAAATTTTAAGGCTTTATAGTTTCTAAAATCAACGAATGCATAAGACCTTTACTATCTTTTGTCTACTGTTACTGGTTCAGTATTGATTCTTATACATATACATATGTATGTATATTTATATCTATACATATATGTTTGTATTTATATGTATATCTATATTCGCTTTCCCCTTTTAGTTACGATGTGATTCACACTCTAAGTACAGATTCTACTAAAAAAAAACTTAATTAAAAAACTTAATGGGTTTATCCATTTATGCCGAGTTTCTTTCTTTAAAATAAACAAAAGACTTAAGAAGCGAACTTAAATTGTTATTATTATTTTAATATTTTATGCAATATTGCAGACTAACCACCACATGGATCCTTTTCCTCGACCAGGTTTCGGTTTACTTCCCGTTGATGTGCACAATGTTATTAAACATACGAAAAGCACTGCAGATAAATCCATTTTGTAATTAACTTTTACGTAGTTTTCGTTTATTTAATTTTTTTTGTTACTGTAACAATAACTATATAGTTGCACGGATTAAAACAAACTATCACTCATTAAAATTGTCAATACTTTCAATAGTTTTTGCTTATACACTTCCACATGTTAAAACCTCGAGATCCTTCAAAATTCAGTTATTCCATTTTATATATAACTTCTGTATTCCATACAACTTTCACCATAAATAATTATTTACAACAAAATTTTACAAAATATTCACATATAATCAATTATTTTAATTTTATTTTAGACGTTAATTGTTCACTTATAGTTATTTGAACTCAGAATAAATTTTTTTTATATTATATATCAAACAACTTTACGCAATTTCAATATAAAGTATTTAACTACAATAATAAATACGAGTTTTCTCACATATCCATTCATATATAGTATATGTATATACGTATGTAGGTGTATACATTTATATATGTATTTTTTGTGCACAAATATGAATTAATAAAACCGTACAATTATTTGGAACTTAAAGGGAGAGGTATTTGCTTTGGAAAATTGTAGTTAAATTTCAAATAATTTAACAGTATGAATAATACTGTTACCCGATTCAATGCTATCGCCAAACTGACACTGAAGTAATTTGGCCTCACCTTCCTTACTTCGAACGGCGTCATAGTCGGATCGTTGTTAGTTGTATTGCCTTCTTTCCTTAGGGTGACTAAGTTGTACTGATCAACATGTTATTATTACTGTAGCAGTCTAGTTGTGTGATCGTTAGTGTAATCGAATAGAGATACCTTTGAGTAAGAAAGAGAAGAAACGTGCCTATTGGTGATCACAAACTAGATAGGAATGATAATAAATATTTCGTATGCAAGAGTGGTAAACAACATTACCTTATGTAGTCATGTTACTCTGACTGAACCTCAATGGCCAATCGTTATTGTATATAAAATAAAAGGTCGGCCAATAAAAATACAGAGTAAGCGTCAATGCTAAGAAATTGCAGAATATCTCTCCATAAATGATATAATGTACAATGTTATATTAGTGTATGTGTTACATTTAATTCATCGTATAATATTGTACAACTACACACTGTACGTTGTACATAAAGATGTAATTTTAAACTGCATGTATATCCGTACTTATATAATAAGGTATCGCGGTATTACGCAAAAATTGAAATACTTGAATATACGATGTAAAATTCACCTAACTAAAATTTATATGTACATACATATGTACATGTATGTATGTACAGACACCTTAATAATGAACTTGTGAGAATTGTAAGGTGCAATAGATATGCATACATAAAATATTTATTTTTTCACTGTCATAAAAATGGAAATGAATAAAGAAATATTAAAAAAAATTACGATTAACCTTAAATAACTTTAACCTAACTTGTTTCAATGAAATAAGGAAAATTATTTCGATTTAAAGTTACAGCAAATTAATTTTCCATTCGTACTAATTATATAAATATGAATGATATATCTAAATATGTGTAAGAAATACATATTTTTATTTTTATTTTTTTTTTCTTTTGGAAAATCCTCTAACGCACATACATACATATATTGTCGATATACATATGTTTAACTTATTGTTAGCGGCCGTTTTCTTGGAAATGCCCCTTGCAGTCGATTAAGAAAATATATTTGCATATTCACATACATATGTATATAAAATCTTTGAGCTTATATAATTTTAATCTTAAATATGTAGTTTGTGTTATTTTGTTCAAATTAAAAAAGCCATAAGTATATTTTTAATCAATTCAAATCTTCCTTCCAACTACTTAAAAAAAATCTCGTTTATTAGATTTTGTAGGAAATGAAATTCTCTACGAAAAGGTCTCTTACGATTGTTTTTTTTTATTTTAAGAAAATTGTTGTTAAACAGGATTGCACAGTATTTGCCTTGACGCATTTCCAATATACTTGACATTACTCTCCGAAACAAAGGAAAATGAAAACTAAGTAATAATAAAGAAGCGTAAACAATAAAGGGTCGGACACTTATTTATGCTCTTACCATAAATAGTTTGATCATCGTCTAAATACTACTATGAGCAAAAAAAAATTAAATTTTGTTCAATTCTGGCACAGAAATGATATCAAGAAATTGGACAACGTTACCATACAGGACTAATTTCTCCTGAAAGTTATTACAACACAAAATTTTCGAAAGCCAGATTATCTATCGAACGCGTATTTAGTAGAGCATTAAAAGCGCAATTTCGATTCCTGTTAGCTGCTAGAAACTACTATACATTACACCGCAGAAAAAAATATTAAACGTATGCTGTGCTCTTCACCTCTCAATATAGTAATTGAAGTTGATACTCTTTATACTGAAACCATAGAAAGTGCGAATGAACTCAATATTGCGAAAAGTTCAAGGGATCAAATTAAACATGGTATGTTTTAGTTTATAAACAGAAATAACATTTTTTTATTGAAAAGAAATTTTTATTTTTTCTTTTAATATGTAAAAATAGTACGAATTAACACACAAAATTAATATAATAAAACTAGTAAGGATAGGCTAAGTTCGGGTGCAACCGATCATTTTATACTTTTGCAACTTGCAAGAATCATAGTCAGAGAAATACTTTGACGTGTAAAACGTCTATTTTATATATACATATACTCTACATAACTCATACTTATAAAATATATATATATATATGTACACATAGTATATACATATGTATATAGATATGTATGTAGTAATGCGATGGTAGGCACGTGCTATTTGCCTGGCAGTTGATGTAGAAAAGGGAAGATTTATTGACATATCAAAACTACATACAATAGAATAGAATAAAGGATAAACAAAATGTCGTTGTTTTTTAATGGGTCACTCCCAAATAGTTTAGCAATTGTTTAAATATGGCGCTTTCGAATTGACGACCGAGATCCGACGTTATGTTAATGGGTACTCTAAAACGGGAAATCCAGCCGATTAGCCAGGCCACTGGAGCTGTCATGTTGGGAATCGGAATGGCATCTGGCCATCGCGTAAATCGATCGATTATGGTTATGCAATATCTGTTGCCATCCGATATTGGACTCCAAGACTTAAAGGACGACAAATACCGAGATTGATAAGGAGTTCAAATTCTGCACGTGCAGCTGCGAGTTTCTCCAGTGAGAATCGTCGTGGTCGTGCAAATACTGGTGGTTCAGTAGTTGAAATATGATGAGCTACTGACGTGTTCGTACGTATGCTAAGTCGTAACGGACATGTGATATCTTCCTTCCTTTAAAATTTCGAAAAAATTTTCTGTAAAATTTATACTTGATATATTCGTTAGATGTCTATGTTGTGTTACTAAACACGACGTTTTCACCAGGCTGTTTCGTTCTGGACTGGATACTGGAGTCAATGAGCACGGTTGGCGACATTTAGTGACATTTGCATTTTGCATGATAACAACAAAAATTGTTCGTATGTTGCATTACTGGTCTTCCACGTGACGAAGATCTACTGCACTGCCGTCCGGTGGATTTAATGTTCCGCATCAACTGTCCTACGCTTTTCGAAAGAGCAGCAATTTCGTTTCGTATATCAATTTACTCACCCTGCGATTGCGATTCGGATCTAATTTCAAAAACTTGTCCACCGTCTTTCAGAGATAAGCATTCTGTGATAGAATCAGCGATTTTAATTTTGTCGCTAATTGGAACGCTAGTAGCGATGATAGCTTGTGCGTGCGGTAGCAAACGACTGACCCACAGATCATGTAGTATGCTCTCGTTGGGTGTTGTGCCTGTTGTTTCGTTGTACAAATCGCTAGGCCTTCTGTCACCCAGTGGAAACTCTTTCAATACACGTTGAAGATGGCGTCGTTGACTCCTCGCGAAATTTTCGATGATTCTACGACGAATGTAGCTAAATTTGTCCGTTGCTGGTATATCTTCAATAAGAGTACGCATCTCTAGTAATTTTGCCGGAGGTACTCTTGCAAGTACTACGTTGAATTTGGCTGTATTAGATTAAACTCGTGAGGTTTCAAACCAAAACTCCAGCGAGTAAAAGTAAGCTTCAATGTTATCCCCAGACATCGCCAGCAGTGGAATTCGTGGTGCCGATAAACTAATTTGAGACTGGGGCTACTCACACTTTTTCCAAATTTAAGGCCACATGTGCTTTTCGCTACTGCGATTCCCTGCGCCAAATTTGAGTTTTGCATTTTAATTTGGTGCTTAGTTATGGCAGTTTATACAAATATGTTTTTGGTTAATGCCGTTTTGTGGGTGTGGCAGTGGTTCGATTTACGAACAGATATTGATTTTTTCTGAGGAGAGCGCATACCAAGTTTCATCAAGTTATCTGAATTTTTACTCAACGGACGGACGGACAATTTTAGGTGATCCGTTTGGTGAAAAAAGCTATTAATATTCTCTAGCACCATGTAGCAAGAGTATAAAAACGAGTTATTCACGGTAAGTATTAAAAACAAGAAAAAATGTTAACTTCGGTTTCACCGAAGCTAGACACATATAAAAGTTTCTATGAAAGAAATTGATTTTGATCGGTCAGTTTGTTTATTCCGATCATGCAGTTTGTAAGACCGTTGTTCCAACAAATGAGCAAGTTCTTGGGGAGAAAAAGATTTTAGATCGATATCTCAAAAAAGAGTTATGGTATACAGGGTGGCTGATGAAAACCGCTAAAAATTAAATAACTTTTTTTCTATTTTATGAATCTGGTTAATTTTTTTTTATTTTGCAGATTGACTTTTACATTTAACAAAAATGGATAACTCGGACACGGAAACAAGAATTTGGATTGTCCGCCGCTATCATGCACTGGAGTCCGCAGTTTCAGTTCAAAGAGAGTATAGGCGCACGTTTGGCGGCAATCCTCCGAGGAGATGAACCATAATGAGACTTGTAAGCAGTTTTGCCGAGCATAGGACAGTCAACAGAAGACCTTACCATCAAACCCTTCAGTTCGAACGAAGGAAACAATCGCTGCTGTAGCTGCTGCCATACAAAACAATCCACGTGTTTCGACAAGAAGCTTAAATGGGTGTAAACAGACAGTCTTCTTCTTCTTAATTGGCGTAGACACCGCTTACGCGATTATAGCCGAGTTAACAACAGCGCGCCAGTCGTTTCTTCTTTTCGCTACGTGGCGCCAATTGGATATTCCAAGCGAAGCCAGGTCCTTCTCCACTTGGTCCTTCCAACGGAGTGGAGGTGTTCCTCTTCCTCTGCTTCCCCCGGCGGGTACTGCGTCGAATACTTTCAGAGCTGGAGTGTTTTCATCCATCCGGACAACATGACCTAGCCAGCGTAGCCGCTGTCTTTTAATTCGCTGAACTATGTCAATGTCGTCGTATATCTCGTACAGCTCATCGTTCCATCGAATGCGATATTCGCCGTGGCCAACGCGCAAAGGACCATAAATCTTTCGCAGAATTTTTCTCTCGAAAACTCGCAACGTCGACTCATCCGCTGTTGACATCGTCCAAGCCTCTGCACCATATAGCAGGACGGGAATTATGAGAGACTTATAGAGTTTGGTTTTTGTCTGTCGAGAGAGGACTTTGCTTCCCAATTGCCTACTCAGTCCGAAGTAGCACCTGTTGGCAAGAGTTATCCTGCGTTGGATTTCTAGGCTGACATTGTTGGTGGTGTTTACGCTGGTTCCAAGATAGACGAAATTATCTACAACTTCAAAGTTATGACTGTCAACAGTGACGTGAGCAGACAGTCATTACAGTCAATTATGCACAAAGATTTGGACTTATTCCTCTATAAAATTCAAATGACCAATAAACTGAACGCTGCAGACTTGCCGATTCGCTTGGAATTTTGCCAGAAGATGCTTCAAATAGTGGAAGAGGATGGAAACAGGTTGAACTGTCTTTTCATGTCTGACGAGGCCCATTTCGATTTATACGGCAACAAAAACAAACAAAATTGTCGAATAAGGAGTGCTTCCAATCCACAGATACTCCATGAGACGGAATTGCATCCACTTCGTATCACAGTGTGGTGTGCAGTTTCATCACGCTGCATTGTCGGGCCCTACTTCTTCGAAGAAAACGGTCACACCGTTACGGTTACTGGAGACCGTTACTTGAGCATGTTGAGAGAGTTTTTCTATCCAGAATTACGCCGAATGAGAATTTCTTTCAATTCTGTGTGGTTTGAGCAAGATGGTGTAGCTCCTCACATAGCCCAACCTGTTATGACAGAATTGCGACGAAAATTTCCCAATAAGCTGATATCCAGAAACTCCACATTCCGTTGGCCACCCAGGTCGCCTTACCTTACTGCACCTGACTTTTTCTTGTGGGGTTATTGTAAACAGGAAGTCTACAAAGCAAAACCAACAAATTTGAATGAACTAAGGCAACCCATTCGAGAAACAATTGCGGCTATTCCTGTCTCAACTCTCCCAGCAGTAATGAACAACTTTTTGGAAAACGAATTAAGGACTACGAATTAAGGGCATGCACCTGGAATGTCCGGTCTCTTAATTGGGAAGGTGCCGATGCCCAGCTGGTCGATGTCCTTGTGAAAGTAAAGGCTCCGTCGTCAAGTACTGTAGTTCACCCCGGTGGACGAACCAAAGAGCAGCCCCCTCCACGATGTCAAAATCGTGCTTGGCGACTGTAACAACAGGGTGGGCAAAGCTTTGGCAAAACAGTCGGTAAATTCAGCCTCCAGGAGGAAATATCACCAAATGAATTGAGGCTGATCGACTACGCTGGGGGCCGAAATATGGTTATCTGTAACACAAGCATAGAAAAATTCATCAAACTATCTGGCTGTCACCGGATCGAAAACTCACCAACCACATTGATAATGTTGTGATAGACAGAAGCCACTTATCTAGTGTTTCAGCCGTGCGTACGCTACGTGATCCTAACATCGACTCGGACCACTAGGCAGCCAAGATTCGCACCCATCTCAGTGCAGTAAAAAACGCACGACGATGGAGCCGATGTTCCATTGCTTGACCATGAAGAAGTTCAAATAGCAATTGCCCGTCTGAAGAACAACGAAGCTGCGGGGGCCGATGAATTGCTGGCCGAGCTATTCAAACACAGCGGCGAAGAACTGATAAGAAGCATGCATCACCTTCTTTGTAGAATATGGTCGGACGAAAGCATGCCCAATAATTGGAATTTAAAGTGTTGCTAGGCTGAATATTCGCCTAGGGGGGCCGGGATGGCTAAATGAGATAAGATTCTTAATTCTTTTTTTAAAATGTCCGTTGAGGTTCAGGGATGGTTTCTGCGGAGAAAAAAAATCGAATAATTGCCGGAGAACCCCTAAAAATAGCCCTTTTCTTTTTCTCGTTTGTATGAATGTTTGTTCTTTAGTAACGCTAAGAGAACAGCTGAACCAATATTGATGAAATTTTAAGAGGTTGTTGGTGGTGAATCGGGAAAGGTTTAGAAATAAAAAACCTGTATGTCTTTAATGAGAAGAAGTCAGAAAATTGAAAAATTCCAAAAAGTTAATTTTTTCCATACAAATTTTTTTATTCAATTTTTTTTGTTTTGTTTTTCAATTATTTAAATCTTTCAAATTTGGCGTTTGCTTCAAACATTTTTGAAAATTATTCAGTGAAAATGTTGTGTTTTTCACACAAAGTGATCAACTACAGATTGAAACTTGTCACGATGCCATGAAGAGGTCGCGCTAATATCGGTAGGTGTTCTTTTTGGCATCAACATACATTAGCAGCCCAAGGCACATGAACGAGTACTCCCAGGATGCGATGACATACGAGCGGTATTATGGATCGCGCTGAATCAGCAAGCGATCGTCACGATGTCACAGCAAGACTTTTCAAGCAACAGCTTCGATGGACATTATCTTGAAGCAAAGCATATATGGTGCTGTTAGATGCTAGATGTACTCTGTTGAGTGGCAAAAGAGAGGCTTGCCGTACGCACACATTCTTCTATGGATGGTGGAAGGTGGTTACACCGCATCAAATTGAAGAAATCATTCAATAATGCGGCAATTCCTGATGCAAAGAAAGATCCAGTATTATACGAAGTGATGAAAACCAATAAGGTTCATGGACCTTGCGGACACCACAACACCCCACTTCGGTTTGTATGTCTTACAATAAATACATGAAACAGTATCCACGTACATTTATTTCGGAAACACAAACTAGAAATGATGGATATCCAATCTATCGGTGTCGCTCACCAGACGACAATGGCAGAACATTTAGCATTCAATTTAGAGGCGTGAGTATCGAAGTTGACAACACATGGATCGTACCATATTCGCCACTGTTGTCTAATTCACATTCAAAAGTCATGTCAATGTTGAGTATTGCAGTTTGGTGTAATCGATAAAATACGTCTGTAAGTACGTCATCATGGCGATTATTAGTCTTGAACGATACGGTCGATACGTGAACTGCAATAAAGCGCTTTGTAGGATAATTACTTTCGCAATTCATAAACGTTTTCTGACTGTTGTGCGTCTCGCAGTTAATTTGGAGAATGGCCAAAGAGTGTATTTCAACCCAGGGAATACAGTATAGCCAGTGGAAACATCGCCAGCAACAAAATTAACATTGACGAGTTTTTTCTCAACTTTCGTCAGTGATGTGTTTGTGAGAACATTGCTCTATACCAAAATACCTTGATATTATACATGGAATGCATCGTTGAAGAAATAATTACGCAGAAAGCAAAGCCAACCAGTAGATTGACATCCAGGTATCTTATCAACTAATGCATTAGGACGAATTTACACAATCCACCCGAAAAACGACGATTGTTTCTACCTTCGGTTGCTATTGATTAATGTACGCGGTTCAACTTTATTTGAGTCAGTGCTTACTGTGAATGGTATATGAGAATATGTGCAAGTTTTGGAGAAGTAAGCCAGGAATTACAAATGCTGGAACACGCTAATCACTGGAATGAAAATGAAGTTCGCATACTTTTCGATATAAACCTCGACATTGTGAAAGATATTTTACATCGTCTTCGCTAAAAATTGGAAATGTTGCAATTTGGGTTGATACTTCCGGTGGTTTGATAGCAATTCCATCTTCCCTTTATTAATTCACGAAAGATGGCATTGGTTAAATTATCGTAACTACGATTCCTTAAGAGCACGCGCAATATTAGCTGCCGAAAATACCGATGTTGTTGACTTAAACTGGAAAATTCAAAGTCAAATTCCGTGAGACATGCGCTCATACATATCGATCGATCGTCTTGACTATGAAGACGACGCCGTGAATTATCCAGTGGTATTCCTAAATTCTTTGGACAGGATTGGTATGTCACCGCATTATTTGCGTCTCAACGTTGGATCTGTCGTTATTATGCTTCGCAATCTTCATGCGCCGAAACTGTGTAATGGAACCCGACTAATTGTGACGCACCTATCGATTACAAGGGGACAGAATGCTTGATCCTACGAATTCCTTTGAGTTCTAATGATTTGCTATTTCAGTTCAAATGTTTCCAGTGAAACTTGCATTTGAGATGACAGTCAACAGGACCTAAAGATAGTTCCATAGTGTGAAGCATAATTTTGGAAATGCTATATTTTTCACGCGGCCGTAGAGTGCTCACGAGTTGGAAAACCATCTTTTCTGTACACCGGAACAGAAACCAAAAAATGTTGTTTATAAAGCTGCGTTACATTAAAAAAAATGAAGTGATAAATTTAACTTTCTTTTCATTTCAAACTACATAATTTCACGCAGGACAACGGCTGCGGGGTCAGCTAGTATAAAAATACAATTGAATACACCCGAAGCCGGGTGTTTTATTTAAGACAAAGATAAAAGAAAGTGGTAAGAGTCTTACGGGTAAGGTAAATATCTAAACAATGTGCTCTGTCCAATCCACAAAAAAAGGAAACCCCACAATCTGCGCCAACTACCATGGGATATGCTTCCTCAACATCGCATATAAGGTTCTATCGAGCGTATTGTGTGAAAGATTAAAACCCACCATCAACAAACTGATTGGACCTTATGGGTGTGGCTTTAGACCTGGAAAATCAACAACTGACCATATATTCACCATGCGGCAAATCTTGGAAAAGACCCGTGAGAAGAGAATCGACACACACCACCTCATCGTTGGTTTTAAAGCTGTTTTGACAGCACGAAAAGCAATTGCCTTTATGCCGAGATGTCTGGATCGGAAAACTAATACGGCAGTGTAAACTGACCTTGAGCAATGCCAAAATCTCCGTCAGGATCGGGAAGGAGCTCTCGCAGATGCGAGGCAACAGTCGTCGCACTCGCGACGGGGCACTCACGTCAGCGTTGACAGTCATGGTCCTTTGCGCGTTGGCCACTGCGTATATTGCATTCAATGGAACGATGATAGAATTCTACCACCTTTCAAGATCACTACAGAAAATGTTAAACAATGAAAATTAAAGAAAACTCGAAGTTTTAATGTATTAACTTTTAATCGTAATAAATGTTGGGTACTTTAATTTAAATACCCAAATACTACTACTTGTAGTATCCAATTATCTGATGTTATGAAAAACGCAATGTGGAATCAATTGGTTATACAACGACATTGATATAGCTCAGCGAATCAAGAGACAGCAACTGCACTGCCTAGGTCATGTCGTTTGTTTGGACGAAAACACTCCGGCTCTGAAAGTATTCTATGTAATAACCCCCGGGAGAAGCAAAAGTAGAGGAAGACCTCCACTCCGTTGGAAAGGCTTGGCTTCGCTTGGAATTTCCGATTGGCCCCACGTCGCTAATAGAAGAAACGACTGGCGCGCTATTGTTAACTCAGCTATAATCGCGTAAGCGGTGTCAACGCCAGTAAAGAAGATAAAAATTTGTATTCTGTATTTATAATTTCGAAATTACATTTATATTTTCAATAGTTTCAGAGAACAACTTTAATGAACCTTTGTGTTAAGTAATTTAGTTATCCACCTCCTTATTTAAAAGGCTCTCTTGCTTTCGCGGATCTCTTCTGTTGATACACCAATGTTGATTGTTGACCATTCTGTTGGGTTTCATCGGTTGTGATGTCTGACACACTTCCTTGTGTTACTAGTGCTGCACCAAATTCTATGGTGGCACTTACTCTATTTTGCTCCTCCAACTGTGATAAAGCGCAACGACCATACCACAACCAGTTCCATTTTTGCCTTCAAATGGGTTCTTTAATCAAGCCAAGCCTTTTAATAATTACCTAATAAGTGATTGAAATATCATTTGCAAATTTATATTTTTCCTTTCCTTTCGGTTAACATCGTGCGATGGTGGTCCTGCAGCATTTATGTCACATACCTATTGATTCCACATTGCGTTTTTCATAACATCAGATAACTTGATACTAGTATTTGGGTATTTAAATTAAGTACCCAACATTTATTACGATTAAAAGTTAATACATTTAAAATTCGTGTTTCTTTAATTTTCATTGTTTAATATTTTATGCTATTGATCTTGAAAGGTGGCAAAAAAATCCCTCTTTTCACATATATTTGTGGTAAAATTCTATCTGGCCGTTCCAGTTGTGAAACACCAAAACCTATCCGAGCTGCTCTCTCATTTCCAAAGACAAGAGAGAGAGATGCCCAACTCTACCTTACCATACCTCAGTCAACTCAGTATTCTGGCAAACAGAGTATACTACTTTACAGTATACTATACTGTAACTGCCGAATACCTAAATGAGACTCCTGACTAACAGAATCACTAAATTACTATAGTCACTATTAGAGACATGAGACAATCGTCTCACGCAGAATACCGACATAAGATTCTGACAATTAGAGACATGAGACAATCGTCTCAAGCAGAATACCGATATAAGTTAATATATGATTTTGTATGAAGTGAAGAAGACCACACTTGTGTTCCTTCCTGGTGGTAAGGTATATGGAGGTGGGTCAATTTCGATGTGTTCTTCGTTTTCAATGAGAAAATTGATTATCATATTATAGAGAATGCAGTATACCATTATCCATTTCTTTATTTTGTTCATTTATCATTCTAAGCTTCAATTCCTTCAAGCTACCAAATTTTTCTTTTAAAATGCCAAAACAATTCTCAATTCGCACACGATGTTTTGAAACGTACTTAGTAAAACTTTTTCTTTAGTCCGTGTGTAGTCCGTGTTATTTTGCCTGAATGGTGTCAATAAACATTGCTTGAGTATGCGCTATCTCTAGCAATCGGCTTCGAGTTAGTTAAAAATCGTTTAAGATGTTTTGCAAGAGGACTACTCAAGAAGATTTTGGCATCACGAACACTTCCAGGGAATCCTATTGTGACGTGTCTAATTTGTTAATCATTGTCACAAACAGCTTGAATTTAATAGCATATTATCTTTTTCGTGAATAAAAAATTTCACGTTGCTTGGCGCTTCAGCCAATTTTAATTTGGATTCATCAATAATCCATCCCCGGAAGATACCAACCTAAATAGCACCATTTTTAATTGCAAATCTGAAGGAAGTTCTGTTAATAGCACTATTTTTCAATATATAATCTAAGATGCGGCGAAATTCGTTCGAACTATTTCGTTAAAACGGCTATCATCAAACTTCCTAAGTACATTATGTGGCCATTGGGAGGGCATTGGTATTCCGAGATGAACACCTCTACGAATGTTTAAAAAGTAAGCTCAACGAAAAATATTTATATCTAATACATATGTATATGCAAATACAAATGCTGAATATTTTGTATTTAATTTTTTCATGTCGAGTCCGTCGTATTCGGAAATCTCCCACTTATTTTTTCAGTTTTTTTTTTTTTCAGGAAGAACAAATTCATGGTGGACGATGCTTTTGATGTCAAAAAAGACAATGAGCATCGTTTTCACTTTGGAGGCGAGGAGACGCCGGCGTGTGCCACTCGGACTGGTGCCACCGAATCACTTCTTGCTAAAGCAGCATTTAAGTAAGCCTGCATGATCATATCAAACGTCTCTGTAGCAGATTTACCCAGTTTCACACAGAATGCTGCATTTTCGGCTTGCACCACTCACAAAAACATGTCACGCGAAAATGTTTGCCCTGACTCTCCACGTGCTCCGAGACAACTGATCAGACGCTCGTTCGTTAGCTAGGAACGTCCTCTACCGAATGCAAGCGGTCTCGCATGCTCCAAAGTACAGTCGCGTCGGAAGATAATCAGTCCTATTACTTTCCGGACAAACCCTGTTATGTATGTAGCGATTAGCATCACCCCTAAATTTAATAGGTGAAGTTATTAGCTATTGCTAATATTGTAATTAACTACTTTCTTCTGGTAACACTGTATTCAGCAAACTAAAATAAAATAGCTCTCAGTATAAAACATTTACATTCATATACATATATGTATATTATATTTATAAGTCGGATTTATTTGCAAGTGAATAAAGATAATTAAATTAAGTAGCTGGTTAAATAGTGTTTTTCTTATTAACACCCTAATGATATACACATACATATAACAATACCGTCAGTAAGTGCCACTTATGCCCAGTTTCACAGTCCATACTTTATTTGTGCCCATACTTTATTTAGCTTGAAGAATTTCGGTCGGAATCTGATTTCTTTTGTTCGTCGCATTATAATAATATTCCAGATCCGATTCCATATTTTTTGATTCCATATATTTTTTACAAAAAATAATTTCTTATTTCTTCTTATTATTCTTTTCACAAATAACTGAAAATTCAAAACAAAAATCAGATGTGGCTTAAGCACTGCTTAAGTTTCCCATTTTCAGTACTTAAGCATAACTTAAGTATGAACAACTTAAGTATGAACTGTGAAACTGGGCATTAGTATTATGTAAAAATACATTCTGGTTCAAACCACGTCTAGTGGTCCATGAAAATTTCACAAAATCACCGATTTTGAAAATTAGCAGTTCATTAGGAAGGGGATAGGACGCATACCCCGGAATATAAATATTGCGTCAAACTTCTATATTTTTGTTAAAGTTATTGAAGGTTGAAATTTCGTGCACTATAAAATTGTAAAATTATTTTCTCATAAATCGATGAAATTTTGTGAAGTCAAAGAAAAATGTTTGTTACATTAAAAATATTTTTTCACGACCCACTTGTTTAAATAATAATATTTTACATAATTTTTTGTTAATATTAATATTTCCCCGCGAATTTAATCAATTTCCTTTAAAAACTCAGACACTGCTAAATTTAGGGTATGTGCAGCATACCTCATGGCGCATATGAAGATGTAGTTCAAAAATCTGCTTCAAGTTTATCAAATATGGAAATGGGAATAGTTTCGTCGGAAATTTCTTCACTGCAAACTTCGTATCAATATCAAAATTTTCTTTTAACGGTGAAATCTGCAAATAATTTTAAACTACTCATTGTTATGTTTCCATGAAGGATCAATTGTTTTACGGAATCCGCTGTCCGCCGATTTCCTTACAACATATTCCGTAATATTTTCGTTGGAATGTTTCTTGCTTTTTTTCATCAAAATTTAGCCAAATTTTTCTCTGCAACGTCGGCGTGCTTTCTTTGTATGCATCTTGCAAAATTTGCTGTATGTTTTACTTTCATTTTAAATTAGCAATGTTTGCCCAAATAATAGCTTTTATGTACTGGATTCACACTCATTTAAAAATTATTCACCAAATCACTTCAGAAGAATGCAAATCTTCTGAGAGTAACAGATGCAATTTTGAAATTACAATGAAAAATAACAATTGATGGCGTTGCCATCAAGCACAATTCTAGCAGCTTATCATAAGGGTTCCATTTTGAAGCAAGTCGTGTATTCTTTAAAATGTTTAAAAACGCTTATTTTATTTTGAACCGAACCGAACCATTTTTTTAGTGGTTTTCGTTTCGGTTTTCGCGGTTTTATATAAAAGTGGTTATGTTCTCGGTTTGGTTAAAAGCCCGCAAAAAGAGATGGTTCGGTTCAAAACTGGTTTGCATCCCTACTAATTTTTTTCAGTAGAAAGAGTTAAAAAATATTAACTGTAAATATATTAAATATACACACAGGCGTACAAATAAAGGAAATAAATTGCTAATTAAGTTTGGGTGTAAGTACATATTTGCAGTATACAAAATTCATGTTTATGGTGGGATGTGTTGGTGTTCTGTTGTGGTGTCATTAGCTGTATTTTATTAGGGTGCGTCAGTTTTCCAGGGTAGAGTGTGGAGAGGCTTAACTCATTTAAACATCCTGAGCCCCCTAGACGAATATTTTGCCTACAATTTCACGAATATGTATGGAGTCATGTGTAGAAGTTCACGCAAGTGAGGAAAGTTCTCTGATCGCCATTCACTTGGGAGTGGCCAGAAACGATTCTTTTACATATGACTCAAGCAGTTCACGACTTCCGGTCTTTGACCAAGTATCCTCTGGGTAGCCTAAGAACATCCGTTTGAAGGCGAGCTAACGTGAGAAGGCGAAACATCCCCTGCATAGAGTTGTGCGCTGGGTTTGGGACCCGCCACGTAAAAAAACACCCCCAATGAAAAGGAACAACAAGCCTCGGATGAGTGACCCCCCTTTTGATGACGACCATGGCAAACGAAATAAGGACTACGAATTGAGGGCATGCACTTGGAATGTCCGGTCCCTTAATTGGGAAGGTGCCGCTGCCCAGCTGGTTGATGTCCTCGTGAAAATAAAGGCTGACATCACCGCCGTCCAAGAAATGCGATGGACGGGACAAGGACAGAGACGAGTAGGTCCTTGTGACATTTACTACAGTGGCCATATAAAGGAGCGCAAGTTTGGTGTTGGATTCGTGGTGGGAGAGAGACTCCGTCGCCGAGTACTATCATTCACTGTGGTGAATGAACGTCTAGCCCCAATCCGCATCAAAGCGAGGTTCTTCAACATATCGCTGATTTGCGCCCACGCCCCGACGGAAGAGAAGGACGATGTGACCAAAGATGCCTTTTATGAGTGCTTGGAGCGCACTTATGAGAGATGCCCCCGCCACGATGTCAAAATCGTGCTTGGCGACTTTAACGCCAGGGTGGGCAAAGAAGGTATCTTTGGCACTACGGTCGGTAAATTCAGCCTCCACGACGAAACATCCCCAAATGGGTTGAGGCTGATCGACTTCGCCGGGGCCCGAAATATGGTTATCTGTAGTACTAGATTCCAGCATAAGAAGATACATCAAGCTACCTGGCTGTCTCCGGATCGAAAAACCACCAACCAGATCGATCATGTTGTGATAGACGGAAGACACGTCTCCAGTGGTTTAGATGTGCGTGCGCTCCGAGGTCCTAACATCGACTCGGACCACTATATTGTTGCAGCCAAAATTCGCACCCGCCTCTGTGCAGCAAAAAGCGCACGCCAACAAACACATGGAAGGTTCGACGTCGAGAAGCTGCAATCACAACAGACAGCCGAACGTTTTTCTACTGGGCTTGCACTCCTGCTCTCTGAGAGCACTCATCAACAATTCGGTATAAGGGAACTGTGGGACGGCATTTCAAACTCCTTACGTACAGCTGCAACCGAAACCATTGGTTTTCGGAAAGTGCAAAAGAACAGCTGGTACGACGAGGAGTGCCGTATCGCAGCGGAGAGAAAACAGGCTGCCTACCTCGCAACGTTACGATCGACCACAACACGTGCGGGATGGGATAGATACCGAGAGTTGAAGAGGGAAGCGAGACGCATTTGCAGACAGAAGAAGAAAGAGGCCGAAATGCGTGAGTACGAACAGCTCGATAAGCTGGCCGACAGGGGTAATGCTCGAAAATTCTACGAAAAGATGCGGCGGCTTACAGAAGGTTTCAAGACCGGAGCATACTCTTGTAGAACCCCCAAAGGTGATCTAGTTACCGATGCCCAGAGCATACTTAGATTATGGAGGGAACACTTCTCCAGCCTGCTGCATGGCAGTGAAAGCACAACACCGGGAGAAGACGAACCCGATTCCCCAATCGATGACGATGGAGCAGACGTTCCATTGCCCGACCATGAAGAAGTTCGAATAGCAATCACCCGCCTGAAGAACAACAAAGCGGCAGGGGCTGATGGATTGCCGGCCGAGCTATTCAAACACGGCGGCGAAGAACTGATAAGGAGCATGCATCAGCTTCTTTCTAAAATATGGTCGGACGAAAGCATGCCCAACGACGGGAATTTAAGTGTGCTATGCCCAATCCATAAAAAAGGAGACCCCACAATCTGCGCCAACTACCGTGGGATTAGCCTCCTCAACATCGCATGCAAGGTTCTATCGAGCGTATTGTGTGAAAGATTAAAGCCCACCGTCAACGAACTGATTGGACCTTATCAGTGTGGCTTTAGACCTGGCAAATCAACAACCGACCAGATATTCACCATCGACACACACCACCTCTTCGTCGATTTCAAAGCTGCTTTCGACAGCACGAAAAGGAGCTGCCTTTATGCCGCGATGTCTGAATTTGGTATCCCCGCAAAACTGATACGGCTGTGTAAACTGACGTTCAGCGGCACCAAAAGCTCCGTCAGGATCGGGAAGAACCTCTCCGAGCCGTTCGATACCAAACGAGGTTTCAGACAGGAGAAAATAGTTCGAGCTGCAGAACTTAATCGAGCAGGTACAATCTTCTATAAGAGTGCACAGCTGCTGGCGTATTGGATATTGATATCATCGGCCTCAATACCCGCGCCGTTAGTTCTGCTTTCTCCAGGCTGGACAAGGAAGCAAAACGAATGGGTCTGGCAGTGAACGAGGGCAAGACGAAATATCTCCTGTCATCAAACAAACAGTCGTCGCACTCGCGACTTGGCACTCACGTCACTGTTGACAGTCATAACTTTGAAGTTGTAGATAATTTCGTCTATCTTGGAACTAGCGTAAACACCACCAACAATGTCAGCCTAGAAATTCGGACTGAGTAGGCAATTGAGAAGCAAAGTCCTCTCTCGACAGACAAAAACCAAACTCTATAAGTCTCTCATAATTCCCGTCCTGCTATATGGTGCAGAGGCTTGGACGATGTCAACAGCGGATGAGTCGACGTTGCGAGTTTTCGAGAGAAAAATTCTGCGAAAGATTTATGGTCCTTTGCGCGTTGGCCACGGCGAATATCGCATTCGATGGAACGATGAGCTGTACGAGATATACGACGACATTGACATAGTTCAGCGAATTAAAAGACAGCGGCTACGCTGGCTAGGTCATGTTGTCCGGATGGATGAAAACACTCCAGCTCTGAAAGTATTCGACGCAGTACCCGCCGGGGGAAGCAGAGGAAGAGGAACACCTCCACTCCGTTGGAAGGACCAAGTGGAGAAGGACCTGGCTTCGCTTGGAATATCCAATTGGCGCCACGTAGCGAAAAGATGAAACGACTGGCGCGCGGTTGTTAACTCGGCTATAATCGCGTAAGCGGTGTCTACGCCAACTAAGAAGAAGAAGATTTCACGAATATGTTGTGTCTGTATTTCGGCGTAATTCTAGTGGAGTAGCCGACGTGCAGAATACGAGTACATTCTAACAGCAGAAGTATGTGATGATGAAGTTGTAATATATTCACATTCATCCGGGTGTGCATATTATTTTATATTATTTTATAAATAAATTTGACACAGATTCAGACTAAAACAAGCCTGACATATGGTTGGTTGGTTGGGTTGGGTTTGGGAGGAACCCGAAGAGCAGTCACCTCCACGCGGTGGGTTCTGGGTGACCAATAGAGGTTAGCTGAGAGCTGCAACAATTTTCACCTTGCGGTGATGCGCGCCGCCTTTTCGCTCGTATCTCGGGAACGGTTCGTCCTACGGCCATGATCACGTATACCACTTCGGTAGCAAATGACGTGAAAAATAACTTTTGTTTTATACATTTTGCCATGAGATGCGTATTTCAGGCGCTAGGTAGACAATTTCACGATTTTAGGCGAATTTCCGAAATTTCAAGGCCGAGGTTCGGGTTGAAGATGCAATCCGATCTCAAAACAAAAAGTTGCATTGGAATCAGGAAGTACTAAGGCAACTTTTCCGCACTATTAGAAATACCGAATCGAAAAAAGTCCGGAATCGACCCACCCTAGTGTGCAAAGAACGGAATTTGATTTAAAACATATCACATCTATTTGCATAATATGCGGGTAGGTGCTTAAGAGAAGCAACTTTATTTTGCGGCTTATTTGATTTTACTGACGACTTATTGTATTTGCGATTTTTTCTTTTATCAGTTTATTATTCGGATTATTTATTTTTTGCCTTTTTTGTATTATTGACGATTGTTGCAATTTTTTATGATCGGCTTATTAAGGACAGCGACTTTTTGCCTGGCTCGGGTATGGCCAGAATGGCTGCTCCTTTAAATAAGAGGGATCTTGCCAGCGTGCAGTGAATGGCCGGGAATTGAGGTCGGCTCCGATTCTTGTTAATGCTGTACGCAATTTTTCATAATTATTTTAGTGCTTTTTACAGCTGATTCCCATTAATTACCAATGTGAGAAGCGCTTATGTAAATACGATAAGGGCGACCTTTGCTTTTTGTAAGTCTAGGTGCATTAATTTTTTTTATTCCATTTGAAAATTTAGAAACTATTAGGAAATATATTGTGTGAAAGGTGTAGATTTTTTTTGGGACAATTATGTCATAGATCCGTGTGTATGCGATTGGATTATGTATACAGTAAATGTGCTTTCCATGCCTGTGGTGATTTTTCCAACAGCATTTTGCTATATTGCAACGTACGAGGTGTGTTCAAAAAGTATAGCGAATTTTGTGTTTTTTCAAAAATTATTTATTTATTCATGAATATCTATTTTTTCCCCTTCAAAGTAATCCCCATGAGATAGTATACACTTGTGCCAACGGTTTTTCCAATCTTTGAAGCACTTCAAAAAATTATTTTTTTTATCTTCTTCAGCTCCTCCTTCGATGCCGTGTTTACGTAAGCATAACGTCGTCCTTTCTAGGGCCTCTTCAGTTTAGGAAACAAGAAAAAGTCACAGGGGGCCAGATCTGGGGAATACGGTGGCTGCGGCATCATTAGTGTGTTGTTTTTGGCCAAAAAGTCGCGCACAAGCAAAGATGTGTGTGAGCATGGGCGTTATCGTGGTGCAAAAGCCAATTTTTGTTCTTCCACAAATCCGGGCGTTTCTGGCGGATTGCTTCGCGCAAATTGCGCATAACTTGCAGGTAATATTCCTTATTGACCGTTCTTCCCTGTGGCAAGAACTCATGATGCACCACGCCCCTGCAATCGAAGAAAACTGTCAGTTACGATTCGCGATACTTTTTGAACACACCTCGTATATGTTGCGTAATATAGATATGCAGAAGACTATGACTTGGCTTGGTATGTGAGGAATAGTTTACCCATTGCGGTATAGTACATATCTGCAAAATTGTAGTTCAGTTTCACTTGTTCGTCTCTTAAATCATCAGGAATCATAATTGGCGAAAACCATCCTGGTGGGTCGAAAAGTTACATATATTTGTGTTTTCTTTTTTAAATTTGGGATTGTCAGACTGAATTCTGATATTGTTTTTTTATGGATATGGACTGTTGGATGATTGTGGCTCTAGTGGTATTCGTACGACGTACCGGAGATTTTTTGATCATGTAGTTGTGGCAGTCCTCACAATACCGATATTTCAGAGTTTTGTTTGTTCTGGGGGAAGTTTAATTAACTTTTGAATTTTCCTTAATTGGGAATTAAGGTATTTGCTTGCATTATCCTCAACTTGAGTTGATTTGGTGGTAACTGGTTCTGCAACTCTTCCTCTTAGAATCCAACCAAATATAGTGTTTTGCGCTAGAAGGGTGGTTGATATCACCTTGAAATAATATTTGCGCTATAAGATCGCTGCCTAAAATATTGTAATATCCATTTGAGATGGTTTTTTGCAGTCGGAATCTGCTAGCATTAAGTGTAAGACCTTTTGCCAATGTCTGCTATCTATGTGATAGCTTGGGAGAATATTTGTTAATTGCGGTAGGACAATAGCTTCTGCTTTTATTCGCTTATCCGCTTTGGGGGAAATTAGGGTAATGGGACAGATTTTATTTGAGTTTTGGATTCCTCTTCCGCCCATTCCCGTAATTTCAAAATTTAATTGTTTGGTAGACAATTTTAGCTTATTTTGTGCCATAGACGTTATGAATGATCGCTGTGATCCTTGGTCTATTAAGGCTCTCAGTTTGAACAGTTCTCCTCGGTGTTCGATGTAGACGGCTGCTGTGGGTAGTACGAGTATTACCCTATTTTGATTTTTTCTGTGTAGCGTTTGTGTTTTTAATGCCTTTGAGCAGCGTGGTGCTTCTTGGCAATTTTCAGGATTTGCTTTTGCAACTAAGCCCGTTATATGCGCTCTTTTGGGGTGAGCTAGGAAATGTGCTGTAGTGAAGTGAGTGATGTCTTTTATGACAATATATACAATTGAATTTGCTTTTGCATTTTTTAAATGTGTGCGCATGTGACAAGCAATTTGTGCATAAGTTTTTTGATCTCACGAAATTGTATCTTTCATTCATTTTTTTCAGTTCGGATGTGAACGATTGTGTTTTGTTAAAGCTTTTGTTTAAATTGATTTTGCTACTAACTTAGGGTCTACTGATGCCTGAACTTGCCCTTCTCCACTCTTTTTCCTCCTTAAAGTTTCTATCCGCTTGCAGAAACGCCTTTTATTTTGTTGTTTTAAAAATTCGCGCCCATGTTGTTTGTTTTTGTTTGTTGAAATTGTTTCTTTTATTTTGTTTCAAATTCGCGCCGTTTAATTTGTTGGTATATATATTTGTTTTACTGCTGGAATTCGCGCACAGTGTTTTTTGGTTTTGTTTTGTTTGCATTTAGAACTTTCACTCTTTTGTTTTTGTAATATTTACGAATTGTTTTTTTCCAATACTTTTTCTGCTTCTAATAGCACTTGACACGAAGTAAATAAAAAAATATCAATTCAAATCAAATTCATATTTTTGTTGTTTTTTGTTTAGAATTGAAAATTTGAACCATCGGTGGTTCCATTTTATTGTCCGTATGGATATATAAACATATACGTATGCATATATTTTTGGCGAGTCACCACACTTTTTTTGGTTTTGCTCCTCTGCACTTTTTTGTCTATTTGTGTTGTACATATGTGTTATATGTTACGTTGTACATTTATTATTCCTTATTAGTTTTGTCACTTCACCGTGTTATTGGTTTTTCACAGTCTTTGGCTATTAATCTATAGTGTCTTTCTTTAAAGCTCGAAGGACGTTTGATAAAAATAAAATTTGTTTTTTTTTCACAATTTCATTAAAGGATTTATAATTTTTATAATTATAAATGTTATAAAATTTAATGTTAATAAAAATAAGTGTCGACACACGGGGCAGCGAGAATCCTATTCCGACTTGCGGAGCTGGCGATCGAGTTTTTGCGGATGGAGGTCGAAAAAGTATAATATAATCACGGCAGAATAGAGGCGTTGACGCGGCGCAGTGTCTTAGCGAATTTCCCTTTGTGTCCATCCCTTTTGATGAGTGGGTTTATGAACAGCTGTGTTGAGATGTGTTGGTGTTCTGTTGTGGTGTCATCAGCTGTGGTGAATTGAGCTGTGCTTTATTATGGTGCGCCAGTTTTCCCCGAGTAGAGTGAAGGGAGGGTTAACTCATATAAACAGTTCGTGTTTATACTCTTGCAACTTGAAAATTACGAATTCGTAGATGAGTGTAATCGGACAAATATCACGCCCACAAACGAGACGTTACAATTTACCTCCACGATGGTATGAGAAAGCTTTACGGGAACCGGGTTAAAAATTAAAAGATGGGCGTGACACAGTTCACTTTTTTATTGAAATGACATATTGGGTTGTCAAAAAAGTCTTGCGGTATTTTCGCTGGTTGGCGCTGAAAGCGCGTAGTTCTAGTTTTATTCGTCGCATCGGGTCATGCTATACCTTTTTGTAAAGCTCATTTCACGCGCCAACACGTGTTTGATTGAAGTCGTTCGTGAGTTATACCGTCGCAAACATGGAGCAAAATAAAGAGAAAATACGGCATATTTAACAGTACTACTATGATAAAGGCAAAAATGTATCTCAAGCCGCCCATAAAATTTGTGCAGTTTATGGACCCGATACAGTTTCCATTTCCACCGCACAACGATGGTTTCAACGTTTTCGTTCTGGTGTAGAGGTTGTCGAAGATGCGCCACGCTCCGGAAGGCCTGTCGTCGAAAATTGCAATAAAATCGCTGAATTGGTCGAAAGAGACCGGCATAGTAGTTATCAAACTGTTATAAACCATTTGAAGAAGCTTGGAGTCACTAAGAAGCTCGATGTATGGGTGCCACACGAATTGATTAAATAAAAATAGCGCAAGACTTTTTTGACAACCCAATATCTTGGCACCCGATCGACCGATTTCGACAAAATTTAGTATGACATTCTTCTCATATTCCTATGTCACAGTATCTCTATTTATCAAAAATGAATTGAATCTGATCAATACTTCCCTGAGACCCCATACACCTAATATAAAGAGTTTCGAACTTCCGGGTGACCTTATATTGCATATATCGGCCAATATTTGAGTTATTTCAATGAAAATTACAAAGCGTGTTTTTTTACCTATAATAAATAAAATTGGGCCAAAACTTGAACTACCTCCCATATAATTAATATCAGAATTTCGAATGATTGTATGTAAGGTACCTTAAAGAAACCCAGGAAATATTCCTTTAGTATGTGGCATGGTAATAGATAAAATTAAGTCGATACTACCCCAACTCCCATAAACAACATACAATGATTTTTGTTTTTCTAACATCCGCTTTGGGGGAAATTATGGTAATGGGACAGATTTTATTTGAGTTTTGGATTCCTCTTCCGCCCATTCCCGTAATTTCAAAATTTAATTGTTTGGTAGACAATTTTAGCTTATTTTGTGCCATAGACGTTATGAATGATCGCTGTGATCCTTGGTCTATTAAGGCTCTCAGTTTGAACAGTTCTCCTCGGTGTTCGATGTAGACGGCTGCTGTGGGTAGTACGAGTATTACCCTATTTTGATTTTTTCTGTGTAGCGTTTGTGTTTTTAATGCCTTTGAGCAGCGTGGTGCTTCTTGGCAATTTTCAGGATTTGCTTTTGCAACTAAGCCCGTTATATGCGCTCTTTTGGGGTGAGCTAGGAAATGTGCTGTAGTGAAGTGAGTGATGTCTTTTATGACAATATATACAATTGAATTTGCTTTTGCATTTTTTAAATGTGTGCGCATGTGACAAGCAATTTGTGCATAAGTTTTTTGATCTCACGAAATTGTATCTTTCATTCATTTTTTTCAGTTCGGATGTGAACGATTGTGTTTTGTTAAAGCTTTTGTTTAAATTGATTTTGCTACTAACTTAGGGTCTACTGATGCCTGAACTTGCCCTTCTCCACTCTTTTTCCTCCTTAAAGTTTCTATCCGCTTGCAGAAACGCCTTTTATTTTGTTGTTTTAAAAATTCGCGCCCATGTTGTTTGTTTTGTTTGTTGAAATTGTTTCTTTTATTTTGTTTCAAATTCGCGCCGTTTAATTTGTTGGTATATATATTTGTTTTACTGCTGGAATTCGCGCACAGTGTTTTTTGGTTTTGTTTTGTTTGCATTTAGAACTTTCACTCTTTTGTTTTTGTAATATTTACGAATTGTTTTTTTCCAATACTTTTTCTGCTTCTAATAGCACTTGACACGAAGTAAATAAAAAAATATCAATTCAAATCAAATTCATATTTTTGTTGTTTTTTGTTTAGAATTGAAAATTTGAACCATCGGTGGTTCCATTTTATTGTCCGTATGGATATATAAACATATACGTATGCATATATTTTTGGCGAGTCACCACACTTTTTTTGGTTTTGCTCCTCTGCACTTTTTTGTCTATTTGTGTTGTACATATGTGTTATATGTTACGTTGTACATTTATTATTCCTTATTAGTTTTGTCACTTCACCGTGTTATTGGTTTTTCACAGTCTTTGGCTATTAATCTATAGTGTCTTTCTTTAAAGCTCGAAGGACGTTTGATAAAAATAAAATTTGTTTTTTTTTCACAATTTCATTAAAGGATTTATAATTTTTATAATTATAAATGTTATAAAATTTAATGTTAATAAAAATAAGTGTCGACACACGGGGCAGCGAGAATCCTATTCCGACTTGCGGAGCTGGCGATCGAGTTTTTGCGGATGGAGGTCGAAAAAGTATAATATAATCACGGCAGAATAGAGGCGTTGACGCGGCGCAGTGTCTTAGCGAATTTCCCTTTGTGTCCATCCCTTTTGATGAGTGGGTTTATGAACAGCTGTGTTGAGATGTGTTGGTGTTCTGTTGTGGTGTCATCAGCTGTGGTGAATTGAGCTGTGCTTTATTATGGTGCGCCAGTTTTCCCCGAGTAGAGTGAAGGGAGGGTTAACTCATATAAACAGTTCGTGTTTATACTCTTGCAACTTGAAAATTACGAATTCGTAGATGAGTGTAATCGGACAAATATCACGCCCACAAACGAGACGTTACAATTTACCTCCACGATGGTATGAGAAAGCTTTACGGGAACCGGGTTAAAAATTAAAAGATGGGCGTGACACAGTTCACTTTTTTATTGAAATGACATATTGGGTTGTCAAAAAAGTCTTGCGGTATTTTCGCTGGTTGGCGCTGAAAGCGCGTAGTTCTAGTTTTATTCGTCGCATCGGGTCATGCTATACCTTTTTGTAAAGCTCATTTCACGCGCCAACACGTGTTTGATTGAAGTCGTTCGTGAGTTATACCGTCGCAAACATGGAGCAAAATAAAGAGAAAATACGGCATATTTAACAGTACTACTATGATAAAGGCAAAAATGTATCTCAAGCCGCCCATAAAATTTGTGCAGTTTATGGACCCGATACAGTTTCCATTTCCACCGCACAACGATGGTTTCAACGTTTTCGTTCTGGTGTAGAGGTTGTCGAAGATGCGCCACGCTCCGGAAGGCCTGTCGTCGAAAATTGCAATAAAATCGCTGAATTGGTCGAAAGAGACCGGCATAGTAGTTATCAAACTGTTATAAACCATTTGAAGAAGCTTGGAGTCACTAAGAAGCTCGATGTATGGGTGCCACACGAATTGATTAAATAAAAATAGCGCAAGACTTTTTTGACAACCCAATATCTTGGCACCCGATCGACCGATTTCGACAAAATTTAGTATGACATTCTTCTCATATTCCTATGTCACAGTATCTCTATTTATCAAAAATGAATTGAATCTGATCAATATTTCCCTGAGACCCCATACACCTAATATAAAGAGTTTCGAACTTCCGGGTGACCTGATATTGCATATATCGGCCAATATTTGAGTTATTTCAATGAAAATTACAAAGCGTGTTTTTTTACCTATAATAAATAAAATTGGGCCAAAACTTGAACTACCTCCCATATAATTAATATCAGAATTTCGAATGATTGTATGTAAGGTACCTTAAAGAAACCCAGGAAATATTCCTTTAGTATGTGGCATGGTAATAGATAAAATTAAGTCGATACTACCCCAACTCCCATAAACAACATACAATGATTTTTGTTTTTCTAACATACCTTATGACGAATATGCCGGTCAGTGTATGAGTTATATATGTGCCCATAATTTTGAAAGTGGTATAAGTCATATTTTTTTTTGTTTCGAAATATTTAGAGTTTTGCATTTTAAAGGATTAAAGAATATTCTTGCATTATGGAATATGATTTTTCGACAGTAAAGTAATCCCAAGAAACAAGTACATATGTATTTATTATGATTGTGAAATTTATAGCCATTTTTTAAATAAAATGTGGTTTTGAAGGTATAAATGACTTATACCACCAATGAAACAATTTTATTAGTAATTAACATTTTATTCAAATTCACTTCATTGTGACTAAGTAAATTATTCATTAGTTTTTAGGGGAAAAAAGTGTTTGTGCAAAAGTGGTGGAATATGGGGAGTAGATTCATCATATCTTCACGATTTGCTTTTGTTATTGGTCTAATGGTTGTTCACTATATAATGGAAGTAAATCAATATTTCCGTATATTCTAGGTCTTCCTTTTTTAGGTGAAACGTCTAATACTTTGAATTCGGGGTTGTCATTCAAGGAAGTTTTATAAAATATCTTATATAGGGCATTTTTTGGAAATCCGATCCATTCTATTTTTAACCAAGGCACAGCTACTCCATTGATGTTTTTCTTTCTTTTATTCGTTGATTCTTTTAGTTGTCTTGTAGAAATAAAATCTTTTTGATCCATTTGTACTACCGAAAATGGGCTTCTTATCTAACATAATTTTATTAAATTATAATTAATTTTTTAATTTTAGTTTCTATCAAACCAAAATCGCGATAGTTTGGCAAAAAAGAATGGCCGGATACCATAAATTTATGATCAATTGTTTCAACATTATTATCAGATGACTGAACAATTTTTAACCATTTTAAAGCTATGTTAATGTTTCGATTTTGTCCTGATCAGGCATCACTGTAAGATATTATATGCTTTTGAGTGGGAATGTCCCGAATGTGCTTTAAGATGCAGGACGCAACTTCCTTTGATCCTCTTGAGGCGATTGTTTCATACCATGCATACATTTTAGCATTTCCATTGTGGAAATTATGAAATCCTAAATTGTATACATACATGTTGCGCTTATAGTAAGCTACCGAAACAGAAAGTTTTGGATAAGATAAGTGCTTTCTGTAGGTCAAATGTGAATCCGTAATTTTTACTCGGGTTATCTTTTGTTTTTTGTATGTCATCTGTTAAACTTTTTCTAGCCTGTTCGGCACTTTTAAGATGTGAATCATGAATTTCCATAAGATGCAACTTCTCGTCTTCATTACTGGATGCTTCAATTTTTAGTTTTTTCGAATCACACTTTTGGCACGTGTCTTTACGAGAAGTATGAAAATTTAGGTTGAACTCAGTATTAAATATTTTTCTATAAGTATCACTCCTTTACACATGTATTATTTTCATCACATTTTTCCACATAAAGCCCAAACATTTTTCGAATATCGAAGTCAGCACTTAGATACTTTTGACCTGAAGTGTGGTGGGATCGCGTGTAATGCTGGAAAACTCAGAATATGATCTCGTACTACTTTCCTTTTTTCTTCATCTGTTTTTCTAGATGAACTAGCCATTTTGTCACGACCATCCATTCAGGGTGTTTCAGAATTTAAGGCACGGCTTAATCTTCCGTTAGATATTTTGAAAGTATCAAAAAAAAAAGTTTTGCAAACAGAAACTTCCGAATGAAACTTAAGACTCCATTTTCTCATATATCTGTTGTGATTTCTGGGGCGTTTTTTGTTTTTTTTTTGATTGTTTTCTAATCAAATCATACAGAAACATATTCTGTTTTTCGAAAATTGTTAAATTCCAAAAATAATCAAAATTAGCTTTCCTGTCTTCATATCCGATTCCATTTAAACACTTTTTGGAACAAAGACAATATATATTTTCTAAAAGTTTAGCACTCACGGGCTTAGAGTTTTTTGTTTCATATTCCCCTCCACGATTTCTCTTTAGTTTTCTTATATTTTGTGCATAATTATGTTGATTGCGTGTCCTCTTTCTTGATTTCGTTTTGCTTTCTTCCATTTGTAAGGGTGCCGAATTCACTTTTAAACTATGAGCTGATTCATCAGAAGACGATATCATTCTTATTCGTTTCCATTTCTTGGGAGCATTACTTATATTTATTCGCCGTAAAATGTTCACAACTAACTTTAAATAGTAAGTTTTTACATTAATAGTTTTACTTCATCATACCTGAACCACTATCTGAAGACATGACAAAATTACTTTGTGAACACACTGACTTATATCACTATCAAAACGAACAATATCTGTATTTCAGTTAAGAACTAAAAAGTAACACATTTTAAAGAATTAATTTGCATCGCATGCTGCTAACCTCTTCATATTATGTTATTTTATTAAGATTTGATAAGTAATAGCTGATAAAGTTGATTTTTAAATTTTTTGACTTATACCATTTTCAAAATCAAGGGCTCATATAATATATATAAATTTGCTTAGGTTTCGACCCTCTTTTTGACATTTTACACCCTAAGGTACTTCCCTGGCTTCAAATCCTGCAAGTTCCAAGCCTTTCCCAACTTATTATATTAGAATGTTTTCTTTAGTTTTAGGTTTATAGTACTATGCACTTTTAATATTTTGATAAATACCGCTAAGAGAAAGAAATTTCCTTCCAAATCTAGGGTGTTGTCGACTTCAACATTTCATGGGAGGGCTAAGTTCGGGTGGAACTGAACATTTTATACTCTTGCAACTTGCAAGAATCAAAACCAGGTAAATACTTTAAGGTGTAAAACCAATCATATAGAGTAAAGTCAGCCGGATGTTCAAAAATCCTGATATTACTTATATCGGGGCTAGGCCAAAATTACGCTCAAATTTATCTATCTGAGGCACAAATATACACTGTTATGAATAAAACGCGCTCTCTTATTTTCGTTGGGATAACTCACATATTGGCCGATATATGCGGTACAAAGTCGCCCGGAAGCTCGAAAATCCTTATATTAGGTATATGGGGGGTAAGGGAAGTCCAGGTCAAGCCATTTTTGACATACAGACATACGTAATAAGAGAAGGACTATCCTTTAATTTCAATTACTTATATCACACACTGATCGACATTTTCTATCAAAAGTCAACAATACGTACCGGGCTCCACACGCTAGGTACCTAGGGGCTAGTGATGAGCGATATTTCACTACCGGTGATTTTTTCACTGTGATTGGAAAATCGCAAATCGCAACTGCGATCACATTTTATAAAAAGCAGTTCGCTTCTATGAACTGCGATTGCGATAGCAGTTAGAACCTGTGAATTGCGATCGCAGTTCGAACCTGCGAATTGCGATTGCAGTTCGAACCTGTGAATTGCGATTGCGATAGCAGTTCACAATAACTGTGTGAAACTGTGATTTTTTAATAGTGCAGTACATGCGATCACAATAGCAAATAGCAGAAAAGTAGGGTATTGTATATATATACCTATGCTATTTGAGTTTGAAGTTTTGAGTATAACGTTCTTATAATTTTTAATAGTGGCAGGAAATTTATCAAGGAAAAGAAGTTAAGTATGGCAGATGTTTGAAGTAGTAGATGAAATTTTTAATTTTACTTATTGTTAAAACCAAATTTGAAAGCTTTTGTGATGAAATTAAAAAATTAGCTTAGACTACAAATTGAAACTCTTTTCATGGTTGCAATATTCATAAATATTTAAGTTAAGTTTTTAATAACACTTAGTAATAAATTATATGAATTTTAATAAAAATGGAGTTACTTTTACTGTTTTATATTTATTTATTCTTTTATTAAGATGCTCTTATAATTATTTCGTTTAACCGAATATTATTTAATTTAAAACAAGAATTGTAATTAATTAATTTCAGAAAAAAATATGGAGTAAAAAAATTACGGGTTTTTAATATTTTCCAAAGATTAGGAAACTCCCGTTATTACTTTGGTCTTGAAAATATTATTAGCGGATATTCAAAACATTCTGATGGATTATGGAATTCCCGTCATTAGTTTTTTTTGAAAATATTAAAGGCGGATCATACCAACATACAAATGAACTATGCAATAAGCATTTAAGTTTCAGGTAGCCGAACCGCTCCAACATTTGCGAAAATGTAGTGAAAAGAAAGGCGGAAAAACTTGACTCGAGTTACAGGAACCAAAAGAGAATTTACCGCCAATAACGACAAAAGGTTCCGTCGCACCTACGACAGTCGGGTCTACGTAACTGGAAGGGACCCGGACTTTTATTCGGCCAAACACTGTCAAATCGGCAAAATCAACCGCTACAACAACAACAACAAAAAGGCTCCGTTTGAACGTCGACTTAGTTGCGATCGCAATAGCAATATAAAATCACAGTGATTTAAATATAGCAATCACTGAAATCACAGATATCGAAAAATCGTAATATCGCAATATCGCTCATCTCTACTAGGGGCTGGAACAGGTTTCATTGGATTTCAACAATTTTTTTCATAAGGTGGCACACACAAAATATATTAATTGTGCAAAGTTTTATCCCGTTATATTAATTCTTTCTTGATTTGTGTTTTGGAAACTGAGCGAATCAAGTAGTTTTTAAAATTGTGCTATATGGGAAGTAGATGTGGTTGTGGTCCGATTTCGTCCATTTTCACAACGAGACATAAAATTGCAAGAAGAATGCCGTACTAAATTTTGTTTTCACCAGAAAGTGGGCAGTGCCACGCCCATCGTCCAATTTTCACACCACCTCCCAATAAACTCTCTCATAACATCTCGGTGGTAAAATTTAATGCCCCTAGCGTATTTATCTATTGATTTATCGTGACTTTACCGTTATATGGGGCGTGAGCGGGGTTATCCACCGATTTATACATTTTTACATAGTTGGTAGAAGTTTACATAGTGTTTCTACTCAGCAAATTTGGTTGTTTTAGCTTAACTGGTTTGAGAAAAACGCGTTTAAAGTTTTACGTTATACGATATTCGCTCAACCGGTCTAGTTGCCACGTCACTAAAATGGCTATAACTTTGAAAATAATTTGAGTTTTGATAAATTCTTTTAGGGGGATATTTTCGAATAGGAAAACTATCGAATTATGGAAAAAACATTTTTCGATTTTTTCAAATTTCTAGACAAGAATACCCCCTTAATTTGGTGCTTAGTTATGGCACTTTATATCTTTTCGGTTAATGATTGTGTGTGCGAGAGTGATCCGATTTCGCCCATCTACGAACTCGAATTTTTGCTTTTAATTAGGGAACCCTCTGGGATTGTTGATGAAGACCGCGCTGGGAGGCTTCGACAATTACCGGCAATGGGACTGGTGTGCTTAAAGTTTTGAACTCAAACCGTCGACTAAGTTAGTTACGACCAGAAATTGCGGCGAATGGCAGTGTGCAAGGCTCACACCGCCATTCTTGTGAACAGCTACCCAACCAAGGCCGGCATTCCAACGCTTCCGCAGCCGCCCTACCGCCCTGATATGGGCTCTAAGTCTTTTTTTGTTTCCTCGCCTGAAAATTTTATAAATTTTTTAAAATTTATTCAGTCCTACTACATTCTCGACAAAGCCTGTATGATTGTTACTCCTTCACGTCTAAACGGCTGAATTAATTTCAGCAAAATTTAGTACAGTGTTAGTTGACACTCTGGGTTAAAACATAGGCTAAAATCTACTGCGTATCTTATTCCCATGGGAAAATCTATGAAAATGAGTTCGCAAATAATATAATAGGAAAATTTGTACTTAAATTTTTCAATCTAAGCACGATATTTAAATATACGCCCTATTTGTACATAAACTGTTCGGCAATACTGGAGATAGAGCAGACATGTTCGAATTTCATCATAAACCTACGCGCGACAAGTCATCAGAAACAACGTTGACCCATGCAATTTTAAAATTTTTGTATTCTATTTATGGACTTTTAAACAAGGAAGACATTATTTGTATTTTTGTTTGTTTTCGGGAAGTTTGTCAAATAATAAAACATTTTTAAAAATTTCGTTAAATAATAAGAAATTTAAAGTAAAAATATGGAGAATATTTTATTTTAAAAGAATTATGTTAAGAAATATTCTAATAATAAGGATATATTTATTCGTAATTGTGCTTAGCGTACTTTGTTATAGGTATAAGTATGTACCACCACAGTCAAATGGCAATATAATTTTTTATTAAAAACTAAATTTTAAGCAACAAAACAAAAAGTTGTTCGTGGAAGAAGCACTTCGAAGCAAATGGTCGCCTGTTTCTTCGGCAAAACTGGTCATGTGGCGACTGTTCCGCTTGAGCAACGTAGGACGGTCAATTCTGAGTGGTACAACACCATTTGTTTGCCTGAAGTCTTCGGAGAAATTCGAAAAACGAACAAGAGAAGACGAATCATTGTGCACCATGACAATGCGAGCTCTCACACATCGGCTCAAACCAGCGCCTTTTTGACCGGCCAAAACGTCGAATTGATGGGTCATCCGCCGTACAGCCCTGACTTGGCACCCAATGACTTCTTTTTGTTCCCACAACGGCTGTCATATTGCTTGAAAGATGCATAATTTTGGCTGAAAGAATTTCCCACAAAGAGCAATGAAAATTGCTAGACTGCAAGAGCCAACCTATCATACTAAATTGAAAAGACGTGAACTAACAGCTTTATGGGAGGTGGTGTGAAAATTGGACGATAGCTCGGGAGCCGACTGACCGATTTCGACAAAATGAGTACATGGCATCCATGAAAATTCCGCAAAATGACCGATTTGAACAAAGGATACGGAAAGATACTAAGGGATAACAATAGCTAAGGATTAAATTTTTTTCACGAAGCGGTCAAACTTATTGCGGATAAAATTTGTGCGTTGGTTGGAAAATTACTGTCCAATTTAAGTATGTCTGCCCTGCAAAGAACGAAAAAGCTGTCCACAGGTCTAGTCAGAATGCTCGATTAGGATACGGTAGCTTTGGAAATTGAAGTCAACTAAACAGAGTCTCTACTACTGCCGAAGCAAACACAAATTTTTAATTTAATAACAAACCGCGTATCTTACGGGCAAAGTGGTATTTTTTTTCTTGAACGAACCAGGCTGCACCAGCAAAGCATTCTTGCTGATATTGCTGCTGGAAAAATTTTGTAATTGTGCAAAAAAGAAATAAATAAATTAAAAAAAATGAGAGTAGTAGGATTTAAAAATACATATACAATATAAAGAAAAATGAACTTATGATGTAGAATATGTGTAAAAATAATTAATTTACTATGTAAGCAATTTAAAAACCTAAATTTCATTATGCAATTTAATTTTTGCGTGGAATACTATAATCATAAGTAAGAAAGGGCTAAGTTCGAGTGCAACCGAACATTTAATACTCTTGTTACTTACAAGAATCAAAGCAATTGAAATATCTTGAGAAGGAAAACGGCAACCAGAGGATCGAAATCTAAGCATATGTATACATATATTATAGTCTATATAATATATCTTATACACTGACCGACAAATTCGGCAGAAGATTCGCTACAAAAACGAAAATCATTTAATGTTGTATATGGGATTTGAGGTAGTATCGACCCAATACTATCTATTAACTATTATCATGCAACATACTAAAAAATGTTCCCTGGGATTCATTAAGATACCTCACATACAATCATCAATCATATGGAGCAAAGCCAGTTCAAAAATCCTTGTAATACAATGTTGTATGGAGGCTAGGTTAAGTTTTCGCCCAATTGTGTCTACGTAATTTTATTCCTAACGAGCAAAACACGTTCTGTAATTATCATCGAGATAACTCAAAAGCTGGCCGATATATCTTGTATACAAGTAAAATCACCTGGGAGCTCAAAACTCTTTAAGTTAGGTATATGGGCGCTCAGGGAAGAATTGACTCGATTCAACTCATTTTTGATACAAAGAATTACTATTGTCAGTAGAGGATTCCCTCCAACTTTCAATTGTGTGTCCCATACCTTGACTGATATTTTCTGTGAAAACTCAACTAAAGATACTGAAACATATTCGGTACCTAGGGGCTTCAAAAATTTTGGTTATTCACAGAAGTGAGGAAATTTTTTCAGCGCCATTAACTAGGAAGTGGCCAGAACCGATTATTTTACACATGCTTCAAGCATCTCACGACTTAAACCAAGTAACCTCTGGGTGGCCGAAAAACATTCGTTTGAAGGCGAAACATCTCCTCCACGGGGTTGTGCCCTGGGTTTTTGGACCCAATACGTAAATAACGCTACCAATGAAAAGGAAACAACAACCTCTGACAAGTGACCACCTTTTGACGACAATCCTTGCAAACGTGCTAAAAATTATGATTTGAGGGCATTCACATATGTATAATATTCGGTCCTTTAATTGAGAAGGTGCAGCTGGCCAGCTAGTTGATGTCATCCTAAAAATAAAGGCGGAAATCACAAACGTAAAAGAAATTCGATTGACGGGATGGTAGGCCCTTTGTGACATTTACTACAGTGGCTTTATAAGGGAGCGGAAATTCGGCGTGAGATTCGTTGTGGAAAACAGACCCCGTCGCCGAGTACTGGCATTTTTTTCCGTTGGATGAACGTCTAGCCACAATCCACATCAAAACGAAGGTGTCAAAAGGAGGTTCGACGTGGAAAAGCTGCAATCACAACAGATAGCGGAAGGTAAGGGCACTGGGAACAGTGGACGCCATTTCACGCTTCCTACGTGCAGCTGCAATCGAAACCATTGGTTTTCGGAAAATGCGAAAGAACAGCTGGTAGGACGAGGAGTGCCGTGTCGCAGCGGAGAGAAAACAGGCTGCCTACCTCGTAACGTTTCGATCGACCACAACACGTGCGGGATGGGAAAGATACCGAGAGTTGAAGAGGGAAGCGAGACGCATTTGCAGACAGAAAAAGAAAGTGGCCGAAATGCGTGAGTACGAAGAGCTTGATAAGCTGGCCGACAGGGGTAATTCTCGAAAATTCTACCAAAAAATGCGGCGGCTTACAGAAGGTTTCAAGATCGGAGTATACTCCTGTAGACCCCAAAGGAAGTGACCGATGCCCAGAGTATACTTAAATTATGGAGGGAACACTTCTCCAGCCTGCAGAATGGCAGGAACGCACGACGCCAGAAGAAGGTGAACCCGATTCTCCAATCGATGACGATGGAGCAGACGTTCCATTACCCGACCATGAAGAAGTGCGAATAGCAATTACCCATCTGAAGAACAATAAAGGGGCAGGGGCCGATGGATTGCCGGCCGAGCTATTCAAACACGGCGGCGAGAAACTGATTAGGAGCATGCATCAGATTCTTTTCAAAATAAGGTCGGGCGAAAGCATGCCCAACGATTGGAATTTAAGCGTGCTCTGACCAATCCACAGAAAGGGAGACCCCACAATCTACACCAACTACCGTGTGATAAGCCTCCTTAATATCGCGTATAAGGTTCTATCCAGCATATTGTGTGAACGATTAAAGCCCACCGTCAACAAACTGATTGAACCTTATCAGTGTGGCTTTAGACCTGGAAAATCAACAACCGACCAGATATTCACCATACGCCAAATTTCGGAAAAGTCCCGTGAAAGGAGAATCGACACACATCACCTCTTCGTCGATTTCAAAGCTGCTTTCGACAGCACGAAAAGGAGCTGCCTCTATGCCGCGATGTCAGAATTTGGTATCCCCCGCACTAATGCGGTTGTCTAAACAGACGTTGAGAAACACCAAAAGCTCCGTCAGGATCGGGAAGGACCTCTCCCTAACGACATTTTGAACGAAAAAACCACACATCCTCTATACTGCGGCCTTTCCTGACCTGACTACACTTGGAATATTCAATTGGCGTCACGTAGCGGAAAGAAGAAACGACTGGCGCGCTGTTGTTAACTCGGCTATAATCGTGTAAGCGGTGTCTACGTCAATTAAGAAGAAGAATCCGAAAAGAAAAAATTTACTTCAAGTAAAGTAATGAGTGGAGTTAACTCTTATCATTGCAACCTGAACGTAGTAAACAAGAGGCAATGTGGAATCAGTTGTCCTATCGTAGCAGTAAGTCCTTCTTATTTTTATTTCATCAAAACTGAGTGTTGTGTACTTTTTTACGCTTGTTTTGGCTTAGTTGCTGCCGTCAACTGTTTCATCACCAGCTCTATGACACTTGAAGCTACATAAATCTTTTTTACCACTATTGCAGAGTGCGCATATCTTGTAGAGGAAAGTTATTTTTCCTCATTTACGCTTTAGAGCTCATTGACTGTTTTATGATCGACTTAGCTATTCTTCCTCCTTCCAGTTTTACAGTTTAGACACTTTAGTATATTTTGCAACATACTTCTTAGAATTGGGAATTGCGGTACTCCCAAAACATTTAATTTATACTAACTGCTCGTTGTTGTACTTATTCAAAGTACTAACATTATCCACCCTTGGTCTAAAATGAATAAGAAGTATAAATACTTACATATGTAAGTAAATGAGTCTGGTCCATATCGCTCACGATTAACATTTCTGCATCCGAATGGTCAAACGGCCTATATTGTGGTTTGAGGTGCCTCTCTCCAGTAACTTTGTAGGATTCCACAAATACAAACCCACAGGAGTGTTTGGTTTCTTAAAAGAAAAATACTGTTATCAAAATATGTGACCTGGTCTATGGAAAGGGGGCTTAGGTGTCAAAAAACCATTTTTTTTCTAGTTTTCGCACGTTAGCTCCCTTTTCGAAGACCAGGTCACATATTATTATCACCCATTTCAAACTGAAAATTATTTTCGAAGTCTTCTGGCGAAATACACTTCACATATGCACGCATTTTTAAACTCTTGCTGCTACGGAGTTTAACAGTTGTTCGCATCACCTTAAACTAATCATAAGCTCGTAGATGGGCGTAGTCGGACCAAACGGCCGGCCTCTAATAATTTAGGATACATATCTCCTAAACCACTACAGGTACAACAAGCAAATTCGCTAAACTCAAATATTGTAAGAACTCCTAGCGACGGTGTGTGGATGAAATCGGATGATAACCCAGTCACCCGAGAATTCTAAATCTTTATATTAGGTTTGGCTCAGGAAAGTATTGACACTATTGAACTAATTATTGGTACAACGAGGTACTATTGCCAGGAAAGAATTATCTCTGAATCTCAATTGTATATCTCATACACTTACCACACATTTGGTACATAGTGCTTTGAACAGTTTTATGTTGGATTTGGACAATTTTTGGTTATAAGGTGAAGTAGGCTGATTTCATCCATTTTCTCACTGTAACATAGGAATATGATAGGAATGTCACGTAATAAATTTTGCCGAGATCACTAGGATCGGTCGCTAGATATTATATGTGAACGCGTACTATATATCAAATTTTATCAAGATATCTCAATTTATATTTAAGTTACCGCTTGTAAGGACGGACAGACTGACTGTCACCCGTATTTCAAATCGTCTCGTCGATCATTTATATATCTTTCTCGATTAGTTTTAGGGGAAAAAAACTACAGAGTATTGTAACATATTGCAAGAGTATAAAAACATAGTTTTTAAATTAAAACACACTTTAAAAGCACACATACGCTTGCGCTCCATCGTTGTCGAAACAATATCACACCTGGTTATGCCGCTAAATGTGAAAATGTGCCCTGCACGAATTTTTTTTCTCAATATGAATGCTTTATGTAGTTATTAATAACATTTGCTTAGCATACTTAAAGACAAAAAAATTAAGATTTTATATATAAAATAAACTAAGAACCATGAAAGTATTTACTTGCTTAGAAAAAGTTTGCAAAGGATTGAAAAAATTTAATCAGTCCTATCCTTACTCTTTCTTTGGGAAAATTAAAAAATTGCTATCGTACAATTCGAACAATTCCAGGCATAAATTCGAAATTCGTATAGAGGTATTCACTGAATAAACTCTAAAAGTTTGATTTTCAATTTTTCCGGAATTTGTGTAAAACAAGTTTTAAGCAGCGGAGAAATAAATAGAAAACAAGAAAAAATGTAAGTTTTTATTGAATTGAAATTAAGCTATCGACTACAATTATCTTTAATGTGATATGCACAGGTCTAAAGTAATTTCCACTAAACTTGAGCTTTTACAGTGAAAACCCGATGTGGCGCAGGGTTTTGCAAAGTGTCCTAAGGAAAAATATGGGTGAGGAACTCAAGACACATGAATAGCCAAATTAGTTATAAAACAACTCTTACTTCAAAAAGAAGTCCAAACAAAAGTTTTCGATAAATTGAATGATCTTTGCTCAGGAATCAGACCATTTGAAAAACAAAACGTCTTCCAGAAAATAAAAGTGATAGAAATTGGAAGGCACACCTATCTATGGAGCATTTTATTGCTGCTAAAAGTTCAATTAAACAGGAAATGTTGAATGTGGAAGAATGAAACACAGAACACATCTAAATCGAATATTTCTCTCTTTTGCATGTGTTTTATTATACTTCTCTTCAGCGTTTCTTGAAATAGGGGTATGGAATGGTGTCATTAACCATGGTTATTGGGTATATCCTCCTTTCTGTACAAATATAAAACGATTTTGATTTTTGCAAATTTTTAAAGACTTTTTGCGAAATTTTATAACATGCATGTATGTAAAATACTCAAAAGCCAAGTGTTTCATTCACCATCAAGATACTTTTTCTTATAAAAATAACTCTCATTGCTGACTTATGGAATGTCGGAGTCATGATTACTACCGGGTTACTGAGGATTCACGAAAAAATTTTCATACGAGGGCTAATAATGAAAATAGGAATATTTATCAAAGAAAATGGTTTTATTGTTTTTCAAAATATTCTCCATCAAGATTTATGCACTTTTGCATGCGCTCAAACCAATTTTCGAAGCACTTTTTCCACTCCGATTGAGACACCTCCAAAACATGGGTTTTGAATGCTTCAACAACATCTTCTGGCGACGAAAATCGTTGACCATGCATTATTTTCTTGATGTGTGGGAATAAAAAGAAGTCATCGGGTGCCAAGTCAGGGCTGTACGGCGGATGACCCATCAATTCGACGCTTTGGCCGGTCAAAAAGGCGCTGGTTTGAGCCGATGTGTGAGAGCTCGCATTGTCATGGTGCACAATGATTCGTCTTCTCTTGTTCGTTTTTCGAATTTCTCCGAAGACTTCAGGCAAACAAATGGTGTTGTACCACTCAGAATTGACCGTCCTACGTTGCTCAAGTAGAACAGTCGCCACATGACCAGTTTTGCCGAAGAAACAGGCGACCATTTGCTTCGAAGTGCTTCTTACACGAACAACTTTCCTTGGATTTGGCTCGTCTTGGAAGACCCATACGGTCGATTGCTGTTTTGTTTCGGGCTCATACGCATAGATCCATGATTCGTCACCTGTGACGATCTTATAAACGTCTTTTGAAGCACCGCGATCGTATTTTTTTAGCATTTCTTTACACCAATCCACACGACCCCTTTTTTGAGCGATTGTCAAATTGTGCGGGATCCAACGAGAATAAACCTTTTTTACGGCCAGGTGTTCATGCAATATCGAATGTATGCTGGTGGGAGAAATGCATAGGCATGCCTCTATCTGAAGCTATGTTACGTGACGGTCTTGCATTATCAGTTCACGTACGGCATCGATGTTTTCTGGTACAACGGCTGTTTTTGGACGACCTTCACGGAATTCGACTTTGAGCGAGCGTCACCCACGATTGAATTCGTTGTACCAGTGCTATAGGATGGTGCTTCATAGCCTTACAAAGATTTTAGTTCATCGATGCACTCTTGTCGTAAATTATAAATTATTTTCTTGTACCATGTATACAGCGTCCATGTATCATATATGATACATATGATATATGATATCTCTGTCCCCATACAAAAATTAATTTTTAACGGTATACGTGCAACACTTATTTTTGAAATTATATTGCTGTAGGTATTTTTAGAGGTTTTCAATGTATTTTTGAACTATCCCACACATCTTGACAGCGATATAACGGTATATAACACTGATACAAATATAATATAACGGTAATTTGTATCAGCTATGATACACGAACGTGTTACTAGGAAGTTGAATTGCATACGCTCTATGTATCATATATGATATGTATCACTGATGGTTTGGTTTTTTAATTCCCTGTAAATAAAACAATTCATGATTAAATGACAAAACGTTCTGAGTGATGTTATGCTAAAAAATGTCAAACTTTCCAATGGAAATGTCAGATTGCACCTGGCAACACTTAGTGTTGCCTAGGCCAGAAATATATATAGCAGCCCTCGTATTATTGTCACATATCTGAAAGAAATTGAGTAAGATTTTTAAAATGTGAATTTATTACCAAACTTACAATAATGGCATTGACACTAAAGTATCCTTTACGGCTTTTATAGAGAAGCTTTCTTTATTGGAGTAACAATTTTAATATCTATCACGTTTACACGCGGAGTTGCGCCTGAAAATCCGCATTTTAGAAAGAAGTCCCGTTTCGCTTCTCTTTTTTTGTCGTAAAGCGATCCCAATTAATTTTTTGGGATATTAGGGTATCGAAGTATTTACCCGCTCCATGCTTGCATTCCTCTCTGGAACGTCAAGAACATAAGAAAAGACGTTATTTTAGCTAATTACTTTTAACAAACTTGTTTTAGAAAAGTAATTTTAATAAAGTAAAACTATGAATTTTTGTGGAATATGGTTCGCTACTTCAGTTGATGTAATGTGCTTCTTTGTTAGTTTACTTGATTAGAGGAAATTAGTTTCTTTTTACATACATTATTTGCATAAGAAATGAGTAAAACCATATGATTTTTAAACAATTTATAGTGTTTAGTCAAAATTTTGGACCAATCGATATCTTGGCTTCTGAAGGACATTCGAATTCCCGATTGCCCAAGAAAGTGGTCGAAGTACAAATGTAGTTAGTAGACCTTTACATGAAACAAGGTGCGTTTTATAGTAAAGACTTCAAAGGCAGGACTGCAAATGTTTTGATAAAGAAGAAAAGCAGTAAAATACCTAATATTTCATCCCATTCCTCTTTTTTCACTTCAAAAATTAAAGGAATGGCTCATGTGGCAGTTAGCAAATCAACAGCTAAGACAAAAAAACTATACAAAATACTTGATTTATGATTAATGCTTTGGTGTTCGCTTCCAAGAAATGACATCGGTAACTTTAATCTGAATGGGATGGATGAATCTTCTTCTTTACTGGCGTAGACACCGCTTACGCGATTATAGCCGAGTCAACAACAGCGCGCCAGTCGTTTCTTCTTTTCGCTACGTGGCGCCAATTGGATATTCCAAGCGAAGCCAGGTCCTTCTCCACTTGGTCCTTCCAACGGAGTGGAGGTCTTCCTCTTCCTCTGCTTCCCCCGGCGGGTACAGCGTCGAATACTTTCAGAGCTGGAGTGTTTTCGTCCATTCGGACAACATGACCTAGCCAGCGTAGCCGCTGTCTTTTAATTCGCTGAACTATGTCAATGTCGCCGTATATCTCGTACAGCTCATCGTTCCATCGAATGCGATATTCGCCGTGGCCAACGCGCAAAGGACCATAAATCTTTCGCAGAATTTTTCTCTCGAAAACTCGCAACGTCGACTCATCCGCTGTTGACATCGTCCAGGCCTCTGCACCATATAGCAGGACGGGAATTATGAGTGACTTATAGAGTTTGGTTTTTGTCTGTCGAGAGAGGACTTTGCTTCTCAATTGCCTACTCAGTCCGAAGTAGCACCTGTTGGCAAGAGTTATCCTGCGTTGGATTTCAAAGCTGACATTGTTGGTGGTGTTTACGCTGGTTCCAAGATAGACGAAATTATCTACAACTTCAAAGTTATGACTGTCAACAGTGACGTGAGTGCCAAGTCGCGAGTGCGACGACTGTTTGTTTGATGACAGGAGATATTTCGTCTTGCCCTCGTTCACTGCCAGACCCATTTGCGTTGCTTCCTTGTTCAGTCTGGAGAAAGCAGAACTAACGGCGCGGGTGTTGAGACCGATGATATCCATATCATCGGCATACGCCAGCAGCTGTACACTCTTATAAAAGATTGTACCTGCTCGATTAAGTTCTGCAGCTCGAACTATTTTCTCCAGCAGCAGATTGAAGAAATCGCACGATAGGGAGTCGCCTTGTCTGAAACCTCGTTTGGTATCGAACGGTTCGGAGAGGTCCTTCCCGATCCCGACGGAGCTTTTGGTCCCGCTCAATGTCAGTTTACACAGCCGTATTAGTTTTGCGGGGATACCAAAATCAGACATTGCGGCATAAAGGCAGCTCCTTTTCGTACTGTCGAAAGCAGCTTTAAAATCGACGAAGAGGTGATGTGTGTCGATTCTCCTTTCACGGGTCTTTTCCAAGATTTGGCGCATGGTGAATATCTGGTCGGTTGTTGATTTACCAGGTCTGAAGCCACACTGATAAGGTCCAATCAGTTTGTTGACGGTGGGCTTTAATCTTTCACACAATACGCTCGATAGAACCTTATACGCGATATTAAGGAGGCTAATCCCACGGTAGTTGGCGCAGATTGTGGGGTCTCCTTTTTTATGGATTGGGCATAGCACACTTAAATTCCAATCGTTGGGCATGCTTTCGTCCGACCATATTTTACAAAGAAGCTGATGCATGCTCCTTATCAGTTCTTCGCCGCCGTGTTTGAATAGCTCGGCTGGCAATCCATCCGCCCCCGCCGCTTTGTTGTTCTTCAGGCGGGTAATTGCTATTCGAACTTCTTCTTGGTCGGGCAATGGAACGTCTTTTCCATCGTCATCGATTGGGGAATCGGGTTCGTCTTCTCCTGGCGTTGTGTGTTCACTGCCATTCAGCAGGCTGGAGAAGTGTTCCCTCCATAATTTAAGTATGCTCTGGGCATCGGTGACTAGATCACCTTGGGGGGTTCTACATGAGTATGCTCCGGTCTTGAAACCTTCTGTAAGCCGCCGCATCTTTTGGTAGAATTTTCGAGCATTACCCCTGTCGGCCAGCGTATCAAGCTCTTCGTACTCACGCATTTCGGCCTCTTTCTTTTTCTGTCTACAAATGCGTCTCGCTTCCCTCTTCAACTCTCGGTATCTATCCCATTCCGCACGTGTTGTGGTCGATCGTAACGTTGCGAGGTAGGCAGCCTGTTTTCTCTCCGCTGCGACACGGCACTCCTCGTCGTACCAGCTGTTCTTTTGCACCTTCCGAAAACCAATGGTTTCGGTTGCAGCTGTACGTAAGGAGTTTGAAATGCCGTCCCACAGTTCCCTTATACCGAGTTGTTGACGAGTGCTCTCAGAGAGCAGGAGTGCAAGCCGAGTAGAAAATCGTTCGGCTGTCTGTTGTGATTGCAGCTTCTCGACGTCGAACCTTCCTTGTGTTTGTTGGCGTGCGTTTTTTGCTGCACAGAGGCGGGTGCGAATTTTGGCTGCAACAAGATAGTGGTCCGAGTCGATGTTAGGACCTCGGAGCGCACGCACATCTAAAACACTGGAGACGTGTCTTCCGTCTATCACAACATGATCGATCTGGTTGGTAGTTTTTCGATCCGGAGACAGCCAGGTAGCTTGATGAATCTTCTTATGCTGGAATCTAGTACTACAGATATCCATATTTCGGGCCCCGGCGAAGTCGATCAGCCTCAACCCATTTGGGGATGTGTCCTCGTGGAGGCTGAATTTACCGACCGTAGTGCCAAAGATACCTTCTTTGCCCACCCTGGCGTTGAAGTCGCCAAGCACGATTTTGACATCGTGGCGGGGGCAGCTCTCATAAGCGAGCTCCAAGCGCTCATAAAAGTCATCTTTGGTCACATCGTCCTTCTCTTCCGTCGGGGCGTGGGCGCAAATCAGCGATATGTTGAAGAACCTCGCTTTGATGCGGATTGTGGCTAGACGTTCATTCACCGGAGTGAATGATAGTACTCGGCGACGGAGTCTCTCTCCCACCACGAATCCAACACCAAACTTGCGCTCCTTTATATGGCCACTGTAGTAAATGCCACAAGGACCTACTCGTCTTTGTCCTTGTCCCGTCCATCGCATTTCTTCGACGGCGGTGATGTCAGCCTTTATTTTCACGAGGACATCAACCAGCTGGGCAGCGGCACCTTCCCAATTAAGGGACCGGACATTCCAGGTGCATGCCCTCAATTCGTAGTCCTTATTTCGTTTTCCATGGTCGTCATCAAAAGGGGGGTCTCTCATCCGAGGCTGGTTGTTGCTATTCGCTGGGGTTGTTTTTTTACGTGGCGGGTCCCAAACCCAGCGCACAACCCTATGTAGGGGATATTTCGCCTTCTCACGTTAGCTCGCCTTCAAACGGATGTTCTTAGGCTACCCAGAGGATACTTGGTCAAAGACCGGAAGTCGTGAGCTGCTTGAGTCATATGTAAAAGAATCGTTTCTGGCCACTCCCAAGTGAATGGCGATCAGAGAACTTTCCTCATTTGCGTGAACTTCTACATACGACTCCATCCTCCATGGATGGATGAATACAACTAATATTTCCATGATTTGGGAAATGAAGAAAGGTTATTGAGTCGACATCAAATCCGTGAAGCCGTTATGACTTGAAAGCATTATCGTTTAACGTGCATTGGAATTGAAATGACGGGGGAAAAACTACAAATTATTTTTATCATCTTGAGATTCATGGAATTTTTGTATCTATTGCATGAAGTTTTCAACAGGATACAGCGCAAGATTTGTCCAATTCCAAAATATTGAAACATTAACATGATCTGATCACCATATTTTCCAGATCTTAACCTTACCGAAAATTTATCGAAATGGCGTACTCATAAGGTTTATGAGAATAGAAAAATAAACTAAAAGTGATTTAATTCGAATCATTCAACCGAACATTTCATATTCTTGCAATTTGTAAGAATCAAAGCCGGAGAGTTACCTTAAGGCGCAAACCGTCAATCAGAGGATCGGAACCTAATAATTTATATCCAGTTGAACTTCCCTAACTTCATTAACCTTTATCCTCTTTCGAGTTATGGGAGAAAACTTGTATTCAATTTGACTTCTATTACCAAATCAATATCTAAGTACATATGTATATGTATACACATTAGGGTGTGTCATTCTGATGCAACCTTTTTTTTCAACTAAAAAACATGCTCAAAACTTTAGAAAATGTGTAAAAAAAAGTCACTCAAAAGATGAGCTCTTAGTATTAATATTAAGAGGTGGCTATTTCAAATTTTCTGTTTTCCATATAAATTACATGGAAAAAAAATAATTTTTTTTTGTGGTGGTTATTGTGCGGAGGTTTTAATGTGCACGAGACGGCGGCCAGTAGGGATGGTAAACTCGATTCCGATTCTACTCGAGAATCGAGTTTTCTCGTTAAATAATCGATTTTTAAAAATCGATTTTCAGTAGTGGTAGTGGATTAAGAACCGGTTCTTGACATTCGAAAAATCGATTATTTTACGAGAAAACTCGATTCTCGAGTAGAACCGGAATCGATTTTACCATCCCTACTGGCCGCCGTCGCATGCACATTAAAACCTCCGCACAATAACCACCACAAAAAAATGATTTTTTTTCCATGTAATTTATATGGAAAACAGAAAATTTGAAATAGCCACCTCTTAATATTAATACTAAGAGCTCGTCTTTTGAGTGACTTTTTTTTACACATTTTCGAAAGTTTTGAGCTTGTTTTTCAGTTGAAAAAAAAGGTTGCCTCAGAATGACACACCCTAATACACATATATAGTATATATACATGGATTGTAGGTATGACAAAAGTGCATATGCATTTTTTGATTTTCTAAAACACCTTTTGTCGAATATGTCGGTCAGTGTAAATATATATATATAATATATATATATATATATATACATAATAAAATGTTCCCTGTTGTTCATTAATGTACAAATCATATGGAGTAAAGTGATACATTTTTGTTATATGGGGCTAGGTTAAATTTTCGCCCCAGTTTATGAATATTAGGCGAAAGGATATACTGTTATCAGTAAAACACGCTCTGTCATATTCATTGAGATAATTGGCCGATACATGCGGTGCAAAGTGACCTAGAAATTTGGAAATCGTCGTGATAGGTATACGGGAGCTAAGCAAAGTTGACATATTGTATTTCTCACAATAACCGATATTTGCGGTAAAAAGTCAACAATAGGTACTGGGGTCCAAATATTTGGTACCTAGGGGCTTCAACACTTTTTATTAGATTTGAACATAAGGAATGCTCTAAACGGATTTTTCGTGCAGAGTTTTATCCTGTTATATTAATTTCTTCTTGATTTGTACACCCGAAGATAAAAAGTCGAATGAAATTTGAAATTATGTTATATGGGAAGTAAGCGCGGTTGTAGTCCGATTTTGCCCATTTTCAACTGCAACATAAAATTGTCATTGGAAAGTTACGTACCGAACTTGGCTAAAATCGGTGAGGCAGGTCCCGAGATGTGTGAATTCACCTAAAAATGAGCGATTCCACGTCCATCTCCCAATTTTTACACTGTTTTATTTAAAGCCCTTTCATTTATCGTACTTTTAGTAGTTTTTAACTGTACCATTATATGGGGAGTGGGCGGAGTCATCATCCGATTCATCCATGTTCACACTGTTGGTCTTATAAGAATTATCTTAAGAGAATTTGGCTATTGTAGCTGTAGTTTTCTAAGAGGTATGTTCATTAAACCTTTTAGAGGGCGAGACCAAGTCTACTTTTTCAAAATTTTCAGCCTACAGGTACCCCTTGCTACCGCAATCGTCTGTGCCAAATTACAGTTCTATTTCTTATTCTAGTGCATTGTTATATCACTTTATAATTATTCTGTTAGCGCCATTTTGTAGGTGTGGCAGTGGTCCGATTACGCCATCTACGAGTATAAACTCCGCCTTTAATTTTTGCTAAGGAACGTATGTATCAAATTTCATTAAGAAGTCTTAATTTTAACTCAAGTTACAGCTTGCATGAGCGGACGCATGGACAGACAGACAGTCAGCCGGATTTCAAATTCGCTTGCCATCTTGATCATTTATAAATATGATATACACATGTACGTAGTAGTATATAAAGCTATATCTACCTCGTTTAGCTTTAGGTTATACGTATAACCGTTAGGTGCACAGAACTATTATACTCTGCAGCAAAAGGTTGCAAGAGAAAAAGAAACCATAGTCAAATTTGTCTTCTTGGGCAATTTTGGAGGAACATCCTCTATAAGAACATGCACAGAATCTTCACTTAAGAATTTGAAGTCAGTAAATCAACGATCAATGAAGTTATCATAATAAACCTTTGCACAAACTGCCCTTAGTGCATTTTATTTTCCGCCCACGAATAGTCGAATTCGTATTATAACTTTTAATCAACTAATATGAGAACCCAGGTGCATACATTGAAATTTTGGGAGAATATTTTTATGAATGTCGCCGTATATCTCGTACAGCTCATCGTTCCATCGAATGCGATATTCGCAAAGGACCATAAATCTTTCGCAGAATTTTTCTCTCGAAAACTCGCAACGTCGACTCATCCGCTGTTGACATCGTCCAGGCCTCTGCACCATATAGCAGGACGGGAATTATGAGTGACTTATAGAGTTTGGTTTTTGTCTGTCGAGAGAGGACTTTGCTTCTCAATTGCCTACTCAGTCCGAAGTAGCACCTGTTGGCAAGAGTTATCCTGCGTTGGATTTCAAAGCTGACATTGTTGGTGGTGTTTACGCTGGTTCCAAGATAGACGAAATTATCTACAACTTCAAAGTTATGACTGTCAACAGTGACGTGAGTGCCAAGTCGCGAGTGCGACGACTGTTTGTTTGATGACAGGAGATATTTCGTCTTGCCCTCGTTCACTGCCAGACCCATTTGCGTTGCTTCCTTGTTCAGTCTGGAGAAAGCAGAACTAACGGCGCGGGTGTTGAGACCGATGATATCCATATCATCGGCATACGCCAGCAGCTGTACACTCTTATAAAAGATTGTACCTGCTCGATTAAGTTCTGCAGCTCGAACTATTTTCTCCAGCAGCAGATTGAAGAAATCGCACGATAGGGAGTCGCCTTGTCTGAAACCTCGTTTGGTATCGAACGGCTCGGAGAGGTCCTTCCCGATCCTGACGGAGCTTTTGGTCCCGCTCAATGTCAGTTTACACAGCCGTATTAGTTTTGCGGGGATACCAAAATCAGACATTGCGGCATAAAGGCAGCTCCTTTTCGTACTGTCGAAAGCAGCTTTAAAATCGACGAAGAGGTGATGTGTGTCGATTCTCCTTTCACGGGTCTTTTCCAAGATTTGGCGCATGGTGAATATCTGGTCGGTTGTTGATTTACCAGGTCTGAAGCCACACTGATAAGGTCCAATCAGTTTGTTGACGGTGGGCTTTAATCTTTCACACAATACGCTCGATAGAACCTTATACGCGATATTAAGGAGGCTAATCCCACGGTAGTTGGCGCAGATTGTGGGGTCTCCTTTTTTATGGATTGGGCATAGCACACTTAAATTCCAATCGTTGGGCATGCTTTCGTCCGACCATATTTTACAAAGAAGCTGATGCATGCTCCTTATCAGTTCTTCGCCGCCGTGTTTGAATAGCTCGGCTGGCAATCCATCCGCCCCCGCCGCTTTGTTGTTCTTCAGGCGGGTAATTGCTATTCGAACTTCTTCTTGGTCGGGCAATGGAACGTCTTTTCCATCGTCATCGATTGGGGAATCGGGTTCGTCTTCTCCTGGCGTTGTGTGTTCACTGCCATTCAGCAGGCTGGAGAAGTGTTCCCTCCATAATTTAAGTATGCTCTGGGCATCGGTGACTAGATCACCTTGGGGGGTTCTACATGAGTATGCTCCGGTCTTGAAACCTTCTGTAAGCCGCCGCATCTTTTGGTAGAATTTTCGAGCATTACCCCTGTCGGCCAGCGTATCAAGCTCTTCGTACTCACGCATTTCGGCCTCTTTCTTTTTCTGTCTACAAATGCGTCTCGCTTCCCTCTTCAACTCTCGGTATCTATCCCATTCCGCACGTGTTGTGGTCGATCGTAACGTTGCGAGGTAGGCAGCCTGTTTTCTCTCCGCTGCGACACGGCACTCCTCGTCGTACCAGCTGTTCTTTTGCACCTTCCGAAAACCAATGGTTTCGGTTGCAGCTGTACGTAAGGAGTTTGAAATGCCGTCCCACAGTTCCCTTATACCGAGTTGTTGACGAGTGCTCTCAGAGAGCAGGAGTGCAAGCCGAGTAGAAAATCGTTCGGCTGTCTGTTGTGATTGCAGCTTCTCGACGTCGAACCTTCCTTGTGTTTGTTGGCGTGCGTTTTTTGCTGCACAGAGGCGGGTGCGAATTTTGGCTGCAACAAGATAGTGGTCCGAGTCGATGTTAGGACCTCGGAGCGCACGCACATCTAAAACACTGGAGACGTGTCTTCCGTCTATCACAACATGATCGATCTGGTTGGTAGTTTTTCGATCCGGAGACAGCCAGGTAGCTTGATGAATCTTCTTATGCTGGAATCTAGTACTACAGATATCCATATTTCGGGCCCCGGCGAAGTCGATCAGCCTCAACCCATTTGGGGATGTGTCCTCGTGGAGGCTGAATTTACCGACCGTAGTGCCAAAGATACCTTCTTTGCCCACCCTGGCGTTGAAGTCGCCAAGCACGATTTTGACATCGTGGCGGGGGCAGCTCTCATAAGCGAGCTCCAAGCGCTCATAAAAGTCATCTTTGGTCACATCGTCCTTCTCTTCCGTCGGGGCGTGGGCGCAAATCAGCGATATGTTGAAGAACCTCGCTTTGATGCGGATTGTGGCTAGACGTTCATTCACCGGAGTGAATGATAGTACTCGGCGACGGAGTCTCTCTCCCACCACGAACTTGCGCTCCTTTATATGGCCACTGTAGTAAATGCCACAAGGACCTACTCGTCTTTGTCCTTGTCCCGTCCATCGCATTTCTTGGACGGCGGTGATGTCAGCCTTTATTTTCACGAGGACATCAACCAGCTGGGCAGCGGCACCTTCCCAATTAAGGGACCGGACATTCCAGGTGCATGCCCTCAATTCGTAGTCCTTATTTCGTTTTCCATGGTCGTCATCAAAAGGGGGGTCTCTCATCCGAGGCTGGTTGTTGCTATTCGCTGGGGTTGTTTTTTTACGTGGCGGGTCCCAAACCCAGCGCACAACCCTATGTAGGGGATATTTCGCCTTCTCACGTTAGCTCGCCTTCAAACGGATGTTCTTAGGCTACCCAGAGGATACTTGGTCAAAGACCGGAAGTCGTGAGCTGCTTGAGTCATATGTAAAAGAATCGTTTCTGGCCACTCCCAAGTGAATGGCGATCAGAGAACTTTCCTCATTTGCGTGAACTTCTACATACGACTCCATCCTCCATGGATGGATGAATACAACTAATATTTCCATGATTTGGGAAATGAAGAAAGGTTATTGAGTCGACATCAAATCCGTGAAGCCGTTATGACTTGAAAGCATTATCGTTTAACGTGCATTGGAATTGAAATGACGGGGGAAAAACTACAAATTATTTTTATCATCTTGAGATTCATGGAATTTTTGTATCTATTGTATGAAGTTTTCAACAGGATACAGCGCAAGATTTGTCCAATTCCAAAATATTGAAACATTAACATGATCTGATCACCATATTTTCCAGATCTTAACCTTACCGAAAATTTATCGAAATGGCGTACTCATAAGGTTTATGAGAATAGAAAAATAAACTAAAAGTGATTTAATTCGAATCATTCAACCGAACATTTCATATTCTTGCAATTTGTAAGAATCAAAGCCGGAGAGTTACCTTAAGGCGCAAACCGTCAATCAGAGGATCGGAACCTAATAATTTATATCCAGTTGAACTTCCCTAACTTCATTAACCTTTATCCTCTTTCGAGTTATGGGAGAAAACTTGTATTCAATTTGACTTCTATTACCAAATCAATATCTAAGTACATATGTATATGTATATCGATTTTTAAAAATCGATTTTCAGTAGTGGTAGTGGATTAAGAACCGGTTCTTGACATTCGAAAAATCGATTATTTTACGAGAAAACTCGATTCTCGAGTAGAACCGGAATCGATTTTACCATCCCTACTGGCCGCCGTCGCATGCACATTAAAACCTCCGCACAATAACCACCACAAAAAAATGATTTTTTTTCCATGTAATTTATATGGAAAACAGAAAATTTGAAATAGCCACCTCTTAATATTAATACTAAGAGCTCGTCTTTTGAGTGACTTTTTTTTACACATTTTCGAAAGTTTTGAGCTTGTTTTTCAGTTGAAAAAAAAGGTTGCCTCAGAATGACACACCCTAATACACATATATAGTATATATACATGGATTGTAGGTATGACAAAAGTGCATATGCATTTTTTGATTTTCTAAAACACCTTTTGTCGAATATGTCGGTCAGTGTAAATATATATATATAATATATATATATATATATATACATAATAAAATGTTCCCTGTTGTTCATTAATGTACAAATCATATGGAGTAAAGTGATACATTTTTGTTATATGGGGCTAGGTTAAATTTTCGCCCCAGTTTATGAATATTAGGCGAAAGGATATACTGTTATCAGTAAAACACGCTCTGTCATATTCATTGAGATAATTGGCCGATACATGCGGTGCAAAGTGACCTAGAAATTTGGAAATCGTCGTGATAGGTATACGGGAGCTAAGCAAAGTTGACATATTGTATTTCTCACAATAACCGATATTTGCGGTAAAAAGTCAACAATAGGTACTGGGGTCCAAATATTTGGTACCTAGGGGCTTCAACACTTTTTATTAGATTTGAACATAAGGAATGCTCTAAACGGATTTTTCGTGCAGAGTTTTATCCTGTTATATTAATTTCTTCTTGATTTGTACACCCGAAGATAAAAAGTCGAATGAAATTTGAAATTATGTTATATGGGAAGTAAGCGCGGTTGTAGTCCGATTTTGCCCATTTTCAACTGCAACATAAAATTGTCATTGGAAAGTTACGTACCGAACTTGGCTAAAATCGGTGAGGCAGGTCCCGAGATGTGTGAATTCACCTAAAAATGAGCGATTCCACGTCCATCTCCCAATTTTTACACTGTTTTATTTAAAGCCCTTTCATTTATCGTACTTTTAGTAGTTTTTAACTGTACCATTATATGGGGAGTGGGCGGAGTCATCATCCGATTCATCCATGTTCACACTGTTGGTCTTATAAGAATTATCTTAAGAGAATTTGGCTATTGTAGCTGTAGTTTTCTAAGAGGTATGTTCATTAAACCTTTTAGAGGGCGAGACCAAGTCTACTTTTTCAAAATTTTCAGCCTACAGGTACCCCTTGCTACCGCAATCGTCTGTGCCAAATTACAGTTCTATTTCTTATTCTAGTGCATTGTTATATCACTTTATAATTATTCTGTTAGCGCCATTTTGTAGGTGTGGCAGTGGTCCGATTACGCCATCTACGAGTATAAACTCCGCCTTTAATTTTTGCTAAGGAACGTATGTATCAAATTTCATTAAGAAGTCTTAATTTTAACTCAAGTTACAGCTTGCATGAGCGGACGCATGGACAGACAGACAGTCAGCCGGATTTCAAATTCGCTTGCCATCTTGATCATTTATGAATATGATATATACATGGACGTAGTAGTATATAAAGCTATATCTACCTCGTTTAGCTTTAGGTTATACGTATAACCGTTAGGTGCACAGAACTATTATACTCTGCAGCAAAAGGTTGCAAGAGGAAAAGAAACCATAGTCAAATTTGTCTTCTTGGGCAATTTTGGAGGAACATCCTCTATAAGAACATGCACAGAATCTTCACTTAAGACTTTGAAGTCAGTAAATCAACGATCAATGAAGTTATCATAATAAACCTTTGCACAAACTGCCCTTAGTGCATTTTATTTTCCGCCCACGAATAGTCGAATTCGTATTATAACTTTTAATCAACTAATATGAGAACCCAGGTGCATACATTGAAATTTTGGGAGAATATTTTTATGAATGTCGCCGTATATCTCGTACAGCTCATCGTTCCATCGAATGCGATATTCGCAAAGGACCATAAATCTTTCGCAGAATTTTTCTCTCGAAAACTCGCAACGTCGACTCATCCGCTGTTGACATCGTCCAGGCCTCTGCACCATATAGCAGGACGGGAATTATGAGTGACTTATAGAGTTTGGTTTTTGTCTGTCGAGAGAGGACTTTGCTTCTCAATTGCCTACTCAGTCCGAAGTAGCACCTGTTGGCAAGAGTTATCCTGCGTTGGATTTCAAAGCTGACATTGTTGGTGGTGTTTACGCTGGTTCCAAGATAGACGAAATTATCTAAAGGGTGATTTTTTTAAGAGCTTGATAACTTTTTTTTAAAAAAAAAAACGCATAAAATTTGCAAAATCTCATCGGTTCTTTATTTGAAACGTTAGATTGGTTCATGACATTTACTTTTTGAAGATAATTTCATTTAAATGTTGACCGCGGCTGCGTCTTAGGTGGTCCATTCGGAAAGTCCAATTTTGGGCAACTTTTTCGAGCATTTCGGCCGGAATAGCCCGAATTTCTTCGGAAATGTTGTCTTCCAAAGCTGGAATAGTTGCTGGCTTATTTCTGTAGACTTTAGACTTGACGTAGCCCCACAAAAAATAGTCTAAAGGCGTTAAATCGCATGATCTTGGTGGCCAACTTACGGGTCCATTTCTTGAGATGAATTGTTGTCCGAAGTTTTCCCTCAAAATGGCCATAGAATCGCGAGCTGTGTGGCATGTAGCGCCATCTTGTTGAAACCACATGTCAACCAAGTTCAGTTCTTCCATTTTTGGCAACAAAAAGTTTGTTAGCATCGAACGATAGCGATCGCCATTCACCGTAACGTTGCGTCCAACAGCATCTTTGAAAAAATACGGTCCAATGATTCCACCAGCGTACAAACCACACCAAACAGTGCATTTTTCGGGATGCATGGGCAGTTCTTGAACGGCTTCTGGTTGCTCTTCACCCCAAATGCGGCAATTTTGCTTATTTACGTAGCCATTCAACCAGAAATGAGCCTCATCGCTGAACAAAATTTGTCGAACAAACACATTTCGAACCGAACACTGATTTTGGTAATAAAATTCAATGATTTGCAAGCGTTGCTCGTTAGTAAGTCTATTCATGATGAAATGTCAAAGCATACTGAGCATCTTTCTCTTTGACACCATGTCTGAAATCCCACGTGATCTGTCAAATACTAATGCATGAAAATCCTAACCTCAAAAAAATCACCCGTTACAACTTCAAAGTTATGACTGTCAACAGTGACGTGAGAGCCAAGTCGGGAGTGCGACGACTGTTTGTTTGATGACAGGAGATATTTCGTCTTGCCCTCGTTCATTGCCAGACCCATTTGCGTGACTTCCTTGTTCAGTCTGGAGAAAGCAGAACTAACGGCGCGGGTGTTGAGACCGATGATATCAATATCATCGGCATACGCCAGCAGCTGTACACTCTTATAAAAGATTGTACCTGCTCGATTAAGTTCTGCAGCTCGAACTATTTTCTCCAGCAGCAGATTGAAGAAATCGCACGATAGGGAGTCGCCTTGTCTGAAACCTCGTTTGGTATCGAACGGCTCGGAGAGGTCCTTCCCGATCCTGACGGAGCTTTTGGTCCCGCTCAATGTCAGTTTACACAGCCGTATTAGTTTTGCGGGGATACCAAAATCAGACATTGCGGCATAAAGGCAGCTCCTTTTCGTACTGTCGAAAGCAGCTTTAAAATCGACGAAGAGGTGATGTGTGTCGATTCTCCTTTCACGGGTCTTTTCCAAGATTTGGCGCATGGTGAATATCTGGTCGGTTGTTGATTTACCAGGTCTGAAGCCACACTGATAAGGTCCAATCAGTTTGTTGACGGTGGGCTTTAATCTTTCACACAATACGCTCGATAGAACCTTATACGCGATATTAAGGAGGCTAATCCCACGGTAGTTGGCGCAGATTGTGGGGTCTCCTTTTTTATGGATTGGGCATAGCACACTTAAATTCCAATCGTTGGGCATGCTTTCGTCCGACCATATTTTACAAAGAAGCTGATGCATGCTCCTTATCAGTTCTTCGCCGCCGTGTTTGAATAGCTCGGCTGGCAATCCATCCGCCCCCGCCGCTTTGTTGTTCTTCAGGCGGGTAATTGCTATTCGAACTTCTTCTTGGTCGGGCAATGGAACGTCTTTTCCATCGTCATCGATTGGGGAATCGGGTTCGTCTTCTCCTGGCGTTGTGTGTTCACTGCCATTCAGCAGGCTGGAGAAGTGTTCCCTCCATAATTTAAGTATGCTCTGGGCATCGGTGACTAGATCACCTTGGGGGGTTCTACATGAGTATGCTCCGGTCTTGAAACCTTCTGTAAGCCGCCGCATCTTTTGGTAGAATTTTCGAGCATTACCCCTGTCGGCCAGCGTATCAAGCTCTTCGTACTCACGCATTTCGGCCTCTTTCTTTTTCTGTCTACAAATGCGTCTCGCTTCCCTCTTCAACTCTCGGTATCTATCCCATTCCGCACGTGTTGTGGTCGATCGTAACGTTGCGAGGTAGGCAGCCTGTTTTCTCTCCGCTGCGACACGGCACTCCTCGTCGTACCAGCTGTTCTTTTGCACCTTCCGAAAACCAATGGTTTCGGTTGCAGCTGTACGTAAGGAGTTTGAAATGCCGTCCCACAGTTCCCTTATACCGAGTTGTTGACGAGTGCTCTCAGAGAGCAGGAGTGCAAGCCGAGTAGAAAATCGTTCGGCTGTCTGTTGTGATTGCAGCTTCTCGACGTCGAACCTTCCTTGTGTTTGTTGGCGTGCGTTTTTTGCTGCACAGAGGCGGGTGCGAATTTTGGCTGCAACAAGATAGTGGTCCGAGTCGATGTTAGGACCTCGGAGCGCACGCACATCTAAAACACTGGAGACGTGTCTTCCGTCTATCACAACATGATCGATCTGGTTGGTAGTTTTTCGATCCGGAGACAGCCAGGTAGCTTGATGAATCTTCTTATGCTGGAATCTAGTACTACAGATATCCATATTTCGGGCCCCGGCGAAGTCGATCAGCCTCAACCCATTTGGGGATGTGTCCTCGTGGAGGCTGAATTTACCGACCGTAGTGCCAAAGATACCTTCTTTGCCCACCCTGGCGTTGAAGTCGCCAAGCACGATTTTGACATCGTGGCGGGGGCAGCTCTCATAAGCGAGCTCCAAGCGCTCATAAAAGTCATCTTTGGTCACATCGTCCTTCTCTTCCGTCGGGGCGTGGGCGCAAATCAGCGATATGTTGAAGAACCTCGCTTTGATGCGGATTGTGGCTAGACGTTCATTCACCGGAGTGAATGATAGTACTCGGCGACGGAGTCTCTCTCCCACCACGAATCCAACACCAAACTTGCGCTCCTTTATATGGCCACTGTAGTAAATGCCACAAGGACCTACTCGTCTTTGTCCTTGTCCCGTCCATCGCATTTCTTGGACGGCGGTGATGTCAGCCTTTATTTTCACGAGGACATCAACCAGCTGGGCAGCGGCACCTTCCCAATTAAGGGACCGGACATTCCAGGTGCATGCCCTCAATTCGTAGTCCTTATTTCGTTTTCCATGGTCGTCATCAAAAGGGGGGTCTCTCATCCGAGGCTGGTTGTTGCTATTCGCTGGGGTTGTTTTTTTACGTGGCGGGTCCCAAACCCAGCGCACAACCCTATGTAGGGGATATTTCGCCTTCTCACGTTAGCTCGCCTTCAAACGGATGTTCTTAGGCTACCCAGAGGATACTTGGTCAAAGACCGGAAGTCGTGAGCTGCTTGAGTCATATGTAAAAGAATCGTTTCTGGCCACTCCCAAGTGAATGGCGATCAGAGAACTTTCCTCATTTGCGTGAACTTCTACATACGACTCCATCCTCCATGGATGGATGAATACAACTAATATTTCCATGATTTGGGAAATGAAGAAAGGTTATTGAGTCGACATCAAATCCGTGAAGCCGTTATGACTTGAAAGCATTATCGTTTAACGTGCATTGGAATTGAAATGACGGGGGAAAAACTACAAATTATTTTTATCATCTTGAGATTCATGGAATTTTTGTATCTATTGTATGAAGTTTTCAACAGGATACAGCGCAAGATTTGTCCAATTCCAAAATATTGAAACATTAACATGATCTGATCACCATATTTTCCAGATCTTAACCTTACCGAAAATTTATCGAAATGGCGTACTCATAAGGTTTATGAGAATAGAAAAATAAACTAAAAGTGATTTAATTCGAATCATTCAACCGAACATTTCATATTCTTGCAATTTGTAAGAATCAAAGCCGGAGAGTTACCTTAAGGCGCAAACCGTCAATCAGAGGATCGGAACCTAATAATTTATATCCAGTTGAACTTCCCTAACTTCATTAACCTTTATCCTCTTTCGAGTTATGGGAGAAAACTTGTATTCAATTTGACTTCTATTACCAAATCAATATCTAAGTACATATGTATATGTATACACATTAGGGTGTGTCATTCTGATGCAACCTTTTTTTTCAACTAAAAAACATGCTCAAAACTTTAGAAAATGTGTAAAAAAAAGTCACTCAAAAGATGAGCTCTTAGTATTAATATTAAGAGGTGGCTATTTCAAATTTTCTGTTTTCCATATAAATTACATGGAAAAAAAATAATTTTTTTTTGTGGTGGTTATTGTGCGGAGGTTTTAATGTGCACGAGACGGCGGCCAGTAGGGATGGTAAACTCGATTCCGATTCTACTCGAGAATCGAGTTTTCTCGTTAAATAATCGATTTTTAAAAATCGATTTTCAGTAGTGGTAGTGGATTAAGAACCGGTTCTTGACATTCGAAAAATCGATTATTTTACGAGAAAACTCGATTCTCGAGTAGAACCGGAATCGATTTTACCATCCCTACTGGCCGCCGTCGCATGCACATTAAAACCTCCGCACAATAACCACCACAAAAAAATGATTTTTTTTCCATGTAATTTATATGGAAAACAGAAAATTTGAAATAGCCACCTCTTAATATTAATACTAAGAGCTCGTCTTTTGAGTGACTTTTTTTTACACATTTTCGAAAGTTTTGAGCTTGTTTTTCAGTTGAAAAAAAAGGTTGCCTCAGAATGACACACCCTAATACACATATATAGTATATATACATGGATTGTAGGTATGACAAAAGTGCATATGCATTTTTTGATTTTCTAAAACACCTTTTGTCGAATATGTCGGTCAGTGTAAATATATATATATAATATATATATATATATATATACATAATAAAATGTTCCCTGTTGTTCATTAATGTACAAATCATATGGAGTAAAGTGATACATTTTTGTTATATGGGGCTAGGTTAAATTTTCGCCCCAGTTTATGAATATTAGGCGAAAGGATATACTGTTATCAGTAAAACACGCTCTGTCATATTCATTGAGATAATTGGCCGATACATGCGGTGCAAAGTGACCTAGAAATTTGGAAACCGTCGTGATAGGTATACGGGAGCTAAGCAAAGTTGACATATTGTATTTCTCACAATAACCGATATTTGCGGTAAAAAGTCAACAATAGGTACTGGGGTCCAAATATTTGGTACCTAGGGGCTTCAACACTTTTTATTAGATTTGAACATAAGGAATGCTCTAAACGGATTTTTCGTGCAGAGTTTTATCCTGTTATATTAATTTCTTCTTGATTTGTACACCCGAAGATAAAAAGTCGAATGAAATTTGAAATTATGTTATATGGGAAGTAAGCGCGGTTGTAGTCCGATTTTGCCCATTTTCAACTGCAACATAAAATTGTCATTGGAAAGTTACGTACCGAACTTGGCTAAAATCGGTGAGGCAGGTCCCGAGATGTGTGAATTCACCTAAAAATGAGCGATTCCACGTCCATCTCCCAATTTTTACACTGTTTTATTTAAAGCCCTTTCATTTATCGTACTTTTAGTAGTTTTTAACTGTACCATTATATGGGGAGTGGGCGGAGTCATCATCCGATTCATCCATGTTCACACTGTTGGTCTTATAAGAATTATCTTAAGAGAATTTGGCTATTGTAGCTGTAGTTTTCTAAGAGGTATGTTCATTAAACCTTTTAGAGGGCGAGACCAAGTCTACTTTTTCAAAATTTTCAGCCTACAGGTACCCCTTGCTACCGCAATCGTCTGTGCCAAATTACAGTTCTATTTCTTATTCTAGTGCATTGTTATATCACTTTATAATTATTCTGTTAGCGCCATTTTGTAGGTGTGGCAGTGGTCCGATTACGCCATCTACGAGTATAAACTCCGCCTTTAATTTTTGCTAAGGAACGTATGTATCAAATTTCATTAAGAAGTCTTAATTTTAACTCAAGTTACAGCTTGCATGAGCGGACGCATGGACAGACAGACAGTCAGCCGGATTTCAAATTCGCTTGCCATCTTGATCATTTATGAATATGATATATACATGGACGTAGTAGTATATAAAGCTATATCTACCTCGTTTAGCTTTAGGTTATACGTATAACCGTTAGGTGCACAGAACTATTATACTCTGCAGCAAAAGGTTGCAAGAGAAAAAGAAACCATAGTCAAATTTGTCTTCTTGGGCAATTTTGGAGGAACATCCTCTATAAGAACATGCACAGAATCTTCACTTAAGAATTTGAAGTCAGTAAATCAACGATCAATGAAGTTATCATAATAAACCTTTGCACAAACTGCCCTTAGTGCATTTTATTTTCCGCCCACGAATAGTCGAATTCGTATTATAACTTTTAATCAACTAATATGAGAACCCAGGTGCATACATTGAAATTTTGGGAGAATATTTTTATGAAGACAGTGTGTCTTTGTGCCAATACTTGGTAAAATAGGGTCAATGCTTTCTTCAGCCCCCGTATACCTTATATAAATATTTTCGAGCTTGTGATTTACTTTATGTTGCATCTATTGGTCTATATACATCCGCTTTTACTTTACGCCTTGTAAGAATATTGGTCAATTTGAGAAGTTTCTTAATGAAATTCAAAGCTCACCTACGATATATAAGAACATTTTTAAGAATTATAAAATAAATTCCATCCCCTTCTTCTCCACCTCATCTCTTGAACGGGGTGGAGGTCTTCTCTTTTCTTTGCTTCTCCCGGCGAGTATTGCGTTGAATTCTCGCAGAGATGGAGTGTTTTCATTCCTTCGGACGACATGATCTAACAAGTGTACCCTCTGTCTTTTAATTCGCTGAATCATCTCACTGTCGTTGTATACCTCGCCCAGGTCATGGTTCCATCGACTGCGGTATTCGCCGTTGTCAATGCGCAAGTGACAATAAATCTTCCGCAACACCTTTCTTTCGTAATGCCAACTCGTCAGATATTGTCATCGCTCATGCCTCTTCACCATATAGCAGGACGGGGATGATGATTGACTTGTAGAATTTGGTTTTTGTGCGTCGAGTAGTACCTGTTGGCAAGACTTACTATATACTGCGTTGGATTCGAGGCTGAGGTTGTTGTTGGCGTTAACGCTTGTTCCAAGAAGAAATTACCTACGTCTTCGAAGTTATGACTGTAAACTGGTGCTTCTATGACGACGAGAGATATTTCGTCTAGCCCCCGCTCACTACCAGACCCATTTGTTACGATTCTTTATCCATTCTGTAGAAAGCAGAACAGCAGAACTATCGCGGCATAAAGGAAACTTCTTTTTGTGCTGTCAAAAGCAGCTTTAAAATCGATGAAAATGTAGTGCGTGTCGATTATCTTTCCACATATCTTTTCCAAGATTTGGCGCATGGTGAACATCTGGTCAGTTGTTGATTTTCCAGACCTAAAGCCACATTAATAAGGTCCAATCCGTTTGTTGGCGGAAGACTTATCCCACGGTAGTTGGCACAGATTTTGGGGTCTCCCTTTTAGGGTATTGGGCAGAGCACACTCAAATTCCAATCGTTGGGTATGCTTTCGCCCGACCATATTCTGCAAAGAAGAGGATGCATTCACCTTATCAGTTGTTCGTTGCCGTATCTGAATAGCTCGGCATGCAACCGATCGACGCTCGACGCTTTGTAGCTCTTCAGATGGGTATTTGCTATTTGAACTTCTTCTTGGTCGGCCAATGGAAAAATGCTGGTCACAATATCCTGGTGTTCTGCTTTCACTGCCATTCAGCAGATTGAAGAAGTGTTCCTTCCATACTTTGAGCATTCTCCGATCTTCAAACCTTCTTTTATTCTCCACATCACGTATTTCGGCCTGTCTCTTTTATACACTGAACAAAGTATATTAAGTTTGTCACGAAGTTTGTAACACCCAGAAGGAAGCGGCGGAGACCCTATAAAGTATATATATAAATGATGAGTATGTTGAGCTGAGTCGATTTAGCCATGTCCGTCCGTCCGTCCGTCTGTATATATACGAACTAGTCCCTCAGTTTTTAAGATATCGTTTTGAAATTTTGCAAATGTCATTTTCTCTTCAAGAAACTGCTCATTTGTCGGAACTGCCGATATCGGACCACTATATTATATAGCTGCCACACAAACTGAACGGTCGGAGTCAAGGGCTTGTATGGAAAACTTTCACATTTGACAAGATATATTCATGAAATTCGGTATAGATTATTTTCCAAGACAACAATGTAATCTCCGAAGAAATTGTTCAGATCGGCTTACTATAGCATATAGCTGCCGAACAAATTGAACGATCGGAGTCAAGGGATTGTATGGAAAACTTTCGCATTTGACAAGACATATTCACAAAATTTGGTATAAATTATTTTTTAAGGCATCAATGTAATTTCCGAAGAAATTGTTCAGATCGGTTAACTATAGCATATAGCTGCCATACAAATTGCATGATCGGAACCAAGTTCGTGTATAGAAAACTTTCTCATTTGACAACATATCTTAACGAAATTTGATATAAGATATTGTTTATAGAAAAAATGTAATATTGGAAGAAATTGTTCAGATCCTCTTACTATAGCATATAGTTGCTATACAAACCGAACGATCGGAATCAAGGGCTTGTATTGAAAACTTTCGCTTTTGACGTGGTATCTTCACGAAATTTGACATGGATTATTGCGTAAGGTAATAACATAATCTCAAAAAAAAATTGTTCAGATCGGATTACTATTGCATATAGCTTCCATACAAACTGAACATATAGTTACTAAAAGAAATACATCTGTGAAGGGTATATTAGCTTCGGTGCAGCCGAAGTTAACGTTTCTTCTTGTTTTTGTCTGCAAATGGGTATCGCTACCTTCTACAAGTCGGGATATCTATCCCTTCCCGCACTTGTTGTGGTCGATTGTAACGTTGCGAGGTAGACAGTTTCTTTTCACTACGCACGTCTTCCACACCAGAGACTTGTTATCCGTCTATCACAACAAGATCGATCTTGTAGGCGACTTTTCGATACGGAGACAGGCAGGTGACTTGATGAATTTTACTATGCTGGAATCTAGTAATACAAATAAAAATATTTCGGGCCCCGTCGACGTCGATCAGCCTCAACCTATTTGGGGATGTTTCACCATAGAGGCTGAATTTACTGGCCGTTATGCAAAAGATACCTTCTTTGCCCAGCCTGGCGTTAAAGTCGCCAAGAACCATTTTGACATCCAAGCGTTCATAGAAGATATCTTTGGTCACAGTGTCTCTCTCTTTCTTCCGTCTGGGCGTGGGCGCAAATCAGCGATATGTTGAAGAGCTTATCTTTGGTTGCTAGATGGTCATCTATCGGGGTGAATGCCAGGACTTGGCGACGTAGTCTTTCTTCCATTTTACTACATATAATAATTTCCGTTATTATGAACGTTAATGTAGTCAATTTAGATATTGGTCTCAACTACATATCCCTTATGTAATAAATTCCAATCCTCCGGTTGACATTTTCCATCTCATAATAAATTCAACCTCTTCACTTGAGTTTATGCCAGATATGTCTTATTTGGAAATGATTTTAATAAATTCGCTGCCGTGAAAGAAAGTATTGTTACAAACGAATTCAGTCTATGATATACAAGTACATAAGTTAATACGATAAAAAAATTATTTTCCGCTCACGATTTCATAGAATAAAGAACGTTCAATTCTTTCTTTATTTACGTTCCGGTTGTTTGTATTACCTAAAACTAATAAATTTATATAAAGGGTGATTTTTTAAGAGCTTGATAACTTTTTTTAAAAAAAAAACGCATAAAATTTGCAAAATCTCATCGGTTCTTTATTTGAAACGTTAGATTGGTTCATGACATTTACTTTTTGAAGATAATTTCATTTAAATGTTGACCGCGGCTGCGTCTTAGGTGGTCCATTCGGAAAGTCCAATTTTGGGCAACTTTTTCGAGCATTTCGGCCGGAATAGCCCGAATTTCTTCGGAAATGTTGTCTTCCAAAGCTGGAATAGTTGCTGGCTTATTTCTGTAGACTTTAGACTTGACGTAGCCCCACAAAAAATAGTCTAAAGGCGTTAAATCGCATGATCTTGGTGGCCAACTTACGGGTCCATTTCTTGAGATGAATTGTTGTCCGAAGTTTTCCCTCAAAATGGCCATAGAATCGCGAGCTGTGTGGCATGTAGCACCATCTTGTTGAAACCACATGTCAACCAAGTTCAGTTCTTCCATTTTTGGCAACAAAAAGTTTGTTAGCATCGAACGATAGCGATCGCCATTCACCGTAACGTTGCGTCCAACAGCATCTTTGAAAAAATACGGTCCAATGATTCCACCAGCGTACAAACCACACCAAACAGTGCATTTTTCGGGATGCATGGGCAGTTCTTGAACGGCTTCTGGTTGCTCTTCACCCCAAATGCGGCAATTTTGCTTATTTACGTAGCCATTCAACCAGAAATGAGCCTCATCGCTGAACAAAACACGCGCGCGAAACACATTTCGAACCGAACACTGATTTTGGTAATAAAATTCAATGATTTGCAAGCGTTGCTCGTTAGTAAGTCTATTCATGATGAAATGTCAAAGCATACTGAGCATCTTTCTCTTTGACACCATGTCTGAAATCCCACGTGATCTGTCAAATACTAATGCATGAAAATCCTAACCTCAAAAAAATCACCCGTTATATGTTATATATTAAATTTAATATATATGTAATATATGTTATATATATAAATGATCATGATGAAGAGACGAGTTGAAATATGGCTGACTGTCTGTCTGTCCATCCGTCTGTGCAAGATGTAACTTGAGTAAAAATTTAGATATCTTGATGAAACTCGGTATGCAGGTTCCTTAGTAGAAAAAAATACGAGTTCGTAGATGGGCGTAATGGAACCAAAGTCACGCCAACAAACGCCATTAATTGAAAACCTCTAAATTGCCATAACAAAGCACAACATTTTTATTTCAAATATTTGTTTATTTATTGGATCTGCTTTTTGTTTTAAAAGCCTAACAAAAAGTTATAAAATCTTAAATCTATTTAAACACTAGATAAGCTTAAGTAAGTGATTGAGCTGTTTTGGTGATACATTGCTCTTTAGTACGGAGGCATATCTCTTCTTTCATCGCAGGAATGTACTAAAGCAGTAGTCAATGGGTTTCGATCATTGTGGAGTTGAGATATATTATTCATTCTACTGTCCTCTACTTATTTCTTTACCTTAGGAATAACAAATTTTTATGGATAATTTCATTAGTGTTCCAAAGTAAACAGGACTTATAAAAAAACGCAACAAATGGTTTTTCGGCAAAATCAATTCATTTTATTCAAAGTAGTCTCCTTCTGGTTCAATAAAGACTACTTTCTGGTCCAAAAGCATGTAGAACGAGTGTTTTAGCTCATTGGCCGGTATGGCCGCCAGTATGCCGGTGCAAGCCTTTTGAATGGTCTCTACGTTTGCATAACGCTTTCGTTTCATGAGTAAATGTATTTTTCTGAAAAAGAAGAAGTAGCAATGCCCTAACAAGTGAATACGGGGAGCGGTTAATGGTTAGAATGTGATTTTTGGTCAAATAATCGGTCACAAGCGTCGATCGATGAGACGGCGCAAGCCGTAAGCCCAAATGTTCGGTCAAAATGCGATAAATCGATGTTTTGGAGATGCTCAATTCCATCTCCATGAATTTCAATGACGATTTCGGCTGATTTTTGACACGCATGTTTCGATGGAATTTCCAATGATCACGTGTTGATGGTCATTTATGTCCTCACGACCACTTTGAAAATCGTCATCAATTTGTGTCATCACTTGAAACGTTTCGATTAAAGTTTAGTTTAAAACAAAATTTAATGTTGGCTCATTGTTCGCAGCTCATTTTCGCACCGATAACACTAACATACTGGCACTCAAAACGCAATAACTTCATTTCCAACCGATGAAATGCCATGAAAATCTCACTGGACAATCGATATCGATTGGACAAATCGTATCCCACGGTTGAATGCCATAGAATCAGAGCTATGACCGCATTATATAAAAACAGTTTGCTGTCTAGGCTAAGTTTAAAGTTTTTGTTTCAAAGCCAATTTAAATTTGCAGCTGTCAGGAAAGTAATAGGACTGACTCGATTAAAAAAATGTATTGATACTTCTTCATCTTTACTGGCGTATACACCACTTACGCGAATATATCCGAGTTAACAACAGCGGGTCAGTCGTTTCTTCTTTTTACTGCGTGGCGCCTATTGGATACTCAAAGCCAAGCCAGGTCTTTCTTCACCTGGTCCTTCCTCTTTCTCTGCTTCCCCGGCGGGTATTGCATCAAATACTTTCAGAGCTGGAGTCCCTTCGCCAAAGCGTACAACATGACCTAGCCAGCTTAGCCGCTGTCTTTTAATTAGCTGAACTATGTCAATATCGCTGTATATCTCGTACAGCTCATGGTTCCGTCGAATGTGATATTCGCCGTGGCCAACGCGCAAAGGACCTTAAATTTTTCGAAAAACCTTTTACCCGGAAACTCGCAACGTCGACTCATCAGATGTTGTCATCGTCCAAACCTCTGCACCATATAGCAGGACGGGAATAATGAGTGACAGTGAGTGAGTTTGTGTTCGTCGAGAGAAGACTTTACTTCTCAATTGCCTACACAGTCCGAAGTACCACCTAATGGCAAGAGTGATCCTGCGTTGGATTTCTAGGCTGACATCGTTGGTGGTGTTTATACTGGTTCCAAGATGGACGAAATTATCTAAAACTTCAAACTTATGACTGTCAACAGTGACGTGAGAGCCAATTCGCGAGTGCGACGAATGTTTGTTTGATAACAGGAGATATTTCGTCTTGCCCTCACTGCCAGATCCATTTTCTTTGCTTCCTTGTCCAAACGGAACGGTTGTTAAAGCCAATGAGATCAATATCATCAGCATACACCAGCAGATGTACACTCTTATAAAAGGTTGTACCTGCTCTATTAAGTTCTGCAGCTCGAATTATTTTCTCCAATAGCAGATTGAAGAAGTCGCATGATAGGGAGTCGCCTTGTCTGAAACCTCGTTTGGTACCGAACAGCTCGGAGAGGTCCTTCCCGATCCTGGCGGAGCCTTTGTGTTTCTCAGCGTCAGTTGACACAGCCGTATTAGTTTTGCGGGACACCAAATTCAGTCATCGCGGCATAAAGGCAACTCCTTTTCGTGCTGTCGAAAGCAGCTTTGAAATCGACGAAGATATGGTGTGTGTCGATTCTCTTTTCACAGATGTTTTCCAAAATTTGGCGCATGGTGAATATCTGATCAGTTGTTTATTTGCCAGAATTGAAGCCATACTGATAAGATCCAATCAGGTTGTTGACGGTGGGCTTTAGTCTTTCACACAATACGCTCGATGGAACCTTATACGGGATGTTGAGGAGGCTTATCCCACGGTAGTTGGCGTAGATTGTGGGGCCTCCCTTTTTATGGATTGGGCATAGCACACTTAAAATCCGATTGACAGGCATGCTTTCTTTGGATTATATTTTATAAAGAAGCTAATACATGCTCGTTATCAGTTCTTCGCCGCCGTGTTTGATAGCTCGACCGGCAAACCACCAGTCCCCGCCCTTTGTTGCTCTTCAGGCGAGTAACTGTTATTCGAACTTCTTCATGGTCGGGCAATGGAACTTCCGCTCCATCGTCATCGATTGGGGAATCGGGTTCGCCTTCTCCGGGCGTTGCACATTCACTGTCATTCAGCAGGCTGGAAAAGTGTTCCTTACATAATTTTAGTATTCTCTGGCCATAGGTCACTAGATCAACTTTGAGGATTCTACAAGAGTATACTCCGGTATTTTAACAATCTGTTAACCACCCCATCTTTTTGTACAGTTTTTGGCCAGCTTGTCGAGCTCTTCATGCTCACGCATTTCGGCCTCTTTCTTTTTCTATCTGCAAATGCACCTTGTGGTCGATCGTAAAGTTGCGAGGTAGGCAGTCTGTTTGCTCTCCGCTGCGACACGGCATTTCTTGTCGTACCAGCTGTTATTTTGCGTTTTCCGAAAACCAATGGTTTGGGTTGCAGCTCTGCGTAAAGAGTTTGAAATGCCGTCCCACAGTTCCCTTATACCGAATTGTTGAGGAGTGCTCACAGAGGGCAGGAGTACAAGTCGAGAAGAAAACTGTTGTGATTGCAGCTCCTCGACGTCCAACATTCCTTGTGTTTGCTGACGTGTTTTTTTTTTTGCTGCACAGAGGCGGGTGCGAATCTTGGCTGCAACAAGGTAGTAATAGTGGTCTGAGTCGATGTTAGGACCTCAGTGCGCAAGCACATCTAAAACACTGGATACGTGTCTTCAAGCTATCACAAATGTGGTGGGGCAGCTCTCATAGGTGCGCTCCAAGCGCTTATAGAAGGCATCTTTGGTCACATCGTCCTTCATTTTCATGAGGGCGTGGGCGTAAATCAGCGATATGTTGAAGGATCTTGCCTTGATACGGATTGTTGCTAGTCGTTTATCCACCGGAGTGAATAATAAAACTCGGCGACGGAGTCTTTCTCCCACCACAAATCCCACACCAAATTCGCACTCCTTTATATGACCACTGTACTCGCCTGTATATGCAACAAGAACGTACTCGCCTCAGTGCTTGTCCTGTCCATCGCATTTCTGGGACACCGGTGATGTCAGCCTTCACTCTGACGAGGACATCAACCATCCGGGCAGCGACACCCTCCCAATTAAGGGACCAGAAATTCCAGGTGCATGCCCTCAAATCGTAGTCCTTATTTCGTTTGCCAAGATCGTCATCAAAAGAGCGGTCTCTCATCCCAGGTTGTCGATTAGTTTTCATTAGTACTGTTTTTTTCTTGGCGGGTCCCAAACCCAGCGCACAACCCTGTACCAAAATTTTTGTACTCCTCGCTTAATATTGCTATGTCCTCTTTTTGCTCAAACACCGTTTGCGTAAGTAGCTCTTGGGCTACTTCTCAGTGGTTGAGGTTGAGTTGCAAGGCTCTCATGTTTTGAATTTTTGGCACTCTTCTAGGTACAGAGGAAATTTTTGCTACCGATTTGGTGGTCTGTGCTCTCTAGACCGCGTGCTGGTTTCTTATTACATGTCTTTGTAAAGTGCCTCTTTCCTTCACATTTAAGGCAGCACTGGCTTTTGTCAGCTGAGTTGCTACAAATTTTCGCTTTATGGCTGTATTCCAAGCACCTATAGTACCTTTTAAGTGTCGGTCTCTCTAAACCGTCAAACAGGTTTTCCCATCCTATTTTTATTTTCTTCGCGTCAAGCAGGAGTCTCGCCTGGAGAGCAGAGAGGCTTAGCACGGCTGTTTGCGTGCCCGCATACGCCGCTCTGATGCTTTTTATTGATGCTTTATCAATATCGCCTAACTCCTTTATTTGAGCACGTTGGTTATTTCGTCGAGATCCCGAATCTCTACCGTTGTTTCGTGTGTAAGTGCTTTGATTGTTGCCTGATTCCCAAGCACTGTACCTATCTTGTTTGTAAGGTCGCCTGTGTTTCCCCTTTGCACATCTTTTAGCTCTAGCAGCATTTCGCCTTTTGCCGTCTTTCTAATTCGGATTACAATTTCACCCAGCTTCTGGAGAGCTTCATCTTTCTTATTTACCCTGAGAATGTCGCTGTAGGTCATATTCCCCGTTCGACCAGTTATGATGACATCAGTTCATCGCGGATACTTGCATGGCGTCCTCTTCTTCCATTTTATCTCCGTCCAATCATCCTTTCGAACATTATGGTGGGCTTATCTATTTGTCTCTCTTTTGGCTTACTTGAGTCCTCTGCATGGGTGGGTTTGTTTTTCTTCGGTGGAGTCCGTCTTTTGGCCTGCTTTTCCTCACGGGATCTATTTGGTGTTATATCCGTGGTTTGGGGCATATTCCAAAAATTTCGTCTTTCTTTTTTTTTATTGTGCTCACTCTGTGCTTTTCCATATAGTTTTCCTATGTTTCTAAGGAGGTCCCTTATATTATTATTGATGGTTCGCTGTGGTGGACACCCTATTCCGTTAGCTTCTTAATTTCGTCTCCTAGTTCTCTCCTGTAGTCTACTCATGAGAGTGCTAGCTTAGCATGTGGTGTGCTATCTTGTTGGTGGTGACGATTTTGTTCTTGTCGGTTTTTCGACACTTAGCGCCTTTGTGGGCGATCTACCTTAATAAATTTATAAATTTATCCATTATCATCTGTTTTTTTTTAGCAGCGCATCGCGTGCTGGGAGGCGGGCCGAAATAGACAGGAACGGATATATCCTCGGTGTCTATGGTCCTGAGTCCTGTCCTTCGCTTACCATTCACGACAAAAACGGACGGTCCAGAGCTCGCTCGGGGCAACGTGGGCTACTAATCCTATGCATAATGCACACTTCTTGACCAAAGCAAGCTCATATCACCCTGTTTACACTAACAGCCGCACCTAACCTGGTGAACAGACGCAGACCAGGGAGCCGACCACTGTGATTCCGTCACACCTGGATTTTTTTATTACTCATCACGCCTATGCGTGTTGACGAGTACACATATTTCTAAGAGGCGGTGTCGGTTCGCAACAGACACAAGAGCTTCAACGGATCTGCTAGCTTTTGTACCGCATCCTCTACTCCTGTCGGTCATCGTCGGGGGTTGCTCATTCATTTAAACTTATTTCCCAACTAACCTGCTACTACAGCGACCTACCGACCACACCGCTAGCTTGGAGCTCAGCTATAAAGTTAATACACGATGTACGTCAGCTGTACACTAAGTACGTGGGACGCAAGCACATTCTTCGGGTTAGTCAACGGAATGAGTTCAAAACTTTTTACGCACGAGTCCCATTGTCGGTAATTGTCAAAGAGGCAGGTCTCCCAGCACGGTATTTATCAACGACCTTTTCCCGGCCCTCCAAAAAGGCCTAGTGTCACCGAAACACACCACTTCTACGAAAGCAGCATTTGTGTAAGCCTGTTTATGATCATATTAAACGTCTTTATCTGTTTGTCCTGACTCTTCAGGTGCTCGGAGACAACTGACCGGCTGCTCGTTCGTTAGCTAGGAAAGTCCTCTATCGAATCCAGTCGGTGCGCCCAGTACAGTCGCGGCGGAAGAAAATCAGTCCTCTTACTTTCCGGAGAAACCCTGTATGTTTTCTCCACATAATACTAATGACAGTTACTTCATTCGCTTGGGGTACTAAATATTGTTCCTTTTTAACCGGCATTAGTGAAACATTTGTAGCATGCTCACACGTTTGTTCATTCACATTTATACGCTAGTTGGTAGCCATTCTTTGACATAACTTAAGTGCTCTAATATTCCTGATCCTATTTATGGCATTTGTTACGGCTCACTAAAGCTATAATCCGCAAAAAATGTGAATACATTATTACATGTTGGAAGATCTACTTTAACCATAAATTGTGTATTTTTTAAATAGTACTCCAATGTTTTATTTAGTTCTAAAGGTAAAATGTTTTTAATCTTTAATAAAAGGTCTTGATGCCACACCTTATCAAACGCCAGAGCCACGTCTAGAAATATAGCTGAACAATACTCTCTTCTATTTACTGTTTTTCACGAAACCCGATTTGGTACCTTGGTATTATGTTCTTTTCGTAGAAAAAAGGAGACATCTTTGATAGTAATACTTTTTAAATATTTTAGAAAGACAGGGTAGAACACTGATTGGTCTGTAAGAAGACGGCTGTATGAAGCCTTTCGCAGGTTTATCTATCAGATAATCTGCAACTTTTTCCTTGAAATTGGATAGTATCCGGAACACAGAATTGCCTTGAAGAGCAAACAGAGCACCTCTGCAGCAATATTTGGTAACTCAATCATCATTTTTGGAGTAATATTATCATGTCCTGGCGACTTTTGTTGGGTTACGTGTTTTTATGATTCTAATTATTTCAGAAGGTGAGTCTTAAAAGACTCTAGTGACTCGTTAGCTGTGTTAGGTAAACTGGTAGCTTAAAGTTGTTCTTTGATTGCAAAACAATTAGCATTTTCCGTGTCACTTCGAATCCAATTTTTACCTAAGTCTCGTATAGTCAGGTTGGAGTCAATTGATGCCTTCATGGACTTTTGAGCTTTTCAAAGGGAATTTTGCTTGCTTAAATTTGAATACAGTTTCTTTATATACATTTCAGTGTTGAATTCTTCCACGTTTAAGCGCTTTTTATAATTTATGTACAGGAGATTTCAATTGAAGCTGAGTGGAAGGGGAGTGATTTATCTGCCATTCTCATCTTGCGTATATTTTTCCATTTAAAAGCTTTGATATTTCTCTATTACTGATTTTTCTCAAATCAATCGGCGTATAGCTTTTGTTTGGTGTTGCTAAAATTTATTATATCATTGAGTTTTCTTATGCTTTCGTCAATATCTCACGTATCATAAGATTCTAATGCGTGGTGATTAATTCGTTTTCTAACCAACACTGCTGCTCCACCATGTGCCCTTCCATCTGGGTGGTTTATAAATCGCGGTATAAAGAGACTTATTCGTAAGATGAGTTTCTGACAATAGCATTACATCTATATCATTTTCATCCAGAAACTTAATAAATTCCAATTTATGTTGGTTAACACCTTTCGCATTCCATATACAAATCTTCAATTTTTTTTTTTCGTTCGTTGCCCCACTCCCAAAGCGTTTAATGTTTACATCTTCCCAACCGTTGAAGTTAACTCAACCAAACTTGCTGGGAAGAAATTTTTAGCTCTTTTACATAGGCTATGACAACTGATAAAAACAGATTTGTTGAGAAATACTAAAAATTCAATAACTCTCTAAATACTCGTAAATGCGCCATATGAACTGAATTTCAAAAACAGGCATGGCCACGCCTACCTTTAGCTGAAATTACGTATCTCAAGAACTATTTGTATGTGAAATTATCCAATCATTGCTATCATACACTTTGAAAATGGACTAAATCGGATTAAAATCGCTCCTGTTTCCATATATCACTACTTTGAATTCTATTGGTCTTTTCACTTCCAGTATACACTACATGAGTAGTGCCCTTAAGATAATTAATCCGGCTATAACTTTCCAAGGATCTAGACATCAAATACCTGCAGCCCAGTGTATTTGGCTGATTTTTTATCGAACATATCGGTCAATCTGTAAGTTCTAGTACTTTAAAGTAATTTTTCTGTAATGACATATCGCGAGATAGTTTGAGTCTTTACGAAGCTCAGTTAAATGCCAAATATGCTTCTGTAAACACTCGGTAACATAAATTTTCTGGTTTATACTTCCATATCCAATAATTAGATGGGTTTTGAGGATGTACTGGTAAAGAGCCTGCAAAATAAGAAATGTTTTCAATATTTGTAAGAGTAATTATTTTAAAAATTTGCCGGCAATTTTGTCCTTTTTATTTGTTATGTTAAACTTACGCTTTCTAATTTGTTTCAAGTTCGCCGACGGCTGCTACGCAAACACGGTCGTCTGAATGCGTTATGCAACACGTAATTGCAAAATTCGAATTTGGTTATATTCTCCACGATAATGTGCCACCTACACATTAAAGAAAAGCATGTACTGAAGGATATATTGCTGTCGTTCAGGCCAATTCGAAGCAGTCGGTTCAATGTCGTACTGTTCAATTGGGTCTTTCTCCGATGACAATATATTGATTTTTGCTGTGGGATACGGATGCAGACTCCGTATTGTGTTGGCAAAAAAAACTGAAACCGACAAGCCATTTGAAGCGCCGCATAGTAGTCGGTCTGGTATGAAATCAGTGGCCAAAAATACTTCCATTGCCTAAATGAAAGTGACAATTTTGCTAAAGCTTTTTAAAATCTCCCGTTTTCCACTCCGCCACCGCCCAATGGTAACAAATTTTAATTAATTATATTAAATTAAAAAGTTGATAATCGAAAAAAGGATTTTTTTAATATTACTCAACTAAATCAAAAACTGATTTTGATAAAATAGATTTGCTTTTGCATGATAGTTTTCTTTGACAGGTGAAGAAAGGATCTGAGCTCAAAAGCAATCCGTTTAGCAAGTCATTATTTGTAGCGATCCGTTAGTTCTTTCGTATATAATGGAGTCGATACATCTTGACATCCTTATTTCTTGACTCAGCAGACTCTTTTTATAGCCTTCCAATTGAAAGGGGTGCATATTGAATAACATCGGGAGCGTGAATTAAAATTTTACGGACTGACGAAGGAAGATAAAACCCGGAATATTTTGAAGTCAATTCCCTTGCAGGATCTAGCGAAAATCTTTTTGTGCTCTTAATCATTTAGCAATTTTATTATCAGTTGTAGAGGGACATATGTGTGTCGTGACAAATAAATTATTGTATTCCAAATTATTATTTTCAAATTTCTGCTTATATTCGCTCTGCCCAGAATTGCCATCAAAGCCACATATTCCTATTGATAATAGGTAATTAAAGGACTCACTCTCTTCATTAATTACATTTGTGACGCAATGTGGTCCAATAATTTTTTTATCTCAACTTCAACATCAGATTCTGAGACCTTTATTCACTAAGCTTAACTGTTTTTCCTTTAAAATGATATCATAGAAGGGTAAAAAGTTAATATCACATTTTTTATTAACGAAGCTTCTAATATGTAGATACTGAAGCCTTATTAAATTTGCTTCCCACATTTTCTAAATACCAAAATTCAAAAATATATATAGCCGTCAAAGTTAACACCAATGTGATGTGTCTATATAAAAGTATATATAAAAAAAAAACAGTTGATAAAAGTGAGAAAATGATAAAACGAAAACCAAAGCTCAAATATGTACATTATATGTACTTATGATGAAATAAAAACATAAAAAAATAAAATATGCACGAACAACAAAAACGAAGTACCAAAAATTATAAAAAAAAAAACAACTTTTAACCTTAAATCGATGTATAAAGAAAAACATACCACCCAAAAGGGCACTTATACAACAATTGTTTTAAAATAATAAAACAAAATATTATTATATAAAAACCACTTTGTACTTTGTTATGTAACATATAGTATACCTTTATTCTCAATATTCATTTCGACTTATGGCGATTAAACACCATTTTATATTGCAATTTAATTTATTACGTATATAAGAGATAATTTCTAAGCTATTTTCAATACACGATGTTTCTTCTACACGTGTTTCTATTGTCTCACTTCTCTCGCTTTTGGTAGCGCGTACGAATGACATAGAGCAAAAATGTATTTACCGTTAGTTTTATTGCTCTTTTAAGAAATAGCTTTGATACAAACAGTGTTAAATTTCAAACTTTAATTTTTTTATTTTTTATTTTATGAAATCGACCAGTGTGCCTGTAGCTTTTCCGATTGGGTGCTGGAAATGTAGGAAGCCATCAACGATTTGTTTAAAGAAATTATTTTCTCAGATTAAGCCCATTTGAAACAATCAAAATTATCGGGTGAGTCCTCGTGTGGTTTGGTAAAAACAATTGCAATCCTTTAAATTGAACGTTTGGTGCGGATTTTAATATCAAGCCTTATTTCTCTCTAAATGAGGCAGGAAATGCAATACCATCAATATCGAGCATTATAACTCGATATTGGCTGCCTTTTATTTCCTTGAATTCGATAAATTCGACGCAAAAGATAAATGGGATAAAATTGTCTGCAAAACAACAAATAGAACCCGTTTTGTATAAGATAGGCCCTTAACTTTATGTGTACTTAGTCCCACAAATAATATAAGATTATAAGTTGTTTCTCAAGAAGTGCTTTGAATGGTCAAATTTAAATTTAAAGATATTAACAAGATAAAAAGGTAGATTTACTTATGTTCATACCCAAATTTGATAGATTGAAACAGCATCTGTCACTTTCATTTTTTATACCCCATGTTTACTATAATGAATTCCACAAACAGAGAACAGTCAAATGAAGTCATCGTTCATATACATACATATGTACATATGTATATATTTATATTATAGTTATTTGGTTTATGATGAAGTAACTAAAAATTATAAAATTCTGACAATGCAATATAAAGAAGTATCCGAGTTGTACATACCTATGTATATTTACATAACTTTAATATCTGTAAATGCACCCGATAGATACTTTTCGAACATATTGTAATGCTTTCTCATCTTCCATCGAGAGCACATTCCATGCATGTACTATGTGTATGTATGTATACTCTTTGCCTTTATTTAAATTCCAATACTCAATGTTTTCCCAAGCGAAGAAGGTTAGTATATGTGATGCTTTGTGGCGTAGCACTCAATTTTTATTTTAGTCCTATATAAATCTTCTATTTGCAAAGGACTCAAAAACTAAGTAAATATCAATTCTGTTCAAAAATTGTTTGGCTTAAATGTACATGCGACTGCACGGATCGAGCATAAAAACACCATTTGTTGTTAAAATAATCCTTTTCTGATGAGTAGATATAGTAATATATAGTGGTTATTTGTTAGGTAAAATTCAGTCCTCTTATTTATTATATTTATACAGTAGTTTTGACTAGAAAAACTCCTACCTGTTTCATGTGCTCAAAATAATTGGCTTTACAGTACGTACTTGTGCACAGAAGTATTTCGTGCAAGCTCATAAATGTACGGACCAGTGGCAAAAATAGAGAAACGTTTTTTAGTTTAGTATAACGAAAAAAATTAAAGGTTTAATAATAGGATCAATTTGCTGCAATTTAATACTCGTTATCGCGTAGTGAGAGTCATCTGTCGGCCGAAGTTTTATGAGCATATTTCATAGCTTCCTGAGCACATCTTTTCATACTGTGTAAAACTAATTAAAACAGTATGATAACCACTTACTCTCCTAACAGCGCGATGATATCTATCTGTTAAAAACACTGAATTATGCAGATTAGATGGAAATGGGATCGCTTACCTAGAAGTTTATTGCTATATCTCAGGAGCTAATAGACTAATTACAAAAAAATATTGTACATTACAGAGTGTGAAATTTTGTGAATTCGGACCACAATTATGCCTTCTTTCCATTTAACAGACTTTGAAATTCTATCTGATCCTTTCATTTGTAAATCAAGCACTAACGAAGATTTCAGAATAAAAATTTGCAAAAATGTGGACATGATAAAATAGGTATTTACATGTGTTTCTTGGCATTCTGATTGTTTGATCAGTTTGGGCAAAATCGGACTACAACCACACTTACTTTCAATATACAGTGGAACTTCCTTATAGTGAATTCGCAGGGGACCTGAAAATCGCTTCACTATATGGAGACTTCATTATATAGAAATTCATTTTTTCTTTTGTAATTTTATTTAAAATAATCAGTAAGTTTGGTTTGAATTACATTCTTCCATTTTTCATTTTCAACAAAAGCTTCCAAATCATTTAGACAGTTAAAAACATTGATCGGTACGTCACTTTTCATCTCCACAAAGGTTCTAATACAGTTAATGGAAGAAGAAACTTGTCCTAATGTAGGTAATGCCTCATCAGTATCTGCCATTTCTTCTTCAGTGTCCAAATCGACTTCATCGATAGCTAAAAAGGAAAAAAAAAGAAATTATGTTTATTACATAAATATTTGTTTGGTTACAACAAAAATAAATATTCACCAGGTACAGTTGGAACTCCGCGACTTTCTAGAACGCTGCTGAGGATATCTTCCTAGGACGGGTTTTCCCAGGTCGGCACATCAATATCAACATTGACATAGTCCTCAAATGATGCCTCGATATTTGTCACTTTTTTAAATGAAGAGTGCAAAGCAGCCAACCTGCTATTGAAAGGTTTTCTTCATCCCACTGCTCAGATGGATTCTGCATGGCATCTTTTGAAAATCCTGCCTTTCTAAAACAGTTGGCAATTGTTTCTGGTTTAACATAGACATCCCATACAGTGCTTAAATTTCGAATAGCGTGGAGTAAGTCTATGGTAAAAACAAGTTCCCCCATCCAGCTGAGCCAATATATTCGTTAAAATACGTTTCCTGTAATGTTGTTTTATGTTGTAGATAATGCCTTGGTCCATTGGTTGCAGTAACGAAGTCATGTTGGGAGGAAAATAAGCAAGCTGAATGTTTTTTAGCTTGTCTTTTACATCCCTACGATGCGCAGTGCAGTTATCAACAAAAAGTAAGACCTTCCTTTATTTTTTGTCCAGGTTTAGAATCCATTTGGTAAAAATCTCACTGGTCATCGATGCTTTTTTGTTAAACTCATAATCGACATCTAACGATTTTACTCCCTTAAAGTACCTCGTATTCTTCGCCTTTCCGATTACAAGCAATTTAAGTTTTTCCGATCCAGTCATATTGCTTCCCATCATGACAGTTATTCTCTCCTTGCTTTGTTTTCCCCCAAAGCATTGCTCATTTTTGAATGTCAGTGTTTTATTTCGCAACATTTGAAAAACAATCCAGTCTCATCGGCATTAAAGATGTCGTTTGCGTTGTAATTTTCAATCAATCTTGGTAAAACGTTCATTACCCATTCTTCGCGATTTTGTAGGTTGACGTCAGCACTTTCTCCACATAACGTTTTTAGAACAATACCATGGCGTCTTTTGAACCAACCTGTACTTGCCTCAAATTCATGGTGTCCTAGTGCTTCAGCATAATCTTTGGCCTTTTGCTTCAATATTGTTCCAGATAAAGGAAGATTCTTACCACGTGCAACGACTATCCATTTCAGCACTGCTTCATCAATATCCTCAAACTGGCAAGTTCGAAGCCTTTTGCGTTTTACGCTAATTGCTGCATCTTCTACATTTTTCAAAATCATTTCCTTATTTTTTAGAATATTTGATAAAGTGCTGGGAAGTATTTCAAACTGATTAGCAATATCTTTTTTTCGTACCTTCCCTTCTTTAACTTTGTTAATAATTAATAACTTTTTTTCAAGTGAAATGCTGCTTCGATGCGTCATTTTTACTTAAATTTCTTAACACAACTAAACTCCTACTACAATGTACATATGTATGTATTTTCATTTTGGGATTCCCCGTATTACATTTATACATTTCGTTTATTTCTGAGAATATGCAGTTACAAATAATTGAGTGTAACCGAAAACATATTTGAAAAAATTCACTATACGGAGACAAAAACGTATGAAGCTTGATTTTCAAGCAGTAAAATTTGTTTATTATATAGAAATCTTCACTATATAGAAATTCATTATAAGGAGACAAAAATGCACCGAAAGTAGAACCAAAAAGCTGTGTCTTCAAAATGACTTCATTATAGGGAGAGCTTCATTGTAGGGAAGTTCTTTATAAAGAAGTTCCACTGTAACAAATTATTAAATTCTATCAGATTATTTAACTTTGCTGTGGCATGCATTGCCTAAAAATTATAAACATATCAAATACAGATTTTTAGGCCGCCAAACACCGAATATGATGACCTTAGTACCTCAGGGCTACTTTTTTCTTTTATTTTTTAATTTAAAAAATGAATAGCTTTACTTTTCCCGTGATGTTCCGTAGAATTTATTTTTATTTACACCCCTATAAAAAACCCCGAACATGCTTGCAGTATATTGGCCTAGAAAACATTCTCAAGTTCCATTAAATCTTGATGGAAGCGTTCTCCTTGTCCTTCCGAATAAGTTCCCATATTATCTTTAAATTTATCTAAATGAGGATATATCATGTCCATCTTTAGAGACATTTTAGCTCATTCGAGTCGTCATTCTTAATTGTAAAACGTATGGTTTCCAAGGAAACCATCACTACAGCTTTAAAACTGTTCCGGGCTTTTCCTGCTCATTGCTAATTAACTTCGAGAAAATATGACAATAATTTTTTTTTTATTTGTGAGACAAACACAAGTATTACTAAAAATATTTAAAAGATGATCACCTGGTTCCTGGCACCTGGTTTTTCACCTAGGTGCCAGCCTACAATAAAACATAACTGGATTAATGTTATTAAGTAAATAATATAATAATTTTTTCCCTCTCATTTTAATATGTTAAATTCGTCACTAATATAGAAAAACTAGTCACGTTTACAACTCTATCATTTTGTTATGAAACTCTCTATTTCTCTCCCGTGGGCCTTCCTCTCTTTTGAAGGCATTATATAGGCGGCAAAATCAAAAATCGCCAATCGCTATTAACCAAAGTAATCTTTTTCTGTTTACTTTAGAAATGTGTTCGGTTCACGAATTATGCCAGCGCCTAAAGTATTAAGTTGTGTTCATAACATATTGGGATGTAAAGCACGTTTACCTTCGCGCAACACATCCTGGGTAACGCTAAATCGGCCTCCACGGCCTTTTGGCTCATAAAGACTTTTGACTCTTTGCTTAACACGGACCTTGCTTAGGATTTTGTTATTTCTTTCTGTTATTTGAGTATGCAGAGGAAATGGCCGATAGGTTAATAAACCAACCAAGGTCAAGTTAACCAGTTCTGCCTCCGTCCCGTTTAATTAATTTAATGTGGTATATGTAAGTTGAGAGCTTACTCTTGTAGAACCCCCCAAGGTGATCTAGCCACCGATGCCCAGAGCATACTTAAATTATGGAGGGAACACTTCTCCAGCCTGCTGAATGGCAGTGATCGCACAACACCAGGAGAAGGCGAACCCGATACCCCAATTGAGCAGACGTTCCATTGCCCGACCATGAAGAAGTTCGAATAGTAATTGCGCGCCTGGAAAACGCAAACCGGCAGGGGCCGATGGATTGCCGGCCGAGCTATTTAAACACGGCGGCGAAGAGCTAATAAGGTGCATGCATCAGCTTCTTTGCAAAATATGGTCGGACGAAAGTATGCCCAATGATTGGAATTTATGTGTGCTATGCCCAATCCATAAAAAAGGAGACCTCACAATCTGCGCCAACTACCGTGGGATTAGCCTCCTCAACATCGCATATAAGGTTCTGTCGAGCGTATTGTGTGAAATATTAAAGCCCACCGTCAACGAAATGATTGGACCTTGTCAGTGTGGCTTTAGACCTGGTAAATCAACAACCGACCAGATATTCATCATGCGCCAAATCTTGGAAAAGACCCGTGAAAGGAGAATCGACACACACCACCTCTTCGTCGATTTCAAAGCTGCTTTCGACAGCACGAAAAGGAGCTGTCTTTATGCTGCGATGTCTGAATTTGGTATCCCCTCAAAACTAATACGGTACAGATATTGATATAATCGGCCACAACACCAGCGCCGTTAGTTCTGCTTTCTCCAGACTGAACAAGGAAGCAAAACAAATGGGTCTGGCAGTGAACTGTTGACAGTCATAACTTTGAAGTTGTAGATAATTTCCTCTATTTAGGAACCAGCATTAACACCACCAACAATGTCAGCCTGGAAATCCAACGCAGGATTACTCTTGCCAACAGGTGCTACTTCGGACTGAGTAGGCAATTGAAAAGTAAAGCCCTCTCTCGACGAACAAAAGCCAAACTCTATAAGTCGCTCATAATTCCCGTCCTGCTAAATGGTGCAGAGGCTTGGACGATGACAACAACCGATGAGTCGACGTTGCGAGTTTTCGAGAGAAAAGTTCTGCGAAATATTTATGGCTGTACGAGATATACGACGACATTGACATAGTTCAGCGAATTAAAAGACAGCAACTACGCTGGCTAGGTCATGTTGTACGCATGGATGAAAACACTCCAGCTCTGAAAGTATTCGACGCAGTATCCGTCGCGGGAAGCAGAGGAAGAGGAAGACCTCCACTCCGTTGGAAGGACCAAGTGGAGAAGGACGTGGCTTCGCTTGGAATATCCAATTGGCGCCACGTAGCGAAGAAAAGAAACGACTGGCGCGCTGTTGTTGAGTCGGCTATAATCGCGTAAGCGGTGTCTACGCCAGTAAAGAAGAAGAAGATGTAAGTTGAGATGATTACTTCTTTGCAGTAGTGGGCTCAGAAGGCACTGCCTCATAAGAGTGTGCATCATGTGGGAGCAGATCAGGTATGTACTACCTTTCGGCGGGGCTGACAGAAACTTTGAGTGGGGTCACTTAAAACATGAACAAAAACGAAAATGAAGACCTAAGGAAAAGCTAAGTGCGGGTGTAAGCGAACAAAAGTGTTGCAATCCTTTTTTTTATATTTATGCTAGCTGACCCGGCGAACTTCGCCCCGCCCAATTTTTATTTTTTTTTGGAAGTCATAGACTCGTATAACTTTACCACAAATAATTAGGGTATTCCTCCAACCACGTAAATGTAGAAACTTATAAGTTCAAAATTTTTCGCTTTAGTTTTTTGGAACGCCCCTTTTTTTTCATACGTATAAAGGCCGCGTAATAGGTAAAATATCAGTTTATGAAGCAAATACGCGTCGATTTTGCCTCATAGTTTTATACGAAACGCGTAAACTCTTTTTCATACAAATTTTGACAGCTCATTTATAAGGCACAGAATTTTAGAGTTTATGAATTTTATGAGGCATTTATGAGTTTGATGGAATACCCTAAATATAAACCTCAAACAACGCATTTTTATTTAATGTTTTTAATGTTTGTAGCGCCATCTACTGTAACATACCGCACTTACTCAATACCGCTGTTAGCGCCACCAACTGGTGGATAGCTCTTTGCTAATACTAAACAAATAATTTGCAATAAATAAATAATGCGACTATAAGGAGAGTTATAAACTATCCTATCCTTCAAGTTGGACCAAACTGCACACAGTGTTAAAAATTTCATTAAAATCGGTTCAGTAGTTTAGGAGTCCATCGCAAACAAACAACGTGACACGTGATTTTTATATATTAAGAGAAATCATTAATGATAAATAGTTGATACTTAATATACTATTTAAATTTTTTTCACAATGTTTCTCAGGTCAACGGTCTTAAGAATTACAACCTACATTCGATTTATTAGAACTAAATTTTTAATTTAATTTTATTTAATTGATTGCAACCCGAATTTCTTGGTAAATTTTAAAACACAAAAGTTATTATTAATATAAACTAAAATAATATTAACTGATTAATGTAAAAGAAATTAAAATTGCTGCTAATATTCTTTTGATATTTACAAGGAGACGGGAATAACTATTGCAATTAAAAATTTAATTAATAATATGGTAATTAAAAAATTATATTTACTTATTATTATTAAATCAAAAATTAAATATTTTACCGCAATTCGTGAAAATTATTTAATGATTGATTTAGAAACAAAATCAGAATGATTTAATGATTGATTTAGAAAGCAATTTTGTTCACAAGTGTCGCTCGCAACTGTGATCCCCTTTACTAATTTTTTATTCTCTTGCAACAAGTTGTTGGCAGCTAGTTCACTGTATGAACCTATTACCTAAAAGTAATCGAGATATATATATAGATTAATATATTTGTACTTACATATATAAATGATCAGTACGTCGAAAAGAGTTGAAATTCGGGTTTAACTTGACTAAAAATAAAGATGTCTTGATAAAACCTGGTACGTATTTACTTCATATAGGGAAGATAGAACCGACTCTTTAGAATGCACTACAAAACCGTCCCCGAAAAGGTTGATAAGAAATCATTATGGGTGGCAAGCTGGTGGTAGTTGGCAGGAATCTGCCCACAGCTAAGCTCAGGTTGAAGTGCGAGGCCGAATCAAAATTAGGAACCTCTTTTCATTGAGCCATAAAGTTTCCAACGACCGCTACGGGCCCCGTCAAACAGAGGGAGCACGAATCTGATTAGCACACTAGGGTGCGCCAGAAGAGCGAAAAGAGGTGCGGGCAATTCCTGCGAGGAATGGAAGTGGATAGCGATTGCTATTTCCATTGCTTTTATGAAAATGGTTAGGGAAAATCCTGGGCCACCCCCTAGGCGGGAGAAATTGTCGGGCATACCACGGTATAGGACTGAGTTCTCTGAGTTCTGAGTTCTTTTTTGTTCGACTTTTTTGAATGTCAAGAACCGGTTCTTAATCCACTTCGACTACTGAAAATCGATTTTTAAAAATCGATTATTTAACGAGAAAACTCGATTTTCGAGTAGAACCGGAATCGATTTTACCATCCCTACTGGCGGCCGTCGCGTGCACATTAAAACCTCCGCACAATAACCACCACAAAAAAAATGATTTTTTTTTCCATGTAATTTATATGGAAAACAGAAAATTTGAAATAGCCACCTCCTAATATTAATACTAAGAGCTCATCTTTTGATTGACTTTTTTGTACACATTTCCGAAAGTTTTGAGCTTGTTTTTCAGTTGAAAAAAAAAGGTTGCCTCAGAATGACACACCCTAATATACATATATACAAGGTGCTTTCCAAAGTAAACAGGACTTAAAAAAAAAACATAAGAAATGTGTTTTTTGGCAAAATCAATTTATTTTATTCAAAATAGTCTCCCTCTGCTTCAATACAGCTTTTTGCATGGTCCAAAAGCATGTCGCACGAGTATTTTAGCTCGTTGGCCAGTATGACCACCAGTATGTCGGTGCACGCCTTTTGAATGCCCTCTATGTCTGCATAACAAAGAAGTCGCACGGTGCCATATCAAGTGAATACGGGGAGTGGTTAATGGTTAAAATGTGATTTTTGGTCAAATAATCGGTCACAAGCGTAGATCGATGAGACGGATTCTGAGCAATTTTTGGTCGTCAGTCAATTTTTGCGGTACAAACCGTGCATACACCTTTCGTAAGCCCAAATGTTCGGTCAAAATGCGATAAATCGATGTTTTAGATATGTTCAATTCCATTTCCATGAATTTCAATACTGTTTTCCGCTGCTTTTGATGAATTTACGCACAGTTTCAATGGAATTTCCGGTGATCACAGATTTTAATTGGCCCACATGTTGATCGTCATTTATGTCCTCACGACTACTTTGGAAACGTTGAAACCACTCGAGCACTCTGCCACGGGATAGCCAATCATCGCCATAAACTTGTTTCATTAATTGAAACGTTTCGGCAAAAGTTTTACCAATTTTAAAACAGAATTTAATGCTGGCTCTTTGATCGAAGCTCATTTTCGCACCGATAACACAAACATACTGACCGTAAAACACAATAACTACACTTCCTATCTATGAAATGCCATGAAGGACAAGGTTAGGATAGAGATAGCAGATTCTAACGCACCAGTCGACATATAGATGTTCGCCACCAGGGGGCCATGTTGCTACATATATTTAGTCAGTGAATGAAGACGTGTTTTTTGGTGGTCTAAGATATCCGGAAGAATTTGTGGTTTTTTAAAGTGTTAGCAAACTTGTTTTTGTCTGAGACTTACCGGGAGACTGGAACTGGACTTTTTATTGATTGGATGCTAATCACAAAATTTAGATGAGTACGAAAACTAGTTCAACAGAATTTATTTGGTACTTACCTGTCCCTTTTTTGGTAATGTTATATAAAACAAAATTAAAATTAAATATGCCCACGTAACAGCGAAAAAACTTAATTAATTTTTGGAGTTTTGATTTGGTCTATCAGCGGTTTTTTATTTTGTTTACTCTTTTTCTCCTTCTTCGTTTTGCTTTTGGTTACGGCATTGCCAACTATCAAAATACATATAAGTGAGGTTTGTTAGGGCAAAGGACTGAACATTAAAAATAAGTCGCAGCAACCTAAGAACGCGTCCTTTATGAAAAATGTTGTCGAAGCGTTATTCGCGACACATGCCTTCATTTCCTATATTAAACGAAACGAAGCTACGGAGCCACCCCTATTAATCACAGAAGACGAACTATTGGCTTTTGCGAAAAAACCAAAAACTTTATAGCGTCCGGAATAGATGGTATACCATAGAGCCCTTAAAGAAGCCATAACTCTAAGGCTCAGTTTATTTGTTAACAAGTACAATACGTGTGTATTAGAAGAGGTGTTCTCCGATCCGTGGAAGATACAGCGTCCGGTTCTACTCCCAAAGCCAAAAAAGCCACCAGAAGCACCTTCATCAAATCGACCTCTTTGCATGCTCGGAATGATTGGGAAAGTGTACGAAAGCATTGTTAGAAACTGCTTTTTAAAAAAGAGGTCCACTATTGATGCATTAAGAGAAGTAGTTGATACTGCGTAATGTGCCATAAGTGGAAAAAGATGGAAATGGGATACAAAAAAAATACTACGCGCTAATAATCCTGGGTGTGAAGAATGCGTTTAACTCCGCAAAGTGGGGAAAATATAATAAAAGCTCTACCAAATATTCACGCCCCTCATTATGTGATAAATATTATAAAGAGTTACTTTCAAAATAGGAGATTGCTATTTGAGAGCTACACTATCAGCAGTGGAGTACGGCAAGGCTCGGTTTTAGGTCCGCTGCTATGGAACCTGATGTAAGACGGGGTGTTAAGAATACCGCAACAAAAAAATGTGAATGAAAAAACTCATATGCGGAAAACCTTATAGCGGCAGCTGTAGCTAAAAATCTGGATGACCTCCGGATCAAATGCAATGACAGCATAAATAGTTTGCTACCATGAGTCTAGAGCTGGCTGAGCAGAAAACAAAATTCCTGCTCATAAGCTCCAGGAAAATTGAAGAGAAAATATCGCTGACCAAAGGAGAATGTGAGATTACTTCACAGCCGCAGTTGAAGTATCTTGGGGTAATAGTGGACTCAAGACTCAAATTCAAGGAACACTTGGAAAATGCGACGAGCAAAGCAAATAAAATATATAATGCGTTATCTAGAATGATGGCAAATAAAGGCTGTGTGCGTTCCAGCCGACGATGTTTAATAGCTAAGATAATAAGCTCAGTTATCCTGTATGCGGCTCCAATATGCATACAGGCGCTAGAAATAAAATCATATGCTAGACCAATTAACATAGTGCATAGGCTTTCAGCAATACGCGTGATAAGTACTTTCCGAACCATTTCAAATGACGCTGCTGAGGTATTAGCCGATTGACATCCAGCGACACGAATTCGCGCGAATATATAACTTAACAGAAACCTCTACCACAGCGAAATGAGAAGAGAGAATTAAAAGCATTGCAATGTGGCAGCCACGGTGGCAAACTTCATGCAAAGGACGGTCGACTTACCGACTGATTTCGGACATACATTCGTGGATAAGTAGACAACATGCGGACCTGGATTTCCATCTTACCCAAATACTCAGTGGGCATAGTTGCTCAGAAGCTCCATATTCAAATATCGTCATGACTTTAGTAAAACTGTCCGACGTATATAGAATGTATAGAAGACTCTGAACACGTATTCTTGCATCGACATCGGTTTCCAAGTATAAGGGAAAAGCTGAAAACCACTCTTGGAGATAGTATGACGGTGGAAAAGTTGTCAGCGGAGCGGCATATTTAATTATGACAAAATTGAGACATTCAGAACATATTAAGCGTCAGTCAGTAGAGGATAGTCTCCGTCTTCTTCTCTCCCATGAAGTAATACTTTGTCCAGTGGCCCCGTGGGAGAGACATGATGTGGGAGTAGGCTAGGTTTAGCAGATTAAAATGCTGCTCTCCGGCTTTCGATGCTTCCTTCTACTATTCAAAAAAAAAAAAGCAAAGGGCGCTAGTTTCAAAGTCCTGTTTACTTTGGAAGCCATCTTATACTCTATGGCATCATGTTAGATTAAGATAGGTTAGATGGATGATTCCTCCGCGTGCCATATTGAAAGAGTACAAAAATTGTATAAGTGATAGCGAATACATGTATATACTCGTATAACTGATCAGCGTAACGAGACGGGTTTGAATTCCGATTTCTGTCTGTCCCTTTGTCTATTCGAGCAAGCGATAACTTTAATAAAAACACACATGTACACATGTTTCTTGCCAAAAAGCGATTACATGTTCATAAATGCTCGTAATCGGACTACTGCTAGGACCAGAAAAGTTCATAAGCTATAATACTGCAACCTCGCAAACACAAATACTATAAGAACCCCTACTAACCGTTTGGAAATGGATGAAATCGTATTATAGCCCTGCCCTCTCCCCATATAAACGGTTTCTTCAAAAGTACTAAAAGCGCAGTAAATAAATAACCACTTGTAAATGCGCCAAATACATTAAATTTTACACAAAACAAAGGTCTTTATAGAAACCGGGGTCAAAATTGGCCAATATGCATGGCACTGTCCTTATTTAGGTGAAATAACATATCTCCGGAGCGAAACATATCCGGAAACTTTGTGAAAAAAAAAATTCTAAATCCATATAATTTTTTCACTTTTAACCCTTTCGATCCGAAAAGCCGTTGAAGTAAATAAAACATATTTCGCATAATCAATTCTCGTCCAAATGAACACATGTTTACTATTTAAGCGGGGGTAAGGTTTTAAAGACAAAAAAGAATATATTTGTGTTTTTTGCGGCGACATGAGTAATATAATTTTATTAAATTTAATGACATATTATTGTATAACTTTCAAAGTATATTAGAAACAATTTTCTATTAAAAATATTAATAAATAAGCCTGTGCCGGTGAATCTCCAGAAGCGCCTTGAAAAAGAGTGGAACATTATAACTCGTTACCGGATCATCTGAAATAAAAAAATTGATATGCGTTTTAAAGGTGATGCATTTCTTGAGGTAATCAGATGGACTTTTTTTTTGCCTTTAAAACCTCCAAACCAATTTCCACCTGATAAATTAAAAAATTTTATTTTTATGAATTCCAAATTTAAAGTTCATATTAATTATTTTATTTGATTGAACTGTTAAATAAATTATTTTTTGATTTGCGTACTAGACGACTGAACAAATAAAATGGAATGTAAAATTGTGCTATATGGGAAGTAGGTGCAGTTATTGTCCGATTTCACTCATTTTTACAACGTGTCATTAGAATATGAAAAGACTTCCACGTGGAAATTTTGTCGAAATCGGTCAATTGGGTTCCGAGATATGGGATTTCACCAAAGTGTCGGTGGTGTCAAGCCCATCGTCCAATTTTCACAGCAGCTCCCATAAAGCTCTCTCATACTATCTCACTGGTGAAATATAATGTCTCTGACGTATTTAGTTATTGATTTATCCTGCTTTTAGTAGTTATTAACAGTACCGTTATATAAGGAGTGAGCGAGATTATCCTCGCGCTGTCGGTGTAAATTCTTATAAGATATGTACTCAACAAATATGGCTCCTGTAACTTAAACGGGTTCTGAGATATGTACATTAAGCTTTTGAAAGGGCGGGGCCAGGCCCATTTTTTCAAAAAAATTTTCCCACAAGTGCCCCTTGCTAGTGCGATCCTTTGCATCAAATACATACAGCTTTATATCTTAATTCAGTCCTTAGTTATGGCACTTTATATGTCTCGAGTTAATAGCGATTTGTGGTGGCAGTGGTCCGATTACGCCCAACTCCAAACTCGAAATTTTTTTGCACACGGGAACCCACATGGCAAGATGTCTAAATTTTTACTCAAGTTGCAGCTTGCACGGGCGGACGAATGGACAGACAGACAGTCACCGGATTTCAACATTTCTCGTCACCCTGATCATTTATATATAACCCTATATTTATCGCGCTTTGTTCTAGGTGATACGTACAACCGTTAGGTGAACAAAACTGTAATACTGCGTACCAACTGGTTGTGAGAGATTAATCTATGTATATATATATAAAAATGAACCCCGTTTTCCGTTGTCACGGCATCACGCGCGAATGTCTGGACCGATTTCACTAATTCTTTTTTGTTGTATTTGTTATTATTAGGAGAATGTTCTTATGTAAAAAAATTACGAAAGTTGCCAGAAAACGCCTAAAAACAGTCCTTTTCTTTTTCCTATACAACGTTTTATTTTGCATATACATACATACATATGTAAGTGAAAATTAATGTTTGTTTGTTAGTAACGCTAAGGCTCGAGAACGGCGAAACCAATCTTCATGAAATTTTCAAAAGTTGTTCGCTGTGGATCTGGAAAGGTTCAGAAAAAGAACTTTCATAAGAAAAAGTCGAAAAATTGGAAATTTCCAAAAATTGACTTTTTTAATACAACTCTTTTTTCTTTTGTTATTCAATACTTTGATTTGTAAATTATTTGAATCGTTCAATTTCGGTCGCTTGCTCTTTTATTCCGGTTATTAAAAAAAAAAATTTTGGGAATTATTCAATGAAAATGTTATGTGTGTTTCAAACGAAGTGATCAATTACAGATTGAAATTTGTTACGAAGCCACGAAGAGGTCCCGATAATATCAGTCGGTGTACTTTTTGCCATCAACGCCAAGCCACATGAACGAGTACTCCCAGGATGCGATAGGGATGGCAAACTCGATTCCGATTCTACTCGAGAATCGAGTTTTCTCGTAAAATACTCGAGTTTTCGGAATCGATCTTCAGTAGTCGGAGTCGATTAAGAATCGATTCTTGACATTCGACTTTACTATTAATTAAGTGACCAGTTTCAAGTTATAAGCTTAGTATCCAGCTCTCAAGAATTGTAAAAACTTCATATAAAAAAACGCTTAAGAAACGGTCAAGAAACTTTCCTACCATAAATTTACTGAAGCGGGTAGAGTACCAATTGAATTAAGGCAATTTATTAATCGGCCGATAGAAGATAGAGGTAGTACACCAGATCCATTACTTGTTTGGAAAAGTATCGAAAATGAGTATCCTCACGTATCGAGGATTGCAAGAAAATACTTATCAATTGTTGCGACTTCAACACCTTGTGAACGTTTATTTTCGCATACTGGGCTAACTGCGAATCAAATTCGCAGCCGGTTAACGCCAGATCACTTAAATATGCTTCTGTTTTTAAGATCTGTCCCCGAAAATGTATGGTTTTCTTAAACTGACAATTAGCTTATTGTTCTTTTACTTATTTTAAATTTATTTAAAAACTTATTTTATTAAACTTCTTTAAACAACTTGAATTATTTAAAAAAAAATTAAATGAAATGTAATGTTCCCTGTACCTTATTTTTAAACAAAACAATATAATTGTTTTTAACTATTTTTGTGTTTTATTTAATCGATTTGAATTATCCATTCAATTTATGCCTTGTGATTTATTAAATAAATTTTTGTCCTTTTAATTTAAAATCGATTAGAATCGAACGAATCGATTTTTGCCCCCGGATAATCGATTCTTAGAATCGAAAAATATAGAAAAATAGTCAGAATCGAGAATCGATTCTGTAACCAATTTTGCCATCCCTAGGATGCGATGATATACGTGTGGAATTATGGATCGGGGTCAATCAGCAAGAGATTCACAGCACGTCTTTTCAAAAAACAGTTACGATGTTCTTCTTTGGATGGTGAATAATGGTTCCACCAGATCAAATTGATGAAATCATTTCTGCGGAAATTCCTGATAAAGAGAAAGATCCAGTATTAAACGAAGTGATGAAAACCAATATGGTTCATGGACCTTGCGGACACCACAATCCCACTGCGGTTTGTATGTCTAACAATAAATGCACGAAATCGCAAACTGGAAATGATGGATATCCACTCTATCGTCGTAGCTCAGCAGACGACCATACAACTTAGAGTAGTGAATATCGAAGTTGACAACATATAGATCGTATTATATTCTCCACTGTTGTCTAATGTACATTCAAAACTCATATCAATGTTTAGTAATGCAGTTTGGTGTAATCTATAAAATAGGTTGTAGGTACGTCATCAAAGGTACCAATATGGCAGTTATTGGTCTTGAACGATGCGGTCGATACGTGAACTGCAATAAAGCGCTTTGTAGGGTATTTACTTTTGCAATTCATGAACGTTTTTCGACTGTTGTGCGTCCCGCAGTTCATTTGAAGAATGGCTAAAGAGTGTTTTTCAACCCATAGAATACAGCACAGCAAGCGGAAACACTTCCAAAAACATTGACATTTTCCTCAAAAATAATACAATTGCTAAGTATTTGGAATAGAAGAAAAGAACTGCAACCAAATACGCAGCGAAATAGATTATAAAGTTCAGTAATCAGTCGTTGAGTATGTATTATACCATGTGCATCCCAAAAGACTGATGTCACAACCTTTCCAACCGCCTTTTTCGTTTTTCCACGCCTGAGAACCGGTTCATCATGTGCAGTCCACTAGAATGACTGTCGATTGGACTCCAGTGGGAAATGATGGAGTTATATTTCTATCACCGACGCAAAAATTCGGCTTTATTGCGATTAGAGAGTAGTTAAACGCTTTTCAGAATTAGTTGTTTTTGTTGGATTAGGTGGATTTCCCTGAGCCCAAATTCAACAGTATTTTCTCCAAAAAAGTAATGCTTTATTAACACACGAAATGCTTTATGATCCATTTTTTTAAACTAACACAAGTTGCTTCACAAAATATTATATCTCATTAACTAATAGTTATAATCCAACTGATAGAAATCATACAGATGGTAGTATTAGTATTATCTATGTATCAGCCACAGTGAAGCGTGGACGGGCCCTTTAGTAACTGATAAAATAAATGAAACTACCTTACACTGATATACATACACCTATTGATTTTCTGATGTTCGATGATCTTCTGTTGCCGTCACATATGAACCTTTCCCTATCCTTCTAAGCAAAATATAATTGTATGCCGAGAAACAACAATATCGTTCGGTTTTCTTTTTCAAATACAATAGTATGCCTTATTCCGTATCGTGGTACCACAGCCTAAATTGACACAGTATGTACAGTTTGTCAAAAAACACTTTTCAAACTGAAATATTTAGTTTTAAGAATTTTTTTAATGCAATTAAACAATATAGGGTTTGTCCGGAAAGTATGGAAAGAAAGGACTCATTTCCTTCCACCGCAACTACACTTCGGCGCATGCGCGCACCGACTGGATTCGATAGAAGACTTTCCTAGCTAACGATCAGTTGTCTCCGAGCACCTTGAAAGCCAGGACAAACATTTTCTCGCGACGTGTTTCTGTGAGTGGTGTAAACCGAAAAGGCAGCGTTCGTTAGAGCAGAGGTACGCGATAAAATTCTGTGTGGATTTCGGTAAATCTGCAACAGAGACGTTTGATATGATTAAGCAGGCTTACCCAGATATTGCTGTTTTGGTGGCACCAAGCCTTTTTGGAAGGCCGAGAAGAGGTCGCTGATGAAGACCGAAAAAAGGGAAAAATGAGAAAATCCTCAGTGAAAACGATGCTCATTCTCTTCTTTGGCATCGTCCACCATGAATTTGTTCCTTCTGGACAAACCGTCAACGCCATGTTTTACTTCTCAAGAGACTCGAACGAAGGGTCAATCGTTGGCCCCCGGACTTTTTTTCCTAGCCTGAAAAGGCCGATGAAAGGGATCCAAGCAGCATGCACCTCGGTTTTTGGGGCTATTTCGGAGAATGCCTTCCGTGACGCCTTCGATGCGCGGATATCGCAGAGGCAGCGCTAAATTGACGCAGAAGGAAAGTTTTTAAAGAATTGTAAGGATAGGTTCCATAATTTTTTTTTAACGACTCAGTCTCATTACTTTTTGGACAAACCCTGTATGTATTGAGCTAATATCGATAAAAAAACTAAACAAATCCACTAACTTACAACGGAAAACTTATAAAAACTGAATTAATACATTTTTGACAATGACAAGAAACTCCTTACACATCCTTTTGTCGATTGAGTTTTGCTCTCGTTTTAAACTTGTACTTCTTTATTGGCGTAGACACCTCTTATGTGGTTATATCCGAGTTTACAATAGCACACACCACCTGTTTTTTTCAACATAGTGGAGGTCTTCCTCTTCCTCTGAGGAGCTGGAGTGTTTCGTCCATTCGGACAACATGACCTAGTCAGCTCAGCCGCTGCCTTCGCTGAACTATGTCAATGTCTTCGTATATGTCATGCAACTCATCGTTCCCTCGAATGCGATATTCGCCGTGGCCAACGCGCAAAGCCATAAGTCTTCCTCCGAGCCTTTCTCTCGAGTTTTGTTTTTATTCGTCGTGAGAAGTCATTACTTTTCAATTTCCTACTTAGTCCGAAGTAATACTTCTTGGCAAGAGATATTTTGCATTGGATTTCGAGACTGATGTTGTTGATGGTGGTGATGCTGGTTCCAAGAACTTCTACTCAGTCTGCAACAAAGCTAAGCTAAAATTAAATGTGGGCACAACTTAACCCTAGACAGCTAACCTTCAGTAGCCCCCTATAAACCCTAACCATTCGTCGATTCGACGAGCATTGTTAGAGTGTCTTTATTTCATGCATTTAAACAATCTTTAATTATTTGAATTGCAAAAATATGTATTTCAGGAACTATTGTACAAAATAAAACATTCATTTTATATTCCATTTCAAATTGTATTTGTTGAACACATTTTTAATTAAGGCACTAGTTTTAAAAAGATCCGAGAAGACAACATATTTATAAAAAAACTTAAAATAAAGAAACACATAACAGCCATTTCTTCTTTGGCGTACTTTAATAAAAACACTATAAATATTTTGAGTAAGATATAAAAACTAATTTTGTAAAGAGCATTTTATGCAAAAATCAACTTTATGTTCACCACAAATTGCAGTGTTACATTTTGCGCATACCGACTTTGTCATGCGCCTTTTTTATAGGAACATAGACCGCAAGCTTTACTTTTATTACTAACGGGTGATTTTTTTGAGGTTAGGATTTTCATGCATTAGTATTTGACAGATCACGTGGGATTTCAGACATGGTGTCAAAGAGAAAGATGCTCAGTAAGCTTTGACATTTCATCATGAATAGACTTACTAACGAGCAACGCTTGCAAATCATTGAATTTTATTACCAAAATCAGTGTTCGGTTCGAAATGTGTTTATCGACAAATTTTGTTCAGCGATGAGGCTCATTTCTGGTTGAATGGCTACGTAAATAAGCAAAATTGCCGCATTTGGGGTGAAGAGCAACCAGAAGCCGTTCAAGAACTGCCCATGCATCCCGAAAAATGCACTGTTTGGTGTGGTTTGTACGCTGGTGGAATCATTGGACCGTATTTTTTCAAAGATGCTGTTGGACGCAACGTTACGGTGAATGGCGATCGCTATCGTTCGATGCTAACAAACTTTTTGTTGCCAAAAATGGAAGAACTGAACTTGGTTGACATGTGGTTTCAACAAGATGGCGCTACATGCCACACAGCTCGCGATTCTATGGCCATTTTGAGGGAAAACTTCGGACAACAATTCATCTCAAGAAATGGACCCGTAAGTTGGCCACCAAGATCATGCGATTTAACGCCTTTAGACTATTTTTTGTGGGGCTACGTCAAGTCTAAAGTCTACAGAAATAAGCCAGCAACTATTCCAGCTTTGGAAGACAACATTTCCGAAGAAATTCGGGCTATTCCGGCCGAAATGCTCGAAAAAGTTGCCCAAAATTGGACTTTCCGAATGGACCACCTAATACGCAGCCGCGGTCAACATTTAAATGAAATTATCTTCAAAAAGTAAATGTCATGAACCAATCTAACGTTTCAAATAAAGAACCGATGAGATTTTGCAAATTTTATGCGTTTTTTTTTTTTTTTAAAGTTATCAAGCTCTTAAAAAATCACCCTTTAGTTGGTGCCTCTGCTGATTGAAGGTCATTGGTGGCTGATGGTTGGCTTTGACCTTGATTTTCATCATTATTGGGAAATAATATCTCTGTTATTTTGTTTTTGGTGTGGGTCGGCATGGTACGAATTTCCTGTCGGATTTTCAGTCAAGGTTCTACAAGTTGCGAATGCAGCTTCTTCATAAAATCACGCCTAGGCAGTATTTTTTCACCCTGTACCGAGACATTGTGGCAATAAAGTATGTATCTGTTGATGCATGCTATATTCATCATTCCATAGAAAACGCACATTGGCCATCGATTGGTTTTTCTGCTGCATGACATTACAGAACACATTTGATCAAATGTGTCAACGTCACCTTTTGTGGAATTGTAGAACTCTATCATGCGTGGTTTTTTATTTTGTGGATTAACTGAGGCTTCCTCATCACAAGAGGAAAGCATGTAAACCATTTTTGATGGTTTAGGTTTGAAGGAAAGAAGTGTAAGGGGTGCATCATACACGAACATCGATGTACTCACCATTCTGGATGTATTGACTTCGGTGGTTTGATTATTCCTCTTACTCCTTTTCTTGTTCTTCATTTCTTCTGAAATTTCCCTTTTATTAGAACATAATGTTCTAATAAAGGGCTACTGAAGTAATTGCTTTGCTAGTGGTATTGAGGTAAACAAATGTCCATGGTAACGTTTCTGTTCGTGCCGTGAATACTACGAGTAAGTTCCTTTACGAAGTACTCTCCCAAAGGCATCCCTCCTGTATTGGTTCCTTTTCCGAGATATGGTATACAGTCGACCATATATCTTGTGCCACTATCACACATCATTTCTAACTTGACCCCATACTTGGCGGGTTTATTTGGTATATACATTCTGAACTTGCACCTGCCGCGGAAAGCCAGTAGCTGCTCATCAACAGTAACATTTGTTCCGGGAACGTAGTTTTGGCGACACTGGACAATAAGCATTTCCCATATATCTCTTATGGGGGTAAAAGGATTGTTTTTTTGCCGTTGTAAGCGATCTGCTCTATCATCAAAACGTAGACATAGAAGAAGGAATTCGCACTTGTCTTTGCTCATACAAGATACATATCTTGTACCACAATACTATGAATTGAACAATTCATCAAGGGTGAAATAGTTGTCTTTCAATGCTGCAGTTAACACCCAACAGGGCTCTAATCTCCTCTTTGCTAGCGTTTTTTTGCGTAGATGATATTGACTCATAGTTCTGTCTTTTCATCTCAATCTCTTGTCCATTTTAAAATCTCGTCTACTATCTGATTTGTTATGAATTGTTTAAATAACATTAGCGGGTCGACAATATCCTTTACTGCGCGAGTTGGCCCCCTGGCTCCACGTACTATATTTATTGCTGCTGTTCTATTCGAAGTTCGCCCTTTGCGCGTAGCCCAAACATGACGGGACCGACTGCGGATAGTGCAAGTGTTGCAAGTCCCGGCACATCATCCATCAAAGCACCAGAAACCCCCTCATGAACGTCTTCATTGCCCGAAAGTAATGATGACTCTTCTGACTGATTATCACTTTCAACATTATCCACCAATACAGTGTCTTCAGTTTCGCTATCGAATAATTCCTCCAATGCCCCGTCATCGTCCTCGTCCATTAACAAACGCATTACACTTTCCTCACACAGCAATCGCCTTGAATACATGATTAAAACTATAAAAAATAAAAAACATGTATTACATTAAATCAACCATTCGTCGAAACGACGAGCATTATCGTAATATCTAGAAAAATGTCGTACTTACCCACCAAACACGTGTGCCTCTCAAAAAAGCTCAGCGAACACTGAGTTGACAAGCAACGTTGGGATGATCAAACCTCGCGGGCAAGAGAGGCAAAGAATATTCTTTCTCGTACTCGTCGAATCGACGAAGGGTAGCTGTCTAGGGTTAAGTATGGACTATGAAACCGGGAACAAATTTTACATCTGGGGTGATCTTTATAGGAGCAGGGGTCAAAATTGGACGATAGGTGTGATCTAAACCAATTTCTACCAAATTTGCTGGGTAATATTATATTGATATTCCTGTGGCACAGTGCAAAAAAATGGGCAATCGGACTCCAACCACGCATACTTGCTATGCAACACAAACTGCTTCTAATTCTTTCACTTTCCAGTATACAGATCCAATAGAATTGGAATTCAGAGAGAGTCCTTCTCTAATAATCGATATTCCGTTGAGCTTGGAAAAAATGTGTGGCATTTCAATGATCCCCTCCACGCAAGAGCTGACTGGCCAATGGACGTCACTGCAATCACCGTCTTGGCTTGGCAATTGGACTAGTCCGTAAGGCAAGTATGGCGATGCAGGCAAACGGCAAGATAAAGCAGGATTATATGTCCATCCTTCGCTGCCTTGTAATTTTGCTTTGCATACGGCAGTGGTGAAGTGGAAAATATAGCTACATCTTTCACTGCTATGGTAGAGGTTCGCTTATAAGGTGTTTTCCAAAGTAAACAGGACTTTTTGAATCTAGCGCCCCCTGGTGGCGCTATCTATATGTCGACTAGTGCGTTAGAATCTGCTATCTTTATCGATTGTTCAGTGAGAACTTCATATATTGGAAGTGAAGTTATGGCGTTTTAAGTGTCAGTATGTTTGTGTTATGGGTGCAAATATGAGCTTCGAACAAAGAGCCAACATTAAATTTTGTTTTAAAATTGGTAAAACTTTTACTGAAGCGTTTCAATGGATGAAACAAGTTTATGGCGACGAATGCTTATCCCGTAGCAGAGTGCCCGAGTGGTTTAAACCTTTTCAAAGTGGTCGTTAGGACATAAATGACGATAAACATGTGGGCCAATTAAAAGCCGTGATCACCGGAAATTCCACCGAAACTGTGCTTGAATTCATCAAAAATCAATCGAAATCATAATTTAAATTCATGGAAATAGAGTTGAACATCTCCAAAATATCAATTTATCGCATTTGGACTGAACATTTGGGCTTACGAAAGGTGTGTGCCGCACAAATTGATTGACGACCAAAAATTTCTCAGAATCCAACATTCGAAGGACGATTATTTGACCAAGAATCACATCTCAACCATTAACCACTCCCCGTATTCATCTGATATGGCACCGCGCGACTTCCTCCTTTTCAGAAAAATGCATTTGCCCATGATAAGAAAGCGATATGCAGACATAGAGGCCATTCAAAAGGCTTGCATTGGCATACTTGCAGTCACACCGGCCAAAACTAAAACACTCGTTCGACATGCTTTTGGATCATGAAAAAAGCTGTATTGAAGCAGAAGGAGACTATTTTCAATCAAATAAATTGATTTTACCGATTCTATTTTTTGTTTTTAAATTCCAGTTTACTTTGGTCAGCGACCATACCTCTGCTGAGAAGTTCGTAGCGGTTGTAGGGCTACGTTTGACAGTAGAACTCAGAAATGCCAGGGCCCATTAAAACTTAGAACTCGAAAGCGTTAATACAATTTTGCCCCACTCTCCGCGGAATGCCAAAGGACTACTGGTTACAGACGTTGACCAGTAAGCATCATACGGTGTGAAATAGCAGTGACACCAACTACTATTACTATTTTCCATCTTATTGAAAACAGCGGAGGTCTCTTGCGATATCATAACGAAGGAAAAATATATTAGGCAATCAAAGCTTCAAACCGTGTACATCTAGTATGGACAGTCCTTATGTGCTTTTACTTTGTTCTCAGGAACTACTTTAATATCCGACCAAGAGATTGTATGACAATAAAATCCCTTATTGTCCCTAGCTTTTTCTTAAAATTATTTTTGGTGATATGATGGAATATAGTTTGAGAAATTTCACTATATGTTAGGACAGGTGCGCGGTGCAAAGAGATACAGGGCCTGTAGCCTTTATACTTCTGACGAAATCAAAGACGTGTTGTGTTACTGGAACTCTGCTCTTCTCATTAAGGACTGAAGATGACCAGCAGCCTCCTGTAGTGGCTGAGAAGAGGGGAGATAATATCTAGATGGGTTTGTATATTGCTTCTTTCCCTTGCTTCTTCGATAGAGCTATTCATATTTCGAGCGCTCGAGCGCTTGTTCGCAAAAGATTGAGTGATATCGATGATGATGCGATACTCGCGCTAATGAAGAGAAGATCCTTCAAATTTGTCCTAATCCAGGAGCCAAGACTAAGCAGCATCTTGGTGATGAAGAGAAATAGGCTGATAGTATTTAGAAACATAACGTTATTTTATTGTAACTAAAGAAAATCTATTTTTGATGGGAGCCGAATATCTCTTACTTTTGTTTAAAGTATGTGAAGTGGTCGTCTGAATGAATTGTAATTGTGTATTAGTAGCAAAATTCTGTTAATTAGAAATTTTAAAAATCATGTTGATTAATAAATAAGAATGAAGTCAGTCGTCGGTAGAACAAACGGATTTTTAAGGATAGTACCTCTGATATCCAGGCCTCCTCTAATTTATTGAAAGTCTGCAATTACTTATCGGACACAATTCAGATTTTCAAATTTTTATCGTTAATCGGATTTCTATTCGTATTCTACTGTCATATTCTAGTGTGATCAAATATCAACGATATTAGTTGAAAATGTGGTGAAATGACACGAATAACCAACGCAGTATGAGATGGTGTATTATCGCACTTCTTTGGCAGTTACAGTATAGTAGTATACTGTAAAGTAGTATACTCTATTTGCCAGAATACCAAAATGAGACTCCTGACTAACAGAATCACTAAATTAAGATTGTGACAATTAGAGACATGAGACAATCGTCTCAAGCAGAATACCGATATTAATATATGTACATCATTATTCAAACATTATTGGTTTAATTAACACATAAAAAAATTATTTTAATTTAAAAATTATTAGTAAAAGTAATTATTAGCAAGCAAAAAAGAGCTAAGTTCGAATATAACCAAACATTTTATACTCTTGAAACTTGCTAGAACCAAAACCACGAAAATAGTAAGTATAAGGTGTAAAACCAGTCATATAGAGTAAAGTCCGCCGGATGTTCGAAAATCCTGATAATAGTTATATCGGGCCTAGGCCAAGTTTTCGCTCAAATTGATCTATTTTAGGCACAAAGATACACTGTTACGAGTAAACCACGTTCTTTTATTAGATATGTACATTAAACTTGTTAGAGGGTGCCACGTCCACTTCTTAAAAAATTTTGCCCACAAGCGCAAGTATAAAATTTTTGCGCGAGTTGAACTCGGTTTTTTCGGTATAAAATTCCCGCGCGAGATGAACTCGGTCGAGTTTTGGAACGCAACCATGAATGATATGATTCATGTAAATGCATCCTACGTGAGGTGCGCAAATTCAACACGTAGTGATGCTCACTTTTTTCACGCACTCGCCCAAAAAATATAATAGTTAAAAAAAAAGCCGATTCCGAAGAAAACCGAAGGTCAAAATCAGGAAATTCCCTGACAAATCAAAGGATATGGTAACCCTACTCATACATATTTACATATGAACTTATGTTGGTTGTAGACAAATTAACAAAAATTATGCGTATAGTTCGTTCATATTTTTTTACATTCACACATAATTATGTTCAAATTACTTTTTATGCGTACGTGGAGGGTTTCTTTTTGAAGAATAACGGCATGCGTCATTGTAGTGAGTTCGTAAAAACTAAAGACATGAACTTCTTCATTTCTCATCGTTTTATACAATTATTTTCTTATGCCTATATACAAAACTACATCTTATATTCCAGGAAGTGCAGAGTTTAGGTGTTAATTCTACCTAAAGCGTTCCATAAGGGCTGCTATACGAGTATATATTTCTGGCCTAGGTAAAACTAAGTGTTGCCAGGTGCAATCTGACATTTCCATTGGAAAGTTTGACATTTTTTAGTATAACATCATTCAGAACGTTTTGTCATTTAATCGTGAATTGTTTTATTTACAGGAAATTAAAAAATTCATCTCGGCCAAAAAATGGAATTAACTCGTGAACATTTTCGTGCGATAATTTTTCACAACTTTCGATGTGGATTATCACGACAAGAGTGCATCGATGAACTAAAATTTTTGTATGGCTATGAAGCACCATCCTATAGCACTGTGAAAAACTGGTACAACGAGTTCAATCCTGACAGGAGATAACGGGTGAGCCATCTAACGTTTTAAATTTGAGTTATCTATATTTCGACATTGGAAACGTCAAATACCATTCGGAAAGTGACAGATATTAAGTAAAAAGTTTAAAATTTACGAAATGGGTCGCTATTCACTAGAAGAAAACTGGGAAATATTGAAAAAAAAACCGAGGATGGTCAATTTTACCGAAAAATCATCTTTTCGGACGAGGTTCATTTCCACCTCGATGGTTACGTTAACCAGCAGAATTGTTGCATTTGGGGCACAGGAATGCGCTACGTGCCATACAGCAAACGCTGCACTCATTCTTTTACGCCCTATCTTCGAAAATCGCATAATCAGCAAAAGAGGTGATGTGAATTGGCCACCCAGAAGCTGCGATTTAACTCCGTTGGACTATTTTCTGTGGGGAGCTGTTAAAGATAAATGTTACGCCAGCCATCCAGAAAAAATTCAAGATCTAAAGGCACACCCTTTATTTCGTCTTGCCCTCGTTCACCAATAAACCCCTTTTTTTGCTTCTTTATCCATTCTGAACAAAACTAACGTGTTGTTGCCGATTGTTATTTTGCGAGGTAGGCAGTCTGTTTTCTTTCCGCTGCGACCCGTCACTCCTCATCGTACCAGCTGTTTTTTTGGCTTTTGCGTAATTTTTATCTAAAATTAAGGGTTTCAAAATTCCCAGTTTTGATAACGTAATAGTCTGTAATTTATTTTCAAGTTTAGTACTCGTAATTATAATTTTTTTTTATTTTTTTTCTTTCCTCTTTTCGAGATATCTTCTAATTTTTTTACTATATGTGTTAATTCTGTGTGTATTTGTGAATTAGTTGTAAATTGTATATCATTACTTTCTATTAAGTCATTACTTTTTAAATTAAATCATTAAACACCAATAATACCTGTATTGTTGCCTTATTTGTGACAACTTTTCCCTAAACTTTCTATACGCTCTGTTATGTGCTTGCTCAGTTATTGCTCCATGCTCTTCTTTATTAGCAATACGAGTATCATTCCGGAAATGTCGGAAATGCTTCTTTCAAAATGTTTTTTATTTCGTACATCACTCCCGATGTGCGAAATTTGTTATTAAAATAAGTAATGTTAAGAAGGGGTAAGGTTTGACACCTTTTTTTTTCAATTTTTTTTTATTTTTTTTTTCTGAACCATCAACATCTCAAAAATATTGTGTTAAAGTTTTAGGTCATTCGGAGAAAAACTAACGAAGTTACCGCAGGTTGAATAACGGTACCTCTAACTTAGGTTTGCGCGCCTTCCAGCTAAATATAATAATATTTACATATATATAGCTCTCGAATGACGTCGAGTTTTTCCAAAAATTTTAATTACTAACAATTTTACAATAACAAATAGGTCGATTTTTTCGTCTAAAATCGTCATTTTGGCTTGAAAATGGTACCAAAAATTGAAAAATTAAAAAAAAACTCGACGTCAATTGAAAGATAAACTAATAAACTAAAGAAAGCATTTTGATTTTTTGGTTTCAGATGCTCCAGTGATGCTGTAGGTTGGTCACCGCACAAAAACTTCCTTTCGAGGTACCTGCAGAGATCGACGATAAATCCGTTATTCTTATTTTTCGATACAACTTTTTTTAAGTATCCTTCAAATGTTGTAGTACTTTCATATGATAATAAGTAAAATTAACCTACAGCAATAATTTTTTCTAAGAAATTCATGAAAATCTATACTTGTTGCTTCGGTTTTATAAATTGGTGTAATTGGCGTAATTGGTGTTCCCTCTTGAGATAAGACTGCACCTACAGCTGTCTGGTTGAACAAGTTCAATTTGTTCTTAAAATCCTTTCTTTAAAATGTCGCAAGCCGCAATCAAAATTTAATATATTTGGTTCGAATAGATCACGGAAAGTGTGGAGAAAGATCAATGAAGAGTCGCAAGGAAGAAATGTATTGCCAACATTTGGGGGTATACGGCTGTATCTGGAGTTGGACATTTGGATTTTTTTAGTGAAAAAATTAATAAAGATAAGTATTTGAACATTTTAAGAAAAAATTTTAATTTTAAGTGGGCTTATATCGGCTGTCAATAGCAGCAAAACCAATTTCCAACAGGATACCGACCCAAAATACACATTGTATCTTGTACGTGCAGTTAAGATTCAAAATATCTGGAACTGTTTGGAAAACCGTATTCGAAAACATCGAATTTCTTCAAAATAAGGCCAAAAAACTGGATCATCGACTTAGTGGGTTAAAATATCCGGAAATAATACTAGAAAACCGAGAGAGTGCGTCGTCGTCTAGGGTCACTAACAGCAACAAAATTTATGCCAAAAACCGCTAAAAACATTGTAATTACTTTTGATTTGATATTTTGAGCGATGGGCAGGGCACCGCCCACTTTTTGGTAAAATTAAGTAGGTATAATCCATCTCATATTGGTTTGCCAATTATATGTTTTACTCCTCGCCTGTGCTTGGTTTGTTTTTGATTGATTCACGTCCTGAATAAGTATTCCTTTGTAAATAGCACTTTGTAAATTTCGATTAAATTGATATTGTGTTTGAGAAACAAATTTATTGATTCTTCTTATTGAAATGTAAAGCGAATTGTGATCTCATTTGATTTAGCGGAAGTTTTCTCACTTCAGCAAGAGCATTAGGCATATCGGTAGGCGTTAATGTAAAAAGTATTTGGTTTAAAGTAAAAAATCTCCTACTCCCTTCCATATAAGGACTTAGTGAGTTTTTCTCAGCTTTCTTTCAGCTGACGTATGACTTTCCCGAGTGTTAGGTAATGATTTTAAAATTTCATTGCATATAATCGAATCGTTAATTGTCTGTTTTCGTCCTTATTCGTTTTTTATCTGTTTACTTAGCTGAGGATGGAGTCATGTGTAGAAGTTCACGCAGGTAAGGAAAGTTCTCTGATCACCATTCACTTGGGAGTGGCCAGAAACGATTCTTTTACATATGACTCAAGCAGCACACGACTTCCGGTCTTTGACCAAGTATCCTCTGGGTAGCCTAAGAACATCCGTTTGAAGGCGAGCTAAAGTGAGATGGCGAAACATCCCCTGCATAAGGTTGTGCACTGGGTTTGGGACCCGCCACGTAAAAAAACACCCCCAATGAAAAAGCAAAAACAGCGTCGGATCAGAGACCCCCTTTTTGATGACGATCATGGCAAACGAAATAAGGACTACGAATTGAGGGCATGCACCTGGAATGTCCGGTCCCTTAATTGGGAAGGTGCCGTAGATGTCCTCGTAAGGATAAAGGCTGACATCACCGCCGTCCAAGAAATGCGATGGACGGGACAAGGACAGAGACGAGTAGGTCCTTGTGACATTTACTACAGTGGCCCTATAAAGGAGCGCAAGTTTGGTGTTGGATTCGTGGTGGGAGAGAGACTCCGTCGCCGAGCACTATCATTCACTCCGGAGAATGAACGTCTAGCCACAATTCGCATCAAAGCGAGGTTCTTCAACATATCGCTGATTTGCGCCCAAGCCCCGACGGAAGAGAAGGACGATGTGACGAAAGATGCCCCTTATGAGTGCTTGCAGCGCACTTATGAGAGATGCCCCGCCACGATGTCAAAATCGTGCTTGGCGACTTCAACGCCAGGGTGGGCAAAGAAGGTTTGGCACTACGGTCGGTAAATTCAGCCTCCACGAGGAAACATCCCCAAATGTGTTGAGGCTGATCGACTTCGCCGGGGCCCGAAATGTGGTTATCTGTAGTACTAGATACCAGCATAAGAAGATACATCAAGCTAATTGGCTGTCTCCGGGTGGAAAAACCACCAACCAGATCGATCATGTTGTGAAAGACGGAAGACACGTTTCCATTGTTTTAGATGTGCGTGCGCTCCGAGATCCTAACATCGACTCGGACCACTATATTGTTGCAGCCAAAATTTGTACCCGCCTCTGTATAGCAAAAAACGGACGCCAACAAACACAAGGAAGGTTCGACGTCGAGAAGCTGCAATCACAACAGACAGCCGAAAGATTTCGGCTAGCACTCCTGCTCTCTAAGAGCACTCGTCAACAACTCGGTATAAGGGAACTGTGGGACGGCATTTCAAACTCCTTACGTACAGCTGCAACCGAAACCATTGGTTTTCGGAAAGTGCAAAAGAACAGCGGTACGACGAGGAGTGCCGTGTCGCAGCGGAGAGAAAACAAGCTGCCTCCCTCGCAACGTTGCGATCGACCACAACAAGTGCGGGATGGAATAGATACCGAGAGTTGAAGAGGGAAGCGAGACGCATTTGTAGACAGAAAAAAAAGAGGCCGAAATGCGTGAGTACGAAGAGCTTGATAAGCTGGCCGACAGGGGTAATGCTCGAAAATTCTACGAAAAGATGCGGCGGCTTACAGAAGGTTTCAAGACCGGAGCATACTCTGGTAGAACCCCCCAAGGTGATGTAGCCACTTCTCCAGCCTGCTCAATTGCAGTCAACACACAACACCAGGAGAAGGCGAACCCGATACCCCAATCGATGACGATGGAGCAGATGTTCCATTGCCCGACCATGAAGAAGTTCGAATAGCAATTGTCCGGCTGAAAAACAGCAAAGCGGCAGGGGCCGATGGATTGCCGGCCGAGCTATTCAAACACGGCGGCGAAGAGCTGATAAGGTGCATGCATCAGCTTCTTTGCAAAATATGGTCGGACGAAAGTATGCCCAACGATTGGATTTTAAGTGTGTTATGCCCAATCCATAAAAAAGGAGACCCCACAATCTGCGCCAACTACCTTGGGATTAACCTCCTCAATATCGCATATAAGTTTCTGTCGAGCGTACTGTGTGAAAGATTAAAGCCCACCGTCAACAAACTGATTGGACCTTATCAGTGTGGCTTCAGACCTGGTAAATCAACAACCGACCAGATATTCACCATGCGCCAAATCTTGGAAAAGACCACTGGAAGGAGAATCGACACACACCACCTCTTCGTCGATTTCAAAGCTGCTTTCGACAGCGCGAAAAGGAGCTGCATTTATGCTGCGATGTCTGAATTTTGTATTCCCGCAAAACTAATACGGCTGTGTAAACTGACGTTGAGCAATACCAAAAGCTCCGTCAGAATCGGGAAGGACCTCTCCGATCCGTTCGATACTGAACGAGGTTTCAGACAAGGCGACTTCCTATCGTGCGACTTCTTCAACCTGCTTCTGGAGAAAATAGATCGAGCTGCAGAACTCAACAGAGAAGCTACCATCTTCTATAAGAGTGTACAACTGCTGGCGTATGCCGATGATATTGATATCATTGGCCTCAACACTCGCGCCGTTAGTTATGCTTTCTCCAGACTGAATAAGGAAGCAAAACAAATGGGTCTGGCAGTGAACGAGGGCAAGACGAAATATCTCCTGTCATCAAACAAACAGTCGTCGCACTCGCGACTTGGCTCCCACGTCACTGTTGACAGTCATAACTTTAAAGTTGTAGATAATTTCCTCTATTTAGGAACCAGCATTAACACCACCAACAATGTCAGCCTGGAAATCCAACGCAGGATTACTCTTGCCAACAGGTGCTACTTCGGACTGAGTAGGCAATTGAAAAGTAAAGTCCTCTCTCGACGAACAAGAACCAAACTCTATAAGTCGCTGATTTGTGTTGAACATTGATAGATGAGTTTTATTAAATTTAATTTAAATATTGTGTACAAATTTATGATACTTATTGATAACATTTCTAAGATACAAAAAAAAAAATAAAACAGCACACAAACATAGTTAGTGTAGCTTTTTTAAAAAATACAAATTTTGTTAAGTTTTTTTTCTAATGGTGAGTTTGCTCAGAACGTTGTCTTTGCTTAAGTTTCTTACTATTACAAGATGTCACTTAATGTATAAGTATCAAAGGGTAAATTAAAATATTGACGAAACGTGAGGGAAAAAACATTAAAAAAATTAATTAAATTTCAGTTTTTTCGACATATTGGCTATAAGGACACAAAAAACATTGATTTTGGGGTTTACAGTCATTTAAGAACTTAAAGACGGACTTATTCTGAGAAGCTTTGCCAAAGAAAGTTTACCAAAAAAGTCAACATTAAAAAAGTTAGAGACCGAAGAAAAATGTGCCTTTCTATTACAATGGGCCACTTTGATGAAAAACTTCAACAAAAATTTTTGTATGAAACCATGATTGTAACTCAAAAAAGTAATGATGCAGTTCGAATCTTAGGACCCGAAATAGGGGGAAACCGTCGAGATTGATCTTGTCTTTTTTTTGACTATCACAGTGTTATTATAGGTAAATATTTTTACTGTTGCATATTGTTTACATACTTTTCAGCGTGAAGAACAGAAGAAAAATTACAATTTTTTAACAAAAATTATGTAAAAGTTAATATTTAAACAAATGGACCGTGAAAAAATATCTATAATGTAGCACGAACATTTGTCTTTGACTTCATAAAATTTCATCGATTTATCTCTAGTAGTTTATGAGAAAATAATTCTTCAATTACATCGTGCTTTAAATTTCAACCTTCAATAACTTTAACAAAAAATAGAATATTGACGAAATATTTATATTTCATGGTATGCGTCTTATCCCCTTCCTAATGAACTGCTGATTTTCAAAATCGGTGATTTTGCGAAATTTTCATGGCCTGGGGTGACCCACATAATAATCTTTATGACACTTATTAGCCCTCTTCCTAGTAGTATCTACTAGTTTTGTATTTTTATATTCCTTTATGGAAGCTATACAGTACGTTCCTGTCTTTTAATTTGATTCGGAGTTTCTGGAGACTCGTTTTTAAACTTTCCAGTTTATAGATAAATTCCATCGACACTAAATACAATGGTGATATTTAATAATGGAAATATTCGTTTCTATTATTATGTATGTACCACAGGCTTAATATACTTGTAGCAAGAGATGACTCCCGTATTTTTCGTCCTCCTGTTCGCCAAAAAAATGGTTCCCATTGTAATTAAGTTTTCCGTTTTTTTTCCTACAGACGCAAACTGTTAAGGCTTTCTCTTTCCCGTTTTATTCTTATTGCTTCGAGTATTTGTTAATGGTGTTTGTTATAAATATTATTTCGTTGTAACTTTTTGTCTTCAGTGCTTCTTTTAGCCATTCGTGTTCACACATTTAGTTACCTAAAGCCAAGATTTTTTAAGGTTAGGGTTAAAATCTCTTTTATAATTTTTGGACGCAGGTGGATCTACATCTTTCGTTTCTGTTTTCGACGTATTATTTCTTTTAGCTCTGAGTAAAGATACACTCTTAAAGATTCTGTCCTCTGTAAGGTAAAAGGAAACTTTTTAGTAGATATCGCGGTTAATAGATATCAACTCTTCAATCAGGAGAAAAAACAGAAGACGGCAAAGCCCGCAGAAGTGGTTCTTGTGACGAAAGGGGGTTGTATGATACAGGGCTAGCTATATCTAAGTCCGATTTAAATAAAGCCAACAGGGAGTTCTGCGAAAGAATAGGGGACTGTCAATCATCATGATTTATTCTCAATTGAGGAAAAAATCTTACACCACTGGGGTACCTAAAAATGCTGATGGTGGCTTGACTGTGAGAAGGGGCTCCTCCCTTGAAACTATTTCTTGATGCTCATTTTTTTGTTGAATTATTACCCTAAAAAGTGCTACTGCGCGAGTTTTGTTAAATTAGGACATGTTCCGAATGACTGCAAATTGATTAGGGTGTGCTTACACCAAAGGCCGGAAAGAACTCAAACATCGGTGCCAAGGATTTCAGCTCCATTAGCCTATCCTCGTTTTTGTGAAAAATTTTGAAAAGATTTATGGATCTCTACCTTAGAGGCAGAATCTCGAGGGATAATCAAGCCTAAATCAAAAGCGATTCAGTTGCATAGTCCAAAGCAGTGTCGGGACTTGAAAGAGAATAAGTGTTTTAGATACTTTAGAACTCGTGGAACGACGCTGTCGAGAGACAACTTACTGTGACGACGTTGTTCTTATGGTTAAAAGAAATTTATTAACTATCAAGAAGTGTAAAATCCAAGACGTCCTGATGTAAGCCAATGGTACCTCAACGTTGCATCAACCTAACCGAATAGTAGTGAGTTAGCCGTCCATTTAACAAAAGCTGAAATGATTTTATTTACCAGGAGGTATAAAATCCAAGACGTCTCTATCCACTTATTCGGACGCTCACGGCTTCCACTTTTTGATGAGGAAGAAATACTTTAATAGAAAGCTTTCAAGTAGGCCCAATATTAAGGATAGAGTAAGGAAGGCATCAATTGCCTTTATGGCTATAGAAGTGGGGACTCCCCCAACGGTGGTATTTTGGCCCTACGGAATCGTGTTCAAGTCAATAATATTCCATGGGGTTTTCATGTAGTAATGCTCAAAAATTCTACGAAAAGTTGCATCGACTAACAGAAGGTTTCAAGACCGGAGCATACTCTTGTAGAACCTCCAGAGGTCATCTAGTGACCGATGCCCAGAACGTACTGAAATTATGGAGGGAACACTTCTCCAGCCTGGTATGGAATGGCATTGAAAGTATGACACCAGGAGGAGGCGAATCCGATTAACCAATCCATGACGATGGAACAGAAAGTCCACTGCCCGGCGGTTTGAATAGCAATTACCCATCTGAAGGACAACAAAGCGGCGGGAGTCGATGGATTGCAGGCCGAGCTATTCAAACACGGCGGCAAATAACTGATAAGGAGCATACACAAGCTTCTTTGTAAAATATGGTCAGACAAAAGCATGCCCCAAGATTGGAATTTAAGCGTGCTCTACCCAATCTATAAAAATTCTGCGTCATCCACGGTAAAATAAGCCCACCGACAACAAATTTATTGAACCATATCAGTGTGGCTTTAGACCTGGAAAATCAGCAACCCACCAAATCTTGGAAACGACCCGTGAATGCAAAATCGACACACACTACCTCTTCGTCAATTTCAAAGCTGATTTCGACAGCACGAAAAGGAGCTGCCTTTATGCGGCGATGTCTGAATTGAGGTTCCTATCCTACGACTTCTTCACTCTGCTGCTGAAGAATATAATTCGAGCTGCAGAACTTAATCTAGCAGGTATAATCTTTTATAAGAGTGTACAACAGCTGGCGTATGCCGATGTTCTGATGCTGTCATCGAAGAAACAGTGGTCGCACTCGCTGCTTGGCTCTCACGTCACTGTTGACAGTCATAACTTTGAACTGGTAGTAATTTCGTCTATCTTGGAACTAGTCTAAACACCATCAACAATGTCAGCCTGGAAATACAACGCAGGATAACTCTTGCCAACAGGTACTCCTTCGGACCGAGTAGGCAATTGAGAATCAAAGTCCTCTCTCGACGAATAAGAACCAAACTCTATAAGTCACTCATAATTCCCGTCCTGTTATATGTATGGTGCAGAGGCTTGGACGATGACAAAAGTGGAGTAAAACCTCCACTTCGTTTCAGGGACCAGTTGGAGAAGGGCTTGGCTTTGCTTGGAATCTCCAGTTGGCGCCACTTTGCGAAAAGAAGAAATATGAATATTCACAGAAACTATTTTCTTGAAAATAGTGAGGCGTTGGGCAATAAAGAGGTAAAGTTGAGTCAAAGCTTCCCCTAGTCCCCGTATATCTTAAACAAATATTTTCTAATATCAGGTAGACTTTAGGTATATCGTATCGTAAAATCGCTCACCCCCTGCACCGAATTTTCGAGGGTTTTCAAGCATAAATCAGCCGATAGTGCTGCAATTTTACGTTCGATATTCGTTCGAAGTTCATCAATTGTCGCTGGGTTGTAGGCATAAACCATAGAATTGACCTCAGGCGGCCAATTGACTGGGTCATTTTGTGAGTAATATGTTCACCAAACTGGGTTTTTAATAAACCGATTGTGACATTCACTGTTTGGCTTGTGACGCCGTCCTGTTGAAACAACATATTGTTCAAGTCTATATCATCCACGGAAGAAGTACGGCCCAATGATGCCACCGGCTCATAAACCGCACCAAAACGTAATTTTTCCGGGATACAATAGTAAATCATGGAGAACGTACGAAAGGAATCAAAAATTTCACTGATAATGAACTTTTGTAGCGCTCTCAGTGAAAAATCCGCTCTTAAATTTGAGGCCACTGACTCCGAATTTCGGTAGTTTAATAATTTCGACTACCTGCTGGAATGTATAAATATATAAATTCGGGAAGTTGAAAAAAGTTGCAGCTTAGGGAAGAATGCCGCGCAAGCCACCAATGAAATTTGTGAAGCTTACGGACCCGATGATATATCAGTTCGTGTAGCACACAATGGTTAGCTCACTTTCTTTATGGAAATTTCGAAATTTCGGTTTACACTGATGAAAGTTTTACACTGTTTAGTTAAAATATGATTAGAAAAACGAAAAGACTTTTTCGACTACCATTATAAGAATTTCCGCTACCGGTTGTCGCTATACCCGATATATCCGACGATAAGTAATTCCATATAACATTGGATTTATGTACAAATTTTAATGCAGAAATTTGTGTTAAAGTGACCCAATAATTCTCCCAGCAAAGCAACTACATACCATATACCCATTTATATCATACGAGGTGTGTTCAAAAAGTATCGCAAATCGTAACTGACAGTTTTCTTCGATTGCAGGTGCGTGGTGCATCATGAGTTCTTGCCACAGGGAAGAACGGTCAATAAGGAATATTACCTGCAAGTTATGCGCAATTTGCGCGAAGCAATCCGCCAGAAACGCCCGGATTTGTGGAAGAACAAAAATTGGCTTTTGCACCACGATAACGCCCCTGCTCACACATCGTTGCTTGTGTGCGACTTTTTTTGGCCAAAAACAACACACTAATGATGCCGCAGCCACCGTGTTCCCCAGATCTGGCCCCTGTGACTTTTTCTTGTTTCCTAAACTGAAGAGGCCCTAGAAAGGACGACGTTATGCTTACGTAAACACGGCATCGAAGGAGGAGCTGAAGAAGATAAAAAAAAATAATTTTTTGAAGTGCTTCGAAGGTTGGAAAAACCGTTGGTACAAGTGTATAATATCTCATGGGGATTACTTTGAAGGGGACAAAATAGATATTCATGAATAAATAAATAATTTTTGAAAAAATACAAAATTCGCGATATTTTCTGAACACACCTCCTACTTTATGCTGAGTATGCCGATCAGTGTATGCGTTATTTTCGCAAAATTACGTGGAATATGTATATTTTCGCGTAAATTTTAGTAATACGAAATGCCGATGCAATTAATCCAAACCTTCCAATAGCACTAATATGCCCGAAAGTGTGATTTCGCCACTTTTCACCTTACTATAAAACGTTTGTTTACCAATATACATGATATTTCCATGAAATTAGTTAAAGGTTTATTAAAAACATAAATGAGCGTCTAACCCTAATATGCCTCCATCCCATTCTCTGGTTGATGTTTTTCTGATATAAATATATTAAAATTAGCTCTTTTTATACCTGTGAGCAAACAAATTTTAAAAAGTAAATTAGTAAAAGATTAATGTTCATATCTCCTAAACCACTAAAGTTACAACAAACCCAGCACAAATATTATATGAATTCCACCCGATAGTGTAAAACTCTCACTGCCCACATAACGGTACTGTTAAAAACTACGAAAAATGCGACAAATCAATGCCTGTGTGGTACCGCCCACTTTTAGGTGAAACCCCACATCTCGGGACACCCCCGACCGTTCTTTACTTAATTTTTTCCATGTCATTCTTTTTGCATTCGCATGTGCTTAAATGGGTGAAATTGGACACCCATACAGCACAATTTTAAATTACCCTCGATGCTATCACTTTCCAGTACAAAATCAAAGCAGTACAAAAATCATGCAATTAATAAAACGGAATGAAACTTTACACGACTAATGTCTTTAGACTATTCCACCCTGTGTTAAATTATTACTTCCTCAGTTGTTATTTGTTGCAGTAATGGATATCCTTACAAAGATGTGATGTTCTGCAATTATCAATGCTAAACGATCTTTTTGATTATAAACAATTTCATTTAATTCATATTCTTTCTCTTACAAGATTTCACCATAGCATAATATTCAAAACTCCTATAACAGAAGAGGCAAGAGCACGAGAACACCCACTTTTAGAAAAATAAATTTCAGCGAATTGTATGTATGCATGTATATGCTATTTCATGGGTTTTGGGGCAGTACATATGGCAGCCATTTCATAATTTTAAATAACAGAATAACACATGCAAACAGGTGCTACTTTGGACTGAGTAGGCAAAGAAGTAAAGTCATCTATCGACGAACAAAGACCAGACTCTATAAGTCACTCATTATTCCTGTCCTGCTATATGGTGCAGAGGCATGGACGATGTGATATACGACGACAATGACATATGTAGTTCAGCGAATTAAGAGACATCGGCTGCGCCGACTAGGTTATCTCGTACGTATGGGCGAAAACACTCCAGCTCTGAAAATATTCGACGGAAAACCTGCCGGCGAAAGCAGAAGAAGAGAAAGACCTCCACTTCGTTGGAAAGACCAGGTGGAGAAGGACCTGGCTTCGCTTGGCATTTCCAATTGGCGCCACTTTTCGAAAAGAAGAAACGACTGGCGCGCTGTTGTTAACTCGGATATAATCGCGTAAGCGGTGTCTACACCAGTAAAGAAAAAGAAATGAAATTTTTGCAATCCGTATATTCCAAGTAGCCCTCGAGGGTTTTGCAATAGCCTGGTTTTCATATTATGTGTGTATCTGTTTGTAACAATATTATTTCATCACATGATTGGTTTTCCGCTAAACAAATATTGTACTTTTGTATGTATCTATGTATATATAGTCTACCCTGTTGATATCAGTTGTTTAAAGTGTTATACATTTGTTTAGGAAATAAAACTATTTCATATATAAACTACAAACTATATGCACTAATTATTTCCTAATTTTTATTACTTTTAATCACATGAAATTCTCGAAGGAATAAGGTTTGCGGCGCCTATTTATTTATATAATAATTAGAACACTACTAGAGTGCGAGATGCTTATGTACATATACATATGCATGTATGTACAAAAATGTGTACTTGTATAAAAATGAACATACATACTTGTGTTTACAATACGGCTACTCAGTGCTTATAAAATGCATATGTTTATTATGTGTGGGTTTTGATATTATTAAATGCAAAGCAAGTTTGTGGATAATAAAATTGTTTGATATTTTTCAACTAAAGTTTATTCATAAGATTCTCAATGCAATGTATTAAAACATAAATTGTTCAAACATTGTTCTAAACTTAAAAATACACATGTTTTAGTTTGAAGCAAAAAAGCTAGTTTTCCAGCCATTTTATTTGTTTATTAAATTTTCTCGCCTTGCGTAAATTTATCACCAATATCATTTCAGAATAGCATCATAACGTGTAATTATTCATAATTTATCTTTTAATTTTTCAATTTCAAGAAGAGTTAAAGAAAAATCTCACCCATTATTGAAACACAGCAACTAAAACAAAGTTAATATCGGGTTCTGAAGAACGTTTTATTACTCTCACAATTTGTAAGTATCAGAGGTGGGTCCTGTCTCCAAACAAATCTTTTGAAGTAAGCTCACATACTGTCTGACATATTCGGCATAAAATCTGCTAAAATAACGAAAATCATTAAACGCAGTTTGGGATAGTTCGTGGACTACTTTCACACATTTTCAATATTATACCGATATTTTCAGTAAAAAGTCACTTATAGGCATTGAGGTCTATATATTGGGTATCTGGGAACTTGAAAAGCTATGATCCGATTTAGAAAATTTTGGATATGAGATTGCATACCTTAATACACAGTGGCGGATTCAGAAGTTTGAAATGGGGAAATTTATTCCCCCCAAAGGCTATATGGCTTTTTAGAATTTTTAAAAATTTGAAAAAATATAACAGAAATATAATAGAGAAATTTACCAATTTATTTCAGAAACAAAATTAAAGACTGTCTCCATTTTTGAATGTAATAAATAATACGGTAGCAATGGTAATGGTATCTTAACCCATGAAGTTACAAAGTTTAGCAACACACGCAGAATAAATTATTAATAAATCCAATCAGATCCGCAACTGAAAGTGCTAAATTTGAAGCGACTCGGCTTGATAAAAAACTTGAAATAGATGCTGCATTCAGCTCCAACCGTGATATGTTCGATTGATACATTCTCCGTGGCTTATCCTCCAAGTTTTCAAAGATAGAAAAATTAATAACTGGAAAAATAAGGAAATAGCGGAAAAAGCAAGAGTACTCATCGCAACCATGTGCAAATTTCAATTTATAGTATAATTGGGATTTTTTGTTTGCGTGATATTCTATCTCTAATTCATTCACATTCACAGAAAGAGTCGATCGATCTGGTAAAGGCATCAAATATGATAAATATGCTGCTTGTAACCAACTAAAATCGAAAAGAAAAAAGTGAGGAACATTTATTCTGACACGAAAAGAACGGCGGCAGAACTGAAGGTTGACGAAGAATAACAATGAATCTGCGGCCGACAAATAAAACTCGAAATTTTCTGCGTGAGAACTTGCGAAGAATACTAAGGGTCTCAGTGTACATTTCTCTGTTGGATACAACCGGCGTAAACTCGAAGACGCGCTTTTCTAGAGAAGTATTGGATGGATTTCAACTAAGTTTGCTGCTTCCATAAAATGTATGTGCTTTGGAAAGAAATGCAAAGTCTTATTGACTGCTTGATAGAGAAAATCAAAGGCTTTTTGGATAATGACAACGTCGAGCGAGGTTTGAAACTCAGTGGTGAACTTGATCACTGCCAGTGTCATTGGGAGCAGAAGTAAAAGTCAAAAGATATAAAGTTTCCAACTACTGTATTGGAAACTTTTTTGTTTTGTAAAATTATTCTATTCGATACACGAACTGACTACAGTAATGCACATTGCATTAAAGTATGTCACCCGCAGGTGTGTGATGTATAATGTGTTTTTTCAATTTAGTAGGATTGGATATTAGAAGGTTGATTTGACATTTTTCCACCATGATATTAAACTGTATAAAGTCTACTATACTTAATATAATAACATTCATGTTTCAAATAAATGATTATTTTCACTTACACTTCGGTGCAGTCGGTCTACTTCGGCATTCCCAGTTTTTAAATAGGTCGTATTTGTATGTATTGTACAAGGTGCATTCCAAAGTAAACAGGACAGGAAACAGACAGGAAACAGACAGAACAAATGCTTTTTTTTGGCAAAATCAATTTATTTTATTCCGAATAGTCTCCTTCTGCTTCAATACAGCTTTTTGCATGGTTAATTCGCAGTCCTTATTTCGGTTTCCATGGTCGTCATTAAAAGGGGGGTCTCTCATTCGAGGCTGGTTGATAATTTTCATTGGGGTTGTTTTTTTACGTGGCGGGTCCCAAACCCAGCGCACAACCCTTTGTAGGGGATATTTCGCCATCTCACTTTAGCTCGCCTTAAAACGGATGTTCTTAGGTTACCCAGTGGATCATTCGTTAGTTGACTGTCGACGCGGATAGACGTGCGTGCGCATCGTTGCGATTTTCTCAAAGTATTCTTTCGGTGATTTTTTCGGGTTTCTTTTGTGCGGGTATTTGTTTACCAGATTTAGTGGGCACCGTTATTGCCTGGCGCGTGTGCGTAGCGGTTTTCGGTAGAATTGTTTGTGCGCTTTCCGAGTGCGTGGGATATTGACCGCGAGTGATTTAGTGCGGGTACACATTTTTTGTACAATTTGTGCATTCTTTGTGTACTAACTCGATTGTTATAGCGGTAATTAATTTAATTATAATTACTTTATATACGGACAACGTGGTCATTCGTTGTTGTTATTGGCGGAAGCTTCGGACGGTTTCAGTGTAGCTCCGTGCTGTTAGCATTCTTGCTGACTGGACTGCCTGTCAGTAGTTCTGTGCTGAGCATCTGGCGGTTAGTTGGCTCGGTGTCAGGTGGATCTGGACAGGATTGCTCAAAGGGTGCAAGTGTCTGTCCTGCGTTGGAATTGCGACTCCTGTGTGGACCAACGGTCGTAACAGCGCTACCGTTTAGCCCACGGTGCGATTCGGTTCAGTGCCACATCGGTCGACTCCGGACCGTTACGTGGACATTGTCCATCCGGCGGCCCATTGAGTGGCCTTTATCTAACCACTGGTTAGGGTTGTAGGCTCTTCCACTGCGAGCTCGCGATAATCGACCGCTTGGGTGGTCGCTGTTACTGAGCGGGCCTGCGCGCATGTCGCATTTTTCAGCGCATTCAGACGCAAACACCTGGAGAGCAGCTGCTCCAGTATCTTTCTGCCTGTGAGCCTTCTGCGCTAGTGGTACGCCAGCGGATCAGTTCTACTGAGGGGTTAGTTATGAAGTGAGATGCCTCCGGGACGGAAGAGGAGGACGAAGGCCCTCGCTGGAAGCGGAGAATCCGCCGCTTCGACAGTCATGGATGATTCCACGTCGGGCGGCGAGGGTGAAACGACGGGAGCGGTAGGAGCGGTAAGATCTCCACCGAGGAGCAAGGCGCGGTTGGGGTCGCTGCGTAAAGATGAGGGAAGCGAGGGAGGGAGCGGTAGTTGTGGCGGGAGTGCCAATGTGGCCTCCGCTGAGAAGGCGGTTACGCGTGCGGGGTCGCCGCGTAACGTTGGGGGAAAGGAGGGAGAGAGCGGGTGTTGTGGTGGGATTGCTATCGTGGCCACCACCGTGGAAGCTGTTGCGCGTCCGGGGTCGTCGCGTAATGAGGGAGGGAGCGGTAGTGGTAGCGTGGCTGCCGCAGTGAAAGCCAACCTGGCTAGTACGCGTAAAGGTGTCGGGAAAGAGGGCGCTTTGAAAGTGGGCACTCGTGTCTCGAGTACCAAAAAAGAGGGGAAGCGGGAGATTTCACGGGGACCTGTCGTTGTTGGGGGTGGGGAAGTCAGCCATGTTGCGGCTACCAAACGTATTACTGGGGAGCTCAACGAGCTGGTCATTAAGGCCAAGTGTTTTGATAGGGGGACTGCGAAGGAGCTGGTGGAGCTTGCCTCAAAGTATGAGGCGCTCTTGATGACGGTTATTACCGAGAATGCCCATCTTCGCGGTCAAGTTGATGCCCTTAAGGGAAGTTGCGGGGGACACTCCTCGGCGCCGAGCAGGTCAATGCCGGCTCCGTAGGCACCGATGCCTGCGCCTCCAGCACCTGTGCTTGAGGCAATCGCACCGGTGACACCGAAGCCTGTGGAGACCTGGTCGGTCGTGGTCAGGAGTAAGGGGCCCGCAACTTTCTCTAAGGAAGTTATAAATAAAGTAGTGAAGGAGGTGGGTCCCTCACTCCGGGTGGGGCGGTTATTCGCACTCCCTCCGTCCTAGAGAGGGAGACAGTGGCGAATAACAAAAAATTCAGGGAGGTGGGGTTGGACGTCTCTGTCAACAGGAAGTTGGGTCGTCGGGTGGTAGTCCAGGGGGTCCATATGGAGATCCCCCATGAAGAATTCATGGAGGAACTACTCCGGCTGAACCTCCAGGATTTCAGCCCGGCATCCCAGAGGACTGACGTGAGGATGGTCAGTCATCCCTGGAAGGTGGTCGCTGATGGTAGCACCAATGTCGTCCTTGAGGGTACGAACAAATTGATGTCCGCCCTCTTGGAGGCAGGTCGGTGCTACATAAAGAGGTTCTCCTTCAGGGTGCGACCGGATAGCCCCGTCGCTGGATGCTTCCGTTGTATGGGATTTGACCATAGGGTGGCAGAATGTAGGGCTAGATCAGATGTCTGTCGGAGGTGCGGTCAAGAAGGCCACAATGCGGTGCATTGTCGCAACTGTGAGTTTAAGAGTAGGCCAGCTGGGCATCTGATGATGTCAGCTGTCTGCCCTATCTATTGTGGCATCGTTGAGCGCGCCCTCGCCAGACACTGATGGGGGGGATTATCCAGCTCAACTGTCAGGGCTCTTATGCCGTAATGTGCGAGTTGCGGGGTTGTATGGTAGAGGGTGGGTGCGGTATTGCTCTACTCCAGAAGCCCTACGCCACCAATGGTGTGGTTCGGGGTCTTCCTGGAGGTTTTAGGATCTTCACTTACCTTAGAGCTAACGCCGCAATAGTTGTGAATAATCCACGCTACGATTGTATAGTTGTGGATTCTTGGCAACTGGATATATGTGTAGCGGTAGAAGGGGAGTTCGGTAGGATGATTGTCGCTAGTTTGTATTGCAAATATAGCGAGCACCTAGAGCCCTACCTGGGCTACATGGATAAGCTACTACTACTTGCGAGTAGTAGCCCATTTATCCTAGGGTTGGATGCGAATGCCTCGTCCTCGATGTGGTTTAGTAAGGTATCCCGGCAATCGTCTGGATACCAAAGCCACAGTCGAAGCGAGGCGAGGGTACCGCTTAGTGAGTTTGAGGAGTTGGGGGTTGACGAGCAAATTGCTCGTCTATACGGGGTAGTTTGGGGGGTAAATGATAGGGTATTTAGGAGGTGTGAAAGTCGTAAGATTAGTAAAATTAAATGGTGGACGCGTGAGCTAACCTTGAAGAGGAGAACTGTCAGGCGTTTGAGGCGAAAGTTTCAACGCGCTCGACGGTCCTATTCTGATAGCCTGTCCCAGCTTAGGTACGAATTTAGTTGTGCGGATAGGGAGTATAAAGAGATGTTAGTGGCAGTTAAAGAGGAAGAGTTGAGGAGATTTGTTAGAGAGGATAGGAACGATCCCTGGGGTAAGGTCTATAGGATCTGCAGGGGTCGTAGGAGGGGGGTTCTGTTAGGTGCGTTCTTTCCTAGGTCGGAGGTACAGGTACCTCAAGCACAAGAGGTGTGTGTACCTCCATTAGATGATGGGGAGTTGGGGTACGCCTTTGGCCTGGTTAGGTCTAAACGGTCCCCAGGTTTTGATGGTTTGAACGGAGAGATGTGTAAAAGCTTATGGAAGTTCATTCCGGAATACCTGGCGGCCATTTACAATAAGTGCGTCTGGGCGGGATACTTTCCACGCGAGTGGAAAAGTGCTAGGGTTGTTCCTCTTCTGAAGTCCCCTGATAAGGTCAGGAGCGATCCTCGATCTTATCGGGGCATCAGTCTCCTTCCAGTACTTGGAAAAGTACTGGAAAGGGTCATGGTGGAAGGGATTCAGGAGCTAACGCGGGATGGGCAGTTTGGGTTCAGGAAAGGACGCAGTATAGAGGATGCGTGGTTTTTTTTACAGAATGTCGTTAGGGAGAATGTCAACAAGTATGTCCTTGGCATATTTGTTGACTTCAAGGGGGCAGTTGACTACCTAAGCTGGTATCGAGTGTTGCAACGGCTGGAGGAGCTTGGCTGTCCGGAAATTATTCTTTGGCGGAGTTATTTTTCGGACAGAAAGGCCTCTCTTGTCGGCATGAATGGGAGTGTGGAGATTGGAGTTGTTCGTGGCTACCCGCAGGGTTCCATCTGTGGTCCATATATTTGGAACCTTATGATGGACACTCTGCTTGGGCAGCTCGAGCCACTCTGTAAATGTTGCGCGTATGCGGACGACCTTCTTCTTAAGTATGGTTGAAAGTCGCTCGAGGTTGGAATTAGAACGGGCGGGAGAAGATCTCTTAGAGATCGTTAATTCTTGGGGTTAAGTCGTGGGGGTTGACATATCGATGGACAAAACTGGCAATGCTGCTGAAAGGTAGATTGTCGCCGTCTTGTCCACCGATTATCCGTGTGAACGGGGTCAGCATCAGATATGTGACGCAAGTCAAGGGTTGACCATAAGTGAAAGGTTGTGTTTTACTCCACACTTTGCGAATGTGAAGGAGCGACTGCAGGCAACCGTAAGCAAAATACGACGTATTTTGAGGAGCGATTGGGGTCTCGGACGTCGTGCTGTCCGCACCATATATCGTGGCTTGTTTGTGGCCTGTGCCACATATGGAGCCCCTGTATGGTGGGAGGCAGCCACGACTGTCTTGGGGTCTCAAAAACTCCTCTCAACACAGCGTTGTATGATGCTTGCTTGCTTGCCTGTATGTCGCACCGTCGCAACGGATGCGATGCAGGTGTTATTAGGTGCACCCCCTCTTGATCTGATTGTCATACAGCGAGCTGTTGCATTCAGGTTAAGAAGGGGTTTGAGTGTGTCATTGCTGCGGAACGATTGGATTTCCGACGAAGATGTGGAGAGGGAGGGATATCTAGGGAGCAAGAGGCTTCTAGATGATAGGGTTAGGTGAAGCTGGCAACAACGTTGGGATAATAGTCCTAACGGCCGAGTAACGTACGAGTACATTCGGGACGTTGGATTCGTTGAGGATAACCCAGACTTCAGATTCTGTCTGAGTCTGGGTTTTCTGCTTACGGGGCATGGGCCTCTGAATGCATTTTTGCATTAGAGGCACCTATCAGATACGTCAGGGTGTTTTTGTGGGGCGGGGTTAGAAAATTGGTCGCATTTAATTGCGGAGTGCCCGATGTACTCGGACATTAAGGATCTGGGTGGTATGGGGATTAGCTGGACTGATGGACGATTAGATGTTAGTGGTGTGATCTCCACTAGTCGGAATACCGAACAGTTACGGTCGTTAGCGCTTGAATTATTTAAGCGGCGAAGGCGGTTAGCTGTAAGTTAGGGTTTTTAGTTTTTTTGTGTGATTGGTGTGTGCAAGTGATGTATGTATGGGGTCCAACCCCTGGCCACCAGTCCAAAGCAGTATGGAAGCTCAACTGGTAGTAGTTTCGGCTACGAGATCTGACCGGAGACTTAATTCTGGTACCACGGGGAGCAGGAGCCCTTGGAGATAACTCCAACCTGCTCATGCGGACTGGCCCCTCGGGGAGTATTGTGGTGGTTGTGGTTGAAACCCAAATCGCGGGAAGAACTGACTTTGTCAGTTGAATGTGGAGTTGCATTGCAACCGGGTGCCGGACCCAAAGCACGGCAGAGGTTTTAGATGGGCCTCGAACCCGACCAAGGTGGTTAGTGTGTCCATTCCACACTGCCAATTGGTACTGAAAATGCTTAGCATTCTCAGGGCGCTGATCAACGCATTGATTTGATCCGCTGTGCTTTTGAGCGCCGTGGAGTAAGGTTGTCGTCAGCAGGTACCCACCTAAAACACACCGGACGTTACCCAGAGTATACTTGGTCAAAGACCGGAAGTCGTGAGCTGCTTGAGCCATGTGTAAAAGAATCGTTTCTGGCCACTCCCAAGTGAATGCCGATCAGAGAACTTTCCTCACTTGCGTGAACTTCTACACACGACTCCATCCTCCCAAACTGTGTACACACCTTTCGGATTTTGATTGGTCCACATGTTGAAACCACTATGAAAACGTTGAAACCACTCGTGCACTCTGCTACGGGATAGGCAATCATCGCCATAAACTTGTTTCATCAATTGAAACGTTTTGGTAAAAGTTTTACCAATTAAAAAAAAATAAAATTAATGTTAATAAACTTAATTACTTTTTATATCTTCAAAAACTTCAGTAATACCCCTATGATTGTAACAATGGTTTCTATTGAAAATGCCTTTTATTAAATTATTTGATTTTGATACCTAAAGTAGCTTATTTTTTGCAAACTACTCAATTTACTTTAGTTGAAATTCTCGAAATAAATAAATATTTGGCAAAAACCGAAAGCCAATCCTGTTAATATAATTTATCTTTCATTAAATCGAAAGATTATTTTATCCGATATTTTTAAACTATCCCGAAATTTATTGCTAAATATTAAGGAAGTTTTGCAAGAATTATAATTTGAGGTTTTAATAATTGTTTTATATTTAAACACGTTTAATTACATAAATTGATTGTTCTTTCATTGTTTACTTTATTATCACTAAAATGAGTTATTTTGGAGTTCTGTACTTAGACAAAGACACAAGTTTATAAATTTGTTATATTAAATTAGATACAGTTTTAAATTTTTCTCCATTGGAAACGAACAGATGCGCCAGCTGTCACTTTTCGTTATTTAGAGACGTAAGTAAAACCGGAATGAAAGTAAATAAGTGAAAAAAATATTTACCGATAAAAAAAAAATTTTGACTTTGAATCATAATAGTTATGACAATTATGAGAAATTTATTTATTTTTTCCCCTTTACGTTTACAAAATATAAAAACGACAATCGATTAATATATATGATGATAAAGATCATGTCGTGTCGGTACATTTAATTGATATTAATGGGTAACAACATTGACATTATGAGGTGACCAATTTGAGACAATATTTTGCCACACCATTGAGTGGGCATACAAATATTGGGTTGTCAAAAAAGTCTTGCGGTATTTTCGCTAGTTGGCGCTGAAAGCGCGCAGTTCTAGTTTTATTCGTCGCATCGGGTCATGCTATACCTTTTTGGAAAGCTCATTTCACGCGCTAACACGTGTTTGATTGAAGTCGTTCGTGAGTTATAGCGTCGCAAACATAGAGCAAAATAAAGAGATATACGGCATATTTTACAGTACTACTACGATAAAGGCAAAAATGCATCTCAAGCCGCCAATAAAATTTGTGCAGTTTATGGACCAACAGTTTCCATTTCCACCGCACAACGATGGTTTCAACGCTTTCGTTCTGGTCGTGCGACCACCTCGCAGATGCGCCACGCTCCGGAAGGTCTGTCGTCGAAAATTGGGATAAAATCGCTGAATTGGGGTAAGAAAGCGGAAAGTACGGGTGCAACCGAAATTTTTATACAACTTACATTAATCAAAGGAAATGCCTTAAACTGTAAAACATCAAGAAGAGGATCGGAATCGAATCAGTTTTATATACACATACATACAAGGTACGTTCCAAAAAAAAGAAAAAAACAGGACTTAAAAAAAAAACAGAACACATGGTTTTTTCAGCACAAACAATTTATTTTATTCACAGTAGACTCCTTCTGCTTCAGTACAGCTTTTTGCCAGGTCCAAAAGCATGTAGAACCAGTGTTTTAGCTCGTTGGCTGATATGGCCACCAGTATGCCGGTGCAAGCCTTTTGAATGGCCTCTACGTCTGCATAACGCTTTCCTTTCATGGGCAAAGAAATTTTTTCCGAAAAGGAAGAAGTCGCACGGTGTCATACTCGCATCAGGTGAATGCGGTTAGTGGTTTAAATGTGATTTTTGGTCAAATAACCTGTCACAATGATGACCTTGGATTCTGAGCAATTTTTGGTCGTCAGTCAATTTGTCCGGAACAAACCGTGCACACACCTTTTTTAAGCCCAAACATAGTGGAGGTCTTCTTCATCCTCTGCTTCCCCGGCGGGTACTGCGTCGAATACTTTTAGAGCTGGAGTATTTTCGTCCATTTGGACAACATGACCTAGCCAGCATAACCGCCGTCTTTTAATTTGCTGAAATATTTCTTTGTCGTCATATATCTCATACAGCTCATCGTTCCATCGAATGCGATATTCGCCGTGGCCAACGCGCAAAGGACCATAAATCTTTCGCAGAACCTTTCTCTCGAAAACTCGTAACGTCGACTCATCGGTTGTTGTCATCGTCCAAGCCTCTGCACCGTATAGCATCACGGGAATTATGAGCGACATATAAAGTTTGGTTTTTGTTCGTCGTGAGAGGACTTCGCTTCTCAATTGCCTACTCAGTCCAAAATAGAACCTCTTAGAAAGAGTTATCCTGCGTTGGATTTCCAGGCTGACATTGTTAAGGGTGTTTACGCTGGTTCCAAGATAGACGAAATTATCTACGACTTCAAAGTTATGACTGTCAACAGTGACATGAGAGCCTAGTAGCGAGTGTGATGACTGTGTGTTTGATGGCAGGAGATATTTCGTCTTGCCCTCGTTCACTGCCAAACCCATTTGCCTTGCGTCCTTGTCCAGTCTGGGGAAAGCAGAACTAACGGCGCGGGTGTGTATCAATATCATCGGCATACGCCAGCAGTTTTACACTCTTATAAAAGATTATACCTGTTCGATTAAGTTCTGCAGCTCGAACTATTTTTCCCAGCAGCAGATTGAAGAAGTCACACCCGGGTGGCCTGGGTGATTTTGGCTCTTGATGTTATCTGAAATCAAATATTCTTGTTTTTTCTTAATCTATAGACTTGTCAATCTGGTCAGAACTACTGAAGTTAAATTTCAAGGGTAAATAACCAAATGGCGGACTTTGAAAAAAATTGTCTTCTATTTTAGCAAAGAAAGGGTTGTAAAATAAAAAAAAAAAATCTGGTTAGTTCCGACGAGTGTGTAGAACAGCCTGTTAAAATTTGAAAGCAATCGGTTCAGTGAAAAAAAATTTAGGACCCGGGCCGACCAGAAAAACAATGTTTTGAGAAAAACGCGTTTAAAATTCAACAACTCCGAGAGAGAGGACTCCGAGGCGCTCTAGGAAACTAGTTATAACTTGCGAAATATTTCGAATTTCTGTCTAAAATTTTCACAGTACATTCTCAAGACATTGTACTTTCAAATTAAGCAAAAAAAATTTAAATTTTTTGAACCCAAGTTACCAGACTGCTATCTTAAATTCCAATCGTTGGGCATGCTTTCGTCCGACCATACTTTACAAAGTAGGTTGCAGAAGTGTTCCCTCAAAATTTAAGTATGCTCTGAGCATCGGTGACTAGAGTATGCTCCGGTCTTGAAACCTTCTGTAAGCCGCCGCATTTTTTCGTAGAAGTTTCGAGAATTACCCCTGTCGACCAGCTTATCAAGCTTGTTTTGCACTTTCCGAAAACCAATGGTTTCGATTGCAGCTGTACGTAAGGAGTTTGAAATGCCGTCCCTCATGCGGAGTTATTGACGAGTGCTCTCAAAGTGCAGGAGTGCAAGCCGAGTAGAAAATCGTTCGCCTGTCTTTTGTGATTGCAGTTTCTCGACGTCGAGCCTTCCTTGTGTTTGTTGACGTTCGCTTTTTGTCGCACAGAGGCGGGGGCGAATCTTGGCAGCAACAAGATAGTGGTCCGAATCGATGTTAGGACCTCGGAGCGTAGGCGCTTCTAGAAGACTGGAGACATGTCTTCCGTCTATCACAACATGATCGATCTGGTTGGTGGTTTTTCGATCCGGAGACAGCCAAGTAGCTTGATAAGTCTTCTTGTGCTGGAATCTAGTTCTACAGTTACCCATATTTCGGGCCCCGGCGAAGTCGATCATCCTCAACCCATTTGTGGATGTTTCCTCGTAGAGGCTGAATTTACCGACTTCTGCGACAAAGATACCTTCATTGCCCACCTTGGCGTTAAAGTCGGCAAGCACGATTTTGACATCGTGGGGGAGGCAGCTCTCATAGGCGCTCTCCGAGAGCTCATAGAAGGCATATTTTTTCACATCGTCCTTCTTTTCTATTGGGACGTGGGCGCAAATCAGCAATATGTCGAAGAACCTCGTTTTAATGAGGATTGTGCTTAGACGTTCATTCACCGGAGTGACTCGGCGACGGAATATCTCCCACCACGAGACCTTTACCAAACTTGTGCTTTTTTATATGGCCCCTGTAGTAAATGCCACAAGGAACTACTTGTCTCAGTCCTTGTCCTGTCCATCGCATTTCTTGGATGGCGGTGATGTCAGTCTTTATTTTCACGAGAACATAAACCAGCTGTGCAGCGGCATCTTCCCAATTAAGGGACCGGACATTCGAGGTGCATGCCCTCAATTCGTAGTCCTTATTTCGTTTGCCATGGTCGTCATCAAAAGGAGGGTTTCTTTTCCTAGACTGTTGGTAATTTTTCATTGGGGGTGTTTTTGTTTAGGTGGCGGGTCCCAACTCACTTGCGTGAACTTCTACACATGACTCCATCCTCCAAGTTTATTTAAATTAAATTTCCTACCATTTCTGTGCTCCATTTCTTAAAAAAAATTAAAAAAAATACTAGCGATCGATGAAATACCTAAGAAAAATTTAGCATAAACAGGCAAGGTCTTAACACTCGAAACACTTTTTTATTTTTTATTAAAATGTATACTAACTTAAAATAAATTAACTTACTTATTCACAAAAAAAATCTTCCATGTGAATATTTCGATAAAACACTTTTTATTTTAACTTTGAAAATTTCAAAACCGGGGCTAGAATAAATTGAACTTCAACACTGAATTTCTGCATTCAACTGACGTTAACAACAAAATGAAACGTCCCAATTGACATGAAAATATGAGTTGGTGTAATATCTAATGGTTCTATAACAGTTGTAGATAAAAATAATAATTTAGATAATTTATGACAATTTATTAAAGGCCGCCTCAGGGCGGTCTTATCTGTTAGAGGGCCAATCATTTCACGCCCCTCATCTTCAGTTCCAAGTGACATCTTCCTAGAAATTAAAAAAATTTTAACATATGTATAATTATTTACTTTAGGTATTATTTATCATTTAAACAGATTTAGATAGAATTATTAGTACAGTGAAACTTCGATAACTCGTATTTGCAAGGGACCACAATTTAAATACGAGTTATGGAGTTTTTCAAGTTATCAAGTTATACAACTTATAGAGGCAACCTACAGAATATACGAATTATAGAGTTTTTTTTTATTAATTTTTTCAATTTTACATAAAAAACAAGAAATGATTGTACATATTTAAATTTGAAAATATAAAGTACATATGTTATTCAATCAATATATGTAAGTATGTCTTTTGAAAAATTGTACAAAAAAATTAAGAAAAGTGTTCATTTTAAAAGAAATCCGTAATATGTTTTTGACGGACATTATTTGGGCGTATTTTATCTATGGCATTATCAATGTTTACAATGTCATTAAAAAAAGGTCTTCAACATTTGATGCCATAAAAAAAGTCGCAAATTTTCAATTGAAGCTTTCGCAACCTTTGTGGAAACTGAGGGAATTTCAAATGTTTCATCGTTTTCATCGTCGATGTTTTCGAAACCCAGTAATCATCAACTCATCATCAACATGAATGTAGTCATCAAAGTTTACACGTGTTTCTGCATTTTGTGGAACACGAGCCCACTCTGATATGTGAAGTACATCTTCGCTGATTACGACTACATTTTGATCTTTAACAAAACCGCAAGCTCGAAAACAGTTTTTAATAGTCGATTTACTGATATTGTCCAGGCTTTATGAGCAATATTCATTGCATCATAAATCGAAATGGAATAATCCTTTTTTCCTCGATGCTTTCAAGCAGTTTAACAACAACTTCTTTACGGTACAATGTTTTGAAACTTTTGATTATGCCTTTGTCGAGTGGTTGCAAAACTGAAGTGGTGTTAGGTGGGAGAAATTCAGTCATTGCTCAAAGGTTCCATTGCAGTGTGGGCGGTGCAAATATCAATAAATGATAAAATTTTTCTATTTTGTTTTATCATTTGTTGGTTCACAAATTGTAGCCATTGAAGAAATAAATCACGTGTCATCCATGACTTTGAATTTGCACGATAAAGCATAGGGAACGTCTTGATGTTTTTAAAGCAACTGGGTTTCATGAATTTACCAATCATTAATGGTTTAAATTTTTCTGACCCATCTATATTTGCAGCAAGCAACAGAGTAAGGCGATCCTTGCTCAATTTGCCACCATGACAACTTTGGCCTTTTAAAGACAAAGTGCGATCAGGAAGACACGTGTAAAAAAGACCCGTTTCATCCGCTTTGAAAATATTCTTGGGCTCATAATTCTCTATTAACTTTGGAATGTTTTCTCTCCATTGAACGCACACTTCATCATCAAGGGCCGCGCTTTCACCGCAAACTTTTTTGAAACTTACATTATTTCTCTTCTTGAAATTGTCCAACCAGCCATTACTTACGTTGAATTGTGTTAAGCCCAATTTTGCGGCATACACCTTTGCTTTTTCTTTTAGTAAATGTCCTCCAACTGGAATAGTATTAGATTCTCGGCATTGCAAAAACCAAGTGAGTACTCTCTTTTCTAATTCTGGTAATTTTTGGCGCTTACGTTTGGTGTTTGAGGGCAAACCCAAATACAGATCACTTTTTTTCAAAATTGATGTGATAGTAGATGGCGCAATACCGAACCTTTTCACAATTTCTGCTTGTTTTTCACCATTTTTTACGGCAAGAGTAATTTCTTTTTTGAAGTTATACTTCTTATACGAGTTCGGAAAAGGTTGCGATAGATTCAGGTTGCGCAACCTTGCTCAATATGAATCGAACGCAACCTTGTCTGTGAAGATGTTCGAGCAGCAAGAGAAGCGGTGACAATCGGCGATCGTTTATTCGTTTCTTTCGGCACAGCTCGGCTTTTCTACCAACAACACAATGTTGCCATGCTTATGCTGTTGTTGTTTTTATAGAACAATGTTTCAATTTTTGGTTGGTGACATATTCACATGTGTGCGCATATGTATGTTTGTATGCTTGTGCTTTCGCAAACATACAGACAAATGTGCAAACGACATAATATATGTATGTATGATTGTTTCGGATTTTGCTTCTGAATATCACTAAGAAGTATAACTTCTTCCGCGCGTAGGGACTACACGCACCTTTTTTTTTAATTGGCAATATTTTGCACTTACGAGAACTTGACATCTTGCGTCCTAATTGATACTAATCTACGGTAATTGTAGAAAACAAAACAAAACTTATGAATAAGCGTAACTGTAAAATAATAACGGTTAAAAAACGTACTATGTTTTCGTCACGTACGGGTTTTTGTGAAAAAAAATACGAGTTGCAGAGGCTTTTGAGGAAAAAATACGAGTTGTAGAGGCTTTTGATACACATTTTTCAATTTTTGTCTGAAGAAAAATACGAGTTATCAAAGGGACCGAAATACATGCATTTTTCGCGAATTTTTCTAGGGACCGAAGAAATACTATGAAATATCAAGGTTTTTCGCTTATCGAGGTTACGACTTATCGAAGTTTCACTGTAGTGGTAATATTTTAGCTACAAGCTCTATAGCTACATATTTTGATAAAAATTTCTAGAACTCTGATATTTTTGACACTTTTTATGTAACTAATTATGACTCACAAACGTAAAACAAATCTTTCACACTCGCAGTCAAATAGAGCGTCAGCAAAGTATTTGAAAAATATGGTTTTGAATATGATGCGACATTGAATTACAGTAGTTATAGGCTCAACAAAATTTGCCGTATTGTAAATGTACTCGTATATCGCCATTTTGGGGCGTTATAACGAGATGAGGAAAGAGCGGGAATGTGTTGCTGTGGGGGGCAAAGTTACCAGTCATATTTTAGAAGAGCCTGTGGAACCCTTAAAAACATCATTTACAAATGAAAATGATGAATCTCGACAGTTCCTAAACCGTGGAAAAAACAGCGTATGCTTTCATATGGGGCCAACAAAATTCTTGCTATTCCTATATGTTCCCCTACGTACAGAGTGCAAGGTCAAGTAACAAATCCGCCCTGAAGAATGTATCCGATGATGGGTGTAAGGTAATCATGTACGCCGTGCGCCTACCTAGCGGGAGTTAATTTTTACATGCAGTTTTGCATTTGTGTTTACATCAGTTTGCTTTTGTGTTGTGGTTACATTTGTGTTCAAATTTTAATTTCTTTCAATTTGAAATAATAGAGCAATAAAATGTCATACATGCAATATAAAAATGCATAATAAATACAATTTAACTAATTAAATGTGCTTTTAGACAAAAGCGAAGCGGGTGCGTTCGAACTCAAGAAGAAAGTGGCTGTTTGAAGAAGGAAACACATTGATTAATTTTTTTACTCAAAACAGGGATTTTGAGGTATATTTATTAAGAATTATTATAATATTAATTATAGAAGCCAACGTCTCAAATTTATGATAGACGATTTGCAAAAGAGAACAACATTGCATTGGACTGGAAGGTGACACGCCCGAAGGTTCGGTATATGCGTACAACATACTTGTATAACAAGGCAAAATCATGAGTGGGTTCGACGGGCGCAGGGGGTATGAAAAGCGAAACTATAAAGTGTAAGATTTTTTGTAAATAAGACTACAATTTCACTGTTTCTGCGTGCGTATAGAAGTGAACCAAATAGTATTGAGGACAATTGCGAATTTGTGTAAATGGTTCAAACCATAAAAGCGATGCGGAATGACTATAAATCGTATCAGAAATTGAGAATTTAAATGTCATTAATTTTTCTGGTGTTTCTTAGAATAACTAGACATTTTTATTTCAGCCACTTTGCTTAAAATGTGCGCGTTTTACATGTATTGGATGAAATTTTCGGCGGTAGACTGTTTGAGTCAGCAGTGATCAACAAGAGTTTGGAGAACAACAATAACTCATTCTATTCAGAAGTAGATTTACATGAGTCAGCGTTTTCTGCGGCTGTATATGAAAGCGATTGTGTAAATAAGACGATTCGTAAAGGAATACAGTCTGAAACTATATATGTAACTGAAAAAGCACAAAATAGAGCAAGAAATGAGTTTGGAGGTGAATAAGTTGGAATTTACAGAAAGAGAATTAGTGATTAAAGAAAAAGAAATGAAGTTAAGGAAAAAACAATAATTATTACTAGGAGACAAAGAAATGGATGTGAAACTGAAAAAATTGCAAAGTCATGAAAAATTAAAAGTAATGGAAATACAAATGAAATAAAGATTGGCAACGGAGGAATTGAAACACAAATACAAATAAGTGGAGGATAATGTAGTGGTGCAAGTGAATTTTAAATTATTTGGAGTACCTGAAGTTTGTTCTTAATAATTACTTTTTCTATTAATATTTAAATGAAACCATTTTATATTAAGTTAGTATATGATTTTGTATGAAGTCAAGAAGGCTAGATCTTGTGTTACTACCTGGTGGTAACCTAAGTATATTGAGGTGGATCAATTTCAATGCCTTTTTCGTTTTCAAATTGGAATTTGATTAGCACATTATGGAGAATGCATTGCTTTTTTATTTTGCTCATTTATCACTCTAAACTTCAATTCCTTCAAGCTACCGAATTTTTCTTTTAAAATTACAAAACAAATTTCAATTCGCACACGATATTTTGAAAAGAACTTATTGAATTTATATTTTGCCTGAACGGTGTCAATAAAAATTGCTTGAGTGGATATGCGCTATCCTCAGCAATCCACTGAGAGTTAGATAAAAATCGTTGATCCTGTTGTGACTTGTCTAATTCGTAGTCTATAGTCACAAACAGCTTGCATTTTAATAGCATATTGGCGTTTTCGTGAATAAAAAAGTTCGTGGTTTTTGGCTGTAATTTCAGCCAAATTTAATTTGAATCTAGCAATTTATCCTATATAACCTGGTAGATCTTTCCGCGTTGCAGTAACAATTTCCAACGGCTCATTTTCATTTGACCAAAACAGAAACATCTTTTTTACCTAAATAGTTTTAATAGTGCCCCCATCGTCCACGCCAAACAATGAAGCTACCTTTCGTATAGATAATCCATCTCCGGAACCTCTCAACCTAAATAGCACTATTTTTAATTGTTAATCTAAAGGCCTTGTTACACGTAACGAGTACAGTGGCGAGACAGTATTCTGGCCGAGTATGATACTCGGTCGAGAGAGTTGCGTTGGCGAGTAGAGGTTTACACGTATTTTGTTCATCTAGTTAGACAGTGAAGTTTTTCAAAGTGCAATTGAAACTAAGTAAACAACATAAAAATCGACCGCGTGGCGAGTGAAGACCGAACGCGTGTTCACATGCAACGAGCGAGTCAGTGATTAGCTCAGAAGGGGCAAAGGAGTGAAGAAAAAGAAGCACTCGGCCTAGTAAACAAAATGTGATTCTAGTGACTCTCTCGCCACTATACTCGCCCACTGTTCATTACTCGCCTTACTGTTTAAACGAAACGAGCACTCGGCCGAGTCACTGTCTCGCCGCTCTACTCGTTACGTGTTATCAAGGCATAAAGGAAGTTGTGCTTGGATCTTCGTCGTCGCCTGGAAAGTAATTTTGATGTAAATTAATATAAACGTGAGACTTGCTCTTGGTAAAACTCACTTGAGTCAAGTATCATAGTTTAATGCCTGCTTCTTGCACAACGCATCTATTATTTTAAAATTTCCAGTTCTCCTTGGCATTTTGATTGCGAAATACTTATTTTTTCAAATATTGTTAGTTATATTTATTCAATCAGTTGATTAATAAGTGATTTACCGCAACAAATTTATAACGACGTCTTTATAACCATTGTGATTTTTTTTTACTTTCTAATACCTATAACTTTATGAGACTAAATATGTGAAACCCCCAATAATATATTGTTTGCTTAGATATGAGGGCTTAAAAAAAAATGAAACAAATTTTTCGGCAAAATCAATTTTGTTTATTTAAAAAATATTAAATCTGCTTCAATACATCTTTTCGTACGGTCCAAAAGCATGTCGAACGAGTGTTTTAGCTCGTTGGCCGGTATGGCAGCCAGTATGCCGGTGCAAGCAAGCCTTTTGAATGGCCTCTACGTCTGCATAACGCTTTCCTTTCATGGGCAAATCCATATTTCCGAAAAGCAAGAAATCGCACGGTGCCATATCAGGTGAATATTGGGAGAGATTAATGGTTAAATGTGATTTTTGGTCAAATAATCGGTCACAAGCGTCGATCGATTAGAGCAATTTTTGGTCGTCAGTCAATTTGTGCGGAACAAACCGAGCACACATCTTTCGTAAGCCTAGATCTGCGGACAAAATGTGATAAATCGATGTTTTGGAGATGGTTTGCTTTTGATTGGCCCACACGTTGTTCGTCTTTTATGTCCTTTGAAAACGTTGAAACTAGTCGTGCACTTTGCTACGGGATAGGCAATCAACGCCACAAACTTGTTTCATCAATTGAAACGTTTCGGTAAAAGTTTTACCCATTTTAAAACAATTTAATGTTTTCTCTTTGTTCGAAGCTCATTTTCGCACCGATAACACAAACATACTGACACTTAAAACGCAATAACTTCACTTCCAATCGATGAAAATCAGTGGACAATCGATTAACATAGCAGATTCTAACGCACCAATCGACATATAGATGGCGCCACAAATGGCGTTAGATTCAAAAAGATTCCTGTTTACTTTGGGACGCTTCTTGTATTATAAGAAATGCGTTCCTTTCCTCGGATAGCATGTCCTTCGCTGCAACGCACCGGCGGCAGTCGAGGTGGCGGCTGTGGTTGTGGACGCTGACCCCACAGAACCGAGTGGTATCGTGGTGTAGATGTACAATGACTCTCTCGCCAAGATTGCAGACACTCACCGACATTATGATGCCCCACAGTACCTATTGATTTATTTATTGTAAGGGACAAGATGGATATCACTTCAATTTTTAATAGCTATGTATGTAAAGATGGAAAGCAAGCAGCTGCGCTACGCCATTGAAAACGACGGTAATGTCAACCCGAATGACTTGGATCATATAGTCATCCTCACTTCATCGTTCGTAAGCAGCTACCGCTATTTGCATGAGTATACTCTAGACATGTTTTAATACATACGTAATTACGAGCGGCGGGGCTATTCATAACGGTGACATGAAACCCATCCTGGCCCGAAATAAATAAGAAGTTGAGAAAGTAAGACATTTAAGAAAAAAGCAATGTGGTGTCGTGGGACACCAGGTAGGAACGAAGTTCTTTCGGCTAATGTAGAATCGATACAATTTGTAAAAAAATTTTGCTGATTAGTTTTTATTTAAGTACAGATAAGTATTAAGAAAATTTAGTATTTTAAGAAATAATGAATTACGTAAAATAAAAAAAATTGTAATTCAAATTATTAACTAAAATAACAAAATAATAGTCAAGTTTGGTAAAACCAAATGTGCATGCCTATAACTTGCCCAAGTAACTAAAAGAATTCCACATTTCCGAGTTCTCTACAATCGGCTTGGAAGTTTTGGGTATAGGTGGTGTTTATACGAATTTCTTTGATTTAGTCGAGGCTTACTTTCGCTGCAGTTTCTTGCCCCATTGATGGGTTTCTTTTTACAAAGGTGTGTATTATTAAACATATAATGTCTGCATATAGTTTGGGTCTTCGAAACTTCTACTTTGACCCCAGCTTATTCCTCCCATTCCGCGTGTAGCTTTATCTATTACTATATCCAATACGATGTTAAGGGAATATTTTAGTCTAGAGTCAGAAATTTCAAGTAAAAAATGTAAATTAATATTTTTAATATAAATTATTTATTATTTTAACATTACAAGAACAAAATCCGAAAATAGGTATCGGGGTCTAAATATACGGTTTTCTGTGCTTTCTCATACCATCCTGGTAGGCGTATTTAGTTATTAATTTATCGTGCATTTAGTAGAAATGAACGGGATTATCCGCCGATTTCATTCACTTTTGGTCAGTGGAAGTTCTTATAAGATTTATACTCAGCAAATTTGGTTGTTGTAGCTTAAGTGGTTTAAGAGCTATGTACATTACTAGACGGCAGGGCCACGCCCACTTTTTCAAAAGGTTGTGCCCACAGGTGCCATTAGCTACTGCCATTCCTTATGCTTACAGCTTCATATCTTAATTGAGGGCTTAGTTATGGAACTTTATATATTTTCGGTTAGTGGCGATTTATGTTCGGACAGACAGACAGCCAACCGAAATTCAAAATTTCTCTTCGTCCAGATCGTTTATAAACATATATATAACCCTATATCTATCTCGCTTAGATTTAGGTGATACGTACAACCGTTAGGTGAACAAAACTATAATACTCTGTAGTAAGTGGTTGCAAGAGTATAAAAAGTACCAGCTGATAATGTGGGGTCTCAAAAGATTGGGACATGCCCATACAAATGATTTTGATCCTCCCAACAATCTGAAACTACCACATTTATAACTGTTCGGTGTTTTTTTTTTAGTAATAACTTAAATTTTGGGATATGGTTAGTTCTGGACCTAGACAAGTCTATAAAGAAGACTCTCTACCATGGTATAGGTGGTTTAATGAGTTCTTTTTCTTACCCCATGTTTAATCCAAACAAATACTCCTCTGCATTACTCCCACTAATTACAAAAAGTAATAGAGGCGTAATTTAGAGGAGTATCAACCGCCCCAACTTCACGCAACAGGCGAAAAAGGAGGAATGAAGGAGACGATTTTCCCGCGCTTTCACCAAAAAGGCATATTATTATCCCACCAACAGCAGCGAACATACATATAAGCGATATACTCGTAGAAGTGAAATATAAGTGACACACAGTGAATACGAAAATCAAAAGGAATATTATCCAGCGAACACAGAGAACATATACCAAGTGATATTAAACAAAATTACAATATAAAGTATTACGAATACAACACAAAAATCCTCACAAACATCGTTGGAGTTACAGAACAAATCCACATCACATCTACAGCGAGGGAATCCACAACAAATCGAAACAGGTTTATAATAAGTTAATAAATTAACATAGAATTACACATTTATATCTCCAAATAACCCACTTAACCATTATTGGTTACACATACACATATTTATATATATGTATGTATATACCTTGAATTATATTAAACTCGAAATTATTAACGTTAAAACTGAAATTAATTATCTTTTAATTAATCGAAATCGGCCCCATACGTCGACATACCCCGACATTTTTGGTCCTTTGAGCCGGATTAATTAAAAGAAAAAGTCTTCGTGGGAATTTTAACAACAATATCATCGTTGGAATTCCACAACCCAACCTGAAGGTTTTAAAAGAGTGCACCCAACAAACAAAAACTCTATACGCTGAAGCAACAAACACCCATCAAGTAATAAAACAAAAAAGAACCGAAATTAATAAAGCGGAAAAACTGTAAGTGCGGCCCATATTTTTTCTATACAATAATATAAAGTGCAAATCATATTTGTTAAAAAATAATACCCAATTTCCAAATTGTGTCCTTAAGCACACTTAAGCATAATTTATTTGTTTTATTGGGTTGACAAAAATTTGATTTGCACTATTTAATTATATATGCATACATACATACATACATACTAAAGGGTTGCAAGAATTAATTCACGCTATGAATGCAACAGAGAATTTATGAATTCATCTCATAACTCGAGTTAAGCGCCGACGCTGAGTTGGAATTATGTGAATGCAGATACAGAGAAGACATTGTGAGTTGCTGTTTATCGCTAGCAGGTAGACTCAGCTCATTCATCTCATAAACAAACCCAACTCACACTCATATCATCAACCAGCAGTGAATGCAAAGCGTTAGCGTTCGCTTAGTAGTGGAATAGTGTGTGATCGTCACTTATTGTTATGTGAATTCATTGTTTCTCTCATTCTTTTAACAGAACAGTGTGCACCCATAGTGTTCAGCTAAGCAAGCAAATAGAGAAGATAAACGGAAGGGTTTTCCCCAGAACATGTTTGCCTGCATTGTACTGGCCGTAGACGCTTAACCGAGACAGTTTATTAAATATTTAAATTCGTCATTTGTTTTGTGTATACTGTGACTGGAAATGAACGCGAATGTAACTAATAAAAATGTGATACTTTGGAACTAAAAGTTGTATGTATTTTGTGATTTAAAAAGAGTTTTTTTTTTCAATTGTTCCAAAGGACAGGTTTTAGTTCTAAAATATTTTTATTTTTTATAATATTTTGTTGTTAATCCCTAAATAAACTTCATGAAAAATTGCAATAAAATTTAATATTGGAAACATTTTTTTATTCACATTCATATGCAATTATCTATGCGTATTTACATACATACTTCTTTCTAGTCGTGCAACTAGAATAACTCGAATTAACAGTTGTTAATTCACACGAACATCATTCACTCATCCAACATCCTTCTCGCTTATTACACGCAGCAACTTTTGTCTCGGCAACTCTTGGTTTATAGGCGAGGGGGCGACGAGGAGAGGAGAATCGCGCCGAGTTTCCAGTGTTCAGCAACTCGCTTTGTGTTCTCATTCGTAGCAGTTCGCTGCGACGTTTTTCGGCATTCGTGTTCTTTCTTTCGTAGTACATAGTTGCATTTGCGTATATTTTTTTTTAAATTAATATTTGGAATATATTTAAAAAATTGAATTTCATCTTTTGGCAAGTAATTTGCAAATATGTATACAGATATACATAATATAATATAAATATTTTAGAAAATGGAGTATGACGAGTATCGAATTAATTAAAGATATTTTGAAATGTATGGAGAAAGCCATACAAATTGATTCAGACGATAGCGAAAAGGGTGACATATGTACATACTTATGTGAAAGTCTGTCATATAATCTTTGTTTTAATTTTGAATTTTAAATAAAATGTATTTCTTAATTGTCAGAACTGATTAATATATGTGATAGAGTGGCCCTAATACCCATAAGGAAAAAGAAACGACAATGGGTTAAAGTAAAGAGTAGACAATGGGTTAAAGTAAAGTGAAAGAGAATGAGAAAAAAACTCGAACAGAGTTGCGCAACACAAGTTGCTCGTGTGAAGGTAATGGGCGACAGCAAAAGAGAATCGCCCGAGAATTAGCAACTTTTGTCGCCTCGTGTAATAATACACCTTCTTGCACAGAATTAATTCACACCAACAGAATGAAATGCTTTGGTAGACCAATTCTACAAAGAGTGGGTCGTTACTTGTGAGAGTGCTATGAGTTGAGCGAACTCGTTGTTGTTCTCACTAATGAGACTCGGTCCTTATTTTACCCAAACATGAGAATTCATTTTTACGTTGTGTGAGTGAGTGCAAGTTGAAATTTTTGGACAGTGACTCAAAGTTTGTTTTTTGCGTATTCGTGCAGCCCTTTAATACATACCCAAGAGAAGAAGTGCAATAATAAAACATATGCATATATTTTGCCGTCGGCTATTGCATTCTTCTCGTTGAACTCAAATTATATATATAAATAAATATACACCCGCCATTACATACCTACATACGAATAGCGCACCCATTCGTTTATATTTGTTGGTGACAAAAATTTTTAGCGAACAGCACGGCAAAAGACAAATACCCAGTAGGGAATTAAAAAGGTGACCCAGTAGGAAAAAGTGCAAAACCCTGAAAATTTTTTATTTATCGATCTTTCTCTGCGATTCATCGGAAATTTAATAATTTCTCATCAATATTAACAATCGGACACCGTCGAGATAAAAGCAAGAAAATTAATTTCAAATTTTTAAAATAAATAAAGCACTATACAAAAAGTTTTTAAAATTTATTTTCCTACATTTTCGTAACCCTACGCGACTCATTTTTCTCATTTAACCCAAAAATCAAACATATTTTACCCAAAAATGGAAATGGAAGATTTCAAAATCACAACAACAGATTTGATTGAATTCGTGGAAGACCATCTTCAGACCCAAAGTGAAGATGATTCGGTCTATACCCTAGAAATTAAAAGGGTCGAACTAAATTCGCTCTTTGAAAAAGCAAAGCGCTCATACGATGCGATCAGAAGAATTTCTCGCGAAAGTCATGAAACCATCGATTTCTTTAAAGTGAAAGAAAAATATCAAAAAAGTTATCGAATGTACCTCTCTTGCTTAGCTTCCATCAACGAAGATGTAGATGCGCGTAAAACACAAGTATCAACCCTACCCATTAAGGAAAGGACTTCAGAAGCAACAATGATGGATTTCGCTCCTGCAGTTCACCTTTCACCATGCGACACCGACATCTTTTACGGAGATTACACAACTTGGCCCACCTTTCGGGATATGTTTACAGCCCTGTATATCCGTAACCCAAGGATTAGTAACGTTGAAAGACTCTTTCACCTTACTCAGAAGACCCGAGGAGAAGTAAGAGAGGTTATTCAAAACGCACCCTTAACAAATGATGGTTTCATGCTTGCCTGGAAAAATTTAGTCGACCAATACGAAAATAAGAGGTTGCAGGTAAACACCCAATTAAAGACCCTTTTTAACCTACCCCAAGTAACTCAGGAAACAGGTTGTGCTATAAAAAGTTTACAACGTTCGGTTAATAACGTTTTAACTAATTTAAACAACCTCGAGATTGACACACAAAGTTGGGATTCGATATTAATATATCTTTGTAGTTCAAAACTAGCTAAACAAACTCTGGAAACCTTTGAATATACCCTAGCAGATAATTCAGATATACCGACGTGGTCAAATTTCGACAGTTTTTTAACCCACAAATAAAAAACCCTCGAATCTGTTGGAAATTTCAAAGCTTCAGTAGCAAAATTACCCCCATTCCACACCGGTACAGTTAAAAGAACAGATGAAAAGAAATATAACACTTTTCATGTTAACGTGGCTGAAACGCCAATTGCCAGACCCTCTAATACTCAAAGGAATAATAATTTCAATTTTACTCAAAATAATATAGATACAGAAAGCTGTAAGCTCTGCAAAAAGCAGCACCCTATTCGAGAATGTCCCAAATTTCTCGCAATGAATGTAGAGTCACGTATCTCCACAATCAAAAAATATGGTTATTGCTTTAACTGCTTGGCCATATCACATAGCTACAAGAACTGTGTGAGTAAATTCTCGTGTCGTAAGTGTCACAAAAAACACAATACTCTGATACACAGAGAATCCAGCTTTCGACCTGAATCAACTCCGGAAATGCCAAACGTCACTAGTTCGAGTCCCGAAAACGCTTCAAGTACCGCATTACCCACCCAAAGCACAAATACAAATCGGCAAGCCTACACTACAACTATACAGTCCACTATATCATCAACCCAAGACTCACCCAACCCAAGTAGGAAGCAGATATTACTCGGTACTGCAATGGTTCAAATAGAACATAATGGCCAACGATATTCCGCGAGAGCTCTTATTGATTCAGGATCGGAAGCCACATTTATATCTCGAAGACTTCAAAAAAGTTTGGATATACCCACCTACTCTGCATCAGCCCAAGTGACCGGACTAAACAATGCAGTTTCAGCAACACCAACGAGTATTTGTGAAATCAGGCTTTGCTCACCCTTAAACACAAATTATAAGCTATCAGCACAGGCATTTATACTAAATAGCCTAACTGATAATTTACCCTCATACCCCATAGATCCAAAGCAGTGTCTTAAAAATCTTGGATTCACATTAGCCGACACTCAATTTCACAAACCCAGACCCGTGGATATACTAATCGGTAGTGATATCTATCCAAGTATTTTACTCAATGGAGTAAAGAGAAACGTACTAGGTTCACTCTTAGCTCAAGAGACAGAATTCGGATGGATATTGTCCGGACCCATAACCCAACCCTCCCAAAATTCCACCATAGTTTCATCTTAATATATAAAAGAAAGTTGTTGTTAGTTACACCATTTATAACTCAAGAACGGCTCAACCGATTTGTCTGAAAATTGGTGGAGAGGTAGCTTAGAACCAGGGTAAGGACATAGGATACCTTTTATCTCTTTATGTCAAAGTTTAATACAACTCATAAATACAAAAATTATATTTCAAATCATAAGCATTTGTTCAAAATTCATGTTTGTAGGAATCATTTGAATATATTCGTACAATTTTAAACAGATTCTTCCTCAAAAAATTGCTAAGTATTTGGAATAGTAGAAAAGAAGTGCAACCAAATATGCAGTGAAATAGATTATAACTGGCTCGGTAATCAATCATTGAGTATGTATTATACCACCTTCATCCAAAAGACTGATGTAATAACCTTTCTAGCCGCCTTTTTCGTCTTTCCACGCCTGAGAACCGGTTCATCATATGCAGTCCACTAGAATTACTCTCGATTGGACTCCAGTGGGAAATGTTGGAGCAAGGTTTCTATCACCGACGCAAAAATTCGGCTTGCGAGGTACCTACTTTGCACAGAGCTTTCGCCTATTTAAGCTTAGCAAATATATTTTCATCGGTGGATTTCCCTGAGCTCAAATTCAACAGTATTTTCCTCAAAAAAGCAATGATTTATTAACACACGAAATGCTCTATGATCCATTTTTTTGTAAACTGACAGAAGTAGCTTCATATATTTCATTTTGTAAACTGACAGAAGTTGCTTCATATATTTCATTAACTAATAATTATAATCCAACTAATAGAAATAATATAGATGGTAGTAGTAGTATTATCTATGTATCAGCCACAGTGAAGCGTGAACGGGTCCTCTAGTTTCACAATAAAGTAAACCCTGAGAATCTACTCACACGTTTTTGAGAGGTGGAGGAAATCCCAAAGGAATCCGTAGTTTCCAAATCAGATCAAATTTGTGAGGAAATTTTCCAAAAAACTACCCGTCGTAACCCAGATGGGCGCTATATAGTAACCCTACCCTTCAAAGAACCCGACAATATTGATATCGCATACTCTAGACATATAGCGTTGGCCTAATTCCTCAGAAATGAACGAGCTTTACTTAAAAAACCCGAAGTGAAGGCAGAATATGACAAAGCGATTATGGAATATTTGGAACTCGGACAAATGAAGAAAGTAGAATATGACCCTTCTGGTAAAGCGACCCAATATTACTTATCACACCACACAGTCATTAAACCCGATCGTATAACCACGAAATTGCGTGTGGTATTTAATGCATCTTGCCCCACGTCAAATCACAAAAGCTTGAATGACGTCTTACATATCGGGCCTACTTTACAGAAAGACCTTGTCATTCTGATCACAAATTGGCGACTCTTCCAATTCGTTTTTAATGCGGATATTCAGAAAATGTACCGGCAAATACTCGAAGACCCTAAACACACTCGGTTCCAAAGGATATTATTTAGGAAGTCCCCGGAAGACACAATAGAAGACTTCGAATTGCAAACAGTCACGTTCGGCATAAATTGTGCGCCGTATTTAGCGATCCGTACCCTCATGAAGCTAGCCGATGATGTTGAAGAAACCCACCCATTAGCAGCCAAAATACTTCGCCAGGAAATGTATGTAGACGATGTTTTAGCTGGAACACATGACCTGACCACGGCAAAGTCAGCACGAGATGAACTCATTTCCGCTCTGAAGACCCCAGGATTCGCTCTGCGAAAATGGACCTCCAATGACCCACACATTCTGAAAGGACTTCCACAGGATCATCTTTTAGAGACGGAAACACTCAACCTTTCGGAACCCGAGAACACCAACACCCTAGGCATTCGATGGAACTCCAAAAAGGATTAATTTTTCTTCCTCGTCAACCCAATGGAGAAAAAACCCGCATACACCAAACGTGAAGTTTTATCAGCCATAGCAAAATTGTTTGACCCAGCCGGTTGGCTTAGTCCAATAATAATCACTGCAAAAATAATTATGCAACAAATATGGCTGGATAAAACTGACTGGGATGAAAGCCTGAAGCCCCTCACCCTTCATCGATTGAACAGCTTCGTAAAGGATTACGACAACATAAACAAAATTGAAATACCCAGGTGGACCCATTTTAACCCAACAGCCACCATTGAATTCCACGGTTTCTCTGATGCTTCAGAAAAAGCATATGCCGCGACACTTTATATAAGGGTTTCAGTTGGAGACAAAATATGGACAACTCTCTTAGTCTCAAAAACAAGAGTTGCTCCCATTAAAACCGTATCCCTACCCAGATTGGAACTCTGTGGAGCGGTTCTACTAGCTAACCTTGTTAACTCTACTCTATCCCAACTTCACCTAACCCAATATAAAAATTATTTTTGGACTGACTCAACCATAGTTCTTGCTTGGTTAAACAAACCACCCTGTTCATGGACCACTTTCGTTTCTCATCGAGTAGCTGCAATCACCGAGAAAGTAGGAGTCGAAAATTGGAACCATGTGGAAAGCCAAGACAATCCCGCAGACTTAGCAAGCCGAGGATGTACACCCACCGATCTATTTAATTACAACCTCTGGTGGCATGGACCCCAATGGCTACAACATGAAAAGGAGCATTTTCCAACATCGGAGAAAACATACAACACTTCCGTGGAATTCAAACCCGTTAAGACGTTTGCGATAACCACCCAAGAGGATATACTCGAAAGGTTTTCCTCATTCCCCAGAGCTATTCGCGTTATCGCTTACCTATTCAGGTTTTGCGCAAATGCATCACCAAGGAGACGAGAAGCTGATTACGCAAACCACGAAATAACCCCGGAAGAGTTCAAAACAACCCGAATGAAGTTAATTATTCACACCCAAAAAACCCATTTCCGAGAAGAATATGATGCATTGACCCGTAAAACCCAAATACATAAGAAAAGTTCATTATTGACTTTAAATCCATTCGTTGACCCTAAAGGAGTTATGCGAAGTAACGGAAGATTAACCAATTCCGCAGCGCTATCATATAATGAGCGCCACCCTATCTTATTACCCTATAATAGTCGTATAACAAAATTACTAACTCAATTTACCCATTTAGCAACGTTACACGGCGGAAATCAGCTAGTTCTCCGACTCCTAAGGACAGAATTCTGGATACCCAAAGCAAAGATGCTAATTAAAACAATAATTCATCAATGCAAAACGTGCATCATATACAACAAGGCTCAACAAACCCAAATAATGGCAGCTCTTCCCAATGAGCGAACCCTCGTAACCCGGCCGTTTGCTGCCACTGGTATCGACTTTGCTGGACCCTATGACATAAAAAACCACTCTGGGAGAGCATATCTAATCACCAAAGGATATATATGTGTATTTGTATGCTTCTCAACTAAAGCAATACATCTCGAACCTGTTAGCGATCTCAACACGCAAGCCTTCCTAGCAGCATTTTCCCGTTTCCTCTCGAGGCGTGGATGCCCCGCCAATCTTTATTCCGACAACGGAACAAACTTTATAGGAGCTTCACAGTTGCTAATGAAAGATCGGCGTGAATTATTACAGACACTTCGAACTCAAATTACATCTCTCCATAGTCATCAAAATATCTCATGGCACTTCAACCCACCAGGAGCTCCACATATGGGTGGATTATGGGAAGCAGGCGTAAAAAGTCTAAAAACCCACCTAAAAAAGATCGCAAAATTACAAAAATTCACGTTTGAAGAATTTGCTACCCTATTGACCCGCATTGAAAGTTGCTTAAACTTTCGGCCAATAAGCCCATAAGCGACGACTCATCAAACTTGGAACCTCTAACTCCAGGACACTTCCTTATAGGTACCCCATTGTTAGCCCCTGCCGAACCCAATTTAGAGGATGCAAACTTAAGCATCGTTAACAGATGGCAGAAACTAAAAATACTCTACCAGCACATTTGCAAGAGATGGAAGGAAGAGTACCTTAAGGAGCTACACAAACGATACAAATGGAAATATCCACAACGTAATGTTGAAGTTAACGACTTAGTCGTTATAAGAAACGAAAATATTTCACCCAACGAATGGAAGCTCGGTCGAATCCAAAAGGTCTTCCCCGGCTTAGACAATAAAACACGAGTGGTTGAAATCCGAACTGCTCAAGGCACAATAACCCACCCCATCACAAAAATTGTGATATTAAATACAGAATAACATACAAGTTTTCTCTTCTTTTTTAGTGAAATGGCCCCAACAATCACCAACTCACCCAGAACTCGTTGTATGAGTCCAACAATCATCAACTCACCCAAAACTCGTCGTATGAGTTCAACAATCACCATTCGATCCCGTAGCGCAACCCGTAGCATTACACCAATTTCGGAAGACGAAACGATGTCACGACGCATGCGGCGTTTCAAGTCGACCCTTCCCACTATTCATGAGGAAAAGGAATGTGATAATCGCACAACCCGAAAAACGATCTCACATCACAGAAAACCCACGTCTCATCGTCATGTCGCCTGCGGAATATGCAAAAAAGACCACCGTCTAGTGACTTGCGCTACATACTCGGCATACAACATAAATAAGAAATACGAAGCAGTAATAAAACACCACTACTGCGTTAATTGCTTAGCCAGGTCGCATAAGACGGAAGGATGCACAAGCAAAAATCGATGTTCCATTTGTCATGGGAAACATCACTCATCCCTACACGGACATCCGAGGCTATACCCGGCCAACGATGCAAATACCGTTGAGAAACATCCACTTGCGCTAGAGACCCGATTACCATCCTTACTGGCTAAACAGACCCTATTACCCACACTGAAGATCCGTTTAAGATGCGATGGCGAATGGTATAAAGTTCGAGCCATTTTAAACCCTACCCTCAAAATTACAAATATAGCGGCCGAACTCGTTAAAAAATTAAATCTGCCAATTACATACCTCAACACTTGTCGTATTTGTAGCATCAAAATTAGCTCAAATAATGATACAAAGTTTTGTTTGGAATGTAACTCTGCATTACTCCCACTAATTACAAAAAGTAATAGAGGCGTAATGTAGAGGAGTATCAACCGCCCCAACTTCACGCAACAGGCGAAAAAGGAGGAATGAAGGAGACGATTTTCCCGCGCTTTCACCAAAAAGGCATATTATTATCCCGCCAACGGCAGCGAACATACATATAAGCGATATACTCGTAGAAGTGAAATATAAGTGACACACAGTGAATACGAAAATCAAAAGGAATATTATCCAGCGAACACAGAGAACATATACCAAGTGAAATTAAACAAAATTACAATATAAAGTATTACGAATACAACACAAAAATCCTCACAAACATCGTTGGAGCTACAGAAAGATTCCACACCACATCTACAGCGAAGGAATTAACAACAAATCGAAACAGGTTTATAATAAGTTAATAAATTAACATAGAATTACACATTTATATCTCCAAATAACCCACTTAACCATTATTGGTTACACATACACATATTTATATATATGTATGTATATACCCTGAATTATATTAAACTCGAAATTATTAACGTTAAAACTGAAACTAATTATCTTTTAATTAATCGAAATCGGCCCCATATGTCGACATACCCCGACACCCCACATCAGAGTAGACTGTCAATTAATTTTAAGGGGACCACTCTATTATCGAATGCATTCCAGATTATGAAGTGTATTGAACGCCTCTTGGAAGTCGATAAAGATGAGATATAGAGGGAAGCGTCATCATTTCATTAATTTTTTTCTATACCGGAAACAAAGCGCTTTCTGGAGTCTTTGTGACAGGGGCCTAAGATCCTGGGTCTCAAACAAAGATACTTATAAATAGCTTTTTGAGCTCGAAGAGCTTACGGCCTTTTTCTTACGGTTTTACTATCACTTTTCTTCAGTTAGGTCCCGCAGCAAAATGCCTATCTCCTCCAAGCCTGCCGTAAGGAACTTCGTTCCAATATGTATTGTTTTCAATTAATTACACATTTTAAGAAAAACGAATTGAATGAATATGGCAACACAATGACACATTCAAAGCTCTAAAGCTTATTCACAAAAGCGCAACGTAAACTTTTTCAATTGTGAACAAATGTGAAGGGGTGCAAACACTTAGTTAGAGCCCGCCTAAAAGTATACAATTAATACTTTTTTCGTACGCCCTTTTTCTTACGGTTTTACTCTCATTTTTTTCCAGTCTAATCTAACGCTTAATTATTCGGTTTCTCTATTCTTACGGTTTTACTATCACCTTTTTCTCAGTTAGGTCCCGCAGCAAAAGCCCTATCTTCTCCAAGCCTGCCGTAAGGAACTTCGTTCCAAAAAAAAATTATAAGTGTATAAATATTCTACAATCTTTACTAATATACATAGTAAGCAAAATAAAGTTCTTGGATGAACAATCTTACGTTTACAAATTCAAGAATTTCAGCTACCTTCCTGGAATTTTGCTCACAGTTTATTTCATGCCCCCACTTGTCTATGTTGTGGGAAACCCCGTTGCTTGGGTTACGGTACTAGGCATTTCTAAATCTTAGGGCTGGCATTCAGTAATAGTTTTAAGAAAGTTTTAATGAGTTTTTGAATGTCGAGTACACCAGTGTACCAATTTGAGTAAGATGGGACCCGTAAAACGATTGAGCAGCGAGAATTGGTCATAAACCATTTCTAAAATTGCTGAGATTGTAAATTGAAGTAGTGCTACAGTGCAAAATATAATTGAGCGTTTCGTGCATTAAGGTCGCGTTCGAAATAAAGGCCGAAACGCACCAAATACAATTTTCAATAACGTGACGAGCGTTTAATTGTGCGTAAAATTAAAGAAAACCTGAGACTATCACTTCCAAAGTTAACTACAGAGATTCAGGAGGAGCTAGTGAAATCATTTTGTGCTGAAACTGTGCGTCAGGTACTACGTGCGCATGACTTCAATGGCCGAGTAGCTCGAAAGAAGCCATTCATTAGCAAAAAAAACCAACTAAGCCGAGTTACCTTTGCAAGGGAGTTGGAAACCAAGGATTTTAACTTCTGGAATACTGTAATTTTTGCTGACGAGTCGAAATTCAACCTTTTCGATTCAGATGGAATGGCTTACTTGTGGAGGAAACCCAATACTGTGCTTCAGGGATGTAATATTAGGCCAACTGTTAAACATGGTGGAGGCAGTGTTATGGTATGGGCATGTAAAGGGTGATTTTTTAAGAGCTTGATAACTTTTTTTTAAAAAAAAACGCATAAAATTTGCAAAATCTCATCGGTTCTTTATTTGAAACGTTAGATTGGTTCATGACATTTACTTTTTGAAGATAATTTCATTTAAATGTTGACCGCGGCTGCGTCTTAGGTGGTCCATTCGGAAAGTCCAATTTTGGGCAACTTTTTCGAGCATTTCGGCCGGAATAGCCCGAATTTCTTCGGAAATGTTGTCTTCCAAAGCTGGAATAGTTGCTGGCTTATTTCTGTAGACTTTAGACTTGACGTAGCCCCACAAAAAATAGTCTAAAGGCGTTAAATCGCATGATCTTGGTGGCCAACTTACGGGTCCATTTCTTGAGATGAATTGTTGTCCGAAGTTTTCCCTCAAAATGGCCATAGAATCGCGAGCTGTGTGGCATGTAGCGCCATCTTGTTGAAACCACATGTCAACCAAGTTCAGTTCTTCCATTTTTGGCAACAAAAAGTTTGTTAGCATCGAACGATAGCGATCGCCATTCACCGTAACGTTGCGTCCAACAGCATCTTTGAAAAAATACGGTCCAATGATTCCACCAGCGTACAAACCACACCAAACAGTGCATTTTTCGGGATGCATGGGCAGTTCTTGAACGGCTTCTGGTTGCTCTTCACCCCAAATGCGGCAATTTTGCTTATTTACGTAGCCATTCAACCAGAAATGAGCCTCATCGCTGAACAAAATTTGTCGGACGTAAAGCGCGAAACACATTTCGAACCGAACACTGATTTTGGTAATAAAATTCAATGATTTGCAAGCGTTGCTCGTTAGTAAGTCTATTCATGATGAAATGTCAAAGCATACTGAGCATCTTTCTCTTTGACACCATGTCTGAAATCCCACGTGATCTGTCAAATACTAATGCATGAAAATCCTAACCTCAAAAAAATCACCCGTTAGTATGTATGTCTGCAGCCGGCGTTGGAAATTTGGTATTCGTTGAGAGTATTGTGGACAAAGCATTGTTCCTTAATATATTGAAAGAAAATATAACCCAAAGTGCCAAAAACTTGGGATTCGTCAAGATTTCATCAGGACAACGATCCTAAACACAAAGCGTCAATAGTACAGACCTGGCTAATATGGAATTGTCCACATTTAATTAATCCACCGGCCCAGTCACCTGACATGAACCCGATCGAGAATTTATGGTCTTTGTTAGAAAATAACATCCGTAAACACCGTATCAGTAATAAGGAACAGCAAAAAAATGCTATTTTAGAAGAGTGGAACAAAATTGGAACAGAAAGTACGAAAAAACTAGTTGAGTCCATGCCAGCTAGACTTAAAAGCTAACGGATAACGTAATGTTATTATTGATCTGAGAGACGCCATGGAAAGCGTGTCAGTGGACAATAGCTCGGTGTCCCGTATACACCGCTGTTTTGCAAACTTTTTAACGCTCACATAAATGTGTAGTGCGAGATCGAGTTGCAACGATCCATATTACCACCCTCGTCGTATATTTCCGCCTGCACCAAACGTTGTTCTATGTAGATATGCCAAAGTATGCATCACGAAAAGAATGGATATGTCGTGTGCAGGCCGCACTCATCCACGGTTGGCCTTGTGTGAAACAGAGATCCCTGAGCAGAATTTACACCGTACGCATAATAAATTCACGAGTTTTCTAAGGCTCAAAACCGTAGATATATAGAAAGGCCATTGCGCCACTCCACAAAAAATGGAAAAGCTGTTTATTGATTTGTTCAGAGAGTCTTTTGAAATTCAAGTCAACCAAACAGAGCCCCTTTTACTACCGGAGCAAAAACAAAGTTGATGTGCCTGTCATACTGATGCGCAAACTTGACGCGCCTGGACTGTTCATTGGTAATAGTTTCGTTATAGGGGCAAAGGTAAGACAATTGATACCCAGAATCCTTATAATACCCACAAACTTCAGTCAAAAAATTTTGTAAATTAATCTTTTGAATTATTTTGTTTCTGAAAATGTGAATAGTCATAATTTTTACTGTATATATACTTACACAATTTATTTGCCCTAATAAACCACGGGTAACACCGCGGAGAAAAACTAGTATATTTATAAAATCACAGGTTTTGATCCTAACAACCAAGTTGCAAGCGTATAAAATGTTCAGGTGCAACCGAACTTAGCGCTTTCTTCTTGTTTATAGTATTTTATATTCTAGTCAAATTGAATAAAACACCTAACAATTATTGCGACTTTATGGTATATCTGTCTCTTGAACTTTCAATAATTAAAAGAGTAATATAAGCTTTTTAACCCTCAACTAATAAATCATATTCACATTTAATCAAATTCAATTGAAATTAATGTTATGGTGCATCACACCGCAAAACATTTCATCAAATACATTTAAATTTCGCATTTTATTTGATTTCCATTGTTTTATATTTTTACCTACCCTACCTTTACAGTTGACTGGATCAGGTAGGTTTTGACCAGATTTAAAATCTACCAAAAATATATGTAAACAGAGGAGGAAACTCTCTTGTCACCATATGATTGGGCATATCTTTATCTCTGCCTGAAAGTGTTTCCGCGGCTTAGATCCTTGCAAATTGCAAGTATTATATATAAAAGGTTCGGTTACACCCAAGTATTCCCATCTTTCTTGCTTTTTATTATGATGTGTATGTAGTGTATCTTTTCATATACCATAATCAGATCAGTGTTTGCATTCGCAATAATGACAAAGATAAATGATTGTCCTCGCGTAGTTCGAATCGATTCTTGTCATAAAAGCTTTTCGCAAGCATCCGCAGAATTCCTCATAGAAAGCAAGAGAAATAGATACATACATATGTAAGAGTATATCGACCGTTGGCTAACTGGTCATCTTCTGACAATGCACTTAAAGCACATTAAGCTCAACATACGAAAGCAGCTTCTTCAGTGGGACGCTCTTAAGGACCATGAAAGTAAGAATCAATGTCACATATGAAAAAATTCACTGTTGGGGGTTTCAATAAACAACGACAAAATCTACTCAAAGAGGCAAAAAATGTTATTTGAAAGATTTACCTTTGTCACCACGTGGCTGTTGTATTGTTTTGGTGAAGAGTTTTCAGTAAATTCGTTACACTTCCTTACCCTTGTTAAAATGTGACTAAAAAGTGGAGCAAAAGTATACTGGCACGACATTTTAAAAGAGATGGTCAAGCATTCAAATAAACAATAATCTCTTTGATGAAGGGCTTTGCATCTTTTAGACCTAAATTTGAATCCATTGTACGAAGCCTCATAACAATATCTCAATTTTTACTCCAGCTATCGTTTGCACGGACAGACAGACACCCATACTTTAATTCTCCTCATCATCAGGATCATTTACGTCTATTGAACTTTATTCTAATCTCAATTAGATTTACGTGTTATAAACAACCTACAGGTGATGTTATACTTTGAAGAAACGTGTTGCGTTTGAATTCAACATTAAAGGTACTCATTTAATGTGACATTTATGTAATAATGGCAAAGTGACAAACTCGCAACTTAGGTGAAGTAAGCGCCCAATGGCCATAAGTCCGCTGAATTTTTATTCTGTTAAGGCTCTTTCTTTCCTGAATATTAACAAAATAAACAAATCATACAAATTTTTAATTCAAGGAACTTCAGTTTTCTATTCTATAGCAAAACCGCTATCACTTATTCAAAATCGAGAATGGATTACGATCGTATTTCCCACCATCCCATAATGATTTATATATTTTACAGACATACTATATACATATATAGTAAATAGTACATTAGACAATGAAACTGTATAGCGAAAAATACCGGTCCGTGCTGAAGATTAAATTAAAAAGTCCCTACCAGTACGTCCATCTATCTAGAACAGCCGCTGAAGACAGATCGGTTGATCGACGATCAGTCCGAGTGAATTATAGAGTTTTGTTTTTGTTCGTCGAGAGAAGACTTTACTTCTCAATTGCCCACTTAGTCCGAAATAGCACCTGTTGACAAGAGATATCCTGAGTTGATTTTCAAGGCTGACATTGTTGTTGGTGTTGATGCTGGTTCCAAAATACCGAAATTATCTACAACTTCGAAGTTATGACTGCAACAGCGACGTGGGTGTCTAGTTGCAAGTGCGATGACTGTTTGTTTGATGACAGGAGATATTTCGTCTTGCACTCGTACACCACCAGACACATTTGCTTCGCTGTCTTATCCATTCTGGACAAAGCATAACTAACAGCGCGGTTGTGGAGGCCAATGATATCAATATCATCAGAATACGCCAGCAGCTATACACTCTTATAGAAGATTGTACCTTCTCGGTTTAGTTCTGTAGCTCGAATTATTTTCTGCAGAAGAAAGTTAAAAACATCACTGGAAAGAGAATCGCCATGTCTGAAACGTCGTTTGGTATTGGGCAGAGCGCACGTAAATTTCAATTGTTGGGCATGCTTTCTTTCCAACGTATTTTACAAAGAAGCTGATGCATGCTCCTTATCAACTCTTCGCCGAGTGAGTTAAGGAACGTATTCCTTATAATAGTAACAAACATCAAAACAACTTTTTGTTTCAGTAAACAGAATGCAAACAACCTTGAGTTGAGTCACTACAACAAACAATCCAGACGCAATATTCTAGAAGGACACGTCGGCATCAGCGAGAAGTGCGTGGCTATATAAGCCGTGGCAGCGCCAACGTAATCAATCAGTGCTAAGAGTAAACTGCTATAGTGTAGACGAGTTGTAAAATAAAGAGTTGTTAAACAGTTATTGGTTTTATTTGTCAATCCAGAGATACGAACCCAGTAAAGTAAAACTAGCAAGGAGTAAATTCGTAACAATTGGTGTCAGAAGTGGGATTGTCAAATAATCCAAATTCAAGATGGTTAAATTCGGAGAATTGAGAATTCAGCAATTAAAAAAGGAACTGGAGGAGCGTAATTTGCCGATAAGCGGGCAAATGGCGGATCTGAAGGCACGATTACGTGAAGCAATGGAAGCGGATGGAATTAATGTGGACGAGTTCGAATTTGTTGGGCCAAAAACTTCTACAAAGGTGGAAGAAAAAGTAGAAGAACAACGAACATCTTGAAGTGTAGACATGAACTTGCTGTTAGTGGCTATTAAGCAAATAGAAAATCGTCTGGCACAGCAAATAGCTGAAAATACAGAAAATGCAGTGCAAACAGAAAATCGTCTGGCACAGCAAATAACGCAAATAGCTGAAAATACATCACAGTTAGAGACTCGCCTTACACAACAAATGACTGAAAATAATACGCAGTTAGAAAATCGTTTGGTTCAACAGATTACGGAAAATACTACACAACTACAAAAACAAGTGCAAGAGAAATTTTCAAAATTTGAAGACGAAATAAGCACTTTAAAAAATGACGAAGAAAATTTAAAATCAGAAGTTCTTCAATTAAGTAATCGTGTGCGAGAACTGCAACTACATGGCCCTGCACCATCAACAAATAATCAAAGATTGAAGGCACCCACATTCGATGGAAGTATTCCATTTCAAATTTTCAAACTTCAGTTTGAAATGACAGCAATGGCCAATAACTGGAATGCAGCGGACAAAGTGGCGTCCTTGTTTGTATCATTGAAAGGACCTGCGGCAGAAATCCTTCAGACTATTCCAGACTGTGAACGGGACAACTATGAGGCATTGATGAGTGCGATAGAAAGCGATATGGTAGTGAGCACCGGAAACAAATATACCAGATCGAACTGCAAAGTAAGGGTCAGAAGATGAACGAGTCATTGCAAGAGTTTGCAACTGAAATAGAACGACTGGCTCATTTGGCAAATGCAGATGCACCTATGGATTACATTGAGAGGGTAAAAATTCAATGTTTCATAAACGGAATTCGTGATGTGGACACCAAACGCGCCACATATGCATTGCCAAAAAGAACGTTTGCTGAAACGATTTCGCACGCCCTCACACAGGAAACAGCTTCCCTACTAAGTAAACCAGCACACAAAGTACAAAGGGTTGAAATGGAACAACCGGCGCTGATGGAAGAAATATTGAAGACTCTGAAGACAATTGCTGCACCGCGAGTAAATACAACAGGAAAGGCGGGTCACTTTGCCCGAAATTGCAATATAAAAGTAAACCCATCAAAACGGAAACAACCAACAGATAACGAGGACGGAGCATCCACATCTCACAAGTGGTTAAACTAAAACGGAACAGTTCAAAGGGGCGTTTACTGGTTCCCACAACTATTTGCCCCGCCATCTCGATATCACAAATAGGTCGCCATGACAACAATCTTACTATCAACGGCATCGTAAATGGACGACTGTCAACGCTTACTTTGGATACTGGTGCCACACATTCAATTATCCGACCGGATGTGGTAAGAGGAACGGTTGAACCATTAGTCGGTTGCAAGCTTCGAACGGCCACCGGGGAGGAAGCAGCTGTCGCGGGAAAAGTGTTTTGCGAAGTGAAGATTGGTACCCTGGAAGTTAATCACACCTTCATCGTAGCAGAAATCACGGATGAAATTATAATGGAAGTAGATTTCATGATTGATCACGGGGTTACTTTGGATTTAAACAAGCAAATGCTGTTTTGCCAGAACATGGAGATGCCTATAAACACCGGATATGTGACCAACGTTGAAAGTAAGAGGGTGATTGTTGATGATAATCAGAGTATTCCACCAAAATCTGAGGCGATTATATGGGCTAAAGTGAATGGAAGAGGTGGGACTGAAGAATTGTGGATTGTGGAACCAACAAAAATAGATACACCCATATTGGTAGGAAGAACGCTTGTGAAAACTAGAGAAGACGCCACCATTCCGGTCAGAGTAGTGAATGAATTCAACACGCCTATAAGTCTGAAGAAAGGAGCAGTAATTGGACAGTGCCAGAATATAAGTGCAATATCACGATGCGAACGGTCACAACAGAAGCCTACTATTGAGCCACAGCAGATAAGTCCTACACTCCTAAATAATTTGCTGAACGAACTGCATGGAAATGAAAAATTAAAAGCAGAAAAACTATTAGAAAACACGCATCCATATTTGCAAACGAAGGAAACACAGGAAGAACCGGCATTGTCAAACATCGCATAAATACTGGAGACGCTAAACCAATCCGACAAGCTCCGCGTAGGGTTCCACTAGCAAAACGTGAGGATGCTAACAAAATTATTGAAGACATGCACAAAACGGTGTAATCGAACCATGTAAGTCCATGGAGCTCACCTATCGTCTTAGTTAAAAAGAAAGATGGTAGCACCCGTTTCTGCGTAGATTATAGGAAGTTGAATGATGTCACAAAGAAAGACAGTTATCCTCTACCAAGAATCGACGATACATTAGACACCTTGTCTGGAGCGAAATGGTTTTCTACATTAGATCTACTAAGTGGATATTGGCAAGACGAGATTGATGAATGTGACCGTGAAAAGACCGCTTTCAGTATGGGCGACGGGTTATGGGAATTCTCTGTGATGCCATTTGGGTTATATAATGCGCCTGCAACGTTCGAGCGACTGATGGAACATGTGTTAAAAGGACTCAACTGGAAGACATGTTTGGTGTATCTTGATGACATTATCATCATGGAAAAAATTTTGATGATCATCTGGAAAATCTAGAAGAAGTCTTTCAGCGAATAGCATCAGCCGGATTACGCTTGAATCCCAAAAAGTGTTCATTATGGAAGAAGCAGGTCACATATCTCGGACATAAAGTGTCAACTGAGGGGTTTCACACCGAGGAAGGAAAAATAAAAGCAGTTAAATATTGGCCTCGACCCACCAACATACATGAACTCCGCAGCTTCCTCGGCTTATGCACGTATTACCGCCGTTTTGTACCTGGATTTGCGAACGTGGCTAGAAGTTTACATGATTTAACAAAGAAGAATCGCACGTTTGTATGGCAGTTGGAACAGGAAAAAGCGTTTGAGCAGCTTAAAGAACTACTTTTTACGGCGCCGATGTTGGCTTATCCAATACCTGGAAAGAAATTCATCCTGGATACAGATGCGAGCGCTTATGGAATTGGAGGTGTCCTGTCTCAGCTCATCGACGGACAAGAAAGAGTAATTGGGTATTACAGCAGAGTGCTCGGGAAACCAGAGAAAAACTACTGTGTGACGCGGAAAGAACTACTAGTTGTGGTGGAATGTGTAAAACATTTCCACAAGTATTTGTATGGACAACGATTCTTGCTGAGGACTGATCATGCAGCATTAAAATGGTTATTACAGTTTAAGAATCCGGAAGGCCAAATGGATCGAAAGATTACAGAATTACGACTTCGAAACGGAACATCGAAAGGTGATTCACCACAAAAATGCGGATGCATTATCACGTCGCCCTTGTCCACTGGAATGTAAACATTGCTCCAATTCAGAGGGAAAAGAAGGTATAATCGACGTGCGATTACTGAATATAGAACCTGAGGATGATTGGACTCCTCACCACATCAGAATCAATCAGCTGGAGGACCCTGATCTTGCAAAGCTGATAATAGCCAAAGAAAATGGGGTACGACCACCAAAGGAACAAATAAGTAACGAGAGTCCAACGGCAAAAGCATATTGGGCCCAATGGAACAGCATAAACCTCGTTAATGGATACCTTCATCGTACCTGGGAAAGCGAAGATGGCAAACAGTCTCGTCTGCTGATCATAGTACCGAAATCCATGATCCCGAAAGTATTGAAAGAATATCACAATGGACCTAGTGGAGGGCATCTTGGGATTACAAAAACTATAGAGAAGATTAAACAACGGTTCTACTGGATCGGTTGTCGAGATTCCATAGCAGAATGGATAAGTAATTGCGTAGAGTGCATGGCAGCTAAAGGTCCTAAAGCCAAAAGTCGCGGTAGGCTACAACAGTACAACGTGGGATCACCATTTGAACGAGTCGCAATGGATGTTGCAGGTCCGTTCCCAACCAGTACGGCCGGAAACAAATATCTACTGGTTGTCATGGACTATTTCAGTAAATGGCCAGCGAAGGCAGTAGCCGAAGCGTTTGTAGAAAATTGGATAACAAGGTTCGGAGTGCCCGTCGAATTACACTCAGATCAAGGCAGGAATTTCGAATCTTCCATTTTCCAAGAAGTCTGTACATTATTGGGCATCCACAAAACACGGACAACAGCGTTACATCCACAATCAGATGGAATGGTGGAGAGATTCAACCGAGCGCTCGAAGAACATCTGTGGAAAATCGTTGATAAAGATCAACGGAATTGGGACAAGTGCATCCAGATGTTCCTGCTGGCGTATCGTTCAGCGAAGCACGAGACAACTGGTTACACGCCAGCAAAGATTATTTTCGGATCTGATCTGCGACTCCCTGCTGATCTTAAGTTTGGAACGAATCCTACAGCTGTAAGAAATGATGGAGACTATTGTTCTGCCTTAAAGCAAGAAATGAATGAATTGCATCTAATGGTAAGACAGCATACGCATCTGATGAGCAATAAGATGAAGGACCGGTTCGATCAAGCGGCAAATTCAAAAGGTTTTGAAGAAGGTGATCTGGTTCTGTTGTACAATCCACTTCGAAAGAAAGGCTTGTCCCCGAAACTGCAGACAGCCTGGGAAGGACCCTATATGGTGATGAAAGGACTTAATGACGTGGTATACCGCATACAAAGAAATGGAAAAGCACGATGTAAAATGAAAGTAGTACATTTGGAGAGGCTCGCCCCATTTGGTTCAAGAGGATTTGTGCCTAATCGGGACAATTAGGCTTTAGTGGAGGGCAGTGTTACAAAAGTAGTATTAAGTTGTATTTGTATTGCTATATGCATCCCTTATTATGAACAATAGCTGTAGGTATATGGAATAGCATTTGTTTTGTTGTAGACATATGGCGCCGCGGCTGTCTGCTTGTCGAAACAATAGACATCTGGCGCCGCAGCCGTCTGCTTGAACAATTGCTGAGTCTGGCGCCGCGGCTGTCTGCTTGTCTGCATTTGGCGCCGTATAGCATTATGTTCTGGTAATTTCCAGACGCAATATTCTAGAAGGACACGTCGGCATCAGCGAGAAGTGCGTGGCTATATAAGCCGTGGCAGCGCCAACGTAATCAATCAGTGCTAAGAGTAAACTGCTATAGTGTAGACGTGTTGTAAAATAAAGAGTTGTTAAACAGTTATTGGTTTTATTTGTCAATCCAGAGATACGAACCCAGTAAAGTAAACCTAGCAAGGAGTAAATTCGTAACAATATAAACAAACCTAAACAAATAATATAATCTGTATCTGAACAAGCTATCAACTAGTAATAAGTAAACATACTAGTTAGTATATATAGAAGTAAGAACCATGTATAAGTTAGTTTTAAGAGTATAAATAAAGAGTACACATTTCGGTCAGCTCAAAATATAACACATTCGTTTTTTTTTTCTTTTTACTTAATGTAAAAATTAACTCGTGTTTGGGTAGTTCGGCCGGCAATGTTGTTCTTCAGACGAGTGATTGCTATTCTAAATTCTTCATAGTCGGACAATGGAACATTTGCTCCGTTTTCATTCGATTGGGGAATCGGGTTCGCCTTCTTCTCGTTTTATGCAATCACTGCCATTCAGCGGCCTGAAAAAGTGGTTCCTCCATAATTTTAGTATGCTCTGGGCATCGGTTAATAGATAGCCTCCTTAGCTGAATAATATCTCGGTCTTGAAACCTTCTGTTAGCCGCCGCACTCCTCGTCGTACCTGCTGTTCTTTTGCAGTTCCGAAAACCAAAAGTTGCGGTTGCAGCTGTACGTAAGGAGCTTGAAATGCTGTCCCCCGAGAAGAAAAAATTCAGCTCTCTGTTGTGATTGCAGCTTCTCGACGTCAAACCTTCCTTGTGTTTTTTTGCGTGCTTGAGGTCTTGGCTGCAACAAGATGTCGATGTTGAGACCTCGGAGCGTACGCACGTCCAAACCACTGAAGACGTGTCTTCCGTCTATCACAACATGATCGATCTGGTTGGCCGGAGACAGTAGGTAGTTTGATGTATTTTCTTGTGCTGGAATCTAATACTACAGTTATCCTATTTCGGCGAAATCGATCATCCTTAACCAATTTGTGGATGTTTCTCGTAGAGGCTGAATTTTTTGACTCTTGCGACAAGGATATCTTCTTTGCCCAGCTTGGCGTTAAAGTCACCAAGCACGATTTGGCATCGTGGGGGGCGGGGGGTGTCGGTTCTTATCGGTGGGCTCCAAGCGCTCATAGAAATCAACTTTGGTCACATTGTCCTTCTTTTCTGTTGGGGTGTGGGCGCAAATAAGCGATATGTTGAAGAACCTTGCTTTGGTGCGGAATGTGGCTAAACGTTCATCCGCCGGAGTGAATGATAGTACTCGACGACGGAGTCTCTCTCCCACAACGAATCCTTTACCAAACTTGTGCTCCTTTATATGGCCACTGCAGTAAATGCCACAAGGACCTGCTCGCCTCGGTCCTTGCCCGTCCATCGCATTTCATGGACGGCGGTGATGTCCTTCATTTTCACGAGGACATCAACCAGCTGGGCAGCGGTACCTTCCCAGTTAAGGGACCGGACATTCCAGGTGCACGCCTTCAAATCGGAATACTTATTTCATTTGCCATGGTCGTTATCAAAAGGGGGGTCTCTCATCTGAGGCTGTCGCTTAGTTTTCATTGGTACTGCATTTTTCGTGGCGGGTCCTAAACCCAGCGCACAACCCCGTAGTGGGGATGTTTCGTTTTCTCACTTTAGCTCGCTTTCAAACGGATTTTCTTAGGCTACCCAGAGGATACTTGGTGAAAGACCCGAAGTCGTGAGCTGCCTGAGTCATATGTAAAAGAATCGTTTCTGGCCACTCCCAAGTGAATGGCGATCAAAGAACTATCCTCACTTACGTGAACTTCTACACATTACTCTAAACCAGTATTTCCCAAAGTGGGCGATAACGCCCCCTTGTGGGCGCTGCAGGTGTCAAGGGGGGCGGTAAGGGATCCAGAAAGAAAATGGGGGCGTTGTATGGAGGCCTGGGGGGTTATTTGTAATTTTATTTAGCTAGGAGGCCTCTTAGACAACGACTACATGAGCTCTCGACTCTCAACAACAACTTGTGAACATCAACGAATATGAATTAAAAGATTGCTCAAACTTGGTTCTATATTTCTCTCCGCGTAGTTCATATATCTGTCCTATTTTATTGAATATAGAAAAAATGAAAATCATGTCAATCGGTTGCTCTTTTCATAACGGGCATCTCGACAGGTAAGAATTTACAGAATACTAACTGTCAAACGTATTGCTATTGCCATTGCCAAATCTGTATGTGGGCATTTGCTATCAAAATATAATCATTTTCGCAAAGGTGTAGGGTAGGTAGGTTCAAGCTGATGTAGCGCATGCTTTGAGCTCTTGATAAATTTATTTTATCACTTGGGAAATGACGTCGGGTAGGTAGCTGATGTAGCGCACGTTTTGAGCTTTTGAACTTCTTAAATCTTTTATGTGGAAAATAAAAAAAGGAAAATAAATGTGTATCTGGGGAAAATAAAAAAGAATAAAGATCCTTTTTTACAAATGTATTTCTGGGAAAAATAAGATAATAGGAAAAGGTGAATGTATTTCCAGGAAAAATAAGAATTTATATTTTTGGACTACTATATAGTAATTGTGCTTAAGCATTCCTATTTAAACAATGTAATATTTATTTTATATTCATTTGTGGTTTTGTGCGCAATAGATGAGCATTACTTACGCCTCCTTTACACTACTCGCAAAGTTAAACGTATTTCTCAAGGCAAAACAATGTCGGAAGTAAAAAAGGAGAGACGGTAATACTGTGCGGAATACATTAAGTTCGGATTCATTGAAAATCCCACAAACCCATCCTCGCCTTTGTGTCTTCTATGTCTAAAAACATTTTCGAAAGAAGCAATGAAGCCTTCAAGACTGCAAGATTATTTGAATAAAATGCATACAGATAAGAGAGACAAGAATGTAGCATATTTTCAAGACCTAGAGAGGAAGCATAATACCCAAGTGTAGCAAATCTATTTTTGGCGGCTGCTAAGCAAGATGACGACGGACTTCGAGCTTCGTACAATATCTCTTTGTTAATTGCTCAAAAAGGCAAACCACATAACATTGGAGAAGAGTTAATATTGCCAGCAATAAATGAAGTAATAACTACCGTGCTTCATAAACCGGCCGCAGATATTATCCGAAAAACAAAAAAATGTGAAGAACTATTATTTGCTAGATATTAAGAGATCGATACAAAAGGCGAAACCATATTCAATATGGCTATGATAGGGCGCCATAAAGGCTTAATAGCGAACTTAAAAAATAAAATTCCAGATATCCTTGGTGTACATTGCGTTATTCATAGACAACATTTAGTTGCTAGAAACTTAAGTGAAAAACTATTTCAATCACGGCAATCTTTCATCAAAGCAGTCAATAAAATCCGCAACAGCTCTTTGAATGATAGATTATTTCATCAGCTTTGTGTTACTAATGACGAGGATTTCAATCGTTTGTTGTTTCATACTGAAGTTCGTTGGCTATCAAGAGGCAATTGTCTGACTCGATTCTACAACCTGTTTGACTCTGTTATAGAGTTCTTGGAAACTAAAGATACAGAATTTCAAGACAAACTCATAACATCAAAGAATGATATAGCTTGCATGACAGACCTGTATAAATTGTTCAACGACATGAATCTCCAACTGCAAGGTGATAAACTAAATTTAATTAAAACAAAAAAACGTCGTTGTTGCTTTCGCAGCCAAACTGTTTCTACACAAAACGAATCTGGGCAGACGTGAGTTTCACAATTTTCCGAATTTATCAGTATCATGCAGTAACGATGAATTGTTTGCCTACTGCCAACTTTTGGAAAACCTCCACATTGACTTCACCGAACGATACCAGGATATTTTGAACTTGAAAATACCAGACTGGGTGTTGGATCCGTTTTTAGATGTCAACACAGCAATGTCACCTCAGCTGGAAGAAGAACTTATGGAATTGACAACAAACGGGGAAATAAAAATCAAGTTCAAAAATGGTTACCAAGAATTTTGGCTGCAAAAACCGATCTCGCAATTGTACCCTGAATTGTGGTCAATCGTTCAACGTTTCTTGATAGCATTCCGATCGTCATATTTGTGTGAACGTGGATTTAGTGCTGTGACAACACTGCTTACTAAAAATATAAGTCGTTTGCTTGTTACCGAACGTGGCGACTTGCGACTGTTCTTGAGTAAATTGGAACCTGATATTAACAAACTTATTAAACAGCATCAGATTCATCCTTCACATTAGTTTTTATATATGGATCGATTATTTTAGTTTTATTTTTAATAAAAGATTCTCTGTTTTAATACTATAAAGTTGTGTTTCAATAATCATTCTTATTGGCAGGTGGAGCCCGTAAGAGCTAACTTGAGACTTAAGCGCCGTTGTATGTTACCTACTGCTCTCAGGTTTTAAGTTGCTGGTTATAGTAAAAGTTTCGTTTAGAATTCTCCATTAGTATACATACATACAATATATAGGTCACAGCAATTAATTTGGAGTTATAGTGGTTTTTAAATAGGTGAAAAATGGGGGCGCTAAAAAAATATTTATTCTCAAAGTGGGCGGTGGACAAAATAAGTTTGGGAACCACTGGTCTAAACTATAGACTATTTATCTTTTAATTTGTGATTTGGCCCATAAGTAAAAAAAAAACTTGTTTATTTGATGTCATTTTCATTACTCCCGGAAGTTTTGAAATCTTTATGTAAAAGGTATATGACGACTAAGGGAAATACTTACCCTATTTAACCCATTTTGAACACTCAGGCATTCCATTCTCAGGAAAGGGTTCTCTTCGAATTTCACTTGTATACTTATCTCACACATTAACCGTTGTTTTCGGTAAAAAAAAAACAACTAAAGGCAATGGGTTTACATACGAGGGCTGCTATATATATTTCTGGCCCAATAATGAAAATAGGAATATTTATCAACGAAAATGGTTTTTTTTTGTTGTTTTTTTTCGTTGTATTTGGCTCGTCTTGGAAGACCCACACGGTCGATTGCTGTTTTGTTTCGGGCTCATACGCATAGATCCATGATTCGTCACCTGTGACCATCTTATAAACGTCTTTTGAAGCACCGCGATCGGTTTTTTCAGCATTTCTTTACACCAATCCACACGAGCCTTTTTTGAGCGATTGTCAAATTGGCCGAGATCCAACGAGAACAAACCTTTTTTCCTGCCAGGTGTTCATGCAATATCGAATGTATGCTGGTGGGAGAAATGCATAGGCATGCCTCTATCATAAGGTATGTTACATGACGGTCTTGCATTACCAGTTCACGTACGGCATCGATGTTTTCTGGCACAACGGCTGTTTTTGGACGACCTTCACGGAATTCGTCTTTGAGCGTGCGTCGGTCACGATTGAATTCTTTGTAACAGTTTTTCACAGTGCTATACGATGGTGCTTCATAGCCATACAAAGATTTTAGTTCATCGATGAACTCTTGTCGTGATAATCCACGTCGAAAGTTGTGAAAAATGATCGCACAAAAATGTTCACGAGTTAATTCCATTTATTGGCCGAGATGAATTTTTTAATTCCCTGTAAATAAAACATTTCACTATTAAATGACAAAACGTTCTGAGTGATGTTATGCTAAAAAATGTCAAACTTTCCAATGGAAATGTCAGATTGCACCTGGCAACACTTAGTGTTGTCTAGTCCATATATATATATAGCAGCCTATGTATTCAGTACCTGGGGCTTCAACAGTTTTGGTTCCATTTGAACCATTTTTAGCCATGAGGTCATTCAAAGTAATTATTCATTTGCAAATTCCGTTATCTTAATTGGTGCTTCATTTTTATGCTGAAATGTAAAAGAACAAATTGGGATTTAAATTTTCATTTTATGGAAAGCAGGCATTTTCGAATTGTAACTTAAGTACATATATTAGAAGAATGTTGTATACCGAATATTGTTGAACTCAATTAAACAAGCTGCGAGATATATTAATTCACCTAAAGATTGGCGGTGTTCCACCCATCCTCAAACTTTGCCACCGGCCCCTGTAAAGCTCTCTTTTGCCATCCTAGATGTAAACTTTAAGGGATCGTCTCTGTGTGATCCTCCGAAAAATCACGGATTTTCTCGAAAAGTTTTTTATGTTGAAATTAACTTATCGCTTCGATTTTTTTTATAAATGATAAAAATGATTTTGTTATATTCATAAATATAATGTAAATTGTATAAATGAATTGTTGAATACCATTCTGAGAAAAACGCGTTTTTCTACAAGAAACGCTACCGTCGATTTCGATTTCAAAATTTTAGAGAATCTTTATTACAGTGTATACTATCCGATAATGCAACAAAAAAAATCGATTTCTCGAAAATTTCACACTGAGACGATTTCTTAATGTTGGATTTAGTTATTGATTTATCGTACTTTCAGTGGTTTTTAATCAAACCGTTATATGGGGACTGGGTGGTGGTTTTCAATCCACAGGTGTTCATTCTTACCAGGTGACCTGCTTGAAATTAGTACTTTTTTGTGAAAATTGAATACTTATTTTGAATGGAAAATTAAAGAAAATATATTCAAAGTATTAGCTGTTGCTTTTTACATATTTTGACCGTCTTTCTGACAATTTGTTGATACCATAACAATAGAAATGTTCCTCTTTTGAAGCAAAACAATTAGACACCCAATTTTCGACTTCTGCCTAGGAATCGAAGTGCTGCTCAATCCCAAGTCTAGTGAACACGGCAGCGGGGGTAGCAGCTCCAAGGCAGGTACTTTGATTGTATACTTAACCGATTTTGCTTTGTGTATACATAGGTGTATTGACGCGTAACCAAATTATTTTCCCGTGTCTTCTGACCCATTTGGTCATTTTCGATCAATGCATGTTTCAAATTGATCTTTTGTTAAGGTTGGTATCCAGCTCTCAAGTAATTGCTCAAGAAAAAAATACATTATTTCTTCAAATAGTTTTGACAGCTGGTTACGCATTGTAAATGATCCACATTAGAAGAGCAAAGAAAATAAACTTTGTGCATAATATGTACTATATGTGTGTAGTAACATAATTATTTTCCTTGCGATTTAAGGAATGTTGTTGGTGATTCGTAAGTTTTATACAACATTTCAAAATGAAATATACTTCATAACAATGTTTTTAACTAATTTAAGACGGTTTTAACGATTACTTTGAATTTTCTGCAAGAAACAATTGTTGATTTGATGTTTATTCGCAAAACCAGGATTGCCATATTCGCATTTTATTGAAAAAAAGTATTAAAAATTAGTACTAGATTTCTTGAGAGCTGCATACTAGCACAAGTAAATTTATCGCAGGAAAATTTCATGACCGTTTCTTAAGCGTTTTTTTATATGAAGTTTTCACATTACTTGAGAGCTGGATACTAAGCTTTATCTGCAGCGATTAGTAAGAACAGTTTCAACAGGTTTTAGAAGTTAATGATATGCCACAACCATCTGATCACACCACATACATACATATAGAGTATTGCCTTCTTCAATAAATAAAAGTTTTCACATTGCTTTCAAACAGTCTGTAATTGTTTGTTGTGCAATATTATATATCTTCATCCAATATTGCAGTTCGGCAGCTTCAAACGTTTTTGGTGGTCTTCCACGTTTCTCACTTCTCACATCAAAATCATTATCTCTGAACCATTGAAACCATCGTTCGCATGTTGCTACTGGTAGACCATGATCACCATATGCCTCGACAAGTATTCGATGCGAATCTACTACTATTTTTCTTCAAATGGAAATAAAAAACAAGTAAGGAAGGGCTAAGTTCGGGTGCAATCGAACATTTTTTACTCTTGCTACGTGCAAGAATCTAAGAAATACCTTAAGATGTAAAACGTCAACCTGAGGATCGAAATCTAAGCAATTGTATATACTATAAATGGGCTCATATGCTGACAGACACTTAGGGTTGGTTGGAAAAACGTTTATATGTAGAATATGGAATTTGAGGTAGTAGCGACCAAATTTTATCTACTTTCCCCAATACCACACACTATTAACATGTAACTTACTAAAAAACGAGAAACGTCCAAGAAGACGCGGTGGATCTTCGGAGAAATTTCAAGTGAAGCGACTGTTGAGCTAAGTATGCATCACAAAGTACAGCAATTCAAATGTTGAGAGAGTGACCGAAGCAGAAAGAAGTGCGAAGCTGCAAAGATACGACTAACGACGGCATGGATACAATGAAGCAAACAATTTAGAGAAGTAAAGGAATAATGTATGTATGAAATATTGAAGTAATGAAGTTAGAACAAAGTAATAGGAGTAAAAAATGGAAATGACAAAATGTATGTTTGTATAAATTGGTATAAGTTTGTTCAAGTTATGTTAATGCACCTTCCAATTAGAATTAGCTACATTTACAGATGCATTGTGAAACACGCATGACTATTAATTTTATTTGCTGATATGTACATACATATGTACTATATATCCGAAGAAGCCAATAGAAATACTTCAAACTAAAATTAAATTTCATAAAAATGTTGTAACTTAAAATGAATTAATATTTAGTTAAATATGCTTATAATTGATAATATGTTGTTTATGAAATATGGTATATTTTACGATACATACATATGTATGCATATTTTTTCAGAAATTGTAATCAACATAGCAGGAAAAGACAATGGACGTGCGGTATATTTTGAGTTTGACAGTGGTAGCTTTGAAGCATAAGTTGCGAGAAATTGGACTGAGTGTTCAAGATAGGAAATGTGAATTAAGAGATAGGTTGCTCTTACATTTCGGACATGTGTTAGAGGATGAAGATGAAAGTGAATTACTTTCAGTGACAATGGTAGAAGCACCAACCTGTCGCCAAGCCAATACTCGTTTAGTGTACAACCTGCAGTTCGCACTGAGGAATGTGGAAGGAAGTATTTCATTGTTTAATGGTACAGATGAGTTGAGTATTGATAAATGGTTAGAAAAGTTTGAAGATAACGCGGTAATTTTAAATTAGAGTAGTTTACAAGAATTTGTGTTTGCAAATCAGCTTCTTAGAGCGGCAGCCAAATTGTTTGTGCGTAGCCAGACAAAAATCAGAAGTTTCAATTCTCTTAAAGACCAACTTCACTCGATATTCATCGCACATTACAGAATCGTCGTAAGAATATTTATATTCGTTGATAGAAATTGCTAAGCCAGTGGGCTTAGATGACGAGAGTCTAATTTTGTATTTTATTGAAGGAATTCCGGATTCGAAATTGAATAAATCAGTTTTATATCAGGCCCGAACAATTCAAGAGCTCAAAGAGCACATGATTCTCGAAAGCTTTCAAGCAGGGAGAAATCATGGCATGACCATCATCGCCGCACATAGGAGCATTTACCCTCAAAAACCGGACAAAATTGAAAATGACAAACTTCAGCGATGGTACTCAAAATTAATTCTTTTTCTGGTAATCATTTAGAAATCCTAGGAACACGGACTGGGAAGGCTATCGAAGGAGGCTTCGACAAACACTTCCACGTGCACCAGGGATGAACACACTGGGCACCGCCGATGTGGTGGATGGGTGGGTCGAAGTCTTCAGCCCAGCGTGCATTTCTGCACTAGAGAGCTCCTGTCCACTGAAAACGCCCGTACGAGTGGGTTATCTGATGACTGGGCGCTGTATAAAACAGGTCTTTCGATATACAAGTCCGAATTAAGGAAGGCTAAGAGGATCTCGTGGAAAACTTTCTGCGAAAGAGTGGAGGGCTGCCACGAGTCCTCTAGATTAAGGCGCATTCTCGCAAAAAACCTAGTGCCTCTGGGTTATCTCAAGGATGTAAACGGGAGGTGGGCCCTGAGCAGTGAAGATACACTTCAGATGCTCCTTGATGCTCACTTCCCTAGCAGCACGTCCTCGATAGAGATATCTCTCGGAGATTTGCACGCTGACTGCACGGCCTTTGCCGACCTCCTGGATTTGCGACACTTGACATGGGCGATTAATTCGTTCAAACCGTTTAAGTCCCCGGGACCGGACGGCATTATACCAGCGCAGCTGCAGCAGCCTGTTAGGGTGTCATGCAGCTGGTTACTACCGATCTATGCAAACTACATCAGATTAGGTTACATCCCGGAGGCCTGGAGACGAGTCAAAGTTGCGTTCATCCCAAAGGCCGGCAGGGGGTCCCACGTCACGGCCAAGGATTTCAGACCCATCAGCCTCTCCTCTTTTCTGCTTAAAACCTTGGAGAGGCTGATGGACTGGCATTTAAGGAGGCGCATTCCGAGAGACTACCTATCAGGAGCGCAACATGCGTATCGTAAAGGCACGTCGGTGGATACTGCCCTGCACACTTTCGTGTCGTGGCTGGAGGAAGTAATTGAGGCTAAAGATTTCGCTGTTGGGACCTTCCTTGATATTGAGGGAGCTTTCAACAATGTCTTACCGGAGGCAGTCATAACTGCTCAAGAAGGTCTTGGGGTTGAATCTAACCTCAAGCACCTCATCTTCAGTCTTCTGTGTGACAGAGTGGTCGAAACAGAATGGGGCAGCGCGCGAGTTACATATATTGGTTTATTTATATACAAATAGTAAAACTGATAAATTTGCAGAATTTCTTAATGAAATAAATAGCACAACCGGAAATCAGTAAAATTGTAATGTGATACCATTTCCTGTGCTATCGCAAAAATTAAATTAAAAGATACAAAACAAAATCATTTTATTAACAATATTTCCGAGAATCTGTAAAGTTATGAGGTTATCACTTTAGTCAGCATTTAAGTAAACATATGTAATAAGTATAATAAGTATTTGTGATTTGTAAGCAATAATTCATTGCAATAGTAACTTGAACGATTATAATTAATAAAGTGAAAGTCAGTCTGATTCAAATATCCAAACCTACTGGTTTCATTTCTCTAGGGCTAATTCGGTGCAAAGTTTTTTCCTTCCGGAAATCGTTATAAATAGTTTTTTTATAAATCCCCATACTAATTCTGCGATTCTGTAGCCAACTCAGGAGTTGACCAGACCCTCCAGAATATAATTAACTATATACAAATCCGGAAAGACACAATAATCGACACCACCGAGTTGCAGTGAACGTTAATTGTTAAAGGAAAAACTAAATCAAAAAGTTCAGAAGTGAAAACGACCTTAGAAATTAAAAGGCGTTAATTTACCTGATCAAGAGAAAAAAAAACCAAAAAGTTTTTGTGAAAGTTTTTTGCAGTGAACACGACTCAAAACAAGAAGAGCGTGAATTCACCAAAAAACAAAGTTTATAAAGTAACTGAAACCATTGAGAATAAAACAAAATCGTCAAGGCACCGAGCCTACGATAGCAGTAGAAACATGGAGAACGATCAGACTCAGATGGCGGCAGTCAAACTGGTAGAGGAGCTTGCTCGCAGAGAGCAACAATTAGAGCAAATGCGGCAAGCTTACCTTGAGTTGAGAAACCGGACAGAAGAGAACAACAGTAGCAGACATACGAGTACACTCATAAAAACAGTAAATGACCTGCCGATATTTACGGGGACAGGCGAGATTTCCATAAATTCATTCTTCAGCAGCATTAAATACCTGCTATCAACAACGAACGATGCAGAACTACAAAAGGAAGTGATGCGAACCATATATTACAGGACCATCCAGGGAGAGGCGAAAAGCACCATCATCAATATACCTCAACCAGATAACTGGCAGCTAATAAAGGAAACGTTAAAAATGAGATATCGACCCGAAGTGGAGCCACATCATCTATATAAAAAGATTGGGAATCTTAAGGTAAGTTCTGTAAATGAACTTATGAGAGAAATTCAAAATATTAAATATAAGTCGGACGAACTGACAGTGTACTATAGGGGTGACAGCTACATTGACTTAACCCTCGTCGAGACCAACGGTCTGATACACTTAGTCGAGACCAATAGTGCTTGGCTAGGCCCCTATGTGTTTACATACATTTGTTTGGAAATACGTGTTGTATTTACGCTCATATATGTACAATATAGATAGATTTTTGAAATTTCTTACCTCTCAATTTGATTGAAATCAAATTGACCGCTTTGTTCACGCTTGGCGTAGCAAAAGCGTTCACAAAAAATGTAACATTTTGAGAAAAAATACATTTTTTCTTAACCTTTTAAAGCGCTCTAGCGGCTAAAGTATTTGACTTAGGTTGGTCAAATAAATTGCACCGGTTGGGTAATTTAAAGAGCTTTCAGGAAATGTATAATTCCAAGGCCCAATTGCCCCCAAGGCCCCACCGGGAGCGTGGCAATTAGCGAAAATGGGTTTTCACCATGTCCCCCCCTTTGTTTCACCACAGTTGGGGAGGTATGGGGCCGGGGGAGATCAAAACCATTTTGCGAGTTAGTTCGCCCCTGGGGCTTTCAGGGAAGCCCTCAACCTTCCCTCTATCTCTACCAGGGGCGTCGCAATAGCGTTCACAAAAAATGTAACATTTTGAGAAAAAATACATTTTTTCTTAACCTTTAAAACGCTCTAGCGGCTAAAGTATTTGACCTAGATAAACATACAAACCAATTTGGACATGTAATGAACATGAAAACAGATAAATTAACCGTGCGAAGTGATAGAAACATTCCAAAGTTCATATATTTTCATACAAAACATATGGGGTCTAGCCAAGCACCATTGGTCTCGACTAAGGTGTAATATTATAATATCCTTTTTTCGTCCTTTTCGATACGATATCCTTGAATTTTTTTTTCTGAATTCTATAGACAATAAAATTCTAGGAAGCTACCTAGAAGCGCAAGTCGTTTGCTACACTCTAAATATATTTAAATAACATTTAAAAACAAAATATGCCTGGCCAGACCCGTTGGTCTCGACGAGGGTTAAGTAATATGGACAGTTTGTTAGTAAATACAGTAAAGGAGATGACTCAAGGAGTATTACTAGATAAAATTTATAAAGAAGGGAACCTAAATGAAATAATAAGGATAATGGCTTGTAGAAGATTTGAAGACAGTAATACAGGGTAGGCCATTTAAAGTTGACCCATTTGTTTCTAAAAAAAAAGAACAAAAGAAAACAATGTTTTTTGTTCATTTCAAAAATAATTTATTTTGGTCCAAGGGGGTTTGTTTCAGCTAATATTTAAAAATTAGATCGCGTAAATGGGCACCTTTAGCTTTGACAGCTAAATGCACTCTTTTTTCGACATTTTCCATGACTTTGGCCAATGTTTCGGATGATATGGCGGCTGTTTCACGTCGAATGTTGGCTTTCAGTTGAGCTAAGGTCTTTGGCTTATTAGCGTATACCTTGGATTTCAAATAACCCCACAAATAAAAGTCTGGTGGCGTCAAATCTGGTGATCTCGGTGGCCAGTCAACATCACCATTTTTCGATATCAATCGCCCGGGGAAAAATGGTCGCAATAAATTGATTGTTGGTCGAGCTGTATGGCATGTAGCCCCGTCCTGTTGAAACCAGAAGTTATCCATGTCATTTTCGCGAATAATGGGTATCACAAAATCCGTTATCATGGCTCGATAACGCTCACCATTGACTGTTGTCGTGGCTCCATCATCGTCTTCGAAAAAATACGGTCCGATGATCATATTCGCGCAAACACCGCACCAAACTGTTACTTTTTGGTCGTAAAGAGGCTGTTCTTCAATTAATTGAGGATTTTCGATGGCATAAAATAGGCAATTTTGCTTGTTTACGCCTCCATTCAACGAGAAATGTGCTTCGTCTGACATGATGAGTTTTCGCCAAAAGTCAAGTTCGTTTTCAGCCATTTCGATGGCCCATTTGCCAAAATTAAGGCGTCGCGAATAATCAGCTGGGTTTAGTTTTTGTGCCATTTGAATTTTATATGGAAACATCTTCAAATCTTTATGAATTATGCGTCGGAGAGTGGTGCGAGAGATGTCTAATTCCTGAGAGCGGCGATAACTCGATGTCGATGGAGTCTCCTCAATACTGGCTCGTACAGCTTCGATATTTTCATCAGAACGTCTTGTGCGTTGTCTGGATGCATGACTGGCATTACTGAGATTACCGGTGTTCACAAATTTTGCGTATAAAGACTTAATTGTGTTCTTAACTGGAGCACTTTTCACTTTATTTTTTTGCGAAACGCACGTTGAGTTAACACAATTGAAAAGTTATTTTGAATATAAAGCTGAACAATTTCAGCGCGTTCTTTTGGAGTGTACTGTTCCATGGTATAAATTGTCTTCGAATGACGCTTCTAACGCGGTATGACATTAGCCGATTTGTCAGCGCTGTTAAAAGTTACAGCGTTGCCAGATGGGTCAACTTTAAATGGCCAGGCCAGAATACATGAAATTTAAAACAAAAGGAGATAGCTCAGCGGAAAAATATAGTAACAGGTATCCTGATCGAGGACAAAGACATAATACAAATTATAGAAGTAGAGGAAATCAAGGTTCATATAATCAAATATACGAAAATAATGTTAAACATAATACATCAGGCCAATTTAAACAATATAATAGTGGAAGATTTAATAATAATTATAAACCAAATTCGGGTAATTTTCAAAGACCACAAGCGGTAGGGAACCCTAGGCCAAGTTTTAATCAAAATCAACCAAATCAATATAATCCAAACTTTGGTCAAAATCAATCAAACCAATATAGACAGAACTATGGTCGAAATAATCAATTTAAACAAAACCAAGGCGAACCGATGGAGATAGATAATATCCAATATAGTTCAATGAGCCCTCAATTGGCAGGACACCCTAATTCCCAGTATAGCCAAGATCGCTTATACTCGAGTAGGCAAAGCCAGGTAGGAGCTTCACGAACTGATATAGCAAGAGAAGAAGAAGTTAATAATAGTATTTTTTTAACGAAGCATCCTCGGAATCATTACCTAAAATAAAAATTAAAATTAATAAAAAGAATTATATCGCACTAATTGATACAGGAGCTAGTTTAAGCCTGATTAATAGCGAGATCGATGATTTTCCAAAAATTAAATTGAAAACTCCTTTAACATTTAGTACAATTACAAATGAAGATAAAATAAATTGTGAGGTACATACATTAGCACCAGAAGAATTTAACTTACCTAGTAACGCGAGAACAAGATGGAAAGTTACACCATTAAGAGGACGAAAATATGACTTTATAATAGGCATGGACATGCTTACTTTTCTCAATACGTATATTGATATAGAAAAAGGGGAAATAACTCTTAACCGAAAAGAAAGTTCGATTTTAAATAAACTAAATGACTTAAATCAAATTTGTAATCTTGAAACTGCGGAATTAAAATTGGAGAGATTAAACCTAGATCATTTAAATGAGGGAGAAAATAGAGAAATAATTAAATTGCTCAAAAGATATAATAAATTATTATTTAAAGACGGTGATAAATTGACTAACACAACGGAAATCCAACATGAAATTAAAACCACAACGCAGCAGCAGATTAATTCAAAATTGTATAGGTATCCACCTCAGCATGAAATTGAAGTTAGAAAACAAATTAAGGAAATGGAAGAGCAGGGAATAATCCAAAAAAGTCACTCAAGATATTCGAGCCCATTAATAGTAGTGCCGAAAAAAATAGATAATTCAGGTGAAAAGAAATACAGAATTGTAATAGACTATAGAAAATTGAATGAGGTTACAATAGATGACAAATATCCCCTTCCAAATATTGATTCTATTTTAGACAAATTAAGAAGAGCACAATATTTTACTAATTTAGATTTAGCGAAAGGATACCAAAGGATGTAAAAGAGGAAGATCGTGAAAAAACAGCTTTTGTAACACCACATGGACTTTATGAATTCGTAATAATGCCTTTTGGACTGAAAAATGCACCAGCCACATTTCAGCGGTTAATGAATGAAATACTTAGAGACTATATAAATAAAACATGTGTAGTGTATTTAGACGACATTCTAACATTTAGCACATCATTGAATGAACATATTAGGGCGATAGGCGAAATTTTTAAAATCCTTGAAAGTAAAAATCTTAAAATCCAAATTGACAAATGTAATTTTTTGAAGAAAGAAACAGAGTTCTTAGGACACATTTTAACGGAGGAAGGCATGAAGCCAAATCCTAATAAAATTAAAGTTATAGAAAATTTACAAATCCCAAAAACAAAAAGACAAATTAAAAGTTTTCTAGAAATCACCGGTTACTATCGTAAATTCGTAAAAGACTACGCTAGAATAGCCCAACCTATAACCAAGTATTTGAAAAAAAGAGTTAAAATTAATCTTAAAGATCCAATATAAGTATATTGAAGCATTTGAAAAATTAAAAATACTAATAAGTACTCATCCAATATTACGTTATCCAGATTTCGAAAACAATTTATTTTAACAACTGATGCATCCAATTATGCGATTGGTACAGTATCACAAGGGGGACACCCAGTGTGTTACGCCTCAAGAACTTTGAATAACCACGAAAGAAACTATTCCGCAACAGATAAAGAATTTCTTGCGATGATGTGGAGTATAAACTATTTTAGACCATACCTCTATGGAAATAAATTTAAAATTTTTACTGACCACAAACCGATAAAATTTTTACATTCTAAATACAAAGGAAAAGATATATCCGCTCGACATTAAAGATGGTTTTAAAATTTGGAGAATATCAATTTGACATTGAATATTTAAAAGGCAAAGAAAATAAAGTAGCACCCTTTTTAAGTAGGATAAAAGAAAATGAGGATATTATTTCAGAAAATATGGACGAAACAATTTCCAATAGTTCAAATTATTCTATAAACTATATGGAAGAGGAAGATGAAGAAACTTTAGCAACAGTGCATTCAGCAGAAGAAGAATTAGACGACCATTTTTATATCAAAGAGGAAATTGTTAACAAATATAAGACGCAAATTATTTTAACAAACAACAAAACTGAAGAGTTAAAAATTATACACGGCAAAAGAATTATTTTCATTTCGGAATATGATTTCGATAATTTGAGTGAGATATTTAGGAAATATATCACAAAAGGTAAAATAGGAATATTTTCAGAAATTTCAGAACGTCAATATAATATGGTTCAGGAAAAATTAATCCAAATGTTTTCTAATGATAGTCAATTAGAATTTATAAAATGTACAATGAGAGCACTAGATATTGAGACAGAAGTAGAAGCAGTCAAACAGATTTCTTTATATCACGTTAGGGAAAGCTTTCATTCAGGCATTCAGGAAACATATAACCAAATAAAGAATAAAATATATTATCCAAAGTTATTGCAATTAATTCAAATTGTAATTAATCAATGTGATATATGTCAGGAAGTAAAGTACGATAGAAACCCTATTAAACCAAAATTGAAACTTTCGCAGACGCCTTCAAAAATTAATGATATTATACATATAGATACGTATGTAATGAAGGGGCATCATTTTTTGACAGTAGTAGATAAATTTTCTAAGTTCGGCGCAGCATACTCGTTAAATGATAGAAATCACATAACCATTATTGAGCAGCTAGAAGATCATTTCACTAAAGTAGGGAAACCTAGAAAAATTATTGCAGACAACGAATTTAAAGCAGTAAGAATAAAAGAATTCTTAGATAATGAAAATGTTGAAATCCACCTAACAAAACCCAATAGTCATACAGGTAATGCAGATGTAGAAAGATTCCATAATACTATAGCAGAAAAATTTAGAATCTTATATAAACTAAATAAAGGGTTATCAATAAAACAACTAATACAAAAAGCAATTAGAAATTATAATGAAAGATGTCACTCAACAATAAAATGTACGCCAAATAAGGTACAGCATAATGAAGTAGATTTAGAAATAATAAAAAACAATTTAATAGCGGCCAAGAATAAAATTATAAATAAATTAAATCAGAAAAAAGAAAATTATGAAGAAAAGAGAGAAGAAGGATTTATAAAAAATTATAAAGCTGTTAGGCATAAGGAACAACCTAAATACAAGAAAGAAAAGTTAGAAAATATTCATCCTTCTAATATAAAAAGACCTTTAAAATTTACAGATTTGGATAATGTGGACAGTGATAGCTTTAATGACACAACATTGTAACGGGACAATAAATTTAACAGAAATAAAGGAACAAAACGGATTTATAGACTTACAGATTAGAGATCAAGCAATACCAAAAGATAGCGATATAGTACTACATATTATTGACATTCAACAATTAGAAAATATTGTAAATGCTATGACAGATAATGTAATTTTGATGAAATTGGAAAATAAAGAAATATTGCAAAGAGAGTTGTTAGATACAAGAAATAAACTACTGACACTTACGACAGTTAGAGATAGAAACAAAAGAGGACTGATTAATGCAATTGGCAGTATGTCAAAATGGCTTTTTTTTACAATGGACGAAGACGACAGACAAAATATACAGACATATTTTTTGAAAACGGACGACTCAATTAACGAACAAATTAGAATCAACGATTAATTCTCATCAGCTATCGAACACTTAAAAGAGATTGTTAAAAGTGACAGGGTAAAAATTGAAAGAGAGCTTAATTCAATAAATAAATTTATATATGAGGAATACAAACAAACGTTATATTTAGATCAGTACACCAAAATTCAGTTATTAAAAAGTAAAGTAGAACACATACAAGAAAATGAGGTATCAGCTAAATATGGGATAATACACCCGAATATTTTAACCAATGAAGAAATTATGAAATATAAGATTGATTATAATAAATTAAAATATCTACAACTAGGAACAGTAATTGTTAATAATGCATTTCTAGTATTTGGAATAAAAATACCAAAAAATTTTGAAAATGTAAAACTACGAAAAATTATTCCAATACCTAACAGAGAAAAGAATGAAATAAATGAAAAAATAGAAGAAATATTTAATTACGAAAATAAAACGCTGATATTTGAAAATAATAAATCATTAAAACAAATGAAAACAAGCAAACATTGTATTTTAAAAAATAATTGTAATCTTGTTAAATTTACAGAACTCGAAATAATACAATTAGATATAAAAACGATACTTATTAAAAATGTAAATACCCTAAAAATCAAAAATACATGTAATCAAGAACTACCATTAATAAGTGGAAACTATGTAATAAGATTTAATAATTGTTCAATTAAAATTAATGACTACTATTTTTCAAATTTTGTTGAAGATATAAAGGAAAATATTGTAACTGTAAAATATAAAGACAATCAGAATTTCAGAAAAAAAATTACATTTGATGAAATTGTAGAAGAACATAAGTCAAATATAGAAAACATTTTTAAACTGAAAATACATACGAATGTATCATATAGTTGCAATATATTAAGCATAATTATAATTTTGTTAGTAGCTACTGTCCTTATTAAAAAACACAAATATATAAAAATAATATTAAATAAAAGAATTCAGGAGAATTACAGTTAGTTGCATATACATATAAATAAACCACTAACAAATAGTAAAACTGATAAATTTGCAGAATTTCTTAATGAAATAAATAGCACAAGCGGAAATCAGTAAAATTGTAATGTGATACCATTTCCTGTGCTATCGCAAAAATTAAATTAAAAGATACAAAACAAAATCATTTTATTAACAATATTTCCGAGAATTTGTAAAGTTATGAGGTTATCACTTTAGTCAGCATTTAAGTAAACATACATATGTAATAAGTATAATAAGTATTTGTGATTTGTAAGCAATAATTCATTGCAATAGTAACTTGAACGATTATAATTAATAAAGTGAAAGTTAGTCTGATTCAAATATCCAAACCTACTGGTTTCATTTCTCTAGGGCTAATTCGGTGCAAAGGTTTTTAAAAACGCTCGAACGCGACGTAAATACAAAATTCGCGCGCGACGAAATGTGAGCAGGGGAACCCCTCAGGGCGGGGTTCTTTCTTCTCTTCTATGGATCCTGGTCGTTAACGACCTTCTTAAGAAACTAGAGGATCTGGGCTGTCGGGTGATTGCCTATGCAGACGATGTTGCACTTATGGTCAAAGGAAAATTCCTTAGCACCGTATACGAGCTGACGCAGGAATATCTCGGCGTTGTAACAAAATGGGCGGTCGGAAGTGGACTGGCCATAAACCCGAATAAAACAGAAATGGATTTATTTAACAGAAGATATAAGATCCCAGTGGCACCTTTGCCGCAAATGGGAGGTATTTGCCTACAACCGGCAGATACAGTGAAGTATCTAGGGCTCATCCTGGATAAGAAGCTTTCATGGAAGCCGAATATCGAGGAGAGAGGCAAAAAGCATCGATTGCCCTATACTGCCGTAGAGGAGCTATCGGCAAAAGGTGGGACCTCTCACCGAAGGTGGTCCTCTAGCTCTGTGACACCATAGTAAAGCCTATAATGTTCTATGGAGTCTTTTTGTGGTGGAGGGCTTTATAGAGGACCACACTTGCTAAGAAACTCGAAAGTGTTCAACGGGCTGCGCTCATCAGCACGTGCGGTGCCTTAAGGTCCACCCCAACCATGGCACTTAATACAATTTTGAACATAACGCCCGTTGACATTGCCGGAAGGTGTATGGCCGCAAAAATGGCGATTAGGCTCAGGGAATCTGGGTTCCTAAAGGAGCGTGCTTCTGAACACTCAGACATCCTTACAAGCTTTGACTCCATCCCGGATCATCTGGACCAAGGAGTCGCCATATCAAACTCTCACGGCTCCTTCTCTACCCATATACCGAAGAGGGAGCTATGGGTGGGCAGAAGCCGTTGGAGAAGGGGGGCAGTTAGCTTCTTTACGGATGGGTCAAAACTTGGGAGGAAGGTTGGTGGAGGGGTTTACTGTCGGGAGCTCTTCATCAGCTCCAGTTTCAGACTTCCCGACTACTGCAGTGTCTTCCAGGCTGAGGTTGCAGCCATCTAGGTAGCAACAGATCTGCTACTCCGGAGAGTGTCCACCTTCAGGGAGGTGACCATTCACTCAGATAGTAGAGAAGCGATTGAACTCATTTATAGTGCGTTCAGGGCTGGTTGAGGAGTGTCTGGCGACACTGCCCTGGCGGCGACAGTATTTACTATAAGACTTGTATGGGTGCCGGGCCACAGCGGAATAGCGGGTAATTGCAAAGCTGATGAGTTATCAAGGAAGGGTACCCTAGAGTCACTATCGGTAGAATGGGAACGGGTCGGTGCTCCGGTGTCCTCTGATGTCCTACTACTATAGTTGGGCCTCGCGGATGCTTGGCCAACGTTGGGCCAGCATTGGTACTTGCGCGGTCGCAAGAGCATTCTGGCCCAGAATAGATCGCAGAAGATCTAACGATCTCCTTGCCCTCAATAAAGCTAGCCTCTCCTTAGTGGTGGGGCTTTTGACGGGCCGTTGCCCTATTGGCACACATGCTGTAAGACTTGGAATCTTACCGGATGCCGTGTGCAGAAGCTGCTTAGAAGAAGATGCGGCAGAAACTAGCCAACACTTTCTTCTTGACTGTCCCGCATTCGGGAGGTTAAGACTTAGACATTTGGGGCACATACCTTCAATACTAAACGGCACAACACTCACTCTATCCCCAACAGCTAAGTATTTGGGGGTGGAGATTGACGCCAAACTGTCCTGGAAAATAAATATAGAAAAAAGAATAAACAAATAATACATGGCCTACTATACTTGTAAGAAAATTGTCAACAAGAATTGGTGCCTCAAACCAAGTATAATCATGTGGATGTACACGGCGGTCATAAGACCCATACTCACATATGGAGCTCTGGTATGGTGGCCAGCGCTAAACAAACTGTACAACATTAGAAAATTAAATGGAATACAAAGAGCAGCATGTGCGGGTGTTACAGGCGCAATCAGGTCATGTCCGACTGATGCGCTCAATGTGATCCTGCATCAACTACCAATGGACATTTTTATTCAAAAAACAGCAGCTATTGCGGCGATAAGAATAAAAGAATTGGGAGGTTGGAATCAGCAGAACTACGGACATAGCGTAATCCTAAACAAACTCACTATTAATAAATCAGACTACATTCTCCCAAAGCTGGATTTCAATAGACACTTCCAGGTGAGGATACCATCTAGACGAGAATGCAGAAGAGGTTCAATTGCAGAAGAGGGTACCACCTCAGTCTACACCGACGGGTCCAAAATGGACTGCGGAGTGGGCACGGGGGTATTCTCCGCTGATCTGGGCATATCTCTCTCTATACGTCTACCGAACTCGGCTAGCATCTTCCAAGCAGAAGTACTAGGCATAGAAAAAGCCTGCGAAGTTCTATTAGAAAACCACGGGAATATACATAAAGCAGCTATATTTACGGATAGCCAGGCGGCCCTCCTGGCATTGTCTTCACCCATGACAAATTCCAGTATAGTTCACAACTGCAAGAGAGCGCTACGCTCAATAAAAGACAAGCTCCAGCTAAACTTGATCTGGGTTCCCGGCCACAGGAACATTTTCGGTAACGAAAAAGCAGATGAGTTGGCAAAGGCAGGAGCTTTCTTCAATGAATCCGAGGCGGAGCTCATACCGAGCCCGCTAGGATCGATCAAAGGAGAGATCAATAGACAATTTCAACAAATTGCTAACAACAGGTGGAAAAACACTACAAAATGCGTCATAGCTAAACAATTATGGCCAACATACGACAGGAAAAAAACCAACGACCTATTAAATAGGTCAAGGAAAAGTATATACAGAATAACAGCTACCACAACAGGGCACTGGCCATTTGGGGAACATGCGTAAAAAATGGGTATGCCCTACAACGACATCTGCCGTGGCTGCGGAGTAGCAGGGAACAAGGAAACAATCTTCCACTTTCTCTGCGAATGCCCAGCTCTGGCACAGATCCGACACAAAACACTCGGAATCCACCAAGCACCAAACCTTGAATGGATTTCCACCAAAAGCATATCGGACATAAGTAGTTTCATCGAAACCTCAAAATGGTTTGAGAGAGAAGGTGGAACGTAACAGCAGATACAGGAGGTTCCACGAACAGTGTATCAAAATGGCACATCAGTGCTAATTGAGCCCGATAGGGCTGCACTCCTACCTACCTACCTACCTTCAGACATCCTACCGAACTGGTGGGTGTAGATATTAAATGCCTTTGCAAATTTGTATTGGCTACCACGCGCTTTGCCGATCTGTAAATCCGAACACGGGGGTTCTTTTTCTATGGCATCACAAAGGACTACTTATAGTCCACGTACGATTTTTGATCAGCCATCTAACCTAACCTAACCTAACCTGGTACCTAAATAACCGTTGTACAATGAACCGATTAAATGAATGACCTTCGGCCTCTATATTGCCACACAAGTAGTCGGAACCTAGACTTTGTTCAGAACGCACGTGCTTATTCGCGAAACTCTCCATTGTTCTCGAAATTGCAAGTGGGTTTTTTTTTATTGCGTGAACGCAATTCTTGAAAATATTTTTTACGGTTTCAAGACAACATGGTATCTATTTAATATTAACGATATAAAAATTAATGTAGTTAATGTATTATTATGTTTTTTCGGGAAAACAATGAAACATTAAAAAAACTAATTTTTTTTAATTTTTTAGAAATTAGTGTTTTTGTTATAGTGTCGGGCGAGGTCGAGCTATGAATTATTTTTCCTAGTAAACTACAGGATTTCTACTTAACATACAAGCTTAAATATTTTCCTCGTCTTTCCCCCCCTTTAAAAAAGTGCGTTGAAAATAGTTGGTCAGTTGCATAAAATGAGTACTGCTTTATTTATTTTTATTAATTAAATACTGAAATCCTGCTTAATTATTCTATACGGGTGGTATATAGGTGGTATATCGGAGCCGGTGTGAAAATTGGACAATGGGCGTGGCAACCCCCACTTTCTGGTAAAATTTCATATCTCGGGACCTGACTGACTGATTTCGACAAAATTTAGAACGTCACATTTCATTTTCCTGTGTCACTCTGTAAAAATGAGCGAAATCAGACTACAACTACGCCTACTAACACAATTTAAAATTTCATTTGATTCTTTCACTTTACAGTACACAATTGATATAACGGAATAAAATTTTGCGGTAATAATTCCCTTAAAGTAAGTCACCGTTTGACCAATAATTGTCTAAATCCAACCAAAACTGTTCAAGCCCTCAGGTACCGAATATGTGAACCCGATACCAATAGTTGATTTTTGACCGCAAATATCGGTTAATGTGTGAGACATTAAATTGAAATTCATACAGAAATCTTTTGTGGGAATAGTATTTCATTGTGTCAAAAATGGGTAAAATCGGGTCAATACTTTCCTGAGCCTCCATATACCTAATATAAAGATTTTAGAACTTCTAGGTCACTTTATGTTGGATATATCCGCCAATATTTGAGTTAAGTTTCAATGAAAATTGCAGAACATTATTTATTCATAACAGTGTATCTTTGTGCATAAAATAAATACAATTGCGCGAAAATTTGACCCCTCCAACACAACCCCCCACCTATATAACTATTACCAAGATTTTCGGATATCCACTTGACCTTGTTCCATATGATTGCTGATTGTATGTAAGGTACCTAAATGAAACCGAGGAAACATTTTTTTGAGTATGTGGCAGGTTAGTAGTATGTGGGTATGTAGTATAATAAATATATAATATATTTAATTAAGCATTTTTCTCAATTTTCATTCATAAAATCACTTTAAATAATTTTGTCTGGTTTTTGAGACCAAATGCTCCTATGTGTGCCGGTACAACCAAAGGTCTAAAGAAAGTGCTTCAAGTATGGAAGTGAATCTCATTTGGCCAACGGTTGTGATAAGATAAAGCAGATTAATGCCCGGTTTCACAGTCCATACTTAGGTTGTGCTTAAGATAAAACAGGAAAATTGTGTTTCACAGTTCATACTTATGTAATGCTTAAGTACTGAAAAGGGGAGACTTAAGCAGTGCTTAAATAACAGCTGTTTTTTGTTTTGAATCAGTTATTTGTGAAAAAGAGAATAATAAGATATAACAAATTATATTTTGTGAAAAAAATATTTTGATAGTGACTCAGAATACGATGACCTCTGGAATGTTATAATAATGCGACGAACAAAAGAAATCAGGTCCCGACCAAAATTCTTCAAGCTATATGACGATAAAGATTTCCGCGACAGATTTCGGATTAGCAAAAAAAAAAAAAACAGCCAGCCTGGAATGTGCTCGATTGTATTCGACTACAAATTGAACACAAAACCAAGTGGTACATCTAAATTGCCTTAAACGACTCAATTATGTATACATTTCTTTTAGGAATCATGCATTATCACCAGAACAAATGCTTTTGCTTACATTGAGGTTTTATGCTACGGGAAGTATGTTGAGGACAGTAGGAGATTTATTTGGAGTATTTCAAAGTACGGTATCAAGAGTTATAGCAGTAGTGTCGCACCACATAGCCCAATTAAAAGACCATCACATTTATACGCCAAAAACGGAAATAGACCTGAAAAAGTCCCAGAGAGACTTTTTTAAATTAGCTAAATTTCCTCGAGTGATCGCAGCAATTGATTGCACTCATGTAAAAATAATTTCTCCAGGTAAAGAAAGCCCAAAAAATACTTCATTCAAAAACTTTTTATATACTTTATATGTATACAGGTGGGGAAGATGCAGAGCTATTTCGTAATAGAAAAGGTACATTTTCCATCAACGTCCAGACGTTATGTGATAGTAATCTCCGCATCATAGACATCGTTGCACGGTGGCCTGGATCCACTCATGATGCTACTATTTTCCGTAACTCTCGGGTTCATTGTCGATTAGAATCTGGTTCTGGAATAGTAGTTGCAGACAGTGGTTATGAAAATAACCACTTCGTTATTACGCCACTAATGCATGTCAATACGAGTGCCGAAAATCTTTTTAACGAGTCTCATATAAGAACCCGGAATTGTATCGAGCGCTCATATGGAGTCTGGGAGCGTAGGTTTCCGGTATTATCACTGGGCTTGCGCTTGCATCTAGCAAAAACCCAAAGCATTATTGTTGCAACAGCAGTATTACCCAACATCTGCTGCAATAATCGCGATATAATGGCTCCGCCACTTTCAAATGAAATTGAAGATGTTGTAAACAATATGATTAATATACCCAATAATCGGAATGCTGAAAGTCATACAATAAATAATGTTACCAGAAAATGTTTAATAGATAATTACTTCAGTTTATTGTAGTTTAATAAATACATTTATAATTTTACATATCGCTCATTTGCTGCAAGACCGGCATAAGTCAAAAAAATCGATTCTCCAGAAAACGCGTTTAAAGTTTTCAACTGACTACAACCTTACACGGTGACTTCAACCTTACACCTCTTCTCAAGCGGAGCATATAAGAGGTACTCATATGAATTTTTCACTCAACATGAAGTATGATATAACGAACAATTCTGCAACATTAACTCAAAAATCACGTTTTTTGATTTATGCCGGTCTTGCAGCAAATGAGCGATATATGTATTTTTTATTTCACCCTTCCAGCTTCTTTTTCTTTCTTTCCAAATCAACTGCTAAAATTTTCATTTCCATATCATGTTTTTCTTTCATCAGCTTCATTCTTTGCTCGTGCTCCGCATATATTATTTTTATTTCCGCTTCATATTTTTCTTCCGTCCACTTGGCTTTCATATCTGCTAGCTTTGCCCAAGAATTTTTCGCAGATCTTTGGGGTTTTTCTTCAAATTTTAGTTTCGAATTTTTTGGTGTTTTTAACTTGCTGGGATTATATTTGTTCCAAAGCTGGCTTGATTCAACGTTGTCGGATTCTAAAATATATACAGGGTAGGCCATTTAAAGTTGACCCATTTGTTTCTAAAAAAAAAGAACAAAAGAAAACAATGTTTTTTGTTCATTTCAAAAATATTTTTTTTTGGTCCAAGGGGATTTGTTTCAGCTAATATTTAAAAATTAGATCGCGTAAATGGGCACCTTTAGCTTTGACAGCTAAATGCACTCTTTTTTCGACATTTTCCATGACTTTGGCCAATGTTTCGGATGATATGGCGGCTGTTTCACGTCGAATGTTGGCTTTCAGTTGAGCTAAGGTCTTTGGCTTATTAGCGTATACCTTGGATTTCAAATAACCCCACAAATAAAAGTCTGGTGGCGTCAAATCTGGTGATCTCGGTGGCCAGTCAACATCACCATTTTTCGATATCAATCGCCCGGGGAAAAATGGTCGCAATAAATTGATTGTTGGTCGAGCTGTATGGCATGTAGCCCCGTCCTGTTGAAACCAGAAGTTATCCATGTCATTTTCGCGAATAATGGGTATCACAAAATCCGTTATCATGGCTCGATAACGCTCACCATTGACTGTTGTCGTGGCTCCATCATCGTCTTCGAAAAAATACGGTCCGATGATCATATTCGCGCAAACACCGCACCAAACTGTTACTTTTTGGTCGTAAAGAGGCTGTTCTTCAATTAATTGAGGATTTTCGGTGGCATAAAATCGGCAATTTTGCTTGTTTACGCCTCCATTCAACGAGAAATGTGCCTCGTCTGACATGATGAGTTTTCGCCAAAAGTCAAGTTCGTTTTCAGCCATTTCGATGGCCCATTTGCCAAAATTAAGGCGTCGCGGATAATCAGCTGGGTTTAGTTTTTGTGCCATTTGAATTTTATATGGAAACATCTTCAAATCTTTATGAATTATGCGTCGGAGAGTGGTGCGAGAGATGTCTAATTCCTGAGAGCGGCGATAACTCGATGTCGATGGAGTCTCCTCAATACTGGCTCGTACAGCTTCGATATTTTCATCAGAACGTCTTGTGCGTTGTCTGGATGCATGACTGGCATTACTGAGATTACCGGTGTTCACAAATTTTGCGTATAAAGACTTAATTGTGTTCTTAACTGGAGCACTTTTCACTTTATTTTTTTTGCGAAACGCACGTTGAGTTAACACAATTGAAAAGTTATTTTGAATATAAAGCTGAACAATTTCAGCGCGTTCTTTTGGAGTGTACTGTTCCATGGTATAAATTGTGTTCGAATGACGCTTCTAACGCGGTATGACATTAGCCGATTTGTCAGCGCTGTTAAAAGTTACAGCGTTGCCAGATGGGTCAACTTTAAATGGCCTACCCTGTATTTAGTTGTAATGATTCTGGTATTTTTTTACTTTAACATTTTTTACCATTTATTCCTTCATACTTTTCCACTTCAGTGCTTTTTCGAAATCCATTATGCTTTCCAATGTCTCTTCCTCCAATATCACGGACTCTATTTTAGAGAATTGATAAAATCATTCATTTGAAATATCATGAAAATAAAATCAAGTGTATAAACTCACCATCAATATTTCCGGCAATCACATCATTGTCATACACACTCTGCATGCCACTAACTTGCTTCTCATGTAATACAGTCAAAAGTTTTTCATCAAACTGAGTTAACAATTTCTTTGGTGGTGGTCCTCCTCCAGTCAAATAAAGAGACTTTTTTTCCTCTGCAACTCGCTTTTTTACCTCTCTTTTAAGATTGATATACTTTTTCTTCAGTATTTTTGCATTGTGATGGCAGCCAGATGGACACTGTGAATTGAAATCATGTTCGATACGCTTCCATGCGACATCTTTTTTAGCGTTTGTGCAAGTGTCCGTCCGCTTACATTCGATGACATTTTTATATTTCTCCACCAGTTCCAATAGCTGCTCCGACTCGATTGCGGTGAAATTCGGGGTCCTTTTCTGGGTTGCATCCATTTACGAAATAATTTTCCTTCCAAATTTATACGTTGTCTATAATAATTTAAATATTTCAATCATATGTTTGTGGATGATATTTGTAAAACATATGTTGCCCACAACGTTGCCATATATCATAATAAAATTTTATAGAACTTAAGCATTGACTGTGAAACGCAAACGACTACTCAGTTCGCAACAATGCTTAGCTAAGATTTTATTTAGGCACAACTTAAGTATGGACTGTGAAACCGGGCATAAGTGTTTCAAGTGTGGACAGATCGGTCGTCGTCAATATGAATGAGATCGTAAAGGCGACGTGCATATTAAAACAGAATCAAAACGCAGCAACGCTTTGACTGTTTGGAGTAAGAGTACCATCTTCAAGCCAATAAAGATGTGTGACTTGACAATTAGTGCTCTAATTGATAAGGGTGCTGACGTGAGTTTGATGAGGTATGGTATGTATAAGCGTGCAGAGTTTTCAAAGCTTAACGACAATCGCTTGATCCTGGGAGGGATTAAAAGCAGTGAGATATGTACAACTGGTAGTTTTGAGGTAAATATCGAAGCGGATGGGATTCATTTCATAGTTGTGGGAAACAATATTTTGAAGAGCATAAACATTTTTTAATATAATAATTAATTCGACAAGAAACTCCGAGTATGCTTCTTTAGGTGTTTTGGTATCAAAAAAAGATTTTACGAAAAGACTTTGCTGTGACTTTAGAAAAATAAACGAAAAAATAACACGCGATAATTTTCCAATGATACTAATCGATGATGTGTTGGAATAGATACAAAGTACTAGAGTGTTCACTACTCTAGATCTTGCCAATGCACTATGGTTCCTAGGACCACATTTTCTGGCCAAAATTCAAATAACTGTAATATAGTTTTGAAATTTTGCATATATATGGTAAATAGGGTTTATAGATAGAATAGGAGTGTTTAAAAAGCCGCCATGCGCATCTATCTAATATACAGTGACACAAACAAATGACCCCGTGGGGAATATTTTCCCATAGCAAGAATACTTTCCTTTCGATTTTTTTTTAAGTTTTTTATTAAAATATAAATCAACACAAATAGCGCAAATCAACGTTAAACATTCTGCATAAAATTTCAAAAAATTCGATGAGTTTTCCCAAAATTTATAACCTTGTATTTAGAGCTTTAAAACAAATTGCGAGTACGCAGCCCAATGAATTTTGGTATAAGGAAGTACACGTTTTCGTCGGCTCAGACTGCGCAATGATTTTAACAATATTTTTAAAAACTTTTTTAGTATAACGTATAAATTTTTTTAAATTTTCGTTGATTTGTAATAATTATCGTATATTCTCTTGGAAACTTTCAACTACAAAAACAATTTTCGTTATACGAAAAATATTCTCTAAAACTGTGGAAAATTTTACAAAATAGGTTTGAAATTTAAATAATTTCTGATTTTTATTGGGTGATATTTTTATAATATTTGTATGTATGTTTAAACTTATTACCGTTAGTAGTAAATAATAAAATATTTTTTAGTTAACATATAAGAAGCTAACACCAGCGTAGTAACATTTGTATGTACATTAGGGTGATTCAAAAAAAAAAATTTTTTTTTTCAATTGGTACTCGCAAAAATAGGTTCATAGACACCTCTAAGAAAGCCTCTCCAAATATGAGATTTTAATTGTAACGGGAAGGTCCTCCGCCTAACGGTTTTCTATTTTTTCTTATTAAAAAATGCAAAAAAGAGCAAAATAATTTTTTGCACACAAACTCCAAATTGAGTTATTTATACAATCACAAAGTACCAAGACTACCAACTGCTACTAATTTTTTTAAGCTCTACGTAAAGTTGAAAAATATTACTTAAGCCAAAGTTAATATTTAAATAAATTTTTTTCAAACTTAACAACATTTGAATGTATTAATATTCGAGAAACAAAATAAAATTACCTTTATTGTTAGTTTCCATTTTTTTCTTTTAGTTAATTTTAATTTGTTTATAAAATTTTCAGTTTTGAGTTTCAGCCAAATTTCACCACTTGTATAAGCAAATAGGCAAAGTTACAATTTAACTGCTGACCACATAACGGTAAACCGATTAAAGGGAAAACAAAATATGCAATTAACTCATGCGAAGTATCAGCTTAGTGATGGTAAAAAAAAACAGACGAAAAATCGGAACTTTTAAAAATCGATTTTGGCCAGAAAATGTGGTCCTAGGAACCATAGTGCAATGGATTTTTTCATGTTCCCGTGGATGAATGTTCAAAACGATACACATCTTTTGTAACATACGGAGGGCAATATGAGTTTAACTTCGTCCCTTTTGGGCTTTCTAATTCGATACATTTCATCAATATTCCGAGATTTGATACAACAAGGTATCGTAATGATTTATATGGATGACATTATAATCCCCGGACAGACCATTGAGGAAAGTATTGAGAAATTAAGAACTCTGTTAACAAGAGTTCCAATATACGGGCTACATATCAAATGGACAAAGTTTTCTTTCTTGAAAAAGAAAATCAATTTTTTAGGATATGTAATAGAGAAAGGTAGTATTAGGCTCTCAGAAGGAAAGGTAAAAGCAGTACAACAGTTTCCTCGGGACAAAAAATTTATGCAAAGGTATTTAGGGTTAACGTCCTATTTTGGAAGATTCATTGAGGGATATGCTCAATAGCAAAGCCACTAAGTGACATGTTAAAGAAGAATACGAAATTTTATTTAGAAGAGCAGTAGCAGTTAGCGTTTCAACAGTTAAATTTAGCTTTGATGAAAGCTCCGGTCTTAAAAATTTATAATCCAAATGCACAGACGAAGATACACACTGATGCTTCTATGTATAGCTATGGTGCCGTGCTACTTCAGAAAAATTCCGAAGATCAACAATTTCATCCCGTAAAGTTCATGAGAAGGAAAACTACTCCAACGGCGGCAACATACAAGTACAACTCCTATGAACTTGAAGTGTTAGCGATTATCCAAGAATTAAAGAAATGACGTGTGTATGTGTTAGGTCAGAAATTCCGGATTGTAACAGATTGTAATGCCTTTACAATGGCCATTAAGAAACGTGACGTACCATTACGAGTAGCTCGTTGGGCTATGTACTTAATCCAAAAATAATAATAGAAGAATAATACTGGTAATCCAAAAAGAATAATTATAGACAGAGGATTTGTTTATACATCAAATATTTTCCATAATTACTGTAAAGAACAAGGTATACAACATTTGACTATTTCCACAGGGGCCCTCGGGAAAATGGTCAAGTAGAACGAATGCATCGTATAATAGTACCAATGTTAGATAAGTTATGTCATGATGCTCTTGCTAGTTGGTATAAATATGTTGAATAAATTCAAAGAATAATACACATACATAATGCAGTTTTCGCCTTTCAGAGTGCTTACTGGCTTGGATATGAGGCAATGTGAAGATTGCATAATGAAAGAATTAGACGAAACGTGTAAGATCAAGAAGAAAATATAGATACATATGTACATATAATTCTAAGCGTAAAGCGGAAGTCACATATTTTTTTTTTTTTTTTTTTGCGGGTGAGGGGGTCGAAAATGCCTTCCGCATCATCGGTGCTGTCGTCACAGCAGCGGTATGTGCCACTTGCAGGTCACTAAAAACCCCCCCTCTAAGGAACCGTCGCCCACCCTGGAACCGCTTTTGCATTACTTCAGGGTGGCGTTCCATTTTTCTCATTGAGAGATTTACATCTGCGCACCTTCGTCCAGGTCCCGCTTTTTGCTGCGTAGCAAGAGTGCGGCGAATTTCTTGATAATCCCCCAGTTTGCTTCACTCTCCAACCTGACGCTGACTACATTAACCGCGTTTATTGGGCCAACCAGGTTCTCTACGGCGGTGCGTTCTCTTTGCCAGTGCACACATTCGAAGAATGTGTGTTCAGCGTCGTCTTCTGCCGTGTCGTTGTATGGGCATGACGGCTCTTCGACTTTTCCCATTCTGTGGAGGTACTTTTTGAAGTACCCGTGCCCGGATAACAGCTGGGTTGTGTAAAAATCTACCTCTCCGAATTTTCGCCCTGTCCATGAGTCTAGATCTTTTATAAGTCTGGCCGTCCATCTGCCGCGACTTTCGGTGTCCCATCTCTGTTGCCATGTTATTATTGTTTCTTTATTTATTTGTTCTATTGCTCTCTTGTTGTTATCGGATGACTGCTTTAGCTCCCACAGCTTTTTCCTTTCGTATGCTAGAAGGTCAATTGGGGCATTTCCGCTTATAACTAAAATTGCCTCGCCGGGCACTGTTCGGTAGGCTGATGCAACTCTGAGGGCTGCAGTGCGGTGCACTCTGGCCGCCATGACCTAGTTCAGCTTTCCTCGCGCTTCTTCCGTATCCCTTGCTGTGATTACTGCTGCGATGTCGTCCGCGTAGCCTATTAAATATGAGTCATCTGGCATTTCTAGTTTTAATATAGCGTCATAGCTGATGTTCCACAAGTCTGGTCCGAGGATGGATCCTTGTGCTGCTCCTGACGTAACCGCTATCTGTCGTGACCCTTCTTTAGTTTCGTACAGCAGTTTCCTGTTGCTAAGGTAGCTCCGCACCACGGCCCTGAGATAGTCGGGTACTTTAAAGCTTTTCTCGAGAGCGTCGATCATATCTACCCATCTAGCGCTGTTGAAGGCGTTTCGGACATCTGGAGTCGCCAGCAACACTATTCTCTTGTATTTATGCCATCTACGCTGTGCGGCTTCTACGCTTTCAATGACGCATTTTATTGCTCCTATGGTTGATCTGCCGGGTCTGAAGCCATATTGCCTAGGGGACAGTCCTCCTGCTTCGTTGATGGCCGCTTCAAGTCTGGGTTTAAGCAGGGTTTCATATAGCTTTCCAGCTGTATCAAGCATACATAATGGGCGGTATGCTGATGGCGAATTGGGGTCTCCTTTTCCCTTGCTGATTAGCACCAGCAGTTGCTTTTTTCACGGTTCAGGGAATATTCCGGCTTCAAGGCAGGCGTTGTACATGTTCAGTAGTACTGCCGGGCGCTCTGCAGCGATTATTTTAAGAATTTCGGATGGGATCCCGTCCGGTCCGGGTGCTTTGTTGGCCTTGAGCTTGGCAGTGGCTAGTTGCAGCTCTTCGAGGGTAAACTGGGGGATTTGCGTCGATCCTAGAATGTAGTCTGGGTCACTAGCCCTTGTTTCGTGTGTGGGGAATAGTGCGTTCACAATGTTATCCATTTTCACAGCGGTTAGGTCAGGTGGCTTTGCTCGAGCGCCGAGTTTCTTCATCACTATTTTGTACCCGAGTTCCCAGGGGTTTCTGTTTATATCCTCGCGTAGTTCCTCCCATTTTTTCTATTTACTGTCGTCGATGGCTTGCTTCAGCTCCTTTTTTGCTAATTTGTATTGATCAGCTTCTTGAGTTGCGGCTCCTCTACGCCTGGATCTCGTGTAAGATCTGCGAAGGCGGAGACATGTTCGTCTGAGTTGGGCTATATTTTCAGTCCACCAGTAAACTGCTGCTTTATGTTTGCTGTGAGAGGCCTTGGGCATTGCTTTTTGACAGGCTCTTGTTATATTCAGCATTGTGTGCTCGACAGTTTTTCTTGCAATTGTGGGGGAGTTGCTAGATGGGTCTTGGTCGTCTAATGCGGAGATTAATTTCGAAGTATCTAGTTTCGCGACGTTCCACTTTCGTTTTCTAGTTGTTTTCCTGTGCTGGTCAGCGTTTGTTCCTGTGTCGATCATAAATGAGATGTAGTGATGATCGCTGCCAGTGTAATCCTCCAGTACTTTCCAGTTCTTTATTAAGCCTGCCATGCGTTCTGTTGATAGGGTAACGTCTGGTGTGGTTTCCTCGCATCCCGGTCTTCTAAACGTGGTTGCGTTCCCCGTATTGTGCACTACTAGTCCTAATCGCGCAGCCATTTCTAGAATGCGCTTTCCTCTCGAGTCCGTGTTTGGCAAACCCCACTCTACCGCTCTGGAATTTAGGTCTCCGGCGATAATCAATTGACCTTCTATAGACCTGGCTGTGTCCTCTAGTCACATATAAGGTAGGCGACTTAGTAGGGATTAAACGTACACAATATGGACCCAATTTAAAATTAAAACAAATCGGACTGTACGAAGTAAAAAACATAAAGCCTCACGGCAGGTATGATGATCAAAAGGTGGCCGAGAACGAAGGGCCACGAAATACTGTTACAGTAGCAGAATATATGTATGAAGGGGTGGAACGCTTCATTCAGGGCGAATGACGGTGCAGGACGGCCGATTGTAAAAGTGGAACTTGTGGGACAAAGGTCCACACGTAGCGGACTTGTCTTTTAAATACACCTGTGACCAAAAACTACTACATATTTTTATTCGAACAATACTTGAACAATATTCGAACTATATAGTCAAGCATAGTCGAGTATAGTAGTACCAGAGGTAAAGAGCTCCCCAACTCTCCCGTCACTGGAAATGTGAGAACCGCTCATCTACCGAACTTTGACAGTTGACTGGATTGGGTAGGTTTTGACGTTTGGCAGGTGGAAAGACTGGAACGGCCAGATTGAAATTATATCAAAAATATATGTGAACGGAAGGATTTGCTGCCGCCGGTCAAGATCGCTAATAAAAAGTGTAAAGCAATGAAAATCAAAGAAAATTCAAAATTTAAATCTATTTCATGAAACGTTTTGCAATCTGATGCATAGTATTTTAACCACTAACCACTGCCCGTATTCACCTGACATGGCACCGTGCGACATCTTCCGTTCCGGAAAAATGCATTTGCCCATGAAAGGAAAGCGTTATGCGGACGTAGAGGCCATTCAAAAGGCTTGCTTGCACCGGCATACTGACGGTCATACCGGGCAGTGAGCCAAAATATGCATCGTTCGACATGGTTTTGGAGCGAGCACAAAGATGTATTGAAGCAGAAGGAGACTATTTTGCTACATTTTGCTGAAAATCAATTTGTTCTATTTTAAAGTCCTGTTTACTTTGGAACGCTTCTTTATATCGATTGTACTTCATCTACATATATATATAAAAGAGAGTTGTGTTAGTTACACCATTTATAACTCACGAACGGATGAACCGATTTGACTGAAAATTCTCCCCACCAATTTAGGGGAGCTTAGAATCAGGGTAAGGACATAGGATAGTAATTATCTTTATTATCTATTTTATACAACTCATAAGTACAAAAATTTTATTTCAAATCATAAGCATTTGTTCAAAATTCATGTTTGTAGGAATCATTTGAATATATGCGTACAATTTTAAACAGGTTCTTTCTCAATAATAATACAATTGCTAACTATTTGAAACTAGCTGGCCCCGCAGCCGTTGTCCTGCGTGAAATTATGTGTTTTGAAATGAAAAGAAAGTTGAATTTATCATTTCATTTTTTTTTTCAATGTAACGCAGCTTGATGAACAAAATTTTTTGGTTTCTGTTCCGGTGTACAGAAAAGATGGCTTTCCAACTCGTGTGCACGCCACGTATATCTAGCCGTGTGAAAAACATAGAATTTCCAAACTATGCGACTATCCTTGTGTCCTGTTGAGTGTCATCTCAAATGCAATTTTCGCTGGAAACTGAAATGGCAAATCGTTGGAACTCAAAGAAATTCGTTGAATCAAGCATTCAGCCTTTGTATTCGATAGCTGCGTCACAATCAGTCGGGTTCCATTACATAGTTTCGGCGCTTGCAGATTGCAAAACATAATAACGACAAATCAAACTTTGAGACGCAAATGATGCGGTGGCATACCAAGCCTCTCCAAAGAATTTAGAAACTCCACTGGATAATTCACGGCGACGTCTTCAATGGAAAACGATCGGTCGATTTGTATGAGCGCAAGTCTTCCGGAATTTGACTTTGAATCTTCCAGTTTAAGTCAAGAACATCTGTATTTTTTGGCAGTTAATATTGCGCGTGCATTTAAGGAATCATAGTTAAGATAATTTGGCCAATGTCCGAAGATTGGTGATGAGTTCATCTTTCGTGAATTGATAAACCGCAGATGGAATTGAAATCAAACCACCGGAAGCATCAACCGGAATTGACCCATTTCCAATTTTTAGCGAATACGATGTAAAATGTCTTCGACAATGTCATTTTTGTTCGTATCTCATAATTGACGCGGATTTAAAGGCTGATATAGTGAAATGATTATCGCGAAAAGTGTGGGAACTTCAGTGGCATTCGAAGTAGCTATCGCATCGTCCAACATTTGTTTCCACTGATTATCGTGTTCCAGCAATTGTAATTGCACACACCATACCATTCACAGTACGCAATACGCCGCGTACATTGATCAGTAGAAACCGAAGGTAGAAGCAATCATCGTTTTTTGGGTGGGTTGTGTAAATTCATCCTAATGCATTAGTTGAGAACACACCTGAATGTCCATCTACTGTTCGGTCTTGCTTTCAGCGTAACTATTTCTTCGACAATGCATTCCATGAATGCAAGGTATTTTCAAATAGAGCAATGTTCTCGTAAGCGGATCACTGACGAAAGTTGAGAAAAAAACTCGTCAATGTTAGTTTTGTTGTTGGCGGTGTTACCACCGGCTGTAATGTATTCTCTGGGCTGAAATAAACTCTTTGGCCAATCTCCATATTAACTGCGAGACACACAACAATCGGAAACCGTTCATGAATTGCAAAAGTAAATATCCTACAAAGCGCTTTATTGCAGTTCACGTATGGACCGTATCGTTTAAGACCATTAAGCGCCATGTTGCTTCCCTTGGTGACGTACTTACAAACGTATTTTATAGATTACACCAAACTGCAATACTAAACATTGATATGAGTTTAGAATGTGAATTAGACAACAGTGGAGAATATAGTACGATCCATATGTTGTCAACTTCGATATTCACTACTCTAAGTTGTATGGTCGTCTGATGAGCTACGACGATGGAGTGGATATCCATCATTTCCAGTTTGCGATTCCGAAAGAAAAGCAAGCGGATAGTGTTTCGTGCATTTATTGTTAGACATATAAACCGAAAAGGGATTGTAGTGTCCGCAAGGTCCATGAACCATATTGCTTTCCACCACTTCATATAATACTGGATCTTTCACACGTAAAGTTTTCACTGAATAATTTTCAATTGTTCAATTCACAACCTGTCGTAAAGCATCGTAAATCGTAATAGTAATAATTTTTCTCTTGAATAGCCGGAATAAAAAAGCAAGCGATCGAGACTGAACTATTCAAATAATTTCCAAATCAAAATATTGAAAAACAAAACAGAAATTGAAAAAAAATGTTTTTGGAAAAAAGTTACTTTTTGGAATTATCCAATTTGCCGACTTTTCATGAAAAGTATAAGATGTTTTTATTTCTAAACCTTCCTTAATCCACAACGAACAACCTCTTAAAATTTCATCAATATTGGTTCAGCCGTTCTCTTAGCGTTACTAACGAACAAACATTCATTCGTTTGTATGAGAAAAAGAAAAGGACTGTTTTTAGGGGTTTTCCGGCAATTATTCGAATAATCCCTGAACCTAAACGAATATTTTAAAAAAAGAATTATCAAATTTCGTTCAGTCGTATTAAAGTTATGAGCGTACATACATTTTGGCGATTCATTTTTACATACATACATATTTATATAGACGAAGATGTAAGGTTGTTTTTATTGTTTTTTTTTTTTTTTTTGAAGAAATGAAATATTGAAATGATTCCTACAAACATGAATTTTGAACAAATGCTTATGATTTGAAATATAATTTTTGTATTTATGAGTTGTATTAAATTTTGACATAAAGAGATAAAAAGTATCCTATGTCCGTCTCCTGGCTCTAAGCTACCTCCCTACCAATTTTCAGCCAAATCTGTTCTGCCGTTTTTGAGTTATAAGTGATGTAACTAACACGACTTTCTTTTATATATATAGATAGTAGAAAAGAATTGAAACCAAATACGCAGTGAAATAAGTTATAACTGGCTCAGTAATCAGTCGTTGAGTATGTATTATACCACGTGCATCCCAAAAGATTGATATCATAACCAGCCGACTTTTTCGCCTTTCCACGCCGGAGCCGGTTCATCATGTGCAGTCCACTGGAATGACTGTCGATTTGACTCCAGTGGGAAATGATGGGCCTATGTTTCTATTGTTACACGGTAAAAATTCGGTTTTATTACAATTAAAGAGCACTCAAACACTTCTCAGAACCAGTTATTCGTTATTTTTGTTGGATTATGAACTTGTGTGGCACCCACTTTGCACAGAGCTTTCGCCTCATCAGAGCACCATTGTCTTTGGTGCTCATTTCGCCTGTTTCCAGTAGGAAATTTCAGCCACAGTGAAGCGTGGACGGGTCCTCTAGTATTAAAAAAAAAATCATTTTAATTTCCTAAGCACTTATTGTATTTTTTTTACGAAATTTATTGGAAAACACTGTATATGGTGGCTAAAGGAAGTAGTCTCCCATTTTTATCTATTAAGACACAAAGATTTTCTGTTCCTTAGAACAAGATCACTTAAAGGTTGGTCTACTATTCAATTTTGAAATTGGCATTTATAAAGCTTGTTTGCACCACCTTGAGTTTAAAAAATTAGAGTATTTGGCATGTTTAGTTAGAGAGTCATCCAGCATTTAATAGTTTTCTAGAAAACCATGGTGTGGATTATTGCATATTGTGGCAAAATCGATTCTTTTACATACGGCTCAACCAGCTTTCGACTTCCGGTCTTAGCCCAAGTATCCTCTGCAGTGGCATGGCTACAACTTCGGGCGCCCGGGGCCAAGAATGTTCTGCCGCCCCCCTTTATCTACCTACCTACAAGTTTCATGAGGTGGTTCGAACAAAAGTGAATTTTTACAAAATATCTTCGGTATTAAGTATATAAAATTCAGGAACTAGAAGCCACGCAAATTCTGAAGTTACAAAATTCTCACAATACGGTTTTTGAGGAAATTGATAGTAAATTTACAAGACATCTTATTAAAAGCCATAGAAAAAACCCATTTTCGCCCTATATCTTCTACACTTTTGACACTATTTGCAGAAATTTTTGCCCGAATTGGAGTTTTTAAATATGATTTTTGGAAATTTGGAGAAATAAAAGTATTTGTTACATTCAAAGCATAGGGTAACTCTGAGAGCGACACGTCGCGACGACGGAGTAAAACTAAAGACACTGTTGTGATCAAAGCTAGAAAAGTCCATCTTTCAGTTCAATCACTATTTTTAAGAAAGACATAAACCAAAAGATATAAGACAAATTCAAAGACTGAAGAGTATTCGAGTAAAAATTAATATTTTTCATTGTTATTCAGATTATTACTTTGTGAGTGTACAACTCTTTATCCTTTATAATAAATTTTGTAAAAAAAATTGTTGAAGTATTTTTTCTGAATATTAAAAAACAGCGAAGATCGTTTTGCCGCCCCCTCCCCAGGGTTGCTCCTTGGGTTGAGGCCCGCCACGTAAAGCACCATACCAATGAAAAGGAAAAAATAGCCTCCGATAAGTGACCCTGCTTTTGATGACGACCTCTGAAAACGTTGTAAGGATTATGAGGTGATCTAGTGACTGATGTCCATAACATGTTAAAATTATGAATTGTGTAAAAGATTAAAGCCCACTGTCAACAAACTGATTGGACCATATCAGTGTAATGATAGGCCTGGAAAATCAACAACTGACCAGATCTTCACCATGCGCCAAATCCTAGAAAATGCGCTGAAAAGAAAATCGACATGCACCACCTCTAAGTCGATTGCAAAGCTGCTTTTGTCAGCACGAAAAAAGCTGCCTTTATGCCGCTTAGTCTGAAATTGATATCTCCGCAAATTTAATACAGCTGAACAATACCTATACCCTATCATGGACCTTCTTAAATCTACTAGAGTAGAACTTAAATCGAGCGTCAGAGCTTAATAGAGCAGGCACAATCTTCTATAATAGTGTACAGCTGTTGGCGTATGCCAGCACGATGAGTCTATCTTGCAACCAGTATGAACTACCATCAACGATGTCATTCTCGAAATCCAACACAGAATAATTATTTCCAACAGGGGCTACTGACTGACTAAGTAGGCAATTGACAGACAAGTAAGTGATTTATTATTCCCGCTTTGCTATACAGCGCAGAGGCATGAACGATGACAACATGTGATGATTCGACATTGCGATTTTTCGGGAGAAAGATTCAGCGGAAGATGTATGGTTTTTTATACACTGCCAACTGAGTGATACCACGCCATTGATATAATTCACGAACAGCGGCGACGCTGGTACCTGCCGAGAGAAGCAGAGGAAGAGGAAGACATTCACCCCATTATAGGAGAAAGGCTGGCTGCTAGAGAAAGGCCTGGCTGCTCTTAGTATTTCGAAATATCGCCACATTGCGAAAAGAAGAAACGACTGGTGTGCTGTTGTAAATTCAGCTATAACTGCGTCAGCAGTGTCTACGGCATTAAAGAAGAAGAAGTGTGAATAATGCCGGTATTCTGCGAGCAGTCTCAAGTCTCTAATAGAGACGAATCTGTGGTGAAATCTATTTTGTGACTGTTTGTCTCATCTCTAATTGAGCAATATCAGTCTCTAACTCATTATATGCTTTGCACCAGGTCATAGAAAAACAAGAGCACAACAATGGCTGATGAAGTTGGACTATTTTACCTTATGATAAAAAAAACGGAAGGAAGAAAAGAGGAAATGTATTAATATTTATAATTTTGCAATAATGGATAACAGAGTGCAATCATTGGACGCATCCGAAGTCGTATTCAGGGGTGATGGTGCAGCTGTGAAAAATACTTCTTCCTAAATTAGAAAAAGAAAAAACAATTATAAATTCTGCACACTCGTATCGTCTTTCTTGATATTCTTACTTCTGTGCCAATGGCTGGCCCATCAACCGCGATTGACCCCCACGTATCCAGCGCTCTCTGCTCCGTTTCATAGAGTTCAATTGTTGCGCTGGGACCGCCACCTGTCACTAGCTTGTGCGCCTTGGCTTTCCTTGCGCGTGACCGTATTTGGATTTTCCAATGGCTCAGATTCTGTAAAACAAAGGACATAAATACATAAATATGCCAATATCTATGGTTAAAAATTACCTCTCTTCATTTGATGGGGTTCCGGGTAGGTCCTTTTAGGGCATTTAATTGCACGGAGAGTTCGGCCCAAAGCTCCTCCACCCTTTTCGGCCGCGATGGGTAGTTTTTATGCAACTTTATCTCCGGGTGAACCCGCACAAAGTTAAGATAGCACTCTATTTGCTCCTTCGAGATGCGCAACACTTTATTATGATCTGTAAAAAGATACATTATATATATACTATAATAATCATAAAATAATGAAATTTATATTGTTTACAATTACTTACCATCCTTTTCCATTATTATCAAATATAAGGATGAACCCATGTGTTAATTGATAATTGTGCTGTTAAATTTTTTCATATTTACTTAACAATTGTTTCAGATAAAATGCATATGTTAAGCATTTATTATAAACTATTTCAGTATTAGTTTTCAATAATTGTACTGTGCAATTATTAAGAGGAAGTTTTACTGCTGAAATCTTATGAAAAAAAAACTAATTTCATACAATCGTTTCATACATTACGATTGTACACTTGCACTCATCTCTAATCGGCTAAACTTAACAGCTGATTGCTGCCCTTCTTTTCACCGTACCATTTGGTGAATATTTTTGAGACTGGTATCTCCCAGAATACCAAAATGAGACATCCTGACTAACAGAGTCACTAAATTACGATTGTGACAATTAGAGACATGAGACAATCGTGACAAGCAGAATACCGATATAAGTGTGCTCTGTCCAATCCACAAAAAGGGAGACCCTACAACCTGCGCCAATTACCGTGGGATAAGCCTCTCTCTAACATAGCATTTACGATTCTATTGAGTGTACTATGTGAAAGATTGAAGTCTACCGTCAAGAAACTAATTTAACTTTATCAGTGTGGCTTCAGGCCTGGGAAATAAACTGACCAGATATTCACCATTCACCACCACCTCTTCGTCGATTACAAAGCTATTTGACAGCACGAAAAGGAGTGATGTAATAAAAATATATTAAATCAAGGAAGAGTGCCTATCGAGAAAGTTAAACAATCGGTTTTCTGCTATTTGGTCATTCTGTGATACAAAATAAGAATGTACCCCAAAACTTGTTTGCATTTCTTGTTTCTATTTTTTGATGTGTCAATGACTTGGGAGGAAGAAGTAAAACATCACGGTGATTGCTATTTTTGTTTGACTAAAATACAGTACCCAAATGCAAAAATAGCATCAGTTTAAAAACAACAACCGAGAAAAATGCCCAGTAACTTTGGCACCAGACTCTACTTCTGAAGAATTTCTTATTTCAAGCAATAACGAATAAGAAGTTCTCCCTCCCAATCACACCATTTAATTGATAAGCACTGGTCACTTTGCTTCTGCAACCATATCACTGAATTAATCGAAGAACTTTAAATACCTTACTAGACTTAATAAAATACAAAGAATACAACTGGATAGTGTGTGTTGAATATAAGTTGTTGATATATTGTATTGTATAGTACTACAGGGCGGTTTTACAAATTATTGTTCTTTTCTTTGTTTTTGGGAGATATGTATACCAAAAACCCCTTAATGAAAAATATGATGTACTATTTTGATACGGTCTTCGTTCGCTTAAAGTACATAAATTTATCATAAATTTAACAAAAAACCCATTTAGGGTTTTGTGTTCTGCAGGTCCATTTCGCAGTTTAATTAAACTTTAGAGCACAAAGAAAATGTGTACATAATACAATCGATGAAAATCAAAAAGATTGGACTTTTTCCGAGTAGCAGATTGCGCTGCCAGTTTACTGACGGCGGCATAGTTCGTTTACCGCTAGTATGTCATCGTTACATTCGGTTAGGCTTGCTATGGGAATTTGGACGGGGTGTTCATTCATAATTGATTTCAAATCATCATGGTCAAAAATGGATTTATTATATCCGCCTTAGCTGGCGTAATTCTGAGTATCAAGTGCGATATTTGATCTATTAATATTATATTTCTTGCTAATAATGTTTCATACAAATGCAGTGTGACAACGCATTAATTTTTTTTTTTTCCTTTAGTTATTTCGTTCACCGTATTAGTAAGTTTATTAATTTGTATCTGTGTAACTACTTGTCTATTGTTTGCATCAATTAAATCGGATTCGGATCACCTTACATTTTCAAAATCAGAGGCATCGGGCGTGCCTGCTATTACCTTGAGTGCTGAGCCCAAGAAGTCTAAACTTCTTGCTATTCTGTGGTGCACTTTTAGTACGGACAAGAACTTTCTAATATGTTCTGTATCCACGTCTAGCAGTTTTCGCATATGCGACTGAGGGAATAATTTGGTTAATTTTACCGTTTCCTCTGCTGTGTTAGCAAGGTCTTTTAAAATGATTGAGTGTCTTAAATAATTACATTACTCCCATACCAGTACCCTTCCGTCGATTACCGGGATATAGTTGGAGTGAGAGTAGTCGTTAATCCGACTATATACTACCTCTAATACTAATACGATTGAAAGTCCAATCCTGTAAAAAGTGACGAAAAGAAACGAAGATTGAAAATAGTTTTGCGCTTAAACTATGAAAATGTTATTTTAGATTTGGAAGTTTTTACTTGAAAGCAACCACTATTTAAAATTGTCTTTTTGTATCACCTTCTCTCTATTGAGAACAGAAGTTCCAAGGTCTGCTTAAATTGTTTCTTATGTACAAAGAGGTGTTAACTTATTTCCTAATCCTCTGTTATTTTTTTTCGAAAACTTTTTCGCCTACCTCAAATACCCTGTTTTGTCTATTCGGGTATTATGTCGATGGGTGTTTGGTCTATAACCGAATGTACAGATCGATTGTATGCTATTGTTACTCTCGACTGTGTAGTGACAAATTTTTTGAAGGCGAAACGCTCTGGCTATGTCTGCGAGTCTACTATGAAAGCGTTTCACCTGGCCATTGCATCGCGAAAGATTTGTTTAGTATTTTCCTGGGCGGCTCTGTGCGCACGGTCGACCACGATATTTTTGCAGTGCTGGAATGGGGTTGCCGGGAAATTTAAAACGAAATCATATTGTATACTGGCTAGTGTTGGTTAGATCGCATTATACATTATTATTTGTTTCGAATAGGGTGTTTTTGTCTGTGAAATTTATAAGGTGACTTATTTTTTGGCCAAAGAGTTAGATATCTCGTTTCGATGGGAATTTTGATTCTTCAAGAACGATTTGATTTTTGAAACAGTTTTAAGGCTTTTCTGTCGTTTCGATCGTGTAGGTCAGGGAATTTTCGCTGTGAATCGTTGCAGCGTCTGACTGTATCTCGTTTTGTAAGGTGTTTAAATTGGGTCTGCCCCCTTGGGGCAGGACTGCACCAATGCAATCTATGGAGGTGTCAGTAGTTAGATCTAAGGGCTGCTGGAAATCTGGGTACATGAGTATGACATCTTCTGATGCCAGGATATTGCTCAGTCTTTCGAATTACGTTGAGTTTCGTGAAACTCAATCGAGAATTTTTGGACATATGCTTGGTCACCGAACCATTTTCTCTTTTGAGAATGTTGGTTAAGGGCCTTGCTATTGCTGCTAGTTAATAGAAAAAATCGAGTCGATACTACCGCAACTCCTATTTACTACATAAAATGATTTTCGTTTCTCTAACAAACCTTATGCCGAATATGTCGGTCAATATGACAGCGATATATGTATGCAAGAGTAAATATTATCCGGTAGCACCCGAACTTAGCCCATCCTTACTTATCATTATTACTTTTATTAAATTTCCGCTTCAACATTTGCTTTCATCAATTTGAACAATTTCGTCAGGATGACCAATTTTACCGGGCGCTTCCTACTCTGCACTTAGTATGCGAATACTCTTATATAATGCGGAATTAAATTCACTTAGGATGCGAATACTAAATTGTTGCGTAGCGGTGGCGGACAAGCGACGTAGCGACCAAGACGATCGAATCGAAACTGATTTGTGTGAAAGCGGACCCTTTTTCCATGGAGTGATGTGGTGTGTGTTTTAGTGTGTGGATCCTGCGCTCGCGCGTGTGGGTGGTGTTGATGTGAAGTGTGGTGATGTCGAGGTGAGTGTGGTGAGTGTGCGTGTTAATGATGGGTGTAGGTGTGGTGTGGTCCAGGCGACTAAGGCTCATTTAGCCATCCCGGCCCCCCTAGGCGAATATTTCAGCCTAGATTGCTTTGAAGCTGCTGGAGTGTGGCTACGACGCTGCTAAGGCCTGAGGCGCGGCGTGGACGCGGTCGTGGTTGCTGGCGTCGTGTTGATGCCCCATTGTGTGGCCGTCGGACACGGGATGATGATGGCCCACTTGTTCGACGGGGCCGCGTATCCCGGCTTACTGGAGGTCGTCGTATTGCGCCGCGGTTGCGGCCGGAAGGTTGTTGACGGGTGTCATTCCGAGTGAGTCGGTGCAAAATGGTGTGATGCGGCCGCATACAAATTTGGCACAGATTGCCCGACGTACACTCGTGCGTTTGGTGGACAGGAGTCAGGCAATTCAGACAATGGCCGTGCGCCTGCACGACCAACTGGCGTTGTGGAGGTGGCAATCCCTTAAAGAAGACGCATTGTGGCAGCCGGTGGGGTCGACGACATAGAGGACATCTACGGCGTTGTGGGTCGACGACAAGCGCGGGTGTTGGCGGCAATGCTACCCTTCCATTCCGAGGTGCCGTTGGGGTGGTTGTTCGGGGCGCTGCAACTGGGGCAGCCACTTGGCGTGGCACTTTGACAGCCGAACGAGTGATTGGTGTCGGGGCTGCTGGCATGCCTGCATCCATATTGACCTGTTTGAAAGAGTGTAATTTCAATTAGGATTTGGTTGCATATAAGACATATGAGCATGGCTGCCACGTTATGCGACATGAGTGGGTCGTTAGATGAATCGACTACATTTGTGTGGTATTTTAAATATATATATATGTATACGTATTTATATAAATTTTTATTTTATTTGTTTTTATATTCGGTTTATTTAAGCGGTTTTTCGGTTTTTGTTTCGCGGTTATTGGCGATCGGTAAGAAGCATAGTTTGACGAGCGATCTTGTTAGCTTTCCGGATTGCGTACGGAGATCGACTACGCGAATATGACCGTCGGAGCCTGGATAAAGCTTCTCTATGCGGCCCAGCCGCCATTTGGTAGGTGGCAGGCAATCGTCGTGAATCAGGACACAATCTCCAACTTTTGGCGCATTTTCTGTATTTTTCCACCGGTACCTCTTGTGGAGGTCCTTTATATAGTCTTTTTTCCATCGGCTACTGAAATTATGATGGAGAATTTTAATTCTTTCCCATCTATTTAATAAGGAAAGCGACTCCACGGCTGGCTCAGGTGTGGCCAGAATGGGTGCTCCTTTTAAGAAATGCCCTGGAGTTAGGGCTGTGAAGTCGGACGGATCTTGCAATAATGCTGTGAGCGGCCGTGAGTTGAGAACGGCTTCAATTTTAGCTAATAACGTCGTGAATTCTTGAAATGAGATTTGAAGCTCTTTACAGCTGATTCCCATAAACCACCCATATGAGGAGCGCTTGGAAGTATAAATTGCCAATTGATACCTTGAGGGGCGTACTTTTGTACGATATCAGGGAACACTTGTTTTAAGAAATCCACAAACTGTTTTTCTGTGGCTCGTTGGGCTCCTATGAATGTTTTGCCATTATCGCTCATGATTTTGGAGGGGAAGCCACGTCGAGCGACGAAACGAGCAAATGCCGCGAGAAAAGCCTCCGTCGTCAGATTAGTACACAGCTCAAGGTGTACTGCCTTTGTCGTGAAACATACAAAGACAGCCACATAGCCTTTCATGAGAGTGGGAGATCTTAGCATGGACACCTTTATTTGAAAAGGCCCAGCAAAATCGACACCGGTGGTCGTGAAAGGCGGAGCGAAAGTGCAGCGTTCAGGTGGAAGTGCTGCCATAATCTGAGTTCGCATTTTTTGCTTATGCATAGTGCATATCTTGCATATGAAAATGCATTTCTTGATCTGGGGCTTAAGACGGGGAATATAATACTCTTGGCGTACCATATGTTGCATGAGGCGCTGCTCTGCGTGCAACATTAATATATGGATGTAATTCAGGAGTAATGTGGCAAAAGGAGGCTTCTCAGGTATTATGATGGGGTGGCGTTCGTTGTAAGTCAGGCTTGAATTAGCGAGCCGGCCATTGGCACGAAGCAGACCTTTCGTGTCAAGAAATGGGTTTAGTACTAAGAGTGAGCTCTATTTGTCAATTGGCTTCGATTCTCTTAGTAACGATATGTCGCGACTGAAGTAGCGCGTTTGCGTTGAGGCGATAAGCGCGACCTTTGCTTTTTGTAAGTCCTGGTGCGTCAATGTATCGCAATGGGTGTAAGTTACTTCTTTAACTTTAAGTTTAAGTTGCTCTATGAATTTGAGCATATATGCGACAACTCTGAGGGCTCGGGGGAACGATGAAAATCGTTCAAGGATTTCATTATCATCCACTACTGTATGATAGGTGTCGATTTTTCGACTTTCTGGGGCGATTATGTTGTGCATTGTCGATTGTGGCCAAGAATCTGTGGATTCAGTTAACCATCGGGGGCCATTCCACCAGAGCGTGTTGGTGGCAAGATCCAGGGGTTTGCACCCTCTTGTACCTAGATCAGCAGGATTGTCGGCACTGGCTACGTGTCGCCATGTGGCTGCTCCTACTAGGTCAAGAATTTGAGACGTTCGATTAGAAATATATGTTTTCCACGAGTGTGGTGGCTTTTCTAACCAGGCTAGAACGATTTTGGAATCGGACCATAGATATAATTTGCATTTGGTCATGTTCATGTGGGTCTGCACTGTGGAAACCAGCTTGGCTAGTAGCAGAGCGCCACAGAGTTCAAGTCGTGGTAGACTTATCGTTTTTAGAGGCGCAACTTTTGCTTTTGCCACTAGTAGGTGGCTTGTGGTTGCGGTGTCGCTTTGTGCGCGCACATAGATCGTGGCACAATATGCCTTTTCAGAGGCATCGCAGAAGCCGTGTAGTTCCACTTTGTATTCGGAGGAATAATTTACCCACCGTGGAATTTGTATCTGCGAGATGTCTTTTAGATTATTAGCAAACCGGGACCACTTCTCTAAGCGAAGAGGTTTCACTTGTTCGTCCCAGTCTGTTCCGTCAAGCCATAATTCTTGAATCAGGATTTTCGCTTGTATCATAATTGGCGCAAGCCATCCTGCGGGGTCAAAAAGTTTTGCCATTGAGGATAAAATTTGCCTCTTTGTTACGGCGGATAATGCGGTTATGGACTCTGTCGTGTATGAGAACTGGTCCGATATCGCATTCCATTGGATGCCCAGTGTTTTTGTTATACTTTCCTTTTCAAATATAAGGAAATTAGAATCCAATTTGTTATCGTTTGGTATATATATTTTTTAAGATACTTGGGTGACTAGCTGTGATCTTTTTTAGGGGAAACCCTGCGGTGTTGAGGGCCTTTATCACTTGTGATAAGGACTCGTATGCTTGTGAGAGGCTGTGGCTCCCAGACAGGATGTCGTCTACATACGTATGTGTTTTTAAGACTTGTGTTGCCAGAGGAAACTCTGACTTTGTGTCTTCTGCCAGTTCGTGGAGTGTACGAATGGCGAGGTATGGGGCACAGTTTACGCCAAAGGTAACTGTTTTTAATTTAAAGTCGCGTAATGGACTATTGGGAGATTTTCGGAAAATAATTCGTTGAAAATCTTGATCATCTTTATGTACGACTATTTGTCGATACATTTTTTCAACATCCCCATTGAAAACGTATTTGTATATACGCCAATTTAATATGAGGAGCATTAAATCTGGTTGGAGTGTGGGGCCCGTGAATAGAATATCATTGAGGGAATTCCCCGAGCTAGTGCATCTGGAGGCATTAAAGACAACTCTAACTTTTGTTGTTTTTTGGTCAGGCTTTACTACTGCATGGTGTGGCAAGCAGAATGAGTGATATTTTCCTTTTATAATTTTTTCGCATGGGCTTACTTCCTCCATATGATCTAAATGGAGGTATTCTTCTAAGACACCATCATAATGTTGTTTGAGCTCACCTTTTCTAAGTAGGTTTTTTTCCATATTTAGAAACTACTGTATTGCAGAGGTGCGAGAGTGACCTATGGCGAGTGTGTCTGGAAATTGTTGTTTAAATGGTAGTCGTACGACATACCGACCATTTCCTGATCTAGTAGTTGTGGCTTTGTAAAAGTCTTCACAATACTGATCTTCTGGCGTTGTATGTTCGAATGTTCGAAAATCCTCATATTAGAGTAACAATGACTTGGCCGATTTTTCGGTCAAATGTATCTATTTTAGTCGCAAAGATACACTGTTATGAGTAAAACACGCTCTCTGATTTTCATTGAGATGTCTCACATATTGGCGATATGTAAACATGGGTTACAAAGTCACCTGCAAGTTCAAAAACCTTTACATCAGGTATATGGGTGCTGAGCCAAAGTATTTACCCGATTTAACTCATTTATGATACACAGAGTAATTATTGTCAGAAAAATATACTCGCTGAATTTACCTAACTATTTCGGTACATAGGGGCTTTAACAGTTTCGGTTGCATTTGGGAAATTTTTGGTCACAAGGTGGCATAGTGTAAAGGAATTATTCGTGCAAAATTTTATTCCGTTATGTTTGGGACTTCTTGATTTGCATAATGAATGGTGTAATAATCAAGTGAAATTCAAAATTGTGTTATAAGGAAAGTAGGCGGGGTTCTAGTCAGATTTCGCCCATTTCCGTACTATGTCTTATATAATGATTATATAATGATTTTCGAACTTCCGGGCGACTTTATACCGCATGTATCGGTTAATTTGCGACTTCTTCTTCTTTACTGGCGTAGACACCGCTTACGCGATTATAGCCGAGTTAACAACAGCGCGCCAGTCGTTTCTTCTTTTCGCGACGTGGCGCCAAGTGGCGGAGTGGAAGTCTTCCTCTTCCTCTGCTTCCCCCGGCGGGTACTGCGTCGAATACTTTCAGAGCTGGAGTGTTTTCGACCATCCGGACAACATGACCTAGCCAGCGTAGCCGCTGTCTTTTAATTCGCTGAACTATGTCAATCTCGTACAGCTCATCGTTCCATCGAATGAGATATTATCATAAATCTTTCGCAGAATTTTTCTCTCGAAAACTCGTAACGTCGACTTATCGGTTTTTGTCATCGTCCAAGCCTCTGCACCATATAGCAGGACGGGAATTATGAGCGACTTATAGAGTTTGGCTTTTGTTCGTCGAGAGAGGACTTTGATTCTCAATTGCCTACTCAGTCCGAAGTAGCACCTGTTATCAAGAGTAATCCTGCGTTGGATTTCCAGGCTGAGATTGTTGGTGGTATTAATACTGGTTACTAAATAGACGAAATCATCGACAACTTCAAAGTTATGACTGTCAACAGTGACGTAAGAGCCAAGTCGCGAGTGCGACGACTGTTTGTTTGATGACTGGAGATATTTTTTACGAAATATTGCTTTGCTTTGCTTCCTTGTCCAGTCTGGAGATTAACGGCGCGGGTGTTGAGACCGATGATATCAATATCATTGGCATACGCCGTATGCTCGATTAAGTTCTGCAGCTCGAACTATTTTCTACAGCAGCAGATTGAAGAAGTCGCACGATTGGGAGTGGCCTTGTCTGAAACCTCGTTTGATATCGAACGGCTCAGAGAGGTCCTTCCCGATCCTGACAGAGCTTTTGGTGCTGCTCAACGTCAATTTACACAGTCATCAAAAGGGGTGTCACTCATCCGAGGCTTGTTGTTCCTTTTCATTGGTATAATTTTTTACGTGGCGGGTCCCAAACCCAACGCAAAACCCTGCGAAGGGCATGTTTCGCCTTCTCACTTTAGCTCGCCTTCAAACGGATGTTCGTGGGCTACCCAGAGGATACTTGGCCAAAGAATCGTTTCTGGCCACTCCCAAGTGAATGGCGATCAGAGAACTTTCCTCACTTGCGTGAACTTCTACACATGACTCCATCCTTAATTTGTTACTAGCCTTTATAAACTTGAGAGAGCGTGTTTTTTTATTAACGGGGCATAAATATACAAGTAGTATAATGAGTAAAATCGGGTGAAAACTTACCCCTGACCGTATCGTATTCTAATGCTTCTGTCTTATTGGCCGATACATACAATGTACAGTAAGGTGGGTAAAAAAAAATAATAAAGCGAATGCTCTTGTTTCGCTGCGTACTCTATACTCGTAAAATTGGTTGATATTCGCCTATAAGAATGGCTCCAATTGTAATGGGAAGGTCCTCAATCTAACAGGTTTCTGTTTTTTTTTTATTTATTTTAACGGATAGAAAAGATGATATCTAGCTTTTAACTATTTTAAAAATTTTCATAAATTTTGTAGGAATTTGCTGAGTTCGCAAATTGCAACAAATTTGGCATAACATTCTGTATTCATAATTCACAAAATAGTGAACGGATTGCAACCACATTTTGTAACGTAGTAACATGTTTTATGGGCCTAAGAGAAATTACTGGCTTTTGGTCGAATAAAGCGCTAAAATTTACCATACAAAATAAAAATCTTACTTGACTACATTAACTCTTAATCGAGTTGAAAGAAAAGTGCAGCACTGCGAGTTGTTGTCAATACTGTGAATAAAGCTGTTTTTAACTCTGAGGGTTCTTGTACAAGATGTAAAATTGTTTGCGCGGATGTACAAAATATCAATCAGCTGGTGAAATTAACTCAATAAAAAATATACAAAATGAAGAACACATGCAAATGTAACACAAAAAAGCCTTGCTCTAAACAAAAATATTTGGCACAAGCAGCGCAGTTGTACCGCGTTTTTTTTCTTTGATGCGCAATATCCACATCGGCCAATTTTATTGTTGTTAGATGCAGCTGCAGATTCAGGGCCATCTTAACCTCAATATCCTTGGCAGAGAAAGAGTGAGGGCTAGTCGCCTGAGGTGAGGATTTAGCAAGTTGTAAGACAGTGTTTCCAAAAACGCTCGGCGGCTAATCTTCTTGTTAGCATTATTCATAAGATATAAAACAAACGAATTTATTCCTGCCAAATTCATCAAAATGTAAAATATTACCATAGGCCAACTTTTTGTGCCTCGAGCGACATTATAAGTCTCACACATTTGGTCGACCGTATAGACTTCACTTTTAGTCGCATTATTGTCCATGATGATCTGTGGTTTGCCTATCTCTTCATCAATATTTTCATCATCGTGCATGCTGGACAAAAGTAAGACATTTTTGCCTTTTTTAGGTATATATGATACAAGGCTGCAGTTGCCGCGATGTCCAAATACACTGGATTTTTCAGCTTGACCTCGTAATTCAGTAAACTGTTTGGGTAGCTCTTTTTTATTTTTCCGCACAGTTCCAATCAGGCTCAACTTATATTCGTGATCGAGGTTATCTAGCAGCGGAATGCTTGTGAACAAATTATCACATGTGATGTTACGACCAGTGTTTCGAATACATTAACTCAGACGCAAAACTAGTTCTAAAGCCGAGTTATCAATTTCATAGGGACCTTCAGGTTGTTTTCCTACATACACTTACATGTTTTGTGTATAAAACATTTTAGCGTCTGTCAAAGCGTAGATTTTAATTCCATATTTATTTGGCTTCGATGTGATATATTGCCTAAAAACGCTGCGATTTCTAATAGCTTTTCCAACTTTTCGTCCATTGTTAGAAACTGTGACAAGCTGTTATATTTTTTGAAAGGTTCTACGACCTTTTCAAACAACTCTCTGATGGGAGCAAACTTATCCACTATGTGCGTTCTACACGAGTATCCTTATCATGAACCGGAGACACCGTAGCAATAAATAGAATCTGTTCCAGCTCATAGCTAGTCGAAATATTTCCGGGGAAGACCCGTCAGTTTTGAACCAATCTTTGGAATTTAGTCGACTATTTCTTCTTACTCCTGCAAAGAGTAAGAGACCCAACAACGCTTCAATTTCTAATGGATCGGTCTCTAATCAGTCCCTTTCTCGTGAAAACTTAGGCGGTTATTTCTTTATTTGTGCACTGAACAATCCGAATACAAACACTTTCCGAGAAAAATATCCTCCATATTTCTAGTGGCGCTTTCGTGTTTCTAGCTTCACCCTTAGCACCTGGAAGTTGTGTGACGAGGTTTCTCATACGGCGCCTAAACTGACTTGATCCAGGAGTTTTACTCCACCGCGTACGCCCGTCTTTTCCGATGTAATAATCTCTGTTAATTTCATTATTTTCTGTTTCTGATTGAGAATCATCCTCTCTGTCAGAAGACTTAATTTTATCCTTGAAATCTTCAACTTCGCTATAAAATTCATCGTCGTAATTGGAGTCTGAAATTTCCTCCTCCAACAACAATCGAATACGTTGATCATTCATTTTTTAATTATTCATAACCTAAAAATTTCATAAATCGTTACTGTAGTTGTAAAAAAATACAACGCAATTCAAATAAATACATAAAATCAAATAAATAACACATAATTACTCATAATAAAAAATATGACTTACGTAAAAAGTTGATCGTATATCGGCGTCGGTGTGACAGACCGATCAGACCGTAGTAGACCTACACGTCCTGCTCGCATGACTGCATGCCACGTACTAATCTAAAGCGAGCCCCAAATCATGCAGCTAGCAGAACGCGCAAACTGTCAAAGTTCTTGGAAAAAAACTGTTTCGTCGGCCTCACAGACATGTGCGCGGGTATAGGAAGGTTAAAGTTTACCATCTAACCAAAATTACTATAAATGGTATATTGGGGATAATGTAAGATATGAACTAGTAGCATTAACTTTGAAATTGCTCATGTATACTCGATGAATACCTTTCCACAGAATTTTATGAAGATAACACATACCAACCTATATGTATAAAGGTCATTAAATGAAATATATAGGAGCCCGTTGACCGTTTTCCAACATTCTCAGTCTACTATAGTCCAACTAAACTATTAAATATATCACATTAAAAGGTGACCATGTTATTAAGATATCTTACATTCTTTTTCTTCTTCTTTAATAGCGTAGTCATAGTCGAGTTAACAACAGCGTCACAGTTTTTTCCTATTCGTAATTTGAAGCCAATTCCTTTATCTCAGTTGTCCTATAACTCATACAGCTCATCGTTTCATCGAGATATTATGAGATAAACTTTCCGCAGCACCTTTCTTTCGAAGCAGGACGAGAAAAAGGAATGACTTATAGAGTTTGGCCTTTTTCGTCGAGAGAAGACAAGAGGCAAGAGTTCCTCGATGTTAGATTTGGAAGCTGACGTTGTTGTTGCGAGTGCGACAACTGTTTGTTTAATGACAGGTGTCAGTTTACACAGCCGTATTATTTTTGCGTGGATACCGAATTCAGACATAGCAGCATAAAAGCAGCTCCTTTTCATGCACGGTGATTTTCCATAGAAGTCATAGACACTGGCGTCTACTTATTCGGTCTGGAACTCGAAAATTATTTCAACATATTGTTAGACGCGAAATACCCTGAAGCGTCTAGCTTTTTCGGTGTCACTGGTTTTTGATTTATATAGTATACTGTGAATATCACATGGAATTTAAAATTATAATATAATAGCATAAGAAAGTTCCAGTAATGTTAAGAATCAAATTTGAATTTGTATAGTCGAGTAGTTCTTCATATAATACATATAATAAAAAGCACATCAGCAACAATGAAACAACTATCTCGTTTTACAAAGGTTCTAACTGAAAGCGTCAAAATCTACTTGGACCCAGAATGGCTGCACTCCTGTCTACTTACTTATTTATATGGGGTTATATGGGAACTAAGCTGTATATGTATGGATACATATATACATATATTGATTGTCAAAAAAGTCTTGCGGTATTTTTATTGAATCAATTCGTGTGGTACCCATAAATCGAGCTCCTTGGTGACTTCAAGCTCCTTCAAATGGTTTATAACGGTTTGATGACTACTATGCCGGTCTCTTTCGATCAATTCAGCGATTTTATCGCAATTTTCGACGACAAGCCTTCCGGAGCGTGGCGCATCTTCGACCACCTCTACACCAGAACGAAAACGTTGAAACCATCGTTGTGCGGTGGAAATGGAAACTGTATCGGGTCCATAAACTGCAAAAATTTTATTGGCGGCATGAGATGCATTTTTGCCTTTATCGTAGTAGTACTGTAAAATATGCCGTATTTTATCTTTATTTTGCTCCACGTTTGCGACGCTATAACTCACCAACGACTTAAAAGAAACGACAATCAATCAAACGCGTGTTAGCGCGTGAAATGAACTTTCCAAAAAGGTATAGCGTGACCCGATGCGACGAATAAAACTAGAACTACGCGCTTTCAGCGCCAACTAGCGAAAATGCCGCAAGAATTTTTTGACAACACTTTATAGGTGTTTGATTAACGGCATTTTGTAGGCAGACAATGAATCGTCTACGTATACCAAGCTTTATCAATATACATATGTATCTGAATTTTTACCGCTATTTAGTAGTTTTGAATATAATTTTTTATATGGGAACTGAGCGGTATATATGTATATATACATACTGTATAGTTATACAGATCGTTAAATGTATTGGCCAATTAAAAATAAAGATTCGAGCTGTATAGGAGCCGTATACACCAACATTGTATAGGTGTTTTGTACAATATTTGTTTCCAATCAAAACGTAGCCATTTTGCACGACGGCATGACGCTGAGTCATCCTGGTAGATTAGCGAATCCTATAAGGATAATCCCCTTCAACTGCGGATCCTAAAAAAAAAGTTGACCACTGTCGCATATTTTTATGTATTCATTATTCCATCAGCAAGGTGTAGAGGTTCCAAAACACGGTATAAAAAGCAGCATCAAATTACTTGTATTTGAGGAAACTTAATTTTTTTTAATACACAATTATTTTGGAACCTTATTAGCCCGATAGAGTCGTGCATTCTTCGTTTTAAGTGTTTTTGCAGGTATGTTCCATATAAACCTACATCTGTTAGACCTATGTTATTCTAATGGCGTATGGTTTGGATATTTACGAAATCAAGTTCTAGCTGGTCTTTACAGAGAAGATCACTTTTCATCGTTTTATGCCATTTTGCGAATTTTTGGTCACGCTTTAAGGGGCTATACCAATGTGACCAGTCTTTCAATAGTTCTTGAATAGTTTTAGGATGGCAGCGTTCTAAAGAGCGACCGCTCGAAGGTGCAAACATATATGTACGTTATAGTGAAGCTTTAAATGCGTTTTTCTCGAAACGACATTTTTTCAAAATTGCTGGCGTCATAACTCAACGACAAATAGACCGATCGACTTCAAATTAAAACTGAGTATTTTTGAATACATTTATTATATGTACAATGACCTACGCTCTTTTTGAGAGGTTGAAAATTGTCAATTTGGCATTAAAAAAACGGCAATTGTCATTGTATAGGAAATATCTTTAAGTTTAATAAACTTTTAAAATTTTTTTGTTTCAGCTACTCATTCGGCCGGAAGCATGCCAGCTCTTTTTTTTTAGCACCTCCAAAGACAGCCCATAACTCCGTCATTTTTCAACATTTTTGAAAAAAAAAAATTTAGTATAGTTGAAAATATTTACCTTATTACATTCAAAGAAGTTCGAAATATTCAATCGCATACTTTCTCTTAAAAAAATTCACGAAGATCGCCTAATTTTCATGCGTCACACTTGTAAAGCACCTTAATTTCTTCTGATCAGTGGTATTTTGCGATCATTAGAGCTTGGTTATCTACGGATGGGTGTAAGCATCCCTAGATTATAATTTAATTCTTTAATAGTCGGAATTTTGATTTCGGAAATTTGTTTATCTTTTTTGTTTTTTCTCTACTTTCTACTTCTTTCTATACGCCGTGTTGTCAAGTTTTTGACATCAATGTAGTGCTTGGGGCAAGGTTGTCGGATCTTTCATGCTGAGAAGACGAGGTAAATCGCCATTAAGTCCCCTAATGAATGTGTCAAGGGTTTTGTCCTTATATGAATTCGTCATAGTCCGTTTGGACTCGTCGCTCAACTCGAGACGTGAAATTTAGTCTAAAATAAGGTTGATAAACTTTTTGGTAGAAGGTCGGAATGTCATCGTGGCGTTGGACCAGAGTGGTCATCTGGTATTCGAGGGTACCTATGTATGTCCCTTTTATCCGAATAATGCATCAGAAGGCATTCTTGCATTTGACTCCAATCAAGTGGAGTATTGTACGATTCCAATGCGGTGTCGGCATCGCCTATTATTTTATGCCTGATCGTATGAAGTATCGCGAAGTACTTAGGAGTATTCTTGACTTCCTCATGTGTTTTAAAAATTGTGTCGACGCTTTTCCTCCAGAAGTAAAATTCTCCTTATTTGGTTTAGTTGTTCGATCAATTCTTCAGCAGTGTCTGGCATTAAATTAAACTTTTTATTTTTATGTCAATTAATTAAATTTATTTTCCTTATAATAGCACTCGATTTCTTTTCTTTTATTTTTATGTCAATCAATTAAATTTCTTTTTCTTTCTAACAGCACTTGATTTATTTTATAATATTTGGATTTTTTTGTAAAAGCTTATAGTAATTTAAGACCTTTTATCTCTTATAAAATTTATTTTTTGATTTTTGATACACAGAAATACTATTGCCAGGAAAGGATTATCTGTGAATTTCAAATGTACATACATACATACATATGAATGTCCCATACTTGACCGAAATTTTTGGTCAAACGTCAGCTTTAGATACTAGGGTTTACATATTCGGTTCCTAGGGGCTTGAAAAGTTTTGGTTGGATTTCGGAAAGTTTTCGTCGTAAGGTGACATACTTCAAGAGAATTATTAATACAAATTTGTATCCCATTAATTAGTATTAATTACTTCTTAATTTGTACGTAGGAAAGTGAAAGACTGAAAAGGAATTTAAAGCTGTGTTATATGGGAAGTAGGTGTGGCTGTACTTCGATTGCGCTCATTTTGACACCGAGATGTAGCAATGTGTGAGGAATGTCACCTACTAAATCTAGTGGAAATCGGTTGGTGGGGTTCCGAGAAACGTTATTTCACCAAAAAGTTAAGGGTGGCTCGCCAAACGTCTATCTTGTTCCTTTGATATTATAATGTCTTCTCATACCATTTCTCAGGTACATATATTTTAACATCTCTTGCGTATTTAGTTATTGATTTATCGTAACTTTATATGGATAGTGAGCAGCATTTTCATCCGATTTCATCTATTTTCACACGGTCGGTAGGATTTCTTATAATAGTTTAACTGGGTAAACTTAATTTTGGCACTTTATAGGTTTTCGGTTAATGGTTAATGGCGTGGCTGTGGTCCAATTACGCCCATCTACAAACTCGTAATTTTAATAACCCCGCATATCCAGTTTCATCAAGGTATCTCAAATTTTATTCAAGTTGCTGCTTGCATGGACAACGGACAGACACACTGTCACCCGGATTTCAACTTTTCTCGTCATCCTGATTATTTATATGCATATACGAGGGCTGTCCGATAAATAACCGACCTAACCATGATGCACGCGACTTTTTCAAAAATTTTTTTTTTTTGTTTTCCTACATAGTCTCCTTGTAACTCCACACACTTCTTCCAGCGATGTTCCCATCTCTGCAACCCTTCCAAATAGTACTTAGCGTCTTTGTCTGCCAAATACGAGTTCACGAAAGAGATTGCCTCCTCATTTGACGAAAATCTCTGGCCGCCGAGCGCAGTTTTAAGTTAAGGAAACAAAAAAAGTCGCTTGGTGCTAGATCCGGTGAATAAGGTGGATGGTCAAGCAGTTCGAACCGCAATTCGTGGATTTTCGCCATGGCGACTGTTGAGGTGTGAGATGGTGCGTTGTCTTGGTGGAACAAGACTTTCTTTTTTTGCAAATGTGGCCGATTTTTCGAAATTTCTTCCTTTAGCTTGTCCAATAATGATGCGTAGTATGCTCCTGTTATAGTTTTTCCTTTTTCAAGATAGTCGGTAAAAATAATTCCATGGCTGTCCCAAAAAACACTCGCCATCACTTTCCCAGCCGAATACACAGCTTTAGTTCTTTTTGCGCCTGGTTCTCCCTTTTCAATCCACTGTTTAGATTGGTTTTTTGTTTCGGGCGTATAATGATGAATCCAAGTTTCGTCTACAGTTATCAATCGGCGCCAAAACTCGGTCTTATTGCCTCTAAACTGAGCCAACAGAGCGCTGGAAATGTTCATGCGCGCACGTTTGTGGTCTAGCGTAAGCAAACGCGGCACCCAACGCGCGGACAGCTTTCTCATGCCCAAATCTTGGTTTAATATGTGACAAACAGTTTCTTTTGACATCTTCATAATCTCAGCTATTTCCCTAACTTTAATCCGGCGGTCGTCTAGTAGCAATTGATGAACTTTAGCGATGTTATCGTTAGTGGTTACAGTTTTTGGACTCCCAGGACGTTCATCATCTTCCAAGCTCCTGCGACCACGTTTAAATTCAGCTGCCCATAATTTTACGTTGGTAAACGATGGTGCAGAGTCACCATACACAGAGTCCAACTCATCTTTGATTTGTGAAGGCGTATTGCCTTTCAAAAATAAAAATTTAATTACAGCTCGATATTCAATTTTTTCAATTTTGGGGAAATCACCGAAATAGACTCACAAAAACGACTGTCAACAGATAATTGCGCAATATAAATTTCTGAAATTTTGGCGAGTAGCTATTATAATATGCACAATTTGAAGTAGGAACTTTTTTTTCAGATGTGCCGCTAGCTTCACGTTGAGGTCGGTTATTTATCGGACAGCCCTCGTATGTATATAAAAACCCTATATCTTCCCGTTATATAAGAGTATGTATTAAAGAGGGAGAGTTGTAAAACAATTCTGGTAGATCTAAAACTGCTTCTGAAGGTAGCATTGTTCCTGAAATATCGATGCTTTTTGACAAAAACCATTGATGCCGTTGCCATTGATGTTGTGATTCTAATGTCGATGTTTTTTCAAATTTTACTTCACATCTTTGCAGCACTTTTTCTCGGTATTAATGCGAAAACATCTGCTTCGAAACGCTTAAACTGTCATGTGTTTTGTTGTAAAATACGGAGAATTCGTTGGTTGAATGTGCACTTGAATAATACTGAGAATTCGCTTATGAATTAATGTGAAATAAGTTTTACAAAAAATCGAAAATACATTTTGTGTGACAGTCTATTTCGTGCTATGTGTGTTAGAAGTTGTTTTTGAGCGTTTAATATAAGTTTTGTTTCGAATTCATCTGTTGTCATTCACAACTTTATTTACACCTGTAATGAATATAAAATCTTTATATGTATATATAAATCTCCTGACCGTGTGTTTGCATTTGAACTGCTCCTAAACGGATGGACCGATTTTGATGATTTTGTGTGTTTGTTCAAGGAGATTCGGGAATGGTTTAGATTTACAATTTGGTCCACTGGAAAATGTTTTTTTAAATTAATTTTTCATTTGTAATTAATTGCTAATTTTAAATGTTTGACCGATGGATGGCGCTACCATCGCAGTATTCAATATTCAAACCTTAAATTGGCACAAACGTGCATTAAACAAAACGATGCCAAAGTAAAAGGCGACATCTGTGGATCAAGTTTTCATATTGTGGACAGAGTTGTTCGTTCTTAAATAATAAATTGGGTCATTCAATACATCTATGGGTAGCTATAATATTTTTTTCATACCTGCTAACTATTGGAGGGGGTATCTTGACAGGCAATTTACAATTGCAAAAGGTCTGGCATAAAAAATAGTGGCATAACTAAAGTGTTGATAAAAAGGTCTATTAAAATTTGAGATATACAGAAATATTTTCGAAGCATTGCACAGAGCAATGCAACATTTAAGCGGGAACGATGAATACATATATGCGTACAATTTCAAACTGATTCTTCCTGAAAAATATTAAAATAGATAATATTAGGAATGGTAGAATAGAACTGCAATCAAACACACAATGCAATAAATTAAAACTGGCTCATTTATCATTCGATAAATAATATACCACGGGCATCCCAAAAGACTGATGCCATAACCTTGCCAGCCGATTATTTTGTCTTTTCACGCTTGAGAACCGTTTCTTAATATGCAGTCCACTAGGCTGACAATCGATTGGACTCGATTGATTTCACTGATGCACAGCCCAAATTCAATAGTATTTTTACCCCAAAAACCAATTCTTTCTTAACGCACGAAATTCTTTATGATTCATTTTTTATAAACTAACACAAGTTGCTTCACCAAAAATGCGATTATTCCTTAAATAATATTTATAATCTAACTAATAGAAATCATATAGATGGTATTAGTAGTACTACCCAGCGTTTGAAAAACTACGCTACTCCCAAGAATGATAGAATACAAGATTACGACAACCGCCATTATGAAACGTCATAGTTGCGTGTTGAGAAGAACAAGAGTGAAAAACTGTCAAATGGCTTGCAAATTGTAAACAGAAAAGTGAACACTTTTGTAAATTCGCAAAATATTATTAATTCTTTCGATTTTAATGAAAAGTTTTAGTGAAGCGATTGAATATTGTTGAGTGAAAAGATTTGAATCATTTCTAAAGAAATATATCGGCCTATTGATAATAAAATTGTCTATTAAGTTGTGATTCAAATGGATATAATGATTCTTGTGTTGTATATAAATATATACATATATTATAAGTTCAGATGTATCAGATGTATGAAATTATGATAAAAGAATTGTGAAATTAATTAATTAAAGAGGATTTAGTATTAAATATATCATTTCTTTTGAAAAATAACACCCACTTTTTTGGCAACTTTTAAATCGGCCGAAAAACTGACAAAAACTCGTTTTCGATCCTTTAATTGCATAATAATTATTACAACAAGCCACTGCACATTTCATTTTAGAAAATTAATATATTTATGCTTAGAAATTTAAATAAATACAACAGTACACTTTCACTGGTTTTCTTCATTTGAACAATTTCCACACATGCTACTCTATTTATTGTGGATGTGCCTAAAACTACTTACATATATCTTTTCTCGCAACAATATTCTAAACATTCCACTGAAATTTTTCCTGCAAAGACGAATGAATTAATATTATTTTGGGAATTTCCAAAAGTGTTTACTTTTCTGTTTACAATTTGTATGCATTTCTATGCTTGTTCTTCTCAACGCACAAGTGTGACGTCACGAAATTGTTGCACAATGTATTTGTTTTTGTAGAATTGTCAAGAGCTAAACCGAAAAAAACTAACGGTGAACTAGTGTCGTAATCTCGTATTCTATCATTCTTGGCTACTCCCATAGCATTTCATTTTACTCTTGCTACCGCTCTCTCTTTGTCGGGAGCCACAGCATAGCCTTAGCATAACAATGTAAAAGAAGTGCTCTACTCTGCTCCGAGTTTTGTTAGGTAAAAAACTATAGCTGGAGCGGGAGCAAAAAATTAAATTCTGCGCTATGCTCTGGCGTAGCGGTAGCAAAAAATTGGGAGCGGTAGCACAGCAGAGCTAATGAAAATTTTCATGTGCTACAACTCCCGCATGTGTTTGTTGTTTTTTTTCTTTTTTTGCTATTTTCTGTCATAATATTTGAATTAATTGAATAATTCAAACAAAAAAATGTTATGCAAATCATTTTGGCACTTGTTGCGTCAAGTGACTTTATAAATCTAAAATCAAATATTTTAAGAAATATATTAATAAAGTCAATTAGATAATAATTGAATAAATTATACATATATATTTTTTTATTATGTAAAATATTTACCATTTATTTACCTTGGAAATACCATACAAAAACTTCCTTGAAATATTTAGCCCTAAATATTAACATTAAAAACTGGACCAAGGAATGTAAAAATTGTCCATAGAAAATACACGACAATCCTGATTTTTTATCTTTAAAGGTATTTTAAGGCATCGCTTGACTTTAGACGCATGTTTCTCAGAATTGATCACTCTTCTTCTTCACATTTCGTGCAAATGCGAATTTCTTGGAAAAATCAAGTTTAGAGCCCCGTAATACCTCGCCGGTGTGAGTTTCGACTTTGTTGCTGTGGGCACTTTTGTAGAGTGAACAATTCTGAGAAACATGTGTCTAAAGTCAAGCGATGCCTTAAAATACCTCTGATCTGTAGGAATTTAAAGATAAGAAATCAGGATTGTCGTGTATTTTCTATGGACAATTTTTACATGCCTTGGTCCAGTTTTTAATGTTAATATTTAGGGCTAAACATTTCAAGGAAACTGAAAAAAAATAATAGTTAAAAAAAAACACCCTAATGTATATAAAAAAGGGGAAAGTAATGTAGTTAAAATTAATTTCGAAAATTCATAGAATTGAGTATTGTAATACATTAGGAATAGATGATGTTTTTGGTAATATAAAAATGGTAAATATTTTACATAATAAAAAAATATATATGTATAATTTATTCAATTATTATCTAATTGACTTTATTAATATATTTCTTAAAATATTTGATTTTAGATTTATAAAGTCACTTGACGCAACAAGTGCCAAAATGATTTGCATAATATTTTTTTGTTTGAATTATTCAATTAATTCAAATATTATGACAGAAAATAGCAAAAAAAGAAAAAAAAAACAAACACATGCGGGAGTTGTAGCACATGAAAATTTTCATTAGCTCTGCTGTGCTACCGCTCCCAATTTTTTGCTACCGCTACGCCAGAGCATAGCGCAGAATTTAATTTTTTGCTCCCGCTCCAGCTATAGTTTTTTACCTAACAAAACTCGGAGCAGAGTAGAGCACTTCTTTTACATTGTTATGCTACGACTATGCTGTGGCTCCCGGAAAAGTGATAGCGGTAGCGATAGCATAGCAATAATTCTAGAAATTTTGCTGCTACGGAGTAGTAAATGAGAACCCTGGTACTACCTATGTAACAGCCACAGTAAAACTTGGGCGGGTCCTCTAGTATACATATATAAAAGAAAGTGACGTTAGTTACTACGCTTATAACTGGAGAACGCCTGGACCGATTTCGGTGACACCAATACGGACAGGTCTCCTCCCAAACAAGGAGAATACTTAAGAAAATTTTGGAAAATTTTCCGAAAAAAAAATTCTGAAGAAAATAAATTTTCAAATACGATTTTAAAAAGGAAATAAAAACGAACATGATTTTAAATGCTGTATTGCCAGTAGATGGCGTTGTGTGCATCAACTTTTGACAGCTGCATGCATATGCACATTTGGCAACCCACGCAAGATGCAATGACTTATGTGACTTGAGTTTAGTAACATAAATATCGGCATTTTCTTAAGCTTTTATCGGCTTTCATTAGTTATTGCAATTCAATTTGTTCGGGTTTGTTCGAACACTTATAACTCGAGATCTGCTGAACCAATTTTCATGGTTATTGATTCGTTGGATTTGTCTCCACCCCGAATAGCAGAATACATATTTAAAACAATGAAAACTCGATAAAATTGGATAATTCCAAACAGTAACTTTTTCCCATAAATTTTTTTTTTCAATTTTTCTTTGTTTTGTTTTCCAATATTTTGATTTGTAAATTATTTGAATAGTTTAATTTCGGTCGCTTACTTTTTTATTCCGACTATTCAAAAGAAAAATTATTGAAAATTATTCAGAGAAAACTTTACGTGTGTTTCACACAAAGAGGTCAATTGCAGATTAAAATTTGTTACGAAGCCACGAAGAGGTCACCCTAATATCGGCCGGCGTTCGTTTTGCCCAAGGCAAGGCAAGGCAAGAAGTACCCCCAGGATGCGGTGACATACGTGCGGAATTATGGATCGCGGTCAATCAGCTAGCGATCATCACAGCACGACTTTTCAAACAACAGTTGCGATGTTTGATTGACTTTATTTTGAAGCAACGTATACTCGTATATGGTGCTGTTAGATGCTAGATGTACTCTGTTGAGTGGCAAAAGAGAGGCACGCACACATTCTTCTTTTGATGGTGGATGATGGTCACACCAGATCAAATTGATGAAATCATTTCTCCGGAAATTCCTGATGTAGAGAAAGATCCAGTATTATATGAAGTGGTGGAAACCAATATGGTTCACACTTCAATCCCTTTTCGGTTTGTATGTCTGATAATAAATGCACGAAACAGTATCCACGTGCTTTTCTCTCGGAAACGCAAACTGGAAATGATGGATATAAACTCTATCTCTATCTATCTATCGTCGTCGCTCACCAGATAACAGAACATTCAGCATTCTTAGAAGAGTGAATATCGAAGTTGACAACACATGGATCGTACTATATTCACCATTATTGTCTAATTCAAAACTCATATCAGTGTTTAGTATTGCAGTTTGATGAAATCGATAAAATACGTTTGTAAGTACGTCACCAGAGGGGGCAACATGACGATTATTGGTCTTGAACGATACGGTCGATACGTGAACTGTAACAAAGCGCTTTGTAGGTTATATACTTTTGCAATTCATGAACGTTTTCCGACTGTTGTGCGTCTCGCAGTTAATTTGGAGAATGGGCAAAAGGTGTATTTCAACCCAGAGAATATAGTATAGCCAGTGGAAACATCGACAGCAACAAAATTAACATTGTCGAGTTTTTTCTCAACTTTTGTCAGTGATGCGTTTGTGAGAACATTGCTCTATTCGGAAATACCTTGATATCATACATGGAATGCATTGTCGAAAAAATAGTTACGCAGAAAGCAAGGCCAACCAGTAGATTGACATCCAGGTGTCTAATGCATTAGGATGAATTTACACAATCCACCCGAAAAACGACGATTGTTTCTACCTTCGGTTGCTATTGATTAATGTACGCGGTTCAACTATATTTGAATCATTGCTTACTGTGAATGGTTCGATGTGTGCAAGTTTTGGAGAAGTAAGCCAGCAATTACATTTGCAGGAACACGTTAATCACTGGAATGAAAATGAAGTTCGCATTCTTTTCGATATAAACATCGACATTACCAAAGACATTTTACATCGTCTTCGCTAAAAATTGATAATGGTACAATTTCGGTTGATACTTCCGGTGGTTCGATATCAATTCACGAAAGATGAACTCATAACAAATGTTCGGACATTGGCTAAATTATCGTAACTACGATTCCTTAAGTGCACGCGCAATGTTAGCTGCCAAAAATGCCGAAGTTGTTGACTTAAACTGGAAGATTCAAAATTAAATTCCGGGAGACTTACGCTCATACAAATCGATCGATCGTCTTGACAATGAAGACGACGCCGTAAATTATCCAGTGGTATTTCTAAATTCTTTGGACAGGCTTGGTATGCCACCGCGTCATTTGCGTCTTAAAGTAGAATCCGTCGTTATTATGTTCTGCAATCTTCATGCGCCGAATACAAGGAAGAGAATGATTCTACGAATTCCTTTGATTTCTAACGATTTTCCATTTCAGTTCAAACGTATTCCGGCATAAATAAGGAAATGCTATGTTTTTCACACGGCCGTGGCGTGCTCACGAGTTGGAAAACCATTTTTTCTGTACACCGGAACAGAAACCAAAAAACGTTGTTTATAAAGCTGCATTACATTAAAAAAAAAATTAAATGATAAATTTAACTTTCTTTTCATTTCAAAATACATAATTTCACGCAGGACAACAGCTGCGGGGTCTAGTATATGTATGTAAATAATTGCGTTAGACGTTTAAATATGTACATAATATTTCAGATTTTCAAAATTCTGCCTTCAAAATTAAAAATCGAGGTCTGGAGCTTCTTTATAAGAAATTCAGATGCTTCCGCCACAACAAGAAATTAAAAACATCTGAATTAAAAACATCAGGTAACACGTCGAATCTTCGCTATCACTTTGAGAATGTACATAAAAAGGTATTATTCGATCAAGTTGATAATGCAGAATGCTCCTCTAAACTTACGCCGCACTCAGAACCAAAACATCGATTTTTGAAATAATTAACATATCACCAACCGCTGGGACAACAGCGTCAAGTGAGTTATCCGACAATAGTAATAAGAAGACCGCATGCATTGAATCGTCTCCTAGTACATGTACTCCGCCAGTACTGCAAAATAAATCGGATCAGTTGCCAGCGCTGATCCAACCTAATGTAAAAGATTTTTGGAGCAGGTCAAAAGTAGTTTTTACCAAGATGGCCCTAAATCAAGGAAAATTTCTGAAACAAATGTGAAATATATTATAATGGACAACAAGCCATTTTCCACTGTAGAAGGAAAAGGTTTTCTGCAGATGATGAAAGAACTGGTTCCGCTTTTTAAAGTTCCAAGTAGAGAAACAATAAAATTACGAGTGGATGAAAAATATGAAGCGCTGTCTTCAATTTGCAAAGAGTATATTCGTTAGTGCGACAGTTATTGCCTAACGTATGACATATGGACGGAGACAATGAAAAATCAGGCTTTCCTTGGGGTAACACATAATTTTTTGTGCAATTTACGTTTGTTGAGTGGGACGTTAGGAGTAATTGAATTGCACGAAAGTCATACAGCAGCTTATTTAGAAGAAACTATGTTTAAACTTTTCAACGAGTGGAACTTTTCTAAAAATAAAGTTTCTGCTTGTTTAACTGATAATGATTCAACCATGATGAAATTAAATAGAAGTTTGTTTGGCGAAAAAAAAAAATAATACCCTGCTTCGCACACACGCTTAATTTGGTTATAACGCAATCAATAGATAAGTCCACGGAAGTATCAGCTTTGATAACTAAGGTACGCGACATTGTTAAGTTTATAAAAAGAAGTGTTAATGCCAGTGATAAATTGCGGAAGAAACAAATAGACACGGGGCTTCTACAAGTAAACCAAGAAAATTATTCTTGACGTAGGAACGCGATGGAATTCATGTTTTTATATGTTAGAGAGATTTGTCCAGTTAAGTATTTTAAGTGAAGTACTGCTCACTCGTCCAGCAGCACCCTCTACGGTTAATGCCTCCGAGCTGAACAAAATTAAGGAGGTGATTGAATTATTAAAGTGTTTTTAAATTGTGACCAGGGAGATTTCGGCTGATACCCACGTTACCATTAGCAAGGTAATACCTTTAGTAAGCTGTTTAACTGAAGCTCTGGCAAAAATTTCAGCTCAAGACGCTATTGTCGGGGAGCTAAAAAGTGAACTGCAAAGGAACATGAATAAGAGATTTGACAAACTTGAATTTAATTCAGTTCAGGTGTTGGCTACTGTATTGGATCCGAGATTCAAATTTCTGCGTTTTAAAGATGCACTGGCTAAAAACAAAACAGTTTTGTATTAAAATAGTTTCATAAAGGTTGCAAATAATGGCGTTAGTACGTCGGAATCTTCGGATGAGTGTGCAAAAGAAAACCCGTTTGATATTTGGAACCATCATAAACAGTTGGCATACAAAAATGTGAAATGTAAGTTTTCCAATTTATCTGCTATTACAAAAACGGAAGTTGAAGTGCAACTTTATCTTGGATCAGCTGTTGCTTCTATCATTCAGAATCCAACAGAAATGTGGGATGATATGAAAAATGTATTTCCTGAATTGTATAAACAAGCTTCCAAATATTCATCCATTGTGGCCACTTCAGTCCCTAGTGAATGACTGCTTTCTAAAGCTGGAGCAACGATCATACAGCAAAGAAATCGCTTGACAGGGAAATGCTTTCCAAATTTTTATTTTTAAATTCTGTTTTAAATAAAAAAATTGTTGTTTGTTCAAAAACTATTTATATCTTTTATATATTGAGAAAAGGTTTTAATAGGTAGCTATTTTTTTAAGAGCTTGATAACTTTTTTTAAAAAAAAAAACGCATAAAATTTGCAAAATCTCATCGGTTCTTTATTTGAAACGTTAGATTGGTTCATGACATTTACTTTTTGAAGATAATTTCATTTAAATGTTGACCGCGGCTGCGTCTTAGGTGGTCCATTCGGAAAGTCCAATTTTGGGCAACTTTTTCGAGCATTTCGGCCGGAATAGCCCGAATTTCTTCGGAAATGTTGTCTTCCAAAGCTGGAATAGTTGCTGGCTTATTTCTGTAGACTTTAGACTTGACGTAGCTCCACAAAAAATAGTCTAAAGGCGTTAAATCGCATGATCTTGGTGGCCAACTTACGGGTCCATTTCTTGAGATGAATTGTTGTCCGAAGTTTTTCCTCAAAATGGCCATAGAATCCCGAGCTGTGTGGCATGTAGCGCCATCCTGTTGAAACCACATGTCAACCAAGTTCAGTTCTTCCATTTTTGGCAACAAAAAGTTTGTTAGCATCGAACGATAGCGATCGCCATTCACCGTAACGTTGCGTCCAACAGCATCTTTGAAAAAATACGGTCCAATGATTCCACCAGCGTACAAACCACACCAAACAGTGCATTTTTCGGGATGCATGGGCAGTTCTTGAACGGCTTCTGGTTGCTCTTCACCCCAAATGCGGCAATTTTGCTTATTTACGTAGCCATTCAACCAGAAATGAGCCTCATTGCTGAACAAAATTTGTCGGACGTAAAGCGCGAAACACATTTCGAACCGAACACTGATTTTGGTAATAAAATTCAATGATTTGCAAGCGTTGCTCGTTAGTAAGTCTATTCATGATGAAATGTCAAAGCATACTGAGCATCTTTCTCTTTGACACCATGTCTGAAATCCCACGTGATCTGTCAAATACTAATGCATGAAAATCCTAACCTCAAAAAAATCACCCGTTATATATCAATTAAAGGCGTACTACTGTATTCCACTTATTTAAGGTTCTGAAATAAGCTTTTTATGCTCACTAATAAAATACGTTTAAAAAGTTCAAAAATCCATCGATGTTTCGATACATCGATGTTTCATTTCACGGTGTTTGCATCCCAACTTCGGCCGCACTTCAAAAAAATAATGTTGATCAATCCGACACCATAGTTCTTTCGCGTCAAGCTATTTTCTGCATTAATATTTATCAAGAGAAGTGAAATACTAAAATATTTAAGATAACCCATCACACGTTTATGGATTCTGTATTGTGGTATAATTTTTCTTGTTTGTCAATTTTTCCCACCCGAGTTCGGTGGATACTACACTTTCTAATTTGCATTTGGTATGTAATAACAGGTGATCTAAGTAGAGTTACTTCCTTCAATAGTCAGATCACGCGTTAGTCGTATCAAACTACCATGTTATTTGTGTTCAGTATTTCTTGGGTTTTTATGACGGAAATACTTACGTTTGCAAATCACTCAACTTTATTACAAAAATTCACGTTCCACAGAAGCGTACAAAATACTCGACTTTCTCAAGCGAGATCGCTTCGTTCTATGGGCTTTTGAAAAGTTACTGTTTGTTGCCTGCAATTGAAGAACGTGATTTCGCTGACATTTGGGTTTAACAAGGTGGCGCCACTTCTAAAACATCACCTCAATCAATGGATTTATTGAAAGCATACTGGAGGATGGAGTCATATGTAGAAGTTCACGCAAGTGAGGAAAGTTCTCTGATCGCCATTCACTTGGGAGTGGCCAGAAACGATTCTTTTACATATGACTCAAGCAGCTCACGACTTCCGGTCTTTGACCAAGTATCCTCTGGGTAGCCTAAGAACATCCGTTTGAAGGCGAGCTAACGTGAGAAGGCGAAATATCCCCTACATAGGGTTGTGCGCTGGGTTTGGGACCCGCCACGTAAAAAAACAACCCCAGCGAATAGCAACAACCAGCCTCGGATGAGAGACCCCCCTTTTGATGACGACCATGGAAAACGAAATAAGGACTACGAATTGAGGGCATGCACCTGGAATGTCCGGTCCCTTAATTGGGAAGGTGCCGCTGCCCAGCTGGTTGATGTCCTCGTGAAAATAAAGGCTGACATCACCGCCGTCCAAGAAATGCGATGGACGGGACAAGGACAAAGACGAGTAGGTCCTTGTGGCATTTACTACAGTGGCCATATAAAGGAGCGCAAGTTTGGTGTTGGATTCGTGGTGGGAGAGAGACTCCGTCGCCGAGTACTATCATTCACTCCGGTGAATGAACGTCTAGCCACAATCCGCATCAAAGCGAGGTTCTTCAACATATCGCTGATTTGCGCCCACGCCCCGACGGAAGAGAAGGACGATGTGACCAAAGATGACTTTTATGAGCGCTTGGAGCTCGCTTATGAGAGCTGCCCCCGCCACGATGTCAAAATCGTGCTTGGCGACTTCAACGCCAGGGTGGGCAATGAAGGTATCTTTGGCACTACGGTCGGTAAATTCAGCCTCCACGAGGAAACTTCCCCAAATGGGTTGAGGCTGATCGACTTCGCCGGGGCCCGAAATATGGTTATCTGTAGTACTAGATTCCAGCATAAGAAGATACATCAAGCTACCTGGCTGTCTCCGGATCGAAAAACTACCAACCAGATCGATCATGTTGTGATAGACGGAAAACACGTTTCCAGTGTTTTAGATGTGCGTGCGCTCCGAGGTCCTCACATCGACTCGGACCACTATATTGTTGCAGCCAAAATTCGCACCCGCCTCTGTGCAGCAAAAAACGCACGCCAACAAACACAAGGAAGGTTCGACGTCGAGAAGCTGCAATCACAACAGACAGCCGAACGATTTTCTACTCGGCTTGCACTCCTGCTCTCTGAGAGCACTCGTCAACAACTCGGTATAAGGGAACTGTGGGACGGCATTTCAAACTCCTTACGTACAGCTGCAACCGAAACCATTGGTTTTCGGAAGGTGCAAAAGAACAGCTGGTACGACGAGGAGTGCCGTGTCGCAGCGGAGAGAAAACAGGCTGCCTACCTCGCAACGTTACGATCGACCACAACACGTGCGGGATGGGATAGATACCGAGAGTTGAAGAGGGAAGCGAGACGCATTTGTAGACAGAAAAAGAAAGAGGCCGAAATGCGTGAGTACGAAGAGCTTGATAAGCTGGCCGACAGGGGTAAAGCTCGAAAATTCTACCAAAAGATGCGGCGGCTTACAGAAGGTTTCAAGACTGGAGCATACTCATGTAGAACCCCCCAAGGTGATCTAGTTGCTGATGCCCAGAGCATACTTAAATTATGGAGGGAACACTTCTCCAGCCTGCTGAATGGCAGTGAAAGCACAACACCGGGAGAAGGCGAACCCGATTCTCCAATCGATGACGATGGAAAAGACGTTCCATTGCCCGACCAAGAAGAAGTTCGAATAGCAATTACCCGCCTGAAGAACAACAAAGCGGCGGGGGCGGATGGATTGCCAGCCGAGCTATTCAAACACGGCGGCGAAGAGCTGATAAGGAGCATGCATCAGCTTCTTTGTAAAATATGGTCGGACGAAAGCATGCCCAACGATTGGAATTTAAGTGTGCTATGCCCAATCCATAAAAAAGGAGACCCCACAATCTGCGCCAACTACCGTGGGATTAGCCTCCTTAATATCGCGTATAAGGTTCTATCGAGCGTATTGTGTGAAAGATTAAAGCCCTCCGTCAACAAACTGATTGGACCTTATCAGTGTGGCTTCAGACCTGGTAAATCAACAACCGACCAGATATTCACCATGCGCCAAATCTTGGAAAAGACCCGTGAAAGGAGAATCGACACACATCACCTCTTCGTCGATTTTAAAGCTGCTTTCGACAGTACGAAAAGGAGCTGCCTTTATGCCGCAATGTCTGAATTTGGTATCCCCGCAAAACTAATACGGCTGTGTAAACTGACATTGAGCGGGACCAAAAGCTCCGTCAGGATCGGGAAGGACCTCTCCGAGCCGTTCGATACCAAACGAGGTTTCAGACAAGGCGACTCCCTATCGTGCGATTTCTTCAATCTGCTGCTGGAGAAAATAGTTCGAGCTGCAGAACTTAATCGAGCAGGTACAATCTTTTATAAGAGTGTACAGCTGCTGGCGTATGCCGATGATATTGATATCATCGGTCTCAACACCCGCGCCGTTAGTTCTGCTTTCTCCAGACTGAACAAGGAAGCAACGCAAATGGGTCTGGCAGTGAACGAGGGCAAGACGAAATATCTCCTGTCATCAAACAAACAGTCGTCGCACTCGCGACTTGGCACCCACGTCACTGTTGACAGTCATAACTTTGAAGTTGTAGATAATTTCGTCTATCTTGGAACCAGCGTAAACACCACCAACAATGTCAGCTTTGAAATCCAACGCAGGATAACTCTTGCCAACAGGTGCTACTTCGGACTAAGTAGGCAATTGAGAAGCAAAGTCCTCTCTCGACGAACAAAAACCAAACTCTATAAGTCACTCATAATACCCGTCCTGTTATATGGTGCAGAGGCTTGGACGATGACAACATCTGATGAGTCGACGTTGCGAGTTTTCGAGAGAAAAGTTCTGCGAAAGATTTATGGTCCTTTGCGCGTTGGCCACGGCGAATATCGCATTCGATGGAACGATGAGCTGTACGAGATATACGGCGACATTGACATAGTTCAGCGAATTAAAAGACAGCGGCTACGCTGGCTAGGTCATGTTGTCCGAATGGACGAAAACACTCCAGCTCTGAAAGTATTCGACGCTGTACCCGCCGGGGGAAGCAGAGGAAGAGGAAGACCTCCACTCCGTTGGAAGGACCAAGTGGAGAAGGACCTGGCTTCGCTTGGAATATCCTATTGGCGCCACGTAGCGAAGAGAAGAAACGACTGGCGCGCTGTTGTTGACTCGGCTATAATCGCGTAAGCGGTGTCTACGCCAGTAAAGAAGAAGAAGATACTTCGGTCACGGTTCACGTTTGGGCCAGTCGATTGGTTATTAGATCGTATGATATCTACCTGTGTTTTTATTATGGGGATATGTAAAACCTAAGGTCTACGCGGACAATCTCACTCTTATTAAGCCCTTGGATCAAAACACTATATAACGATTTTCTTAAATTCTTAAAAATAATTTAATTTTAAAGTTATTCCAACGCTAAATCAGCAAATAGACGTTTACGTTGGTCCAATGGCATCAGGTATTGTGTGAAAGAACTTTTAGAGCAATCCCAAATCTTTTCGCAAAATGCACCAAGTTGCCGTTTGGGACAGCCCCAATTCTTGAAACTTTTTGGAATCGACAAATTGAGGTCTTCAGCAAGACTTGCCTGAACGGCAGCAATATCTTCATGACTTCGAGCGATTCCTTGTCATATTAGCACTTGAACTTTCTTCTTCTTATTTACTGGTGTAGACTCCGCTTATGCGATTATAACCCAGTTAACAATAACGCGCCAGTCGTTTCTTCTTTTCGCAACGTCGCGCCTATTGGAAATTCCAAGCGAAGCCAGATCCCTCTCCACCTGGTCTTTCCAACAGAGTGGAGGTATTGTACATACGAAGGACATGACCTAGCCAGCGTAGCCGCTGTCTCTTGATTCGCTGAACTATGTCAATGTCGTCATATATCTCATATAGCTAATCGCTCCATCGAATACGATACTCGCCTTAGTCAATGGAAAGGACCACAAGTCTTTCGCAGAAAATTTCTCTCGAAAAACCCTATGGCCGACTAATCAGATATTGTCATCGTCCTTCTGCACTATATAGCAGGACGGGAATAATGAGTGACTCATAAACTTTGGTATGTGTTCGTCGAGAAAGGAGTTTGCTCCTCAATTGCCTACTCAGTTTAAAGTTGCACCTGATGGCAAGAGTTCATTTTTTTTTGTTAGATTTCGAGGCTGACATTGTTGGTGGTGTTAATGCTGGTTCCTAAATAGAAGAAATTATCTACAACTTCGAAGTTATGACTGCACCAGTGACGTGGGAGCCTAGTCGCAAATGCAACGACTGTTTGTTTGACCACAGTTTGCCTCCTTATCCAGTCTGGAGAAAGCAGAACTAACGAGGCGAGGCGAGGGTATTAAGGCCAAAGATATCAATATCATCGGCATACGCTAGCAGCTGTACACTCATAAAGAAGATTGTACCTGCTCAGTGCAGGATGTATTCTCTCCGCTGCTCTTGTCTTACCAGCTGTTCGTTTGCGTTTTCCGAAACCAATGGTTTCGGTTGCAGCTGTACGTAGGGAGCTTGAAATGCCGTCCCACAGTTCCCTTATACCGAATTGTTGATGAGTGCTCTCAGAGAGCAGGAGAGCAAGCCGAGTAGAAAATCGTAAGTTGTGATTGCAGCTTCTCGACGTCGAAACTTCCTTGTGTTTGTTGACGTGCGTTTTTTTGCTGTAAAGAGGCGGGTGCGAATTTTGGCTGCAACAAGATAGTGGTCCGAGTCGATGTTAGGACCGCAAAGCGTACGCACGTCCAGAACACTGGAGACGTGTCTACCACAACATGATCGATCTGGTAGGTGGCTTTTCGATCCGCAGACAGCCAAGTAGCTTGATGTATTTTCTTATGCTGAAATGTAGTACTACAGATAACCATATTTTGGGCTCCGGCGAAGTCGATCAGCCGCAACCCATTTGTGGATGTTTCCTCGTGGAGGCTGAATTTACCCACTGCTGCCCACCCTGGCGTGCAAGTCTCCAAGCAGGTTTTTGATGTCGTGGCGGGGGAGTTCTCATAGGTGTGCTGCAAGCGCTCACAGAAGGCATCTGTGGTCATATTATCATTCTCCTCCGTTGAGGCACCGGCGCAAATCAGCGATATGTTGAAGTATTTTATAATTAAAAAAATGGACGCTGAAAATTTTCAACCATTTCGAAATGTAGGCAATTCTTAGGACCATAAAATGGTAAAAGTTTCAATTGAAGAACGATTATTTTGATAATAAAATATAATTTGTAAACTTTATACTTGTGTATATAAGATGAATATAATGAAAACAAAACTAGACCTCAGTTCGGGTGCAACCAAACATTTTATATTTTTGCTATTTGCAGGAATCAAAGCCAGGGAAATACCGTATTATATACTATATATAACTTATACACTTATCGACAAATACGGCATAAGACTACTTAGAAAAATTCTGATTTTGCGCTGGATTTCAAGGCTGATATTGTGTTGGTGTTGATACTGGTTGCAAAATAGACGAAATTATATACGATTTCATGGTTTTGACTATCAACAATAGCGTGTGAGCAAAGCTGCGAATGCGTTGACAGTTTGTTTGGTGATAGGAGATATTGTGCCTTGTCCTCGTTCAAAACCAGACCCGTACACTTTGCTTCTTTATCCAATCTGGAGAAAGCTGAACTGACGGAGTGATTGTTGAGGCCAATGATATCAATATCATCCGCCTACGCCACCAACTGTACACTCTTATAAAAAAGTGGATTTACTTGTACCTTCTCTATATAACTGTACGTATTATTTTCTCCAGCAATAAGTTGAAGAAGTCACACGATAAGGCTTCCCTTTGTTTGAAACCTCTCTTGGTATAGAACGGCTCGGAAAATTCCTTACCGAACCTAATATAGCTTTTTTTTGTGTTGCTTAACGTCAGCTTACATGGCCGTATTAGCTTTGTGGTGATACCAAATTCAGAGATAGCTGCATAGAAGCAGTTCCTTTCAGGGGTTATTTCCAAGACTTGGCACTTCAGCCAACCATATCTTGCAAAAAAACTGATGCGTTCACCTTGTCAGTTCTTCTTCTTTGTATTTGAATGGCTCGATCGCCTTTGTCTCTTTGTTGTTCTTAAGGCATGTATTTGCTTTCTAAATTGGGGAATGGGGTTAGCTATCTCTACACGTTACACTTTCATTGCCATTCAGCAGGCGGGAGAATACTCTGAACATCAGCTACTTGATCACCACTTGGTGACCTACAAGAGCACGCTCCAGTCATTGATCATAGTCCTTATAGGAATGCTGTGGTCACTATCAAAGTTAAGGCCTTTCATCCGCAACTGTGGTTTCTTTTTCGTGAGGAGTGGTTTTTACCTGGTGTGTTCCAAGCCCAACGCACAATCACGTTAGGCGAGTAGTAAAGAATTTTATTCACATACACTTAAATATAGCGAGCCATTCCATTCATGACCGTTTATTTTATTCAGCAAAGTGTTGTAACTTAACCAAAAATTCATGTATTATTGTAAACTATTTTCACAATAATACGCGACCTTTGGTTCATTATTATTATTAGCTTGTACTAAGAATTATTTTTCACTTTTTAGTTTGATGTACTTTAAAAGCGTATTGTTTATTTTTTAGGGTAAATTTTAGAATAGTATCCCTCGATTTTGGGATTAAAAATGGTATGTACTATGGTATTAAATAGTGCAAAATTAACTCTTTTTTCAATATTTAACTTTTGTTCAATTATTTTTCTTGTTCACATAATAACAAAAGGGTTGCATTACAGAAGTACTAAAATAAATAAAGAAAACAAATAATATGACCGAAAATAAATAACACATTCGGTCTCGCTTCAAAAAAACAACCCTTGCCGGATTGCCGGACCAAAACCTGGGCGAACTCAGTTTTTTCGGGTTGATCTCTTTTTTGCGTTGGCGGCTTCAGTCGCGCTTCAAAAAAATAACTCTGCTCAGTTCTTTTCGTTGAACTCTTTTTGCGTTGGCTTCAAAAAAAATAACCCTGGCCGATCCAACATCGCGATTAATTAAGATATTGAAAATTCTGAAAGATTTTACATTACTCATCACACGACCATGGATTTTGTATTTTTCTTTTTTACTTATTTTTATTCAATTATAACATATGGTAACACTATTTTTTTTGCATGTTTGCAACCATTTTTTGATTTTGATTGACCCACGTGTTGATCGTCATTTATGTCCTCACGATCACTTTGAAAACATTGACACCACTTGTGCACTGCTACGGGATATGAAATTCTAACTGGACAATCGATAAAAATAGCAGATTTTAACGCATACATATTGACATATAGATGGCGCCACCAGATTCAAAAAGTCCTGTTTACTTTGGAAAGCACCCTTGTATCACTCAATGTGTGAGATATGCAATAGAAATTCAGACAGAAACCTTTTCTTGCAGATGTAATTTTGTGTATTCAAAATGGGTGGAATCGGATCAACACTTCCCTGAGCCCCAATTTACCTAATATAAAGATTTTCGAACTTCCTGGTGACTTTATGTTGGATATATTGGCCAATATTTGAAAATTTCTGAACATATTTTACTCATAACCGTATATGGATACCATTGGGAAAAAACTGTACCTAATCTCCGTATAACCATTACCAGGATTTTCAAACGTAGGGCTGATTGTGTATAATGATTTTGGTTTTTCTAACAAATCTTATGCGGAATATATATGTATATAGGTCAGTGTATAAGTTATACATATATGGTTTATCTATATATAAAAATACTAAGATACCGATCCTCTGGTTGACGTTTTACATCGTAAGCTATTTCCTTGGCTTTGATTCCTGCAAGTTGCAAGAGTATTAAATGGTCGGTTGCTCCTGAACTTAGCGATTTCTTCCTTTTTTATACTATATTTATTGTGTTTGTTTTTATTGCTTGTGCGTTATTTTGCTTTTTGCGGTATATTAACATTAACGCTTATGGAGAGCCACGTCGTCCGACGAAACGACCGAATGCCGACAGAAAAACCACCGTCGTCGGATTAGTACATACATACCTCAAGATGTACGGTTTTTGTCGTGAAACAGACAAAGACAGCCTCTTAGCCTATAATGAGGGTAAGAGATCTTAGCATGGACGCCTTTCTCTGAAAGGAGTAATCTTTAGTAAGCTAACCCATTCGCACGAAGTAGACCTTTCTTGTCTAGAAATGGCTTTGTAACTAAGAGTGAGCTCTTTTTATCAATCGTCTTCGATTCTTTTAGTAATTATATGTCGCAGCTGAAATATAGCGTTTGAGTTGATGCGATAAGAGCGATCTTCTAATCGGAGGGCTCAAGGGAACGATGGAATTTATTCAAAGATGTCAATGTGATTTAGTGTTGTTTAATAAGTGTCGCTTTTTGAACTTTTGCGCATGGGTTATTGTGGTCAAAAATCGGGAGATTCCGTTAACCATCGTGTGGCATTAACCAGAGGAACTACTGCTACTACTACTACTGCTACTGATGCGGCAAGTAGAACGAATAGTTTTTGCCTTTAAAGATTGAGGTTTATTTCTTCTAAATCCTAAAATTTCATTAACTGTGAATAGAGCTATTCATTGGGTATTTCTTCAACTCGAGTTGTCATTGTGGTAACTGGCTCCGTAACTTGTCCACTTAGTATCCAACCAAATATAGAACTTGCAGCTAGAAGGGTGTTTGAGATTTTTTCAACACTTTCTGTGATAATTTAAGGCCATGTATAATCGTTGTGATCCTTGTTCTATTAAAGTCCTAAGTGTGAGCAGTTCTCTTCGTTTATTTTTTTTTTAATTCTCGCAAGTATTAAGCTTATGCCCTCCTTTACATACTTAAAGGCTAGCCACTGAAAAACGCAACTCCCTTCTTTCCTTTTCCTTCCTTATCGGCAAAATGTGTGCACAGTCAAAAACGTGGTAAAAACGCAGAAATCAGCTGTTCTCTTTTGTTTACATTTCATTTGTTTGACATTTCATACAATTCTAAAAATTGTGTCAGCAGCAACATGGAAGTGGACAATAGTGATCAAATGTTTTTAGAATTGTGCGAATTATACTCTTTATATAGTTTATATAAACAGTATAAAAACAAAAAAACGAAAGAGAAGGTACAAAATTCGCCCAATCAATCAAAACTGGGGCGTTTGCGGTTACCAGATAAAAACTTTTCGGGTAATGAAAAACAGGGAACCAGAACAACTTTTTTTGCATACAAGGATGCCAACGGACGTTTATAATTTGCTTCTGAATTTGATATCGAAATCCTGGAAGAAGCCAAGGCAGGGGATTGGACCCAAGGAAAGGCTCTAGTTGGTATTACTGTAAGTTGATTTGTTGTGTTTTGCGAATTAATATACGTATGGATGTATATACATATGTACTTCTCTTACAATTGTTAGCTTTTTGTCACAAGGCGTGTCGGTGCAGAGCATTGCATAGAGCTATAAGTTGGGAAAGTCAACAGTACGCGAAATCATAACTATTAGAGACGTGTGAAGTAATCTGGCAGCTACTTTCCCCAATTTATGTAAGCGAGCGAACAGAGTCTCAATACAAAGACATTGCAAAACATTTTTATAATATGTGGAACATTCCGAATTGTGTCGGTGCAATTGATGGTAAGCACGTTGCAATTAAGTGCCCGGCCAATTCCAATTCGATGTTTTACAATTATAGAAAATTCTTTAGCATCGTTTTGATGGCTGTATGTGATGCGAAATATACGTTCACAGCAGTTAGTATTGGCAGCTATGGAAGTCAAAGTGACGGAGGTACCGTATATTAAATTGATTAACATTATAGTATAATGCATTTCTGTTATTATTTATGCAGGAATCTTTCGACTTACTCCATTTGGTCATGCATTAATACAAAACACTCTGCCTTTGCCACCACCTGTGCCACTGTCTGACGTGTCACCGGAACCTTTTCCTTACTTTTTCGTTGGAGATGCCGCATTCCCATTACGAAATAATTTAATGCGCCCATTTCCTGGAGCTAATCTAACACACACGAAACGTATTTTCAATTATCGATTGTCACGCGCTCGTAGAGTCATAGAAAATTCCTTTGGTATATTGACTGCTCGGTGGAGAATTTTGAAAACAACGATTGAATGTAATCCAGAAAATTGTGAAAAAATTGTATTGGCTTGCATAGTCTTACACAATTTTATAATGTTGAATGATCACAATCGCTGGTATTGTCCGGAGAACTACGTAGATCGAGTGGAAGGACATAACATTCTTAATGCCGGTGAGTGGCGCCGGGAAACTGAAAACAACTCTTTACGACCAATGCGAACTTCGGTGCGTAGAGGTCCTTCAACTGCGTTTAACCTACGGGAGAGACTTGCTAACTATTTTATAAATGAAGGATCTGTACCATTCCAAAACAAGTTAGACTCTATTACAGGAGAACCACATGCTCCTGGAGGACCGTATTAAAAATAAATACCATTTTTTTTAGTTCATGAGATCATTTAATTTTTTTATTTACATAAGAATTATTACTTACATAAGAATGAATGAACAACATATATGTATGTAAAAAAGTAAAATAATAATTTAAAAATAAAAAATTCATTTATACATATATGTATACTATTAAATTAACTTAATGTTTTATTGAAAATCATTCTCCTCTCTGCACTGCAAACGCAGCCTCCAACATTTTTTTAATAGCCCTAACTTGTTTTGCCTCATCCATTTTATTTAAAATGGACACGGCTAAAGTGCTAAACGATTGCACAGCCGGACTTGTTGATTGTTGTTGTTGTTGGATCTGCATGGTGGCTTGCGTTGACCATCTCTTTTTAAAAATTTCAATGGCTTCCATCGGAGGATGGAGTCATGTGTAGAAGTTCACGCAAGTGAGGAAAGTTCTCTGATCGCCATTCACTTGGGAGTGCCCAGAAACGATTCTTTTGCATATGACTCAAGCAGCTCACGACTTCCGGTCTTTGACCAAGTATCCTCTGGGTAGCCTAAGAACATCCGTTTGAAGGCAAGATAACGTGAGAAGGCGAAACATCCCCTGCATAGGGTTGTGCGCTGGGTTTGGGACCCGCCACGTAAAAAAAACACCCCCAATGAAAAGGAACAACAAGCCTCGGATGAGTGACCCCCCTTTTGATGACGACCATGGCAAACGAAATAAGGACTACGAATTGAGGGCATGCACCTGGAATGTCCGGTCCCTTAATTGGGAAGGTGCCGCTGCCCAGCTGGTTGATGTCCTCGTGAAAATAAAGGCTGACATCACCGCCGTCCACGAAATGCGATGGACGGGACAAGGAGAGAGACAAGTAGGTCCTTGTGACATTTACTACAGTGGCCATATAAAGGAGCGCAAGTTTGGTGTTGGATTCGTGGTGGGAGAGAGACTCCGTCGCCGAGTTCTATCATTCACTGCGGTGAATGAACGTCTAGCCACAATCCGCATCAAAGCGAGGTTCTTCAACATATCGCTGATTTGCGCCCACGCCCCGACGGAAGAGAAGGACGATGTGACCAAAGATGCCTTTTATGAGTGCTTGGAGCGCACTTATGAGAGATGCCCCCGCCACGATGTCAAAATCGTGCTTGGCGACTTTAACGCCAGGGTGGGCAAAGAAGGTATCTTTGGCACTACGGTCGGTAAATTCAGCCTCCACGACGAAACATCCCCAAATGGGTTGAGGCTGATCGACTTCGCCGGGGCCCGAAATATGGTTATCTGTAGTACTAGATTCCAGCATAAAAAGATACATCAAGCTACCTGGCTGTCTCCGGATCGAAAAACCACCAACCAGGTCGATCATGTTGTGATAGACGGAAGACACGTCTCCAGTGTTTTAGATGTGCGTGCGCTCCGAGGTCCTAACATCGACTCGGACCACTATATTATTGCAGCCAAAATTCGCACCCGCCTCTGTGCAGCAAAAAACGCACGCCAACAAACACAAGGAAGGTTCGACGTCGAGAAGCTGCAATCACAACAGACAGCCGAACGTTTTTCTACTCGGCTTGCACTCCTGCTCTCTGAGAGCACTCATCAACAATTCGGTATAAGGGAACTGTGGGACGGCATTTCAAATTCCTTACGTACAGCTGCAACCGAAACCATTGGTTTTCGGAAAGTGCAAAAGAACAGCTGGTACGACGAGGAGTGCCGTGTCGCAGCGGAGAGAAAACAGGCTGCCTACCTCGCAACGTTACGATCGACCACAACACGTGCGGGATGGGATAGATACCGAGAGTTGAAAAGGGAAGCGAGACGCATTTGCAGACAGAAGAAGAAAGAGGCCGAAATGCGTGAGTACGAACAGCTCGATAAGCTGGCCGACAGGGGTAATGCTCGAAAATTCTCCGAAAAGATGCGGCGGCTTACAGAAGGTTTCAAGACCGGAGCATACTCCTGTAGAACCCCCAAAGGTGATCTAGTTGCTGATGCCCAGAGCATACTTAAATTATGGAGGGAACACTTCTCCAGCCTGCTGAATGGCAGTGAAAGCACAACACCGGGAGAAGGCGAACCCGATTCTCCAATCGATGACGATGGAGCAGACGTTCCATTACCCGACCATGAAGAAGTTCAAATAGCAATCACCCGCCTGAAGAACAACAAAGCGGCAGGGGCCGATGGATTGCCGGCCGAGCTATTCAAACACGGCGGCGAAGAACTGATAAGGAGCATGCATCAGCTTCTTTGTAAAATATGGTCGGACGAAAGCATGCCCAACGACTGGAATTTAAGTGTGCTATGCCCAATCCATAAAAAAGGAGACCCCACAATCTGCGCCAACTACCGTGGGATTAGCCTCCTCAACATCGCATATAAGGTTCTATCGAGCGTATTGTGTGAAAGATTACAGCTCACCGTCAACAAGCCGATTGGACCTTATCAGTGTGGCTTCAGACCTGGTAAATCAACAACCGACCAGATATTCACCATGCGCCAAATCTTGGAAAAGACCCGTGAAAGGAGAATCGACACACACCAATTCTTCGTCGATTTCAAAGCTGCTTTCGACAGCACGAAAAGGAGTTGCCTTTATGCCGCGATGTCTGAATTTGGTATCCCCGCAAAATTAATACGGCTGTGTAAACTGACGTTGAGCAACACGAAAAGCTCCGTCAGGATCGGGAAGGACCTCCCCGAGCCGTTCGATACCAAACGAGGTTTCAGACAAGGCGACTCCCTATCGTGCGACTTCTTCAATCTGCTGCTGGAGAAAATTATTCGAGCTGCAGAACTTAATCGAGCAGGTACAATTTTCTATAAGAGTGGACAGCTGCTGGCGTATGCCGATGATATTGATATCATCGGCCTCAACACCCGCGCCGTTAGTTCTGCTTTCTCCAGGCTGGACAAGGAAGCAAAACGAATGGGTCTGGCAGTGAACGAGGGCAAGACGAAATATCTCCTGTCATCAAACAAACAGTCGTCGCACTCGCGACTTGGCACTCACGTCACTGTTGACAGTCATAACTTTGAAGTTGTAGATAATTTCGTCTATCTTGGAACCAGCATAAACACCACCAACAATGTCAGCCTAGAAATCCAACGCAGGATAACTCTTGCCAACAGGTGCTACTTCGGACTGAGTAGGCAATTGAGAAGCAAAGTCCTCTCTCGACAGACAAAAACCAAACTCTATAAGTCTCTCATAATTCCCGTCCTGCTATATGGTGCAGAGGCTTGGACGATGTCAACAGCGGATGAGTCGACGTTGCGAGTTTTCGAGAGAAAAATTCTGCGAAAGATTTATGGTCCTTTGCGCGTTGGCCACGGCGAATATCGCATTCGATGGAACGATGAGCTGTACGAGATATACGACGACATTGACATAGTTCAGCGAATTAAAAGAAAGCGGCTACGCTGGCTAGGTCATGTTGTCCGGATGGATGAAAACACTCCAGCTCTGAAAGTATTCGACGCAGTACCCGCCGGGGGAAGCAGAGGAAGAGGAAGACCTCCACTCCGTTGGAAGGACCAAGTGGAGAAGGACCTGGCTTCGCTTGGAATATCCAATTGGCGCCACGTAGCGAAAAGAAGAAACGACTGGCGCGCGGTTGTTAACTCGGCTATAATCGCGTAAGCGGTGTCTACGCCAATTAAGAAGAAGAAGAATGGCTTCCATCATCTTCTCGTCAACCTCGCTTTCTGCCCTTTTGGGTAGCCACCTGCGTAGAGCAGGATGGTGAGGGAAGCGAGGTGGATGAGGAAGGAGTCGGGGATGGCGGCACGGCGACAGGAGGCGATGGCGACGGCAGCGATATTACTAGTGGATTTGGCCATAGCGGTGATGGCACTTCCACCTCCTGCACATGGACATGTGGCTGCAATCCACTGTCTTCAGTTGCAATCGGCACCTGACTCTGATCGGTTTCACAAATATTTTGTGAGTATCTAATCCTGTAAATTTAAGTTTTTATTAATACTTTTTCAAATATATGTATGTATATTAGGGTGATTCAAAAAAAAAATTTTTTGTTTTTTTTTATTGGTACTCGGAAAAATGGGTTCCTAGACACCTCTAAGAAATCATCTCCAAATATGAGTTTTTAATTGTAACGGGAAGGTCCTCCGCCTAACGGTTTTCTATTTTTTCTTATTATCAGATAGAACAATTTATATCTCGCTTCCAACTACTTGAAAAAATATCGTGTTAATTAGGTTTTGTAGGAAATTGAATGCTCTAAAATATGGTCTCTCATGATTTTTTCGTAAACCCAACCGTTTAAAAGGTATTGACGGTTGAAATTTGACTATTTTTGGAAAAATTCTTTATTTCTTATTAATTTTATAACTCAATGAAAAAAAATTATTATGAATAGGTTTTTGGAGAGGATTTCTTAGAGGTGTCTAGGAACCTATTTTTCACAGAACCAAACGAAAAAAAAAATTTTTTTTTTTGATCCACCCTAATATGCATTGATGTTTGACGATGAATATCTCGTAAACGCTTAACTTAATCGAAAAATCATAGTAGACCATTTTTATAGAGAAGTAAATTTCCTACAAAACTATGTGTTTCATCATTCATAATAATTTTTTTTCATTGAGTTATAAAATTAATAAGAAATAAAGAATTTTTCCAAAAATAGTCAAATTTCAACCGTTAATATCTTTTAAACGGTTGGGCTTACGAAAAAATCATAAGAGACCATATTTTAGAGCATTCAATTTCCTACAAAACCTAATTAACAAGATATTTTTTCAAGTAGTTGGAAGCGAGATATAAATTTTTCTATCTGATAATAAGAAAAAATAGAAAACCGTTAGGCGGAGGACCTTCCCGTTACAATTAAAAACTCATATTTGGAGATGATTTTTTAGAGGTGTCTAGGAACCCATTTTTCCGAGTACCAATAAAAAAAAACAAAAATTTTTTTTTTTGAATCACCCTAATGTATATTCAATTAATATACTAAAACTTACGGCCGTGGTACAATGTGTGGCTGAATGAACTTCATCGCGTCCAACAAATGCCACTGTCTTTGGACCTCCATCCCGCTGCCGCTGGGGCGTTAGCCTTCTCTCCCATACCAGTCGCGAAGTGTCAGCCATCTTCGGCGACACATTTCTCCTTTATAAAAATAACTAATTATTATTAAAAACATAAACAGTTGTAAATAACATAACAACTTACCACTTGCGTTTAACTCCCTTCCCATTTCAGCCCACAAAGCATCTTTCCTAGATTGCAGCTTGTAAAATGGACTGCTCTTATTAAATAATTCACTTCTAGCCTCAACTAGAGCTATTAACTTTTCGTCTTCCATAGTTTTCATTGATTTGCACACGCGTATTTTAGTTTTTCAATCAATCCAATAAATGTTTCATTTGACGTTTGTTTTAATGGCACTTGTTTATATTTGATCATTGTTGCCATTGCTCAATGCGCATATATAGTTTTGAGCACATCTTTGTTTTCAATTGCAATTTTTTACAATATAAAATCTCAAAACTGAAAACAAACTATTAAAAATAGTTTATATATTTATAAATAATAGCATTCGGCTCTGATTTTGAGTTATTTTAAGAAAATTTCAAACATATTGAACAGATTGAATTGTAAAAGTTGATAATTATTGCAGTATATCTGCCAGCTGACACGACCCACGATTCTGCGTTGTTCACTGTCTAGCCTATTAGTTCGCATGACGTATTTTTATTCTGTTCAGATGTGAACGATTGTGTTTTGAAAAGCAAAATTATAATTCTCTGTAGCAACTGGTTGCAAGAGTATAAAAAGTTGCGTCAAAGCTATTCTAAATTATAACTGCTGAATTGAAAAAGTTCTTAGGAGTCTGTTTGCTTGAGCTTGGCACCTTTGCCATTTGCGAATGTATTGGGCAGCTGAATTGGGTTTACCATTGATAATGGAAACGATGGTGGTAAATAACTTGCAAAAAATTTGTCCATTTCTTCATTTCAATGACAATACATTGATGCGTCCTTTTGGTCTAGACATGATCGACCTATTTTAAAAACACTTGAGAAAAAGTGTCACAGGGATCCGCATAAATGAGGGCATAAACTGCGGGTTCTTTGCGACGATGGAGGGTTTACTTACGACTTTGAAATATATTCGAGAATGGAAAACGATTCAAATCTCAGATTTTCAAACGAGCCGGACCTTGGTGCTAGTGCAAATATTTTTGTCCGCATAGCTTGGTCCAGAGTTAATTTCATATATGTATAGCCAAAGAAAGAATACAATCGTGAGAAACTCTGAATAAAGGGCGTATATGGAAGGATCTGCAAATACCCTCTCTAAATGATCCAAAAAAGGCTAAGGAGGAAAGGGGGTTTTTTGAGGAATGGGGTAGCTTACGTTGACGATATGATACGTTGTGATTGTAATGTAGTATGACAACAAGCGTCATACTGTCGTCTTCTTTTGTGGGGCAAGAGCCAGTACATTTAGTAAGGAGGTATTGTAAGAAAGAAAAAATATATACACGTAAATGTCCCTCAAATCGTGAAGGTGTATAATCAAAATATGGGCGGAGTCGACTTGCTGGACTTATTCCTAGGCAAGCACAAAATAAAAATTTGAACTAGAAAATGGTATCTAAGAATATGTTATCATCCTCTTGATACTATTATTATAAATAGCTGGTTGCTGTACAGGAGAACAAAAACAAATGCGAACTCCACTAAAACTGAAAGACTTCAAATTGTCAGTTGGTAAAGCCTTTGCATGTACATATGTATGGTCGATCGATGGCAAAGACGAAAGGTAGACCACCAGCATTGCTGGATGAGATTGAAGTAAAAAAAAATTGGGGTTTTTCAACAACCTTACTTCCTCGTGATGTCGGATGCGATGGATTTGAACATTTTCCTATTTGGGGTGAAAAGCGGAAGCGCTGCAAAAATACAGATTGTAAGGGAAAAACCTTCATCAGTTGCGAAGAGGAGCTATGCTTAAAGAAATTGCTTTCGCAATTAATAATAATTATTATGTTTATAAATTTATCATGCTAAATCAAATTCTTTGAAATTGTTTTCTCATTATGCCAAAAAAGTAGCGTCTATGCACAATGTACCTGATGTGGAACAGAAATAAAAAAAATTATTTTCTAAGTAATTATTGGAATTTGATTTTTTATTTATCTTCCTTAACTTCTAATCCGATACCAAACAACATATTTTTATTTCAGTTAAAGAAAATACTTCTTAGTGATATTCAGAAATGCATATCCTTTTGTATGAAAGAAAACTAGAAAACTTAAATTCACATTTTATAAATTTATTACGCACATAAAATGAAGAATAAAGCAAAGTCTAAATGAAGGAATTTTGACTCGGAAAGTAGTTCCGTCTCTTCGTTGCGGAAGAGAATATGCAACGTAATCATCTCTCCTTTGTTCTTCGCCAATTTGGCTGCCATATTGACTTGTGAAGATCAATTTTTTGTTGGTGACATATTCATATGTGTACGCATATGTATGTTTGAATGCTTGTGCATTATTTGTTCGGCAATGTATGCAAATACATGTACATATAAGTATATACATATAAATGTATAAACATGGAAGTCAATGGGCGCACATGTAATAAGTATATTGATAAGTGATGAAAATATGATTTCAATTTCTGAACGCGCACATGCGTATACATACACTCATATAAGCATGAGCAGATACACAAGATAGGATAGAAGATGTATGCCTTTTAACATCGTATACTATACTAATAAATATTTTTCTTACTAATAGAAATTAAATTTATCACAGCAATATACATAATATACATATACATAATATTGCTGTGATAAATTTAATTTCTATTAATAAGAAAAATATTTATTTTTATAGTATACGATGTTAAAAGCAAAAAATTAAAAATTTATTCTGTCGAGATTCGAACCTTTGTTAGCATCTTCACTTTCCAAGCGCTTACCACCAACACTACCATAGGGATGGCAAGATTCGTTACAGAATCGATTTTCGATTCTGACTATTTTTATTTTTTTTTTCGATTCTAAGAATCGATTATCCGGGGGCAAAAATCGATTCTTTCGATTCTAATCGATTTTAAATTAAAAGGACAAAAATTTATTTATTAAATTACAAGGCATAAATGAATGATTAATCAAATCGATTAAATAAAACACAAAAATAGTTAAAAACAATTATATTGTTTTGTTTTTAAATAAAGCACCAAGAACATTACATTTCATTTAATTTTTTTTTTTAAATAATTCTAGACGTACTATTATTATATTTTAGTTGCTTTCCAAATTGGTGACACTGGACATTCGACCCGTTGTTTATTTTTTTAAAGTAAATCCATACAGCGCTAGGTGCCATTTTAATAAATTTATCGTCAAGAATTAAGAATCGCGAGTTTTCTTGTGCTTGTATGTAGTATGTATAGGTCCGTATCCAACTCTTAAGTAATTGCTCAAGAAAAATATATACATAATTTCTTCAAGTAATTTTGACAGCTGGTTACGCATTGTGAATGATCCACATTAAAAGAGCAAGGGAGAATAAACAAAGAAAATAAACTTTGTTCGTAATACATGTAGGAAGAAATAATATATTGTTACGAATTTACTGCTTGCTAGTTTACTTTGTTAGGTTCGTATCTCTGGATTGACAAATAAAACAAACACTGTTTAATTTAATTCAACAACTCTTTATTTCACAACTCGTCTACACTATAGCAGTTTACTCTTAGCACTGAATGATTACGTTGGCGTTGCCACGGCTTATATAGCCACGCACTTCTCGCTGATGCCGACGTGTCCTTCTAGAATATTCTTCTTCCTAATTGGCGCAGACACCGCTTACGCGATTATAGCCGAGTTAACAACCGCGCGCCAGTCGTTTTTTTTTTTCGCTACGTGGCGCCAATTGGATATTCCAAGCGAAGCCAGGTCCTTCTCCACTTGTTCCTTCCAACGGAGTGGAGGTCTTCCTTTTCCTCTGCTTCGCCCGACGGGTACTGCGTCGAATACTTTCAGAGCTGGAGTGTTTTCGTCCATCCGGACAACATGACCTAGCCAGCGTAGCCGCTGTTTTTTAATTCGCTGAACTATGTCAATGTCGTCGTATATCTCGTACAGCTCATCGTTCCATCGAATGCGATATTCGCCGTGGCCCATGCGTGCAAAGGAACATAAATATTCCGCAGAATTTTTCTCTCGAAAACTCGTAACTCCAACTCATCAGATGTTTACATCGTCCATGCCTCTGCACCATATAGCAGGACGGGGATTATGAGAGACTTATAGAGTTTTGGTTTTTGTCTGTCGAGAGAAGACTTTGCTTCTCAATTGCCTACTCAGTCCGAAGTAGCACCTGTTGGCAAGAGTTATCCTGCGTTGGATTTCTAGGCTGACATTGTTGGTGGTGTTTACGCTGGTTCCAAGATAGACGAAATTATCTAAAACTTCAAAGTTATGACTGTCAACAGTGACGTGAGTGCCAAGTCGCGAGTGCGACGACTGTTTGTTTGATGACAGGAGATATTTCGTCTTGCCCTCGTTCACTGCCAGACCCATTCGTTTTGCTTCCTTGTCCAGTCTGGAGAAAGCAGAACTAACGGCGCGGGTGTTGAGGCCGATGATATCAATATCATCTAGAATATTGCGTCTGGAAATTACCAGAACATAATGCTATACGGCGCCAGACGCAAGCAGACAAGCAGGCAGCCGCGGCGCCAGACTCAGCAATTGTTTAAGTAGACAAGCAGACAGTGCGGCGCCAGATGTCTATTGTTTCGCGGCGCCAGATGTCTACAACAAGACAAATGTTATTCCATATACCTACAGCTATTGTTCATAATAAGGGATGCATATAGCAATACAAATACATCTTGATACTACTTTTGTAACACTGCCCTCCACTAAAGCCTAATCGTCCCGATTAGGCACAAATCCTCTTGAACCAAATGGGGCGAGCCTCTCCAAATGTACTACTTTCATTTTACATCGTGCTTTTTCATTTCTTTGTATGCGGTATACCACGTCATTAAGTCCTTTCATCACCATATAGGGTCCTTCCCAGGCTGTCTGCAGTTTCGGGGACAAGCCTTTCTTTCGAAGTGGATTGTACAACAGGACCAGATCACCTTCTTCAAACCCTTTTGAATTTTTGCTTGATCGAATCGGTCCTTCATCTTATTGCTCATCAGATGCGTATGCTGTCTTACCATTAGATGCAATCCATTCATTTCTTCCTTTAAGGCAGAACAATAATCTCCATCATTTCTTACAGCTCTAGGATTCGTTCCAAACTTAAGATCAGCAGGGAGTCGCAGATCAGATCCGAAAATAATTTTTGCTGGCGTGTAACCAGTTGTCTAGTGCGTCGCTGAACGATACGCCAGCAGGAACATCTGGATGCACTTGTCCCAGTTCCGTTGATCTTTATCAACGATTTTCCGCAGATGTTCTTCGAGCGTTCGGTTGAATCTCTCCACCATTCCATCTGATTGTGCATGTAACGCTGTTGTCCGTGTCTTGTGGATGCCCAATAATGTACAGACTTCTTGGAAAATGGAAGATTCGAAATTCCTGCCTTGATCTGAGTGTAATTCGACGGGCACTCCGAACCTTGTTATCCAATTTTCTACAAACGCTTCGGCTACTGCCTTCGCTGGCCATTTACTGAAATAGTCCATGACAACCAGTAGATATTTGTTTCCGGCCGTACTGGTTGGGAACGGACCTGCAACATCCATTGCGACTGTTGTAGCCTACCGCGACTTTTGGCTTTAGGACCTTTAGCTGCCATGCACTCTACGCAATTACTTATCCATTCTGCTATGGAATCTCGACAACCGATCCAGTAGAACCGTTGTTTAATCTTCTCTATAGTTTTTGTAATCCCAAGATGCCCTCCACTAGGTCCATTGTGATATTCTTTCAATACTTTCGGGATCATGGATTTCGGTACTATGATCAGCAGACGAGACTGTTTGCCATCTTCGCTTTCCCAGGTACGATGAAGGTATCCATTAACGAGGTTTATGCTGTTCCATTGGGCCCAATATGCTTTTGCCGTTGGACTCTCGTTACTTATTTGTTCCTTTGGTGGTCGTACCCCATTTTCTTTGGCTATTATCAGCTTTGCAAGATCAGGGTCCTCCAGCTGATTGATTCTGATGTGGTGAGGAGTCCAATCATCCTCAGGTTCTATATTCAGTAATCGCACGTCGATTATACCTTCTTTTCCCTCTGAATTGGAGCAATGTTTACATTCCAGTGGACAAGGGCGACGTGATAATGCATCCGCATTTTTGTGGTGAATCACCTTTCGATGTTCCGTTTCGAAGTCGTAATTCTGTAATCTTTCGATCCATCGCGCAATTTGGCCTTCCGGATTCTTAAACTGTAATAACCATTTTAATGCTGCATGATCAGTCCTCAGCAAGAATCGTTGTCCATACAAATACTTGTGGAAATGTTTTACACATTCCACCACAACTAGTAGTTCTTTCCGCGTCACACAGTAGTTTTTCTCTGGTTTCCCGAGCACTCTGCTGTAATACCCAATTACTCTTTCTTGTCCGTCGATGAGCTGAGACAGGACACCTCCAATTCCATAAGCGCTCGCATCTGTATCCAGGATGAATTTCTTTCCAGGTATTGGATAAGCCAACATCGGCGCCGTACAAAGTAGTTCTTTAAGCTGCTCAAACGCTTTTTCTTGTTCCAACTGCCATACAAACGGACGATTCTTCTTTGTTAAATCATGTAAACTTCTAGCCACGTTCGCAAATCCAGGTACAAAATGGCGGTAATACGTGCATAAGCCGAGGAAGCTGCGGAGTTCATGTATGTTGGTGGGTTGAGGCCAATCTTTAACTGCTTTTATTTTTCCCTCCTCGGTGTGAATCCCCTCAGTTGACACTTTATGTCCGAGATATGTAACCTGCTTCTTCCATAATGAACACTTTTTGGGATTCAAGCGTAATCCGGCTGATGCTATTCGCTGAAAGACTTCCTCTAGATTTTTCAGATGATCATCAAAACTTTTTCCCATGATGATAATGTCATCAAGATACACCAAACATGTCTTCCAGTTGAGTCCTTTTAACACATGTTCCATCAGTCGCTCGAACGTTGCAGGCGCATTACATAACCCAAATGGCATCACAGAGAATTCCCATAGCCCGTCGCCCATACTGAAAGCGGTCTTTTCACGGTCACATTCATCAATCTCGACTTGCCAATATCCACTTTGTAGATCTAATGTAGAAAACCATTTCGCTCCAGACAAGGTGTCTAAGGTATCGTCGATTCTCGGTAGAGGATAACTGTCTTTCTTTGTGACATCATTCAACTTCCTATAATCTACGCAGAAACGGGTGCTACCATCTTTCTTTTTAACTAAGACGATAGGTGAGCTCCATGGACTTATTGAAGGTTCGACTGTACCGTTTTTGTGCATGTCTTCAATAATTTTGTTAGCATCCTCACGTTTTGCTAGTGGAACCATACGCGGAGCTTGCCGGATTGGTTTAGCGTCTCCGGTATTTATGCGATGTTTGACAATGCTCGTTCTTCCTGTGTTGTTTCCTTCGTTTGCAAATATGGATGCGTATTTTTCTAATAGTTTTCTGCTTTTAATTTTTCATTTCCATGCACCTCATTCAGCAAATTGTTTAGGAGTGTAGGACTTATCTGCTGTGGCTCAATAGTAGGCTTCTGTTCTGACCATTCGCATCGTGCTATTGTACTTATATTCTGGCACTGTCCAATTACTGCTCCTTTCTTCAGCCTTATAGGCGTGTTGAATTCATTCACTACTCTGACCGGAATGGTGGCGTCTTCTCTAGTTTTCACAAGTGTTCTTCCTACCGATATGGGTGTATCTATTTTTGTTGGTTCCACAATCCACAATTCTTCAGTCCCACCTCCTCCATTCACTTTACCCCATACAATCGCCTCAGATTTTGGTGGAATACTCTGATTATCATCAACAATCACCCTCTTACTTTCAACGTTGGTCACATATCCGGTGTTTAAAGGCATCTCCATGTTCTGGCAAAACAGCATTTGCTTGTTTAAATCCAAAGTAACCCCGTGATCAATCATGAAATCTACTCCCAATATAATTTCATCCGTGATTTCTGCTGCGATGAAGGTGTGATTAACTTCTAGGGTACCAATCATCACTTCGCAAAACACTTTTCCCGCGACAGCTGCTTCCTCCCCGGTGGCCGTTCGAAGCTTGCAACCGACTAATGGCTCAACCGTTCTTCTTACCACATCCGGTCGGATAATTGAATGTGTGGCACCAGTATCCAAAGTAAGCGTTGACAGTCGTCCATTTACGATGCCGTTGATAGTAAGATTGTTGTCATGGTGACCTATTTGTGATATCGAGATGGCGGGGCAAATAGTTGTGGGAACCAGTAAACGCCCCTTTGAACTGTTCCGTTTTAGTTTAACGACTTGTGAGATGTGGATGCTCCGTCCTCGTTATCTGTTGGTTGTTTCCGTTTTGATGGGTTTACTTTTATATTGCAATTTCGGGCAAAGTGACCCGCTTTTCCACAGTTGAAACATCTGCCTGTTGTATTTACTCGCGGTGCAGCAATTGTCTTCAGAGTCTTCAATATTTCTTCCATCAGCGCCGGTTGTTCCATTTCAACTCTTTCTTCTACCTTTTTAGAAGTTTCTGGGCCATCAAATTCGAATTCGTCGACATTAATTCCATCCGCTTCCATTGCTTCACGTAATCGTGCCTGCAGATCCGCCTTTTGCCCGCTTATCGGCAAATTACGCTCCTCCAGTTCCTTTTTTAATTGCTGAATTCTCAATTCTCCGAATTTAACCATCTTGAATTTGGAGTATTTGACAATCCCACTTCTGACACCAATTGTTACGAATTTACTGCTTGCTAGTTTACTTTGTTAGGTTCGTATCTCTGGATTGACAAATAAAACAAACACTGTTTAATTTAATTCAACAACTCTTTATTTCACAACTCGTCTACACTATAGCAGTGTACTCTTAGCACTGAATGATTACGTTGGCGTTGCCACGGCTTATATAGCCACGCACTTCTCGCTGATGCCGACGTGTCTTTCTAGAATATTGCGTCTGGAAATTACCAGAACATAATACTATACGGCGCCAGACTCAGCAATTGTTTAAGTAGACAAGCAGACAGTGCGGCGCCAGATGTCTATTGTTTCGACAAGCAGACAGCCGCGGCGCCAGACTCAGCAATTGTTTAAGTAAACAAGCAGACAGTGCGGCGCCAGATGTCTATTGTTTCGCGGCGCCAGATGTCTACAACAAGACAAATGCTATTCCATATACCTACAGCTATTGTTCATAGTAAGGGATGCATATAGCAATACAAATACATCTTAATACTACTTTTGTTACAATATAGAACATGTGGCAGTATTGTCACTGAACGAATAATGTAGTGCAGATAGCAACACTGCAAATCAGCTGTTAATTGACGAAGCGTCCATCAGCAGCCATCATTGTAACGGTCCATATGGATCATCCATTTTTGTATTAGAAATAAGATTAATTGTTTAAGTATCAGTTGTTAAGTTTAGTCGTTTAAGCATTAGTGCAGGGATAATGGGATGCGCAACTTATTCCAGTGTGAGAGCGCCTCAAAATAAACGTTTTTTATAACATTTTCCATTATGGCCAGATCGAACAAAATAAAAATTTTTGGACATTTTAAATTAAAACATCCAACATTTAGTACGAATAAAAACAGCTATATAGTGGTTATTTCTTATATGGAGAAACTATTTATATCTTTTTAATGTATATTAAAACAATTGACTTTTGAACTTTCATTACCCAATAAAAGGATTTAAGCTTTTTAGCTCTTAATCAATAAATGTTTTTAATAAATTTCCATTGAAAATAATACTATGATGCATCACATTACAAAACGTTTTATCAAATACCTTTCAATTTCATAAATTTATTTAATTTTCATTGCTTGACATTTTTTATAAGTGGTCTTGAACGATGCAACAAATTCCTCCGTTTTCATATTTTTTTGGTAAGATTTCAATCTGGCCATCGCTCGTTTCCAATTGCTAAACGTCAAAACCTCCTCAATCCAGTAAACTGTCAAAGTTTAGGTGGTTTTGACGTTTAGCAATTGTTCTCTCACTTCCAGTGAGAGAGGAGTTGGACATCTCTTTATCTCTGCATTAGTGGTTAAGAAGACGTTGTACAATGCGGTCACGCCACCGCCTGAATTTTGAAGTGCGAAATAAACCAAATGAAGTTAAAAACTAAAACGCGGTGTGTTTTTTTTTAAATAAATCCTACATACATATGTGTGTGTGTATGTATGTACGCTCTTCTTCTTCTTAAACGATTACTTTGAATTTCCTTCAAGAAACAATTGTTGATTTCATGTTTCTTCGCAAAACTAGGTTTGCCATATTCGCATTTTATTGAAAAAAAGTATTAAAAATTAGTACTAGATTTCTTTAGAGCTGCATACTAGCACTAGTAAATTTATCGCAGGAAAGTTTCTTAAGCGTTTTTTTATATGAAGTTTTTCCATTTCTAGAGAGCTGGATACTAAGCTTATAACTTGAAACTGGTCACTTAATTAATAGTCAAGTTGAATGTCAAGAATCGATTCTTAATCGACTTCGACTACTGAAGATCAATTCCGAAAACTCGATTATTTTACGAGAAAACTCGATTCTCGAGTAGAATCGGAATCGAGTTTGCCATCCCTACACCACCATTGACACTTAGGTTGCGCTGACTTAAGTATGGTTTGGTTATACATGTAAGAAACATACGATGGTTCAAATAATTTTGTTTAAGTAGAGAAATTTGCTTTTGTAGAACACTTGCTTTCGCAAACATATAGATAAATGTGCAAACGACATAATATATGTATGTATGATTGTTTCGAATTTTGCTTCTGAATATCACTAATAAGTTTAACTTCTTCCGCGCGTAGGGACTCCACACGCACCTTTTTTTTGTGTAAAACCTTGGAGTTTATTCATTAAAATCACCACTCAGAAGTCGTTTTATCCGTTGTAAGCGAACGTTTTTCGAAGAAACATCATTTCTAATATGCCACAAGACAAAATTAGAAATGAACTTCTTAAACCTCACGCTGTCAGATAAAACGATATACCTCGGCATCGCGAGTCGATTTCCAAAAATGGAAATGAAGACACACAGAAATGATTCTGTGAAGTATAGTCTTAATTTTTCAAAGGCCAACGCAGAGTATTTCAAACAAAAGTCACATAAAATAGTTGAGAATTCGCAGAAATGAAAAACAAACGAAAGAAAAAGAAGTATAACTTCAATAATGCACAAGCATACAAACATACATATGCGCACACATGTGAATAGTCACCTCGTCATCGCGGGTCGATTTGCAAAGAAAGTAAATGAAGACTGACCAGAGAACTTAAAAGTATAGATAAGGTGCGGGTTCGACTGCGAACATTCGATAGATTCAAATTAGGGAATTCACCGCATTTATTAACATTGTAGGTCGGAATTCGCCTCGCAATTTTAACATTTTTTACAATTCTCTCACATATTCTAACCGAGAATATGAAGAGACAGAAATATATATATTTATAAAATAATTTCTTTGATATTCCATAGGATGGAAATATGTATGTAGAACTTTTTTTATTTTTGATTTATTATTTTTCAAATTATTTAATGTTAATTTGATCTTGTTTTATAATAACTCATTTTAAATATATAAAAGATTTACCTAAACATTATGATGATATTTTCATGATTCATACGCAATGTACGAATGTAAGCAATTTCGTTTTGCCGTCGGCATTTCAATTTCTTATGCTTCAATTTTTGCTTTCAACCAAGAAATCACTTGCAATATATGCATATATTAATTAATTTGAAAGTGCCGAAAAATGCGAAACGGAATTTCAATAAATTTAAGTAAATTTACATGTATTTTCATTTATATTTAATTATCAATAAATTTTTTAAAAATTATTTGCCCTAGTTGTCCATTTTATTTTCTCACACATTTCAGCCGATTTTTATACTCTCGCAACAAAGTTGCTAAGGAGAGTATTATAGTTTTGTTCACATAACAGTTGTTTGTAAGTCCTAAAACTAAAAGAGTCAGATATAGGGTTATATATACCAAAGTGATCAGGGTGACGAGTAGAGTTGAAATCCGGATGTCTGTCTGTCCGTCCGTCCGTCTGTCCTGTACTGTACCTTGAGTAACTTGAGTAAAAATTGAGATATCATGATGAAATTTGGTACACGTATTTCTTGGCTCCATAAGAAGGTTAAGTTCGAAGGTGGGCAAAATCGGCCCACTGCCACGCCCACAAAATGGCGGATACCGAAAACCTATAAAGTGTCATAACTAAGCCAAGAATAAAGATATTAAAGTGAGATTTGGCACGAAGGATCGCAATAGGGAGGGGCATATTTGGACGTAATTTTTTTTGGAAAAGTGGGCGTGGCCCCGCCCTCTACTAAGTTTTTTGTATATATCTCGGAAACTGCTACAGGTATGTCAACCAAACTCTACAGAATCGTTTCCTTCAGGCATTTCCATATACATCTCAAAAATGGAAGAAATCGGATAATAACCACGCCCACCTCCCATACAAAGGTTATGTTGAAAATCACTAAAAGTGCGTTAACCGACTAACAAAAAACGTTAGAAACACTAAATTTTACGGGAGAAACGGCAAAAAGAAGCTGCACCCAGACCATTTTTCAAAATTGAAAATGGGCGTGGCGTCGCCCACTTATGAACCAAAAACCATATCTCAGGAACTACTCAACTGATTTCAATGAAATTTGGTATATGATATTTTCTTGACACCCTGATGATATGTACGAAATATGGGTGAAATCGGTTCATAACCACGCCTTCTTCCAATATGACGCTATTTTGAATTCCATCTGATGCCTTCTCTGTATATTATATACATTAAGAACCAATGATGATAGCGGAATAAAACTTTACACAAATATGGTATTTGAGCTGAGGTATCCCTTTCGGAAAAATTGTCGTGATCGGACTATAACTTTTCAAGATCCCTGATATCGAACACGAAGAACTCAGTGCCTAACCTTACCTAACCTAATTTTTCACCGAAAATATCGGTAAATCTCTCAGAATTTAATTCTAATTAATTTTACAACAAAATAAAAAAATATGTAAATGACGGATAATGAAATCTCGATTATCACTTTATCATGCGAGAGTATAAAATGTTCGGTGACACCCGAACTTAGCCCTTCCTTACTTGTTGTATAGAAATTTGATCGGTGTAGAACAGCGTTGTCCACGGCCTATGCGCACAATAGCGCACGGATAGTGCCAGACACCTCACACCAACATGTCGCGACAAGTGTCTGTGAAAGCACGATTGTGCTACTGTCTTCAACTTCGTAGGCAAGCAAAGCAAAATTTTGCGATCAGTTGACGCTAGAATAACCAACACAAGCATAACGTGCACACAGTCACGTTGGACAACACTGGTGTAGAAGCAAAATGAGAAACAATCATACATACATATATTATGTCCTTTGCACATTTATCCATATGTTTGCGAAAGCAAATGTTCTACAAAAGCATATTTCTATACTTAAACAAAATTATTAGAACCATCGTATGTTTCTTACATGCATAACCAAACCATACTTAAGTCAGCGCAACCTAAATGTCAATGGTGGTGTTGGTGGTAAGCACTTGGAAAGTGAAGATTCTAACACAGGTTCGAATCTCGACAGAATAAATTTTTAATTTTTTGCTTTTAACATCGTATACTACACAAGTAAATATTTTTCTTATTAATAGAAATTAAATTTATCACAGCAATATTATGTATATGTATATTATGTATATTGCTGTGATAAATTTAATTTTGTGATAAATATAATTTGTATAGTATACGATGTTAAAAGGTATACATCTTCTATCCTATCTTGTGTATCTGCACATGCTCATATGAGTGTATGTATACGCATGTGCGCGTTCAGAAATTGAAATCATATTTTCAGCACTTATCAATATACTTATTACATGTGCGCGCATTGACTTGCATGTTCATACATTTATATGTATATACTTATATGTACATATATTTGCATACATTGCCGAACAAATAACGCGCAAGCATACAAACATACATATGCGTACACATATGAATATGTCACCAGCAAAAAATTGATCTTCACAAGTTAATATGGCAGCCAAATTGGCGAAGAACAAGTGTAGTAAATTTTACAACAAAAACGATTTCATTCATTAACGCAGGCGCAAATTCCACCAGCGATCTCGCTACATTCATAAAAACAGAGGCCGTAACATCTCCCCGAGCATGCCTTTGCCAACAAGTCTTCTTTTCGCGACGATGGCAAAAGCTAAAAATCATAAATTGCACAACTTTCTGGTGCTTACTTTTTTCACCGAAGTGATGAACAACGAAAAAAATAAAACAACTGGGTTGAAGGTTTAATCGATAATCAGCGTTCCGTTTTATTTCGTGCTTTTTTAAATACTAACATTTTGCTTTCTTGCAACAACTTATAAATAAATGTTTGCATAACAATTCTTAGGAAATGTGTCTTGTGCATTTTGCAAAGTAATACAATTAATAATAATAAAGTTATTATACATTTTGTTAACTGTTGCATTTTCGTTAGCGAAGATGCACTTGGACAAACAATTCTTTGGAAAACTCAATTAATTAATATTCGTATTAAAATTCTTTGGAAATAGTATTCTTTATAACACCCCCACCGTTAGTTTGAGGCTCCGACGAAATTATATTATCTTTGCCGGATTGTTTATAGTAGTTTCATTTTTTGGTTGTACATTTGGAATATATGTTTTTGTATTCTTAAAGAGGTATATAAAAATAATTAAGGTACATATTGTTATAATAATTGAGATATCTTTACCAAACCTAAGTATTTTTGAGTTCTTATCTGTATGTATGTGTATATTTTTCAGTGTTTCTTCGTATTTTATTTGCTTCAGATATAAAGATTCAATTTTTATGCCTGCTAGTGTTGTATTACTATTGTCTTTAATTTTTGTAATGATATTAGGTAGAATAAACTTGTCTTGTATTTTTATTTTGACATTTGTAAAAGTCTTGAATGTTGGGGTAAGTGTTGCCATCATTATGATCCATTTAATCATTAAAAAAAAATTACATTTATTTAATTGTAGCTTTGATTTTGGGGTTACTCTTGTCTTGGTATTTCTTCTTAGGTCTAACGTGAGCTTTATAATATTAATGTCCAGTTTCTGTTATCTGTAAGTGGTCATCATCTATTTTTTCAGCATTAATTTTCCTGTATTTTCTGTGATTTTTACCCCCTCTTATCTCTCTAATGTAATTTGGCCCGCCTTCTAATTCTATATCCCTCCGGCTTTCATTTAACTTCTGAATGTACTTTTCTTTCTTTGAATTTAAAAGATCATGAATTGCTATCTTCATGTACTTTGCCATTTACAAAATCAATCAGGGCCCGAATCGCGGCAGTCGTGAGCGAGCAAGTAATCGTATCGAATGAAATTTCGTAACGTGTCGAGTGTGCGGATCGTCGCACTCGATACGAAACGAATAGAAATTTTATGAAATAACTTCCCTGGTGTAGCTCTAAATGACTTTTTCGAATAACGAAACAAAACAAAAGAAAGAAATATTTGAATTGGAATTGAATGTAAATATTCAAATTTATTAGACGTTTATACATATATAAATTTACTAAATTTAGTTTTTGCAGGCAAAAAAAATGAACCCTAACGTGTTTTTTTATTCAAGTTCATCTGAATCAGATGAAGAACATCAGCAAATGGCCATAAGGTCCAGGATCCGTGACAAAAGTAATCCCCTGGCTTTACCTGAAGCAGCGTAAGAACATTTTTAATTACATCGTTTAACTTGGTATAGATATTATTATTTTAAATCATTTACAGATTCAGGAAGCGGTTTAGACTGACCAAAGACGCATTTACATTCATCTTATCGGAAATAGAATTTAACGGACATTTGTCAACCGCAGTACCACCAATTCTTCAATTAGCAGCGACTTTGTCCCTTTTGGCGAGTGGAGGCTATCAACACTCAGTTGGAAACGACTTTTTAATTGGAATGTGTCAAAGCACAGTGTGTAAAATTGTAGGGGACGTAGTTAATGAAATGGAGACAAAACTTTGTCCACATTTCATTAAGTTTTCGCCAAACCGTTTATCTAAGTGCACAGAATACTTTGTTGAGAAATATAAAGTTCCAGGAGGTATGTTGTCGACTAAATAAAGATGCTAAAAATAAATATACAAATGTTTAGTTATCGGATGTATTGACGGTACACATTTTGGCCTTCAAAAACCAACTGTGAATGAACATATGTTTTTCAACAGAAAAGGATACCACAGTCTTAATTCAATGATAGTAAGTCGCATATATGTACACATGGATGTACTCATAAATACACAGCATATGCATTTATATACATATATATTTGGATTTGTAGACCACATAATTACGAATATGTATGTATGTACATATATATATTTGCAGATTTGTGATTACGAACATCGAATTTTAGCTATTGATTCAAAATATGGTGGAGCCGCTCACGATTCCTTTGTATGGAAGCATTCTGCGCAGAGGAGATTTTTGGAGGAAGCATATAATCAAAACAATATGAGAAATGTCTGGCTTTTGGGTAATATATGCACTTATACAGCTGCAAAATATATTTATAAACATATCTACGTATTTTCTCAATTAACAGGAGATTCTGGATATCCTTTGGAACCATGGTGTTTGACACCATTTAGAAACCCCGAAGTTGGCTCGTGCCAAGCACGGTTTAATGAAATCCATGCAAAAGCACGCTGTATTGTTGAACGAACCATTGGTATACTGAAAGGCCGGTGGAAAATTCTTACCAATGATAAAAGAAGTCGGTATAGTCCTGAAAAGATGGCAAAGTTCGGCAATGTATGTGCAGCGTTGCATAACATTTGCATACAATATAAAAATTCAACATATTGCAGATATTTTGTAAACGAAAATAATGATACAGAAATAGATACCGGAAATGAGACTCAATTAATCAAAATTGGTCATAAAATTAGAGATCACATTATGTTGTCTTTAGATAATAATTGAATTAAACGTTCCAACAACATTTGAATTCATAAGTATTTTATTTTAACAAATATATTTTCAATAAAGAACTTGGAATTAACATATCTTATATATTGGTATTTATTTATGGATTTTTCTCTTTAAAATATCAAGCTCATGAGTTTTAATCTCCAACTCTATAGCTTTTATTTTCATATCTGCAGCATGTGCCTCTTCTTTTATTTGGAGAGATCTCTGCTTTAGCGCAAGTAGTTTCTCAATATTATTATTTATTTGCGCTTGCGTTACTTCATATGCGCGTAAATTGCATTTTAAAAGAGAAAGCTTTTCACTTTCGACAGTGGGCTTCGCTTTACATGACTTTGTCGCACTGCGACTGGTGGATGGAGTCGGATCTTCTTCCTCGCTATCTAAAATCATTTCTACCAACTCATTTAATCCTTCTTCGGGCTCTACATTTCCAAAAGATTTTACTACAGTCAACCCTTCTACAGCAACATCTATCCCCGTAGCTTGGAGGAGTTGCTCTTCTGCTGCAGTTAATAGCTTTTCCTCGTACGGACCACCACCAGTCCTTTGTTTTGAGGCTTTGTTGAAAGAAATTTTCTTTTTTATGTTGTGCTTCTGGTCAGCAAATACCTATTTTTGTATTTTATTATTATTTTAATCATCTATTATTTTATTTATCTTACTTTTCGCCAAGATTTAGCATCTTTCATCGGTGGCCCGGCAGCGTTCAGTTTTAAAGTCAACGCCTCCCATAGCTTATTTGCTGCAACTTTGCCTTGCCCACAATTAGGCAAAATATTTTTTGCCAAGTCCTGATGCTGTAGCATAAAGTCACTCATCAAATTTTTTTGACGCATATTTATTTTGTTTACATTGGTCCTTAAATTATTAGTTATAATTATATCACATGTTAAATAAACTAAATAAATGAAAAATTACTTACATTTTGCCCCTCGGACTATTTTTAGCGGATATATTCAAATTTTTTGTTCAATTTGTGCTATAACGTTTCTCAAATACCTAACGAATGAAATTTCGATTCTTTCGTACAAACAAAAACTCGTTATCGAATGAGAAAATTTCAAATTTCGAAAGTGCCTATTCGATAGCGACTACAACGATCCGAAAACAAAAAATATTCTTAAATTTCGCTCGTTAACGTGTGCCGCGATTCGGGCCCAGTTTGATGCCGGTCGTGCTATGTATTGTATTATTATAAAAACCTATTATTCTCATCATTTTATCTTCTATACTTTCGTCTTTGTTTTCTTTATCGTGCCTTAACAAGCGTATGTGCTCGTTTATTGTGTTGTGTAGTCTCTCAATGTCGGCGTTAGACGTATGGTTACTATTGGAAGTATAGTGAATATCTATGTTCTCCTTTTTCAAAAATTCTTGTATCGGTATAGCTTTAAAACCTAGTTCATAATCCACAACAGTTTTATTTATTTTCCCATAAGTATTGATTATCAGCAAAAGTTTTGTTTTAAATTCTGTCCAACTCCTACCGTTTATTTGAAATGCTAACGCGAACTTCGAAAATTTATCAATTGCTGTCTTAAAAAGTTTCTTACCTAAAGTAAAAAATACGTCTATATTGAATGTTTCCAGAGGTTTGGATGGAGTTTCTGTAATTTTGTAAGGGACTTTCGGGGGTTTCCTATCGTATTTTTTTAAGTTACAAATTTCACAGTTATTTATGAACTGAGTTATCCTTTGTTTTAATTGAGGATTGTACATTCGCGTAATTAATTCTTGATATACTGCCTGAATTCCTCTATGGTTTTTGTCAAGATGTTCGTTTTTAATAATTTCAGTTAATCGATTTTCGTCTTCTATGTCTTCCGTCATGAGTGTAGATCTAAGTACTTTAAAATTTGTGTTATTTGAAAATAGTTCTTCATAAACAGTTTTAAATATAGTATAAAATTCGTCTTCGATAAAAATAGCATTCAGTTGTGTTGGATTAAAATGATTCTTTAATATTGTAATTGCTGTTTCCCTGTCCATTTCCTTCATAGAAATTATTCTTCTTTTATTTTTAAAAACAGATTTATTTTTTATTCTTAATGATCCAGAGGTAGTTTTCATTATAACTACTTGATTTTTAAACATATTAATTGGTGAACTAGTACTTTTTATCGTTCCCTTGTCGCACTCTAGTGTATTAATGCTGGGTTCAATTTCAATCCTTGACAAAGTGTCGGCATTACTATTCATTGTTCCTTTCTTATACCTAATATCATAATCGTATTCAGATAGTCTTAATCTCCACCTAACAAGTTTTGAATTTGGTTCCTTTATAGAAAAGAGCCATGTCTGTGGCTTGTGATCTGTCTCTATTATAAACTTACGACCAAAAAGGTATGGCCTAAAATATTTTGTAGCCCATACTATTGCCAATAATTCCTTCTCTATTGTGCTATAATTTGTTTCATGCGTATTAAGGGTGCGACTGGCGTAGCATATTGGATGATTATCTTGGGAAAGTACCGCTCCCAAAGCGTAATTACTCGCGTCCGTTGTCAATGTAAATGTCTTAGAAAAGTCAGGGTATGTTAATATTGGATCATGTGTTAGTAGGGTCTTGAGGGTGTTAAAACTTTTTTCGTAGTCCGAGTCATTTATATTTATCTGTGAATCTTTCTTTAAGCACCTTGTCATTGGTTTAGCTATAGCCGAGCAGTCCTTTATGAACTTCCTATAGTAGCCTGTGAGCCCTAAGAATTGCTTGATCTGTTTTGCTGTTTTGGGTATTGGGAAGTTAACAACGCATTCTATCTTTTTAGGATTGGGCTTGACTCCTTCCGTTGTAATTATGTGCCGAAGGAACTCTGTTTCCTTTTTTAGAAATTCTGATTTATCTAGCTGGACTTTTAAATTTGCCTCCTGTAATCTTGCGAATATAAGTCTAAGTGAGTTCATATGTTCCTGTAAGGATGTTGAAAATATGATTATATCGTCCAGGTATACTAGGCAGATTTTGTTGATATAATCTTGAAGTAGATTATTCATCAATCTCTGAAACGTTGCAGGGGCTGTTTTTAGTCCGAAAGGCATTCGCAGAAATTCATAGTGCCCTCCTTCAACACTAAATGCAGTTTTGTGGATGTCTTCTTCCTCTATCTCGATTTGGTGGAAACCCTTCGCCAGATCGAGTGTAGTGAAGTACTGGCTTCTTCCCAGTTTTTTAAGAATCTCGTCTATGTTCGGGATGGGAAACTTGTCATCGATCGTTACTTCGTTCAGTTTACGATAGTCGATTACAAGTCTCCACTTTGGTTTCCCGCTGGCATCGGCCTTCTTTGGCACGATCCAAATTGGGGCTGAGTAGGGAGAATTGCTATTCCTAATTATCCCGTGTTTTAACATTTCTTGGATTTGATCTGTGACTTCTTTCTTATGTACGTACGGGTACCTATATGACTTAGAAAATATAGGTATGTTGTTTGTAGTTCTAATTCTATGTTTTATTGCTGAAGTAAATGAAAGTCCTTCATTTTCCTGGTAAAATATATTACGATATCCTTTTATTATTTGCAACAATTGTGATCTTTTCTCGGGGTTCAAGTGTCCTATTCTAATTTGGTCAGCCAATGGTTTAGATTCTTTATTTTCGATTATGTTAAAATTTTCGTGATCTACTTTTTGCGTAGTCACCCGATTGGTTTCGGATAGTAAGTTTATCTTTGCTTCTTTATTTCTTACATTTAAAATTCCCTCTCTTACAATGTTTCCGCCGTTTTCTTCCTTATTATATATTAGGTCAGAGTCATCTGGTACTACTATCTTTCTTTCATTTAAGTTTTCGTTTTCGAAGTGCATTGGGAGTGTCTTGTTACCGATGTTTATTTCGTTCTTTCTATAATCGATACAGGCGTTTAGCGGTCTCAATATATCGTTACCTATTAGACCGTCAAAAAAGTGATGAAATTTTATTATATAAAATTCTATTGGTTTATTAGTTCCAATGTCGCTAAATTCTTCGAACATGGCTACTATTGCCTTTTTGTCAACGTAAATTCGAAGTTGGAGAGTCTTAATTAAAAGTGGGCTAGTTGGATGAATTCTTTCAGGGTCGCAGATACCCGGATTTAAAATGGAGTTTGTTGCGCCTGTGTCTATTATAAGTCTTATAAAACCTATTTTTGTTTTTATTATTATAAATGGTAATTTATTCTTGAGGCTGTATAAAAAATCATAATCTCACTTTTTCCTGTGCACCTTGAATTCTTAAATTTTCCCACGCACTCACCTTCTCGATGACCACCAAATTTGGTTTTAGAATAAAATTAAAAAATGGACTTACTTCAATGTGCATACGCGTGCACTAGTGTAGGTAATTATATTGCGTTTGGATTTAGTTTATGTACAATTTTAAATACTTTGTAAAATGAGTATCGGCTGAGAATTCCGACTCGGGATGAAAAGATGGTGAAACTGGAGGATGGCACAAACGCCGTTCGAAGATGTTCGCACACGCGTAACTCTGACTCAGGATGAAAAAATGTTGAAACTGGAGGATGGCACAAACGCCGTTCAAAGATGCTCGCACACGCGTAACTCCGACTTGATATATAAAAATGTTGAAAAACTGGACGATGGCACACACGCCGTTTAAAGATGTTCGCACACGCGTAACTCCGACTTGATATATAAAAATGTTAAAAAACTGGAGGATGGCACACACGCCGTTTAATGATGTTCGCACACGCGTACTTTTGACTTGATGTATAAAAGGTTGAAAAAACTGGAGGATGATGAAACGTTATTAAAAAATGGCTGGCACACGCGTACTTGTTGCTGCGGAGAACGAAAGCGAAGTGAGTTGCAGTTGTCCTTTAGGTCCCCTTTTCTTTTCGTTTGGGTGTATAATCAGCTGGTGTGTCGTGTGGAATGTAAGTTTTGCTGGTTTGTGACGTGTGAGGGGGGATGCATTGCGGTGGAACATGGTGTGATGGTGACCCATACAAACCTGGCACTGATACCCGGTGGTGCATTCGCGTGTTAGATGGGTAGGTGCCAGACAATTTAAGCAATGCCCGTGGGCCTGGGCGACCTGCTGGCGTTGCTGAGGCGTCATCCCCTTGAATATGCCGCAATGTGGCAATCGATGTCGGCGGCGACATAGCGCACACTGAAGTGGTGCTGGTTCCGGAGCCCGTGCTTGCGCGTCACTACGCGGAGCTGTCTGAACTTCTCGGTGGGCTGCGGGAACGATGGTTGTTCGCGGCGCTGCTGAAGCTTTTTACAGCTGACTCCCACAAGCTGCCCATATGAGGGGCGCTTGGGGGATAAACTGCCAATTGATACCTTGTGGAGCGTATTTTTGGACAATGTCAGATGAGACTTGTTTTGTGAAGTCCACAAACTGTTTTTCGGTAGCTCTTTGAGCTCCGATAAATGTTTTACCATTATCGCACATGATTTTTGATGGAAAGCCTCGTCGTCCGACGAAACGAGCAAAAGCCGTAAGAAAAGCTTCCGTCGTCATATTCGTACATAGCTCAAGGTGTACTGCTTTTGTCGTGAAACAGACAAAAACAGCCACATAGCCTTTCATGAGGGTAGGAGACCTTAGCATGGATGCCTTTATCATAAAAGGCCCAGAAAAATCGACACCTGTAGTGGTGAAGGGTAGAGCAAAATTGCAGCGTTCAGGTGGAAGTGTTGCCATAATCGCATTTTCTGCTTATGCATAGTGCAGATTTTGCACATGAAAATGCACTTCTTTATTTGGGGCTTCAGTCGGGGTATGTACAGCTCTTGGCGGACCATATGTTGCATGAGGCGATGATCGGCGTGGAACATTAATATGTGGATATATCTAATAAATAAAGTGGCAAACGGACACCTCTCTTGTATGATTATAGGGTGGCGTTCGTTGTACGTGAGGCTTGAATTAGTAAGCCGACCATTCGCACGAAGTAAACCCTTCGTGTCTAGAAATGGGTTTAAAACTAAGAGTGAGCTCTTTTTATCAATAGGCTTCGATTTTCTTAGTAATGCTATATTGCAGCTGAAGTAGCGCGTTTGGGTTGATGCGATAAGAGCGACCTTTGCTTTTTGTAAGTCTTATTGCGTCAATTTATTGCAATTGAGATAAGTTGCTCCTTTAACTTTAAATTTAAGCCGCTCTAAAAACTTGAGCATATAGGCAACTACCCGGAGGGCTCGGGGGAACGATGAAATCGTTCAAGGATGTCAGTGTCATTCAGTGTTGCATGATAAGTGTCGATTTTTCCACTTTCTGGGGCAAGTATGTTGCGCATGGGCGATTGTGGCCAAGAATCGGGAGATTCTGTTAACCATGGGGGGTCATTCCACTAGAGGGTGGAGGTGGCGAGTTGCAGAGGTTTACATCCTCTTGTACCTAGATCGGCAGGATTGTCAGCACTGGCTACGTGTCGCCAAGTGGCTGATCCTACTATGTCAAGTATTTCAGACGTTCGATTAGAAATGTACGTTTTCCACGCATGTGGTGGTTTTTCTAACCAGGCTAGAACTATCTTGAAATCGGGCCATAAATATAATTTGTATTCCGCCAGGTTTAAGTGGGTCTGCACTATTGAAGCTAGCTTTGGTAGTAGCAGAGCGCTCAAGTCGTGGGAGACTTAGCGTTTTTAGAGGCGCAACTTTTGCTTTTGCCGCTAGTAAGTGGCTTGTAGTTGCGACATCGCTTTGTGTACGCACATATATAGTGGCACAATATGCCTTTTCAGAGGCGTCGCAGAAGCCGTGTAGTTCCACATTGTATTTGGGGGAATAGTTTACCCACCGTGGAATTTGTATCTGCGAGATGTCGTTCAAATTATTAGCAAACTGGGACCATTTTTCTAAGCGAAGAGGTTTCACCTGTTTTGTCCCAGTCGGTTCTATCTAGCCATAATTCTTGGATCAGGATTTTCGCTTGTATCATAATTGGCGAAAGCCATCCTGCGGGGTCAAAAAGTTTTGCCACCGAGGAGAGAATTTGGCGTTTTGTAATGGCGGATAATGCGGATATGGACTCAGTCGTGTATGAAAACTGGTCCGATATCGCATTCCATTGGATGCCTAGTGTTTTTGTTGTACTTTCCTTTTCAAATATATGGAAATTAGTATCCAACAAATGGTCTTTAGGAATATTTTTTAAAATATTTGGGTGATTGGCAGTAATCTTTTTTAAAGGAAACCCTGCGGTATTGAGGGCATTTATTACCTGTGATAAGGTCTCGTATGCTTGTGGAAGACTGTGGCTTCCAGACAGGATAACAACAGACTTGTGTTGGCAGTGGAAATTCTGGCTTTGTGTCTTCTGCCAGTTCGTGTAGTGTACGAATGGCTAGATAAGGGGCACAGTTTACGCCAAAGGTAACTGTTTTCAATTTAAAGTCGGCCAGTGGACTATTGGCAGATTTTCGGAAAATAATCCGCTGAAAATCTTGATCATCTTTATGAACCAGTATTTGTCGATACATCTTTTCGACAACCCCACTGAATACGTATTTGTATATACGCCATTTCAATATGAGGAGCATTAAATCTGGTTGGAGTGTGGGTCCCGTAAATAGAATATCATTTAGGGAATCACCTGAGCTCGTGGATCGTGATGCGTTGATGACCACTCGAACTTTTGATTTTTTTCTTCTCAGGCTTTACTACTGCATGATGTGGCAAGTAGAAAGAGTAATATTTGCCTCTTATGATTTTTTCACATGGGCTTATTTCCTCCATGTGATCTAAATGAAGGTATTCTTCCACGACACCATCATAAACTTGTTTAAGCTCACCTTTTCTAAGTAGATTTTTTTCCATACTTAGAAACTGCTGTATTGCAGAGGTGCGAGAGTGACCTAAGGCGAGTGTGTCTGGAAATTGTTGTTGAAAAATCTCAAGCTTTTTTGAGAAAACTGATTAATTGGGAATGCGTGAACCGAAGGTACAAAATTGCCTGTGCCGAGAAAATGAAATAGCGACCGCTCGCGAATGTTCTTCTTACACAATTGAATTCTTTATTTCATGAATTTTATGACTTAGCCTAAACCTTAACCTAACGGCTTAAACTAACGGGACGCGTAAATATGTATTTATAAAAAAGGGGTAAGTAGAATTCAATTCGTTACATTATGGTAGAAAATTATGGTGAGTATATAAACAGTATTATTAGGGTGAGTATAATATAATATAAAATAAACTTTAACATTTTAATTTAAATATTTAATATAAAATTAATTCATAAACATTCGTTTAGTATTATGTTTAAAAATATGATATATGTTTAAAGGATGTCGCTTGACGCAACACCGGCCGCCTTGACAGGATCATGATCCTTCAACGTTGATGGGTAGCAGGGCGAGCTTATGAATGGGCCGCTTGATTGTGCCTGCTTTCGTTGCCACGTCTGCCACTCGCACCTTGCCGTCTTGCCCTTCTACGGTTGCGGCGACTCGTCCTAGTACCCACTGCTGCGGTGGTGTGTTGTCTTCGTGTACGAGGACGAGGTCGCCGGCCTGCAGATTCCGCTCCGGATGTAACCATTTGTTCCGCTCTTGAAGGCTCGTGAGATACGTTTTGGACCACTGCTGCCAAAACTGTCGCTTGAGATAGCAAACAAGTTGCCATCTCTCGCAACAACGAATTATGTCCGTTGGCACTTGTGCTGGTGGCAGTGCTCGTAGAGGGCAACCGATCTGCAGGTGTGCTGGCGTTAGAGCCTCTCCATCGTTGGGGTCTTGGCTCAACGGTGCTAGTGGACGCGAGTTGAGAATGGCTTCCACTTCGGCTAGTACTGTTGACAGCTCTTCTGCGGTGAGAAGAGCGTTGCCGAGTTCGCGAGCTACCAGGTGTTTGGCGGATTTCACCGCGGCCTCCCATAATCCGCCGAAGTGCGCCCTGGGTGGTATGAAGGTGAGGCTGAATCGTTCTTCTGCGGCGCATTCCTTCACTTCCGTTGACTGAGCTAGAAATGCCTCTTTCAGCTCGCGAAGCTTGCGGTCGGCGCCGACGAAGTTGGTTGCATTGTCGCTGTATATTTTCTGCGGAATCCCTCGGCGACCAATGAACCTTTTGAGGGCGAAAATAAATGTATTAGTCGATAAGTCAGAAACTAATTCTAAGTGCACTGCTTTCGAAGTAAAGCACACAAAAACAGCAATATAAGTTTTCACGGGTGGTCGACCACGTATTTTTAATGTTGTATATATTGGACCACAAAAATCTACGCCACATATAAGGAAGGGTCGTAGCGCTCGAAGTCTTTCTGATGGCACGTTTCCCATTATTTGGGTTTGCAGCTTCGGCTTGTAATAAAAGCAGTGTGTGCAGTTTCTTACGGTTCTACTGCATGCTTCTCTTGCATTAATCAGCCATATGCGTTCTCGAAGAGGCGCAACCAGCGCTTTTGCTCCAGCATGGTGATTTCGAAAATGCAGGAACCGTAAGTAAGTCGTAACGAAGTGCGAATTTTTATATAGCAATAGTGGAAATTTGGCATCGTATGGGAGAGGTGCATTTAAAAGGCGACCTCCTACTCGGATTAATTTGAATGACAGCGACATGTCCGAGTACTCATGCAAGAACGGATTTAGTTTTTGCAAGTTTGCCGGTAGCGTGGTGCCCTTAGTCAGTTTTTGGATTTCATTTGCAAATTCCGTATTTTGAATCACTTGAACAATTTTCAAAAAACTCAAGTGCAATTCGTTAGATGTCAGATCCCTACCCTCCGTAGGCATTTTTGGTCGTCTGATCCATCGTAGTAAATATGCGACCACACGAAGCATTTTTCTATGAGAAGATAATTTTTCAATGAGTTCCAATATTGGATTTTTCTCTGTGGTCGAAATTAATGTAAATGCATTTTTCTTCTTCTCTAACGCTTCGTCTTCTGGTGAGAGCTGGAAGTGGGTGTTAATTGGCCATAATGCAGGGTCTTCTAGGAGGAACTGTGGACCGCCAAACCATATTGAATTATTTAATTCGTCCAAATTACAACCCCGAGACACTTGATCCGCAGGATTTTGTTTCGTTGGCACATGTCGCCAATGTACTTTGTCTGTCAACTCTTGGATTTCGGACACTCTATTTGCGACGAATGTTTGTAATGAGGAAGGATGTGTTTTTATCCAATGTAAAACAATTTCGGAGTCTGTCCAGAATGTAATTTTTTCGAAATGTCGATTCAACATAGGCGCAACTCTTGACCATAATTTTGAAAGAAGATGTGCTGCCGAGAGCTCAAGACGCGGAAGAGATTTGGTCTTCAGCGGAGCCACTCTAGACTTTGCAGTAAGCAGCATGCATTTAATGCCACTAACAGATTGGCTTCGTATGTATATGCAGCATCCGTACGCCCTTATTGAGGCGTCGGAGAAGCCATGTATTTGGCAGATGGCACTCGACTCAACGTTTACGTAACGAGGAATGCTTATCGATGAAAGCTGCATTAGGTTGGCTTTAAAGTTCTGCCAGCTAGTGTCAAGGCGCAATGGAATCGACTCATCCCAATCTAGTTTTTGGATCCAAAGCTCTTGCAATAAGATTTTTGCTTTGGTAACTAGTGGGGCTAGTAATCCAAGAGGATCAAAAAGGCGAGCAGAAACTGATAATATGTTTCGTTTAGTGGCTCGCAAATCATTAAAATTGTCGTCTAGGACAAATCGAAACAAATCCTCTTTCGGCAACCAATGGATTCCTAACGTTTTAGTGGAACTTTTGTCATTGAAGCTTAATGACTTTTCAGTGCAATCACTGTCGAAAAATTTAGGGTGGTTCGAAAACCACTTCGTTAAGGTGAATCCTGCCGAGTTTAATATTTTAATTACTTCACTTCTTATAAGATCTAGAGACTCAAAATTTTCAGGTCCTGTTAATAAGTCATCAACATAAAAGTCTCTTTTAATGGCCAATGAACCGAGTGGGATGGAGTCATGCCCCGAAGTTCACGCAAGTGAGGAAAGTTCCCTGAGTGCAATCACTTGGGAGTGGTCAGAAACGATTCTTTTACATGTAACTCAAGCAGCTCACGACTTCCGGTCTTTGACCAAGTATCCTCTGGGTAGCCTAAGAACATCCGTTTGAAGGCGAGCTAACGTGAGAAGGCGAAACATCCCCTGCATAGGGTTGTGCACTGGGTTTGGGACCCGCCACGTAAAAAAACATCCCCAATGAAAATCAACTATAAGCCTCGGATGAGAAACCCCCCTTTCGATGACGAACATTGGCAAACGAAATAAGGACTACGTTTTGAGGGCATGCGGCTGGAATGTCCGGTCCCTTAATTGGGAAGGTGCCGCTGCCCAGCGGGCTGATGTCCTCGTGAAAATAAAGGCAGACATCACCGCCGTCCAAGAAATGCGATGGACGGGACAAGGACAGAGACGAGTAGGTCCTTGTGACATCTACTACAGTGGCCATATAAAGGAGCGCAAGTTTGGTGTTGGATTCGTGGTTGGAGAGAGACTCCGTCGCCGAGTACTATCATTCACTCCGGAGAAGGAACGTCTAGCCACAATCCGCATCAAAGCGAGGTTCTTCAACATATCGCTGATTTGCGCCCACGCCCCGACGGAAGAGAAGGACGATGTGACCAAAAATGCCTTTTATGAGTGCTTGGAGCGCACTTATGAGAGATGCCCCCGCCATGATGTCAAAATCGTACTTGGCGACTTCAACGACAGAGTGGGCAATGAAGGTATCTTTGGCACTACGGTCGGTAAATTCAGCCTCCACGAGGAAACATCCCCAAATAGGTTGAGGCTGATCGACTTCGCCGGGGTCCGAAATATGGTTATCTGTAGTACTAGATTCCAGCATAAGAAGATACATCAAGCTACCTGGCTGTCTCCGGATCGAAAAACTACCAACCAGATCGATCATGTTGTGATAGACGGAAAACACGTTTCCAGTGTTTTAGATGTGTGCGCTCTGAGGTCCTAACATCGACTCGGACCACTATATTGTTGCAGCCAAAATTCGCACCCGCCTCTGTGCAGCAAAAAACGCACGCCAACAAACACAAGGAAGGTTCGACGTCGAGAAGCTGCAATCACAACAGACAGCCGAACGATTTTCTACTCGGCTTGCACTCCTGCTCTCTGAGAGCACTCATCAACAACTCGGTATAAGGGAACTGTGGGACGGCATTTCAAACTCCTTACGTACAGCTGCAACCGAAACCATTGGTTTTCGGAAAGTGCAAAAGAACAGCTGGTACGACGAGGAGTGCCGTGTCGCAGCGGAGAGAAAACAGGCTGCCTACCTCGCAGCGTTACGATCGACCACAACTCGTGCGGGATGGGATTGATACCGAGAGTTGATGAGGGAAGCGAGTCGCATTTGCAGACAGAAGAAGAAAGAGGCCGAAATGCGTGAGTACGAACAGCTCGATAAGCTGGCCGACAGGGGTAATGCTCGAAAATTCTACGAAAAGGTGCGGCGGCTTACAGAAGGTTTCAAGACCGGAGCATACTCCTGTAGAACCCCCCAAGGTGATCTAGTTACCGATGCCCAGAGCATACTTAAATTATGGAGGGAATACTTCTCCAACTTGCTGTATGGCAGTGATAGCACAACGCCGGGAGAAGGCGAACCCGATACCCCAATCGATGACGATGGAGCAGGCATTCCATTGCCCGACCATGAAGAAGTTCGAATAGCAATTGCCCGACTGAAAAACAACAAAGCGGCAGGGGCCGATGGATTGCCGGCCGAGCTATTCAAATACGGCGGCGAAGAGCTGATAAGGTGCATGCATTAGCTTCTTTTCAAAATATGGTCGGACGAAAGTATGCCCAACGACTGGAAGTTAAGTGTGCTATGCCCAATCCATAAAAAAGGAGACCCCACAATCAGCGCCAACTACCGTGGGATTAGCCTCCTCAACATCGCATATAAGGATCTATCGAGCGTATTGTGTGAAAGATTAAAGCCCACCGTCAACAAACTGATTGGACCTTATCAGTGTGGCTTCAGACCTGGTAAATCAACAACCGACCAGATATTCACCATGCGCCAAATCTTGGAAAAGACCCGTGAAAGGAGAATCGACACTCACCACCTATTCGTCGATTTCAAAGCTGCTTTCGACAGCACGAAAAGGAGTTGCCTTTATGCCGCGATGTCTGAATTTGGTATCCCCGCAAAACTAATACGGCTGTGTAAACTGATGTTGAGCAACACGAAAAGCTCCGTCAGGATCGGGAAGGACCTCTCCGAGCCGTTCGATACCAAACGAGGTTTCAGACAAGGCGACTCCCTATCGTGCGACTTCTTCAATCTGCTGCTGGAGAAAATTATTCGAGCTGCAGAACTTAATCGAGCAGGTACAATCTTTTATAAGAGTGTACAGCTGCTGGCGTATGCCGATGATATTGATATCATCGGCCTCAACACCCGCGCCGTTAGTTCTGCTTTCTCCAGGCTGGACAAGGAAGCAAAACGAATGGGTCTGGCAGTGAACGAGGGCAAGACGAAATATCTCCTGTCATCAAACAAACAGTCGTCGCACTCGCGACTTGGCACTCACGTCACTGTTGACAGTCATAACTTTGAAGTTGTAGATAATTTCGTCTATTTAGGAACCAGTATTAACACCACCAACAGTGTCAGCCTGGAAATCCAACGCAGGATTACTCTTGCCAACAGGTGCTACTTCGGACTGAGTAGGCAATTGAAAAGTAAAGTCCTCTCTCGACGAACAAAAGCCAAACTCTATAAGTCGCTCATAGTTCCCGTCCTGCTATATGGTGCAGAGGCTTGGACGATGACAACAACCGATGAGTCGACGTTGCGAGTTTTCGAGAGAAAAGTTCTGCGAAAGATTTATGGTCCTTTGCGCGTTGGCCACGGCGAATATCGCATTCGATGGAACGATGAGCTGTACGAGATATACGACGACATTGACATAGTTCAGCGAATTAAGAGACAGCGGCTACGCTGGCTAGGTCATGTTGTCCGGATGGATGAAAACACTCCGGCTCTGAAAGTATTCGACGCAGTACCCGCCGCGGGAAGCAGAGGAAGAGGAAGACTTCCACTCCGTTGGAAGGACCAAGTGGAAAAGGACCTGGCTTCGCTTGGAATATCCAATTGGCGCCACGTAGCGAAGAGAAGAAACGACTGGCGCGCTATTGTTGACTCGGCTATCATCGCGTAAGCGGTGTCTACTCCAGTAAAGAAGAAGAACCGAGTGGGTATTTAGTTGTATTAGCATCGTAAACACCGTGTTGCAAGAAATGGTGCAGGCGCAGTGCCGTAAGTGACGGTGTTAAGTCGAAAAATTTGAATATGCTCTGAGGGATGCTCTCTCCATCGGACAATTTCTGTCTTCTTCGTGCACCATTATTTGGCGGTACATTTTAGTAATGTCTGCCGTTAAAGCGTACTTGTGTAGATGAAAACGAAGAAGAGTTGAATACAACTCTTCTTGGATGGTTGGGCCTACCATCAAAAGTTCATTCAATGAAATTTGAGATGAAGTACGACTCGAAGCGTCAAAAACAACACGTAATTTGGTTGTTGTGCTTTCGGGTCTTAAAACGCATTGATGCGGAATGAAATAGTGTGGCTCACTCGGGATCATATTGTTTGTTGGGCTCATGTGACCCAGTGCTTTCATTCATGAAGTCCAGATACATTCTACGAAGTTCTGGATTTTTCAATGTTTTCCTCTTCAGGGCCTGAAGCCGCTGAACTGCGGTTTCATAGGAGTGACAGTGTAACTTACGGTCAGATTTAAAGGGCATTTTAACTCGAAGCCGTCCTGGAGGCAATACTTCAGTTGTGTTGTTCACACAATTTTGTTCTGGTGTGAATTTGTTCCTATTTATTTCTAAAGGAAGTTCCTCCAGAGCTCAGAATTTTCGGACTACTGAATCTTTAGACGATAAGTCTTCTTCAGTTTGGCATAATGTGCTATTTGCTTCGGAAGGAGGACTAAAATTGCTGACATATTTGCCAGACACAATCCATCCCAAAAGAGTTTTCTGCAGCGTTCGTTGATTAGGGCCAATTTTAATTTGGCCAACCGCTGACAGATCAAAAAAGGTTTCTGCACCCAATAAGATGTCAATCTTTTGGGATGTGTCTGGATGATTAGCATGGTCTGGATGATTAGCAGAAATGCATCGCATAATCCAGAATTCCGCCGAAAATTAATAATTATTAACCCTCGACTTAATAAACGCGCTTAATTTGGCCCCGACTTTCGTACTGGAATTTCCAATTTCTATAATATTTAAGGTCCTGTTTTGGCGACGAATCCGCAGTTTTTGGACCAAATTCTCTGTCATAAAATTGACTTGTGATCTGTGATCCTGAGTCCAACAAGGCTCTTGCAGGAAGGTACTCTCCACAGCTGGACCTCACCAGAATAACTGCTGTTGCCAGCATTACCCGATCCGGCATACTCGTTGAATGCATTGCATGTGTAGTTGTTGTTGGTTGCGTATGAGATTCAGCAGCAAAGGAAACAGGATACTGGTGAAGCAACGTATGATGGGATCGATTGCATACGCGACATCGATCCGCTCTGCACTTGGAAACCGTATATCCCTTACGCAAACAATTTATGCATAAGGGCACCGATTTGACATACTCAAATCTCTGTTGCACAGAGAGAGTCTTAAAAGTGGGGCAAGCAGATATGTAGTGGTCCTTTGATTTACACTACTGGCAAAGAGCCTGCTTTGTATTTGCAGCTACTAACGACGATTTGGTCCTGTCCGATTTGGTTCCTGTCATGTGACTCGCGCTGATTGCAGCTCCGGATTTCGTTCTCGAACATGACGCTCCTTCTGCTGATAATTGCTGAAATCTTCTATTCAGGGTGGCTTCACAGTCCTTCCATAAAGGTAGCTTGTCGTAATCCAGCTGTTCTTCCCACTTTGATCGGGTGGCAGAGTCCACTTTTGTCATGACCATGTGTATGATAATCGCATTTGTAATTTGTTTCTCATCGCCCAGCGATAGCAATGAGTCATACACAGCCGACACTTCATCGATCATCGCTCGCAATGAGGGTGCCGATGGCTTTTGTATAGTCTGCAACTCAAAAAGTTTCGAAATTGTTTTGAAAAATATCAAACATTTACTATCGTAAACTTTTTTGAGGCTTGCCAACGCCTTCGGATAATTTTCTTCCGACGTTTGAAACGCTTTTACCGTACCCAGAGTCTCTCCAGATAGACAATTAACCAGATGGTTAAATTTTTCAATATCTGGAATATTTGGATCATTTTGAACCAGACTCTCAAACAAACTCATAAAATTTTTAAATTCGGAATACTCTCCCTTGAATTTCGGGAAATTCATTTTTGGGAGCCTTGAGCTGTGAGATGTTACGAAAGATGTGTCCGCAATAGACGTTCTACTTTTTGCTAAAATTGTTTTAATTATAGATTTTGTTTCTACAATTATGTCCTCTAACTCCCCTCGGGACATGTCGTCTTCATCAATCTCTTCAATTTTAGATTGACACTTCATCAACTTTTCACTGTGTGAGTTTAATATGTCGAGACGACATTCCAACTCAATTGAATCTATTGATATCTAGTCATGGTTTTTTCCAGAAGGCCCGTCTTTATACGCCAAATTCTACTTTTCGCCACCGTCCTTTGACGCTTTAATGATTTTAAATCGATCAACTCCTTACTTGAAGAGAGGTTGGCGATAGCTGGCTTTGGCTTGCTCATATTTGTTTGTTGAAATTAAAATTTCGAAAAAGAACGATAAAGGTTGGCAACAGATATAATAGGAATCGATTACGAAAACGGCATAAAAATATCGATTTCGAATTATACGAAAGCCTAACCGATAATATTCGTAATGAGCACAATGTTTTTTGAAAACGAGAAATTAAAAACTGTGTAAAACCACTGACCGAATTGTAATTTTTTTCTTTGCTTTTGCAAATTATTAAAAATTGCACCTTAATGTTTAATATGTAAAATATAAAACGCTACCGCAAATCGTTTGATCCCCTTTGATATGTCAATATATATAACGTATGTATATACTCGTTGCTTTGCCAATTTTTAGAAACTCAGAAAAATCGCACCTTAATGTTTAAGTGATGCGATCATAGACGCTATCACAAATCCTTCTATCCCTTTTTCTTTTACGTCAATATATGTGTACGTATATACGAGGGCTGTCCGATAAATAACCGACCTAACCATGATGCACGCGACTTTTAAAAATTTTTTTTTTTTTGTTTTTCTACATAGTCTCCTTGTAACTCCACACACTTCTCCCAGCGATGCTCCCATCTCTGCAACCCTTCCAAACAGTACTTGGCGTCTTTGTCTGAAAAATACGAGTTCACGAAAGAGATTGCCTCCTTATTTGACGAAAATCTCTGGCCGCCGAGCGCAGTTTTAAGTTGAGGAAACAAAAAAAGTCGCTTGGTGCTAGATCCGGTGAATAAGGTGGATGGTCAAGCAGTTCGAACCGCAATTCGTTGATTTTCGCCATGGCGACTGTTGAGGTGTGAGATGGTGCGTTGTCTTGGTGGAACAAGACTTTCTTTTTTTGCAAATGTGGCCGATTTTTCGAAATTTCTTCCTTTAGCTTGTCCAATAATGATGCGTAGTATGCTCCTGTTATAGTTTTTCCTTTTTCAAGATAGTCGATAAAAATAATTCCATGGCTGTCCCAAAAAACACTCGCCATCACTTTCCCAGCCGAATACACAGCTTTAGGTTTTTTTGGGGCTGGTTCCCCCTTTTCAATCCACTGTTTAGATTGGTTTTTTGTTTCGGGCGTATAATGATGAATCCAAGTTTCGTCTACAGTTATCAATCGGCGCCAATACTCGATCTTGATGCCTCTAAACTGAGCCAACAGAGCGCTGGAAATGTTCATGCGCGCACGTTTGTGGTCTAGCGTAAGCAAACGCGGCACCCAACGCGCGGACAGCTTTCTCATGCCCAAATCTTGGTTTAATATGTGACAAACAGTTTCTTTTGACATCTTCATAATCTCAGCTATTTCCCTAACTTTAACCTGCGGTCGTCTAGTACCAATTGATGAAGTTTAGCGATGTTATCGTTAGTGGTTACAGTTTTTGGACACCCAGGATGTTCATCATCTTCCAAGCTCTTGCGACCACGTTTAAATTCAGCTGCCCAACATTTTACGGTGGTAAACGATGGTGCAGAGTCACCATACACAGAGTCCAACTCATCTTTGATTTGTGAAGGCGTATTGCCTTTCAAAAATAAAAATTTAATTACAGCTCGATATTCAATTTTTTCCATTTTGGGGAAATCACCGAAACGGACTCACAAAAACGGCTGCCAACAGATAATTGCGCAAGATAAATTTCTGAAATTTTGGCGAATAGCTATTATAATATGCACAATTTGAAGTAGAGACTTTTTTTTCGGATGTGCCGCTAGTTTCACGTTGAGGTCGGTTATTTATCGGACAGCCCTCGTATGTATATACATACGTGTCCAAATATTATATATGTATATTGTATATAAGCATATAAGTAAAAAGGGAGAGTCAAACACTGAAAGGGTGCAAATGTTAATTATTATTATTTATTTTCTCTGTTTGCACCACTTTCAATGATTCGCACTCGTTACCTGTTGTGAATGCGTAGGCGTTTTGCCTGCGTTCACTTCCCTGATGCAGAGGAGGCAATGGCAGCTCATTCCCACGAAGCTAGTGAGTGTTGACGCAGCAGCGATGTTTTTAGCGGCAGCGATGTTGTTAGCGGCAGCTATGTTGTTAGCGGAAGCGATGCTTTTGGTAGCAGAGTTAGAAACAGTACGGTGTAGTACAGTACCTTGTAGAAAACGGCAAACTTGTGTACAAAACGACAAACGAATTTTTTTTTTTTAAACGGGTGTTCAATAAATACTTTTATACCGGCACTTCACTTTGTATCAAAACGGGACGGTGATTTTGGTTTGTACACTACGGCAGATTTTACGGAATTTTTTAACGGGTGTTTAATAAATACTTCTATACCGGCACTTCAGTTTCAATCGGTACTTTAAGTTAACGGCACTAAAAAACGGGTTTTTCTTTTTGGGTTTGCAATTTGAAACCAGTAATACATTTTTTAATTGTAACTTTTTACAAAACTTGTATGTGAATATAAATTTCACCACTTTTGCCAAAATACAAATTGAAATACTTATGTGCCTTTATTTTTGCACTCCACTGTACTCACTACCCGTTTTGAACTTGCCGTACGTATATGTATGTAGATTTGTACATACGTGGTTTCTTTACCGCACTTGTTTCGAAAATTCTTTCGCACTTAGTTATACATACTTATGTGTATGTGCATATATTTTGGATGTACATACATATGTACCGGTAAGTATTGATGTATGTATATATGTACGAATTTGTGCATTTGCCGAATGGAATTTTCCGCACTCCACTTCACTTATTTCTTTCTTTTTAATTTTTTAAGTGTTAAACGTTCATATGCTGGATATTCTTTTTATCCCACTATCACTGCTTATGTACATGTACGTACATACATATATGCACATATGTATTTATATTTTCACTTTCACAGTAATAATTTGTTAAACGAATTTTTTTTGTAAATTTAAGCACGTTTAGTACACTTTTTATTTTAAGTTACTTTTTGTATGTTTTTCACTTTTATTTAGACCGACGACAACCGACAACCGACAATCGTGAAACGAAACGCGCGCGCACAGGCAATTAAATTGAAACCGAAAATTGTATATGTATGTATACGGATATTTGATATCCACGAAAATTGTCTTAAAAATGTTAATAAAAACTTTGAACTTTTCTTTGTTAAACTTTTATCACGCACTATTGTCCCTGCTCGGGCGCCATGAAAAATCTCAAGCTTTTTTGAGAAAACTGATTAATTGGGAATGCGTGAACCGAAGGTACAAAATTGCCTGTGCCGAGAAAATGAAATAGCGACCGCTCGCGAATGTTCTTCTTACACAATTGGATTCTTTATTTCAGGAATTTTATGACTTAGCCTAAACCTTAACCTAACGGCTTAAACTAACGGGACGCGTAAATATGTATTTATAAAAAAAAGGGGTAAGTAGAATTCAATTCGTTACATTATGGTAGAAAATTATGGTGAGTATATAAACAGTAGTATTAGGGTGAGTATAATATAATATAAAATAAACTTTAGCATTTTAATTTAAATATTTAATATAAAATTAATTCATATACATTCGTTTAGTATTATGTTTACAAATAGTATTTATGTTTAAAGGATGTCGCTTGAGCAACAGTTGTTTTATTGGTAGTCGTACGACATACCAACCATTATCTGATCGAGTAGTTGTGGCTTTGTAAAAGTCTTCACAATAATTGGAATGGGGGGGAGTTCTTCTACCTCCCAAAATTTTCTCAATTGTGAATTGAGGTACTCGTTTGAAATTTCCTCAACTTGAGTTGTCATTGCTGTGACTGGTTCCGCAACTAGTCCACTTAGGACCCATCCGAAAATGGTATTTTGCGCCAGTAGTGTTTTCGAAATTTTTTCAACACCTTCTAATATGATTTGCGGTATAAGGTCGCTGCCTATCAGGATGTCTATCTGAGCTGGCGTGTTGCAATTGGGATCTGCCAGAGTCAGGTGTGAAATTTTATCCCATTGCTTGCTATTTATTTGATAGCTTGGTAGCATGTTAGTTAGTTGCGGTAAGACAATAGCATTTGCTTCAATGCGCTTATCCGCTTTGGGGGAAATTAGGGTAATGGGGCAGACTTTACTTGAGTTTTGTACTACTCGTCCGCCCATTCCCGTAATTTCATAGTTGGCAGTTTTAGCCTATTTTGTGCCCTAGACGCTATGAACGATCGTTGCGATCCTTGGTCTATTAGGGCTCTTAGTTTGAACAGTTCTCCTCGATGTACGATGGAGACAACTGCTGTGGGTAGTAGTACTCTACTATGATTTTCGCTATGTAGCGTTTGAGTTTTTAGTGCCTTTGAACAACATGGTGTCTCTTGGCAATTTTCTTGAGGTTTTGTTTCGGGAGCTGCTGTTCCAACTAAACCATGGTTTTTTTTTGAAAAAGCGCTGCTATGCGATGTGTTGGGAAAGTTATTGAGATGTAACAAAGAGTGATGCCTTTTGTGGCAATATACGCAATTAAATTTGCTTTCGCAAGTATTAAGATTGTGTGAGTGGGACAAGCAGTTTGTACAGAGTCTTTTTGACCTGACAAAGTTGTTCCTTTCAGTGACATTCATCTTTTTAAATTTCTCGCAAGCTTTTAACTTATGCCCTCCAGAACATAGTTCGCATGAATTGAATTTATTTTGTTCAGATGGGAACGCTTGTGTTTTGAAAAAACTTCTGTTTAAATGATTGTTGCTTCCGGCTTGGGGTCTATTGAAGCTTCGATTTAAGTCTTGTTGAACGTTTTTAGTTCTGACTACTTTTTTGTCTACCCTTTCCGCAATTTCGTATTGGGTAGTTAAGAAATCTTTCATCTGCTGCCACGTTGGGCATTTTCTTCTTGATGAGAGTGATGGCTCCCGCAAAAGTAACGATTTTTCTGGTAATGCGGCGGTACATATGTTTACCAGAATAGGATCCCAATTGTGAGTGGGAATATTTTGTGTCGATAGAACCGACAAACAATTTGAAACAGTGGATTCTAGTTTGATGAATTCTTCACTGGTTTCTCTTTGAATTTTAGGCAAGTTCATAAGTATCGTTACTTGCTTGTCAACTAATATTCTCTCATTTTCATATCTTGATCTTAGAGCTTCCCAAGCTAATTTGAAATTATCGTCATTTAATGCGAACTGCTTGACTATTACGCCTGTTTGACCTTTAATTTTGTATCGGAGGTGATACAATTTTTGCGCTTGTGATAATTTTGGATGGTTTATGTACACGGCTGTAAACATTTCTCGGAAGGACGGCCATTGTTCATAACCTCCATGAAAGGTTTCCGTATCACACGCTGGCACTTTGAGATGAATGCCTGAACTTGCCTCTTGGGCTTGCACTTGTGGTAACTCTACTCTACTGTGGGGAGTAGGTGAAATTGACTTTATAAGTTTTAATTGATCTGATATCATTGCTTTTGTGTCTTCATAGCGGTCTAAGCAGTTTTCGTTTTGGCGTAAGCTGAGGATTTGAAATTTTCGGGTAGATCTGAGTCGTCAGTTTCTACTATCGCGTCATATGCAGATTGGAGACGTGTCCAAAAATTGTCAATCGATTTATTTTTTATCATTCAGAAAATTTGAATCAATAAAATATATATGTATATTTTATTATAATAGGAAATGTGGTACCGAAACTCTTTTCAACAAATAAGAGTTGTTGTTTCCGAACAATTGAATTAGTAAAATGTAGTATATATGTAACCGAAAGCTCTTTTCAATAAATAAGAGCTGTTATTTCAGAAAAAGAATTTAATAATGCGTTATCGCTTTTATTGCTCGTTTGTCGAAATTTATTTTTTATTTATTTATTTATTTTTTTTTTTTTTTTGATTTATTCGTATGCCCTTGTATCAGTGCGCACTGAAACTGGGTCAATATCCTTTGTACATACTTGTGGATTTTATGTGCATATAATATTAGCTGATGGTAAACGATTAAAATGTAAAAGCGTGTGGTGCTTTGAATGACATCTTCGACAAGAACTAGATTTGCAGATTCGCATCTGATGGCCTTTCTTTAAACAGTTTATACATAATAAAAGTTTCTTAACTTCTTTGCGACGAATATTAGGCGAAAGATTTAAAAACCGTTGGCAATTATAAATCAAATGTTCAGCATTTCCACAAAATGCGCAAACACCCAGCAAGCTTTTTGAAGCAATAAAGGATTTTCTTTGATGTGTACTCACGGTTTTTCCGGTTTTACCAAATGTTTCAGTTTGTGGATGCATGCTCCATATTCTCGAGGGTACGACATCGATGTTCTAAAAATGCAGCTAATGATTTCCACGATGGTAACTCGTTTATTGAGCAATTTTCTTCCTATTTTGCTTGAGTTACTTTGTCCAACTTTTGAGTTAAAAACTGTACCACTATGCAGTCCGCTATTTGCTCTTTGGAGCCAAGTGACTGCAACGCACATATATGCGAATTGACCTTGTCCGACAACGCTCGCAGCTTGCTGACAGTACCATCTGCTTTGTCCATCCCGAAAATCTCCCTGATATGTGCCTGAAAAATAAGACGTTTATTATCAAATCGTTTAATGAGAAGATCTAATGCGATTTTATAATTAGCCTCATTTATTTCCAACGATCGTATGGTGTCAAGAGCAGCACCACTCAAGCAGGAACGCAAATGTTGCAATTTGTCCACATCGCTTAGGTCGCTGTCCTTATCGATGACTGATGTGAACATCGAATAGAAATTTGTCCACTCTATATAAGATCCACTGAATTTCGGCAACGTTAATTGAGGCAAACGAGATCGATTAGTATTCACTATAATAGGCTGGAATTCATTGCTGTTCATCTTGAATGTGGAACAATGTTGAGAAGCGCTACGCTTTCCAATTTCACGTTGTAGAGTAGCCTTCAACTGAACCAAATTCGTATCAAATTGTGTAAGTAAATCACTTCCTATAGATTCAAAGTCATGCTCTTCCAAGCTTGTGTGTGCGGCCAAGAAGTTCGATTTCAGTTCGTTAACTGAATCAATTATTGCCGCTAAAGCATACTCGTCCATGCTTCGCAACCGCTCCGAGTCCATATCAGCACTTATGCATTGAAGGCGCTTATACATGGCCTGTGTCTTCAACTTCAAAAATGTCACCCTGCCCATTGGCGAATGCTGACTTATGGGACTTTCATTTGCAGGAAAGTCTCCAGCTGGAGTACCACCGATTGATTGGTTTAACGACATATCCAAAAAACTTAACCAATTAAAAGTTTAACGAGGTTAGGTGATCAGCGCGGTAACGTATAGCGGATAACCGTACTGAACCGTTGAAGAAATTAGCGGCACCCGATAAACGGTGCTTTTAAGGCATCGCTTGACTTTAGACGCATGTTTCTCAGAATTGATCACTCTTCTTCTTCACATTTCGTGCAAATGCGAATTTCTTGGAAAAATCAAGTTTAGAGCCCCGTAATACCTCGCCGGTGTGAGTTTCGACTTTGTTGCTGTGGGCACTTTTGTAGAGTGAACAATTCTGAGAAACATGTGTCTAAAGTCAAGCGATGCCTTAAAATACCTTTTGCACTGGCTCCCGGAAAAGTGATAGCGGTAGCGATAGCATAGCAATAATTCTAGAAATTTGGCTGCTACGGAGTAGTAAACGAGAACCCTGTGTATATGTATATATAGTATACATATATGTATATGTATATATTTCAGTTATATAATGTATATAATCCGCTTGAGGATATGTATATATGTATGTTTGTACTTATTCCCTTTTATGCTGTATTCTTCTTGCGATTTTTGCTTACTTTTTGGAAGCAATTCCTCTCACAGCTTAATAAGCTGAAGAGGTATTGTTCGTATGATTGGCAAGTGTCCCTCTCACAGTTAATGAACTGGAGCGGTATTGCCAGCACAATTTGAAAATAAAATGAAAGTATTTAATTTTTTCTCTGTGGGAATTGTGTGTATTATATACACGAAGATAAGTTTAAAAGCAAGGAATAATTATTTGTTTAGTTAAATATCTTTAAATATATATATATATATATATATTGTGGATACATACATACATATATATTATGGATTCTACCGGTACTTAAATTTGCCGCCGATTTGGAATTTTTACAAACCGTTTTTATAAAACGGGTTTAATTTCTTTCGGTCCTTTTATATTGACCGTTTGTGTAACGCTACATACATACATACATATAATAAATGAAATCAAAAGTGGAATTGATGTACTCACTCTGATTTTCCTCAAGGAGTTTGGGTTCAAAAATTTGGTGAAAAAGTGGTGTGTAGGTGGGATTTCCTTCTTACGCCGGTGTTCCGCTTTCTTGCATGTGTTAGTTTACCAAGCAGACCCTGTGAAGGTTTGCTTCGGTGCAGCCGACGTTAACGTTTTCTCTTGTTTTATTTGTATTTAAGGGTGTGTTTTTTTTTTTTTTTTTTTTTTTTTTTTTTTTTTTTTTATTAGCTTTGCGTTCGCGCCTGTATTTATTGTATTTAGTGTTGGTTTGCACGCACTTTTACCTATTGTTAGGGGTCTTTTTCCTAATTTTATTTAATGTTGATTTGTGCACATAAAAATTTGTTTTTGTTGTATAACAGGTATATTAACCGATTTCACCAAAGTGCCGTTCGTTTTGTCTCGAAGGACCAAATAAAAACTCATAACCCCACTTTTTCCTGTGCACCTCGAATTCTTAAATTTTCCCACGCACTCACCTTCTCGATGACCACCACATTTGGTTTTAGAAAAAAATTAAAAAATTATATTGCGTTTGGATTTAGCTTATGTACAATTTTAAATACTTTGTAAAATGAGTATCGGCTGAGAATTTCGACTCGGGATGAAAAGATGGTGAAACTGGAGGATGGCACAAACGCCGTTCGAAGATGCTCGCACACGCGTAACTCTGACTCAGGATGAAAAAATGTTGAAACTGGAGGCTGGCACACACGCTGTTTAAAGATGTTCGCACACGCGTAACTCCGACTGGATATATAAAAATGTTGAAAAACTGGAGGATGGCACACACGCCGTTTAAAGATGTTCGCACACGCGTAACGTTTGACTTGATGTATAAAAGGTTGAAAAAACTGGAGGATGATGAAACCGCTGTTCAAAAAACGGATCGCACATGCGTACTTTTGACTTGATGTATAAAAGGTTGAAAAAACTGGAGGATGATGAAACGTTATTAAAAAATGGCTGGTACACGCGTACTTGTTGCTGCGGAGAACGAAAGCGAAGTGAGTTGCAGTTGTCCTTTTGGTCCCCTTTTCTTTTCGTTTGGGTGTGGAATCAGCTGGTGTGTGGTGTGGAATGTAAGTTTTGCTGGTTTGTGATATGGGTATGATGAAGGTGCGTGTCAGTGTTGCGTGTGTGTGGATGCCTGGGGGAGGATGCTCATTTGTACAGGCTGATTCCTGAAAATTTTCAGCCACTTCTATTTTTCCTATCTCCATAGGTTCCGGTTGGTTTCTGAAATTTGGTCTCTGGAAGGATGGGTTTTGAGGACTGGGGTTTTGTGGGTTTGCTTGTTGGTATGGTTGGGATTGTTGGTTATTTCTTCCATTATTTTGGGGCATTGTTTGGAAATTCCTTCCTGTGTTCTATTCCTACTGTCTTTTTTATTGTATAGTTTTAAATTCTGTGCTGTTGTTCACGTTATTGTTCCCTGTATGTGCGTACAAGGCTTGGAACAGTATGTCCATAGCATGTTCCAAGCCTTCTGGGTTCCTACAGAAAAGGATTGATTTCATTGGTTGAGGAAGTTTGTTTTTAAAGATATTGAGGGAAGTGGGCTTGTTGTTCACCGCACTCTCTCTAGTTGCTTCGGTTTCCCCTAAAATAGTTACTAATTTGTTATTTAAAATGTGTAACCTGGTTTTCATGTCGTTGTAAAAATCTAAAGTGTTTGTTCTAAAGGTCACGCTTCGTAATTCGTCAAAGAGTTCTTCGCAAGAACGTCTATCCCCGAAATTATTCTGTAGTATGTTTTTAATCTCTGTCCAAGAGGTCGCGTGGCAGTTTATTTCTATTGCCTGTCTTGCTCCTCCCTTTAGCTTTGATTTTATTATATCCGAAAAAACTAGTTGGGACAGTTCGTCATATGTTTGGAGGTGTGGGTGTATTCGGTTAATAGTGTGGTGAATGTCTGTAGGTCTCTTGAGTCGCCACAGAATTCAGGTAAGTTATTAAGATATTTTAAAGGGTTTATAGTAAGAATGTTTTGAACTGGTACTGCCATTTTATTTCCCTTTTTTTTTGTTTTTTTTTTTATAGGTTCGGGAGGAAAAAAAAAGAAATTCTCTCTACTAATATGTTTTAAATAATGTTTCTTTGCTTGGGTTTTTATCAAGGTTACTTTATGTAGGAACTCTTGCAACTTTTTGATTTCTTGTTTTCCAGAACAGAGCTACTAAATATTTAAAAACAAGGCTTAAACAGTTAAAAAACAACTCCCTTGAAACCTTTTTTTTTTTAACCAACCTTAGCCCTAACGCAACTCGCTCTGAATGTCTGTGGAATGCCACAAAATTTCTCAAACGCCCAAAAGTCAGAAAGGTTCCAATAAAAGACTCCAGCAATGCATGGTATCGGTCAGATGAGGATAAAGCAGAGGCGTTTGCTAAGTACTTAAATGAAGTATTCACACCATTTAATTTTATTAATGCTTCTGATAAAGTCTGGCACCCCGGACTGCTTTACAAATTAAAGAAAAATTTACCTGCTCCCTTTTTCTTTCTTATTAAATCTTATTTAAAGATAGACAATTTTATGTTAGGTTGGAAATGAGTACTCAAGTATGTATAAAATAAAATCAGGCGTACCACACGGAAGTGTTTTAGGGCCAATTCTTTATTCGATATTCACAGCGGATATCCCAAAAAACAACGATGTTACGATAGCAATATTCGCTGATGACACTGCAGTCCTAACTTCAAATAAAGTGCCTTCAGAATCTTCTGACATACTACAAAATTACTTATTCCAACTAGAAGACTGGCTCAAGATGTGGAACATTAAAGTCAATTCAGATAAATCTGTCCATGTTACGTTTGCCCTAAGAAAAGGTGATTGTCCTTCAATCAAAATTTTTAATACAGCCATACCTGTTAGTGATCATGTGAAATACTTGGGGTTACACATAGATAGGAGGCTTACCTGGAAATATCATATAAAAGCGAAAAAAGAACAAATTAATATAAAAAGTCTTTATTGGCTTCTGGGTAAAAAATCTGTTCTTTCTCTTGAAAATAAACTGCTAATTTATAAAACCATCATCAAACCTATTTGGACTTATGCGATACAAATATGGGGCACGGCAAGCAATTCAAATATTGAAATAATACAGCGCGTTCAATCAAAAACTCTCAGGTCAATTACAAAAGTTCCATGGTATGTTTCAAATCATACTATTCACAGAGATTTAAAAATATGCAAAGTGAAAGATGAAATAAAAAAGTTTAGTGAAAGATACAAAATCAGGTTAGAGATCCATCCCAATCCTTTAGCAGTGGCATTACTACAGGCACCCACCACAACAAGGTTAAAAAGAAAAGACATATGGAACTTGTAAACCAGCACGCATGCACGTAATGTAAATACATAACTTTAGCACAAACCACATAGTGTATGATTAGGTTATTTTAACATAAAGAAAATAGCAAATAATTATGCAAATTAGTATGTATGTAGTTTGGATTTTTATTTTTATTATACTGTCACTAAACAGAGGGTCACTTAAGGAAGTAACACTCACAATTTGTTTGTACATACCTTAACAGCATATTTACTTATTGTCTATTAACATTAAGACAGATTGTAAATTTAATTTGAATAAAAAAAAAAGTTTGAAGTTGATGTGTTTCTAAGGATGGAAAAAAATTTGTCACTATGTTGAGTTTAAAGTTGATTAGGATGTGCAGTTGGCTGATGAGTTGTTAATATGGGTATATCTTTATATTTCGGTTGTTGTCTGAAATTATCATCGATAAGAGTAAATCTTTTTTACCCTTGTCTTCACCCCCTTTTTTGTATTATTTTCGAAAAATTTGTATGTTTTAAAGGATTCGTTCTTCAATCTTATGAAGTTCAAATGTCACTCTCACTAAACTTTTTCGCAAAAATTATATTGTATGCTTAGAAGATTCGTGCTTCAATCTTATGAAGTTCAAATGTCACTTTCACTAAACGTTTTCACAAAAATATTTTGTATGTTTTAAAGGATTCGTTCTTCAATCTTATGAAGTTCAAATGTCACTCTCACTAAACTTTTTCGCAAAAATATTTTGTATGTTTTAAAGGATTCGTTGTTCTTATTTTTTTTTTCTACCAGTTACGAAAAGTGAAATATTCAATATCCTTTCTTATGTAACTTGATTTTAAATTTTTACACACAAGGATACACGGGTATCCTACCGACTGCGCCACTTTTTTCACCGAAGTGATGAACAACGAAAATAATAAAACAACTGGGTTGAAGGTTTAATCGATAATCAGCGTTCCGTTTTATTTCGTGCTTTCTTAAATACTAATATTTTGCTTTCTTGCAACAACTTAAAAATAAATGTTTGCATAACAATTCTTAGGAAATGTGTCTTGTGCATTTTGCAAAGTAATACAATTAATAATAATAAAGTTATTATACATTTTGTTAACTGTTGAATTTTCGTTAGCGGAAATGCACTTGAATGAACAATAAATACAAATTATTAAAATTGTTTACGCACAGAAATGATTCTGTGAAGTATAGTGTTAATTTTTCAAAGGCCAACGCAGAGTATTTCAAACAAAAGTCACATAGAATAGTTGATAATTCGCAGAAATGAAAGACAAACGAAAGAAAAAGGAGTATAACTTCAATAATGCACAAGCATACAAAAATACATATGCCCACACATGTGAATATGTCACCAACCAAAAATTGAAGCATTGTTCTACAAAAACAACAACAGCATAAGCATGCCGAAAGAAACGATTGCCGATTGTCACCGCTTCCCTTGCTACTCGAACATCTTTGCAGACAAAGTTGCGTTAGATTCATATTGAGCAAGGTTGCGCAACTTGCATTTAACGCAACCTTTTCCGAACTCGTATAAGAAGTATAACTTCAAAAATTGTGCCTTGTAGGGTTAAGTAAATAAAAGTTGTCATTTGCGAAAAATTGTGAAGGAACTCATTTATGGTTTTTATTTGGTTACTAGGATTGTTTTATTAACCGCTTTTGTATTTATTTCCTTTTTTATTTTATATATACGAGCGAGATTCTGAAACCAGGTCAATATCTTTGTTATTTTTGCAATGGATAAAAATATCGAAGAAAGAATGTATGTAAAATTTAGTATTTCTAACCGAATTTCGGGTGCTTCGACCTCTTTAACTGATAAAAATATTACAAATTGAAGGAAATGAAGCTTCAAAATCGTCAGGAATGTAACCACTTCTCAGTCGATCGAAGAGATTAAATAAAATTCGCTGAAGGAGGTTAGGGCCATCTCAAAAATACTTTTGATACATATACAGTATACAAGTCTGTCGAGAAGTGGAAAAATCGTTGGCATAATTATATTGCATATGAGTTCCCCTGCATAGGATTGTGCGCTGGGTTTGAGACCCGCCATGTAAAAAACACCCCCAATGAGGAGGATGGAGTCATGTGTAAAAGTTCACCCAAGTGAAGAAAGTTCTCTGATCACCATTCACTTGGGAGTGGCCAGAAACGATTCTCTTATACATATATGACTCAAGCAGCTCACGACTTCCGGTCTTTGACCAAGTATCCTCTGAGTAGCCTAAGAATATCCGTTTAAAGGCGAGCTAAAGTGAGAAGGCGAAACATCCCCTGCATAGGGTTGTGCGCTGGGTTAGGGACCCGCCACGTAAAACACACCCCCAATGAAAGGGAAAAAACAGCCTCGGATGAGAGACCCTCCTTTTGATGACGACCATGGCAAACGAAATAAGGACTATGATTTGAGGGCGTGCACCTGGAATGTCCGGTCCCTTAATTGGGAAGGTGCCGCTGCCCAGCTGGTTGATGTCCTCGTGAAAATAAAGGCTGACATCACCGCCGTCCACGAAATGCGATGCACGGGACAAGGACAGAGACGAGTAGGTCCTTGTGACATTTACTACAGTGGCCATGTAAAGGAGCGCAAGTTTGGTGTTGGATTCGTGGTGGGAGAGAGACTCCGTCGCCGAGTACTATCATTCACTCCGGAGAATGAACGTCTAGCCACAATCCGCGTCAAAGCGAAGTTCTTCAACATATCGCTGATTTGCGCCCACGGCTGATCGACTTCGCCGGGGCCCGAAATATGGTTATCTGTAGTACTAGATTCCAGCATAAGAAGATACATCAAGCTACCTGGCTGTCTCCGGATCGAAAAACCACCAACCAGATCGATCATGTTGTGATAGACGGAAGATGACAATTGTAATATATTTCATTTTTTTAATAATATTATGATAGTTTGTTATATACATACATAATATGTATGATTTGATATATTCAAAAAATAATTAAAAAAATAGGCCTATTTTCACATAAACTACGAATATTGCTTTGAAAAAGTAATTTAATTCAAATTTATTCAATTGCACATGTATTCATTAATATGCACAAAAAGAATTCATACGAATACACATGTAGGCGTAAATTTGTTTACATTAGAATTAGCATTATTTTTCTCATTTAACACTGAAAATGCTCAATTCTGCTATTTTCGTGGTGAAACACGCTAAAAATTTGTCTGTGGTGAAACTCTTCCATCTCTGCCGAGTTAGCCAAAAATATTTTTACGATCTCCGCGCCGTGAACCTTCTTTATGATAAACGTTCTCTGCTATGGATATACGATATTAAACGGATTTTTATGTATAGATATACGAAGTGCATTTTGCGAATCCACCACAATTAGGGTGAATCTCTACAGACATTCCATTGCGCATGGGTCAACAGCTGTTTTTATCAATTTCGCTGCGCGCTACTTTTACCGTCGAAATACGTAAGCGGAATTAAAATTTCCATACATACATATATAAGTAAATAAATATTTATATTAACACTAGCTGACCCCGCAGCCGTTGTCCTGCGTGAAATTACATATGTGTTTTGAAATGAAGAGAAAGTTAAATTTATCATTTCTTTTTTTTTTCAATGTAAAGCAGCTTGATAAACAACATTTTTTGGTTTCTGTTCCGGTGCGTAAATGTACAGAGAAGATAGTTTTCCAACTCGTGAGCACGCCACGTATTTTTGGCCATGTGAAAAACATAAGAGTTCAAAATTTATGCTGTACATTTCTAGCGACTATCTATGTGTAATGATGATTGTCATCTCAAATGCAATTTTTACTGGAAACTGAATCCGTTTGAGCTAAAATGGCAAATCAATAGAACTCAAAGGAACTCGTAGAATCAAGCATTCTGCCCCTTGTATTAGATAGGTGCATCACAATCAGTCGGGTTTCATTACACAGTTTCGGCGCATGAAGATTGCGAAACATAATAATGACAGATCCAACTTTGAGACGCAAATAATGCGGTGGCATACCAATCCTCTCCAAAGAATTTAGAAACTCCACTGGATAATTCACGGCGTCGTCTTTTGAATTTTCCAGTTTAAGTCAACAACATCGGTATTTTTGGCAGCTAACATTGCGCGTAGACTTAAGGAATCGCAGTTACGATAATTTGGCCAATATTCGGATACACATTCGTGATGAGTTCATCTTTCGTGAATCGATAAACGGCAGATGGAATTGTTATCAAACCATCGGAAGTATGAACCGAAATTGATCCCTTTCCAATTTTTAGTGAAGACGATGTAAAATGTCTTCCGCAATGTCATTTTTGTTCGTATCCCATAATAGACGCGGATTTGAAGCTGATATGTCGAAATGATTATCACGAAAAGTGTGCGAACTTCATTTGCATTCCAATGATTATCATTTTCCAGCAATTGTAATTGCTGGCTTCCTTTTCAAAAAGTTGCATACACCATATCATTCACAGTACGCAATGACTCAAATGAAGTGGAACCACGTACATTAATCAATAGCAACCGAAGGTAGAAACAATCGTCATTTTTCGGGTGGATTGTGTAAATTCGTCCTAATGTATTAGTTGATAACACACCTGGATGTTCATCTACTGGTTGGCCTTGCTTTCTGTGTAACTATTTCTCCGACGATGCATTCCATGTATAATATCAAGGTATTTCCGAATAGAGCAATGTTCTCGCAAACGGATCACTGACGAAAGTTGAGCAAAAACTCGTCAATGTTAATTTTGTTACTGGCGGTGTTTCCACCAGCTGTATTGTATTCTCTGGGTTAAAATACACTATTTGGCCATTCTCCAAATTAACTGCTAGATGCACAACAGTCGGAAAACGTTCATGAATTGCAAAAGTAAATACAAAGCGCTTTAGTGCAGTTCACGTATCGACCGTATCGTTCAAGACTAATAACCGCCATGTTGCTTCCTTTGGTGATGTACATACAAACGTATTTTATCGATTACACCAAACTGCAATACTCAACATTGATATGAGTTTTGAATGTGAATTAGACAATGATGGTGAATATAGTACGATCCATGTGTTGTCAACTTCGATATTCACGCCTCTAACTCACGCCATTGTCGTCTGGTGAGCGACGCCGATACAGTGGATATCCATCATTTCCAAAAGAAAAGCACGTGGATACTGTTTCGTGCATTTACACACAAATCGAAGTGGGATTGCGGTGTCCGCAAGTTCCATGAACCTTATTGGTTTTCATCACTTGTATAATACTGGATCTTCTTTCTTTGCATAAGGAATTTCCGCATAATTAAATACCCGTAATTTCATCAATTTGATCTGGTGTAATATCCAAAGAATAATGTGTGCGTGCGGCAAACCTCTCTTTTGCCACTCAACAGAATACATCTAGCAACTGACTGCACCATATATATGTTGCTTCAAGATAAAGTCCATCGAAGCTGTTGCTTGAAAAGTCTTGCTCTGACATCGTGACGATCGCTTGCTGATTGATCGCGATGCATAATACCGCACGTATGACATCGCCTTCTGGGAGTACTCGTACATGTGCCTTGGGCTGCCAAAAAGAACGCCGACCGATATTAGCGCGACCTCTTCATGGCATCGTAACAAATTTCAATCTGTAATTGATCACTTTGTTTGCAACACACATAACATTTTCACTGAATAATTTTCAAACATTTTTGAAGCAAACGCCAAATTTGAAAGATTTAAATAATTGAAAAACAAAACAAAAAATTGAATGAAAAAATTTGTATGGAAAAAATTAACTTTTTGGAATTTTTCAATTTTCCGACTTTTCCTCATGAAAGACATACAGGTTTTTTATTTCTAAACCTTCCCCGATTCGCACAGAACATTCTCTTGAAAATTTCATTAATATTGGTTCAGCCGTTCTCTTAGCGTTACTAAAAAACAAACATTCATTTGTTTGTATGAGAAAAATAAAAAGGCTGTTTTTAGGGGTTTTCCGGTAATTATTCGAAGTTTTTTCTCCGCAGAAACCATCTCTGAAGCTCAACGAACATTTCAAAAAAAGAATTATCAAATTTGGTTCAGTCGTATGAAAGTTATGAGCGTACATACATTTTGGCGATTCATTTTTATTTATATATGTATGTATGTATGTACATAGATAGATATACTATCTTTAATATTTATATCCATATATATATATACACATACATAAATAAATAAATATTTACATACCTACTAATCTGTACATACACATAGTACATACATATATTAAAGCCCATACCGGCAACTACCTCTTGTTCTTCGTCTTAGAACAATCAGGATTACATTGAGCACATATCGTGCATACATATTGACAAAGTGTATTGACCGCTTTAACGAGTACACAAACAGGGACAGTCCGATAAGTCCGCATATATATGTATAATATATAAAGTTTAAAACCAAACTACATACAACCGCTTGAACGCTAAATCTGAAAAACGCGTATTTTATTACTTTTAACAGAAATTAAAGCTCTTATCGACGTGAAAGAGTTTTACGGTTCTCCAAATTTATCCGTTTGCTTTAAATCAAAAGAGAAAATTATACATATATACATATATTACCGTTTTTCATCTAAATGAACACAGATTCAAAGAAATCTAAGTCTCATAAATTTCTAAAAATACCAAAAATGATTTCGGATGAAAAAAGTCCATGTACACCGGCAGAAGCTACACGCTCGAAGCAAGGTGCTACAAAACAAAAACGGGGTAAAGATATTTTATACGCTAAATTTTTATCAGAGAGTGACAGCTTAATACGATACTGCACTCGATTCTCATCGTCGCCGATTCAAGATAACTCTGAATCGGTACTAGAAATCAAGAATCAAAACCTTGACAATTTTTGGACACGTCTCCAAGCGGCCTATGACGCCATTGTAGAAACGGACGATTCGGATCTTCCGGAAAATATCAAAACCTCGGCTTACTCCAAATATGAAAATTGTCTTGACCAATATGAAGAGACAAAAGCCATGATCTCTGATCAATTAAAATTAACAAGGTCAATCGCACCAAATCCACAACTGAGAGTAGAGCTACCACAAACACAGGCCCAAGAGGGAAGTTCAGGTATTCACCTCAAAGTGCCTGCATGTGACACAGAAATTTTTCCTGGGGGTTATGAACAATGGCCGTCCTTCCGGGACACGTTCACCGCCGTTTACATAAACCACCCAAAATTATCTAATGCACAAAAATTGTATCACCTCCGATACAAAACAAAAGGTCATATTAAATCAGTTCGCTCTTAATGACAACAATTTCAATTTGGCTTGGGAAGCTTTAAAAGAACGATAAGAGAATGAAAGAATACTGGTCGACAAACAAGTGACCATATTAATGAATTTACCAAAAATTCAGAGAGAAACAAGTGAAGAATTCATAAAACTTCAATCCACTGTTTCGAATTGTTTGTCGGTTCTAACGACACAAAATATTCCCACTGACAACTGGGATCCCATACTGGTAAACATGTGCTCCGCGGCATTACCAGAAAAATCGTTGCTTTTGTGGGAGCAATCGCTCTCTTCCCGAAGAAAGTGCCCGACGTGGCAACAAATGAAAGATTTCCTAACTACCCAATATGAAATCGCGGAAAGGGTAGATAAAAAAATGGTCAGAACTAAAAACGTTCAACACGACCTAAATCGCAGCTTCATTCGACCCCAAGCTAATAACAACAACAACTTAAATCGTAGTTTTTTCAAAACACAATCGTTCACTTCCGAACAAAACAAACATACGTCATGCGAACTATGTACAGGAGGGCATAAACACAAATCTAGCGATAAGTTTAAAAATTGAATACTAATGAAAGGAACAACTTTGTCAGATCAAAAAGACTCTGCACAAATTGTTTGTCCCATTCTCACAATCTAAATAATTGCGAAAGCAAATTCAATTGCGACATATCATCACTAAGAGAATCGAAGCCGATTGATAAAAAGAGCTCTCTCTTAGTTCTAAACCCGTTTCTAGACACTAAAGGGCTGCTTCGGGCCAATGGTCGGCTTGCTAATTCAAGCCTAACATACAACCAGCGCCACCCCATAATAATACCTGAGAAATCGGCCACATTATTCCTGCATTACATCCACATATTAATGCTACACGCCGAAAACTGTCTCATGCAGCATGTGGTACGACATGAATATTACATTCCACGTCTGAAGCCCCAAATCAAGAAATGCATTTTCATGTGCAAGATCTGCACTACGCATAAACAGAAAATGCGAACACAGATTATGGCAGCACTTCCACCAGAACGCTGCAGCTTTGCTCCGCCTTTTACCACTACAGGTGTAGATTTTGCTGATTCTTTTCAGATAAAGGCTTCCATGCTAAGATCTCCTACCCTCATGAAAGGCTATGTGGCTGTTTTTGTCTGTTTCACAACAAAAGCAGTACACCTGGAGCTATGTACTAATCTGACCAGGGAGGCTTTTCTTGCCGCATTTGCTCGCTTCGTAGCTCAAAGAGCTACAGAGAAACAGTTTATGGAGTTCATGAAACAAGTCTCACCTGATATTGTTCAAAAATACGCCCCCCAAGTATAAACTGGCAATTCATCCCCCCAAGCGCTCCTCATATGGGTGGTTTATGGGAATCAGCGATAAAGAGCTTTAAATCTCATTTCAAGAAGCTCGCTGGCAACCTCAAATTCAATTATGAAGAATTCACGACATTGTTAACCAGAATCGAAGCCGTTCTCAACTCACGACCTCTTGCTGCACTCTCGCAAGACCTCTCCGACTTTGCTGCCCTCACCCCAGAGCATTTTCTTAAAGGAGCGCTCATTCTGGCCACACCTGAGCCAGGCATGGAGTCGCCGTTCTTACTAAACAGATGGGAACGAATTAAAATTCTCCATCATAATTTCAGCCGACGATGGAAAGAAGAGTATTTAAAAGACCTTCACAAAAGGTATAAATGGAAAATCCCAGAACAGGCTCCAATGCTTGGAGATTGTGTCCTAGTTCACGACGATTGTCTCCCCCCCACAGAATGGCGGCTTGGCCGCATAGAGAAACTTCACTACGGTTCAGACGGTCACATTCGGGTGGTTGATCTCCGTACGCAAAATGGAACGCTAACCCGGCCGCTTGTCAAATTATGTTTCTTACTAACTGCCGCCACTTACGAAAACGTAAATAATAACCATTCCTAAACCGATCCGAAAAGACGGGAAAAAGAAAATAAATTAATAATATCATTAAGAAAAACCGCAAAGATAATTACGATAAGCTACAAGCCGTAAGACAAACATAGACCTACATATATATCGCAACCCCATAGACGGACGATCATTTAGTCATGCCCCCTAAAGTGGTACCCTGTTCATGCACGCTTACAGGCAATCAAATTATAATCATTATGATTTTCTCTTTCTTCACACAGATTGATATTGACGCCGATACACCTGTAACCCCCACGCCAACTCTCCGTTCGGCTGTTACTGTGCTTCGCACTGGATCTGTTCCAGTAGCAGCGCCCCGAACCATCACGGCAGCAATGGCGCCAACCGTGGCACGAAGCTCAACACGCGCAGCACCGACGCCGGCGCCTCCGAAACCGCACCGCACCAGTTGTCCGCTCTGTTGCCGTTCACATAGGCTGCAGTATTGCTCCATTTTCAAGGGAATGTTACCCGTACAACGTCAGAAGGTGGCACAGGCACATGGGGATTGTTTAAACTGCTTGGCCCAGTCACACGCCACTCTTGAATGCGAATCTGACACCTTGTGCCGGTTGTGTGAAAGACCGCATCATACCTTACTGCACCGGAACGCCGGACATCCTGGCTCACCAACTGTCCTCCGCCGCCGTACGGCCACCCGACGATCGCAGCCTAACCGTGTGGCACGGCATCCAGAAGCTGGATGGTTCTGGCGCCCCCTCAATGCGGCATCCACGCGCAACCAGATAAGGCCACAACCTCACCGCCCCACCGGCCTGAACGGCGTTGTAGCTACGCTACAGGCACTACAGGGCACGGTGGTTCCTCCCATACGACAAAAATAAAAAAGTCTATGTTTATATATTGGGCTTGTAGCTAAATAAATAGTTGCATATGCCATCAAATTTAGGTATTTTGAGTTTGTTTTGATTAATTCTAACGGAACTTCTTGAGTGAAAGCAACATATGTACGGCCTTGCACAGAAGTAAATAGTTGACAAAAATAAAAGCGAAAGCAACGTGCACATTCAACTGCAAAAGTTTAATTTAAAAAATTGTCTAAATAAAAATACTGAAAATGGAAATTAAAGTAGATGGTAATAGTATTATTTTTCAGTAATAACAAGTTTTTAAATTGTGCTGTTTTTAGAATAACAAATTTTAATGAAGTGTCTTTTTGATTCAGTTTTGTTGTTCTTTGTTAAATGTATTTGGAGATTTAGTAACTTTGTCAATGTTGATACAAGTATATAGTTTAAAATAATATTAAGTTCATGTGCAGGGATTTGCAGGTTTCTAAATAACGTTCATTAAACTAACCTAACTTTTTAGTTTCAAAGTGTATTTTGTACATCAAATGTGCGTGTTACAGCATTGGTTTTTGCAAGTAATGTCAATAAACAAATGTAGAATTAGTTGTTGTTGTCTCATTCTCTCTCTCTGAGAATTTTATTTTTTAAATTTCTTATCGTAGGAACGTCTCATCAATGCATATTTTCTCGCTCCTATATTTTTGAAATTTGGTGCTCCAAAAATGGATCAAATACGACGAAAGGTCGGGAAGTTTTTGAAGAAGTTTTTGAAGATATAGTCAGAAAAACGGGTTTTGAAATGTGTAAAATATTTATGCAGACGCATTGGGGTGATGTGGAAACAAAACCATCGCGTAAAGTCAGACGTGTTAAGAAACTACTCGGATTGGCTCTCTTACAAAGAGGTTGTTACCTTAAGTCTCGAAACTCTATCTTTGCCATCTGAAAAAGAAGAAGCAAAAGCGAGTAAACGTGGTCGCCAAACTGCTGATTTCTCTGCATGCTCCAAACGGACTAAGCAACGTAGAATAGCAAAATTGGCAGAAATTGATAAGTCCGTAGCGGATACCTTACGTGAAGTACATTTGAAATCAAATCCACTTTTTCAGGAAGTAAATGTCACCGAAGTTCTTTCACTAATAATTGATACAAACTAAACAAAACATCAGTACTTAAAAATCAGTGATTTTATAAACTGTAAACTTTCGTACAAAGTTTTGCCTAGCTATAAAAAGACTCTAAGTGAAAAAAAAAAAGTTATCCAGATGCAGAATCGGTTAGCGTGAGTGAATCACAGGCTGAAGTGGAGCTACAAAGTTTACTTGGCCATACAGCTTCACGTATATTAGAACTCCAAACTGAAGTGTTGAACGTCATACCGATGTAAATATAAGCAATCTTGTTTTGATAGGCAAGTGGGGATTCGATGGTAGCTCCGGATACAGTGAATATAAACACCGTGTTAGTAACAATACTCTACAAGACAATAGTTTATTTGTAACATCCTACGTGCCCCTTGAATTAGTTACTAAATCTTCGACACTACAAGATACTAAAGTTGTATGGAAAAATCCTCGACCGTCGTCCACTCGATCTGCAGACCAATACGATTTAGTTTCAAAAAAGAGACAACAGAAGTTTTGCATTGAAGAGAGGAATCATTTCACGAAGAAAATTGATATGTTAAAGTGCACAGAATATTTAAGATCTGGACAGAACATAAACGTCGAACACAAAAAGAGATTAACGATATAGATAAATGTCTACAAAAAGCCGTCTACAAAGAACATTATGAGTTTGGTTTATCACCTTTACATTCATATACTCGATTTTTTGAATATTTCATTCATGTATAGTATAGACTAGATATCAAAAATGGCAAATTAGGTCGGCGGAAGGTAAAACTCAATTCATGGAAAACAAAATTCAGGTTAGAAATAAGTTTAGATCAGAAATGGGTTTAATAGTGGACATGCCAAAAAGAGGAGGTAGGACGTCAAACGATGGCAACACGGCTGGACGCTTTTTTAATAATGCTGGTTTGGCTTCTCAAATAACGGGCGTTGACGAAGAGCTCATACTAAGATGTGCAGCATTACTGCAAGCTATGTCATCAGGATATAAAATAAACGCGGACAAATTTAAGCAATTCGCACTTGAAACTGCTAAAGGGCTTGTAGAGAAGTACCCTTGGTTCTATCTTCCACCTTCAGTCCACAAGATCCTAGTGCATGGTTCCGAAGTCATCGAAAGTGCAATAATATCCATTGGAGAACTATCAGAGGAAGCTGCGGAAGCCAAAAACAACGATATTAAGAGGTATAGGCTTCAACATACGAGGAAAACTTCTAGATGCAACAAATACGGATTTACTTAATATGTTATTGTTGAGCTCAGATCCATTTATTACAAGTCAACGAAAATTGCCATGCAAAAAGAAAAGCGCATTATTAAAATCTACAATAGAATTGTTGGAAGACTAATTACGTAAAGGAATTTCTTATTGAGGTTTACAACGTCCTTATTTTTCTTCCAAATTAATAAAATTTTTATTTGAACTGTAAAAAATAAATTGTTTAATTTTATAAAATTAAATGGCACATCTGTTTTCCTTTCTATTTATTAATAATAAATACAGGAATTGGAACAAAATTTATCACATGCTCAGGTATATTAACGATAGAATTATATAGGTAGAATATGAAAAGTGGGCGTTATACAATTGCGATTTTTTCAGAATATCGTACTTGCATGAACAGAAATATGCTGTGTATATTGCAGGTCAGTATTTTTATTCTAACTATTTTTGTCGCTATCCTCCATACAAATGGAACCACTGTGCAGCGTCTGCTAGGCTAGTACTCGCCTAGAGGGGCCGGGATGTCGAAATGAACTCCAGTCGCCCGAACTAACGTAACTAAAAGGCAGCATTGAATACCACATTCTCCACATCAACATACCAATCAGGAAAAAAGGCAGCATTGAATACCACATCCTCCACTTCAACACACTAATCCGGGAAAAAGGGCAGCATTGAATACAACACTCTCCACATAAACACGCTAATTAGGAAAAAAACAGGGCATCACTGATCCTCTCCACATCAAACAGTTTTTGTTCCGTTTTTCATTTTATACCCAAGAGAAGGTGACGCTGTGCCGGCTTTTGTTCTACACAGTTCTAGAAGTCACGTACGCCGATACACACGCGCACCGCAACGTCTATTCGAAAATTTTTAACTTTGTGGCTTTTGCACCATCCGGTCATTATATATAGAGATCATTCGTTTGTTATTTGGCTTTTATCCGGTTTATATACATTTAACTTTGGTTTGGTAACATTTAACTTTTTAGTATCGCTACATGCAAAAGAAATTGGTGTCGTGTGCTAATTTGCATCAAAGAAGTTTTATTCAGTGCTATAACCTAAAACGTGCTTAACTATCCAAACGCTCTATTTCTAAAAATCTGTTTATACATTAATTAACATCTAAATTACCGTAAAGTGTAAAAATATATAATTCACTGTAAGAAGACATTGTAAAATTTGCAAATTAAAGTGATAAGTAATAAAGCTTATTTAGCTCAACAAGAGCGCAAAAGGAAAAGTTTAAATTAAAAATTGGAAGTGATATTTGAAAGTTTGGTGAAGAAGCGAGATTTGAAAGGAGTGAATCATTCGTAAAGAAATAAATATTACCATCTTTAGCGGTGGTCTAATAAATAGCATAGCTTGGCGACCTACGATAACGCTCGCATCAGACCTCCTGCCTATAATTACCTCGATCGAGAAACCTCCTGATTTTATTTCTATCCTGATTTTGTCTTCTATCTCATACGACCGCTATTATCGCCAAGGCCGCCAGAGCCTTCGATATCTTCCATTTTCATACTATCGGACGGAGCACTGATTTCAACACAAACATACCGTATAAAATTTTTATTAAGTTTTTGTCGGTGTTCCACGAAACCCACTGCGAAATTCTTCTGGCGAAATATCACTCCGGCACTTGGCGGTTTTACAAAAAGAGAAGGTGCGGTGGTTGTTGCGGTCGAACGTCTTAATTCATGGATGAAAAAATAAGAAGGAAGATCCCGTTCGGATCTATCCCTTTTGATGGTTTGGGTGGTGAATTCATGGGTTGAGCCGTTGGGATGGTGTGGTGGGTTGTATGAGGTTGTGTAGCATGAGCGATGTTGCGTGAGTTTTTTTTTTTTTTAATCCGGAGTGCGGAAACTTTAATCCGCTAAACCTAACATACTCCCAACTCCATACTTTCCCACGGAGCCACCCGATTTTGTATTACTTCGTGGTAGTAATAAGATCTTTAAGTCTCTTCTCTGGTACAGACTGACGGACGCCTACTCTGCTCTATATGTCTCAGTTGGACTTATAAAGCGCGGGCAATAAATGAATACATGCTCGGGTCTTCACAGCACTCTGGACATGACGGACAATTCGGACTAATGTCGTAATGGAATCTGTACAGATTGCTTCTAAAGCACCCATAATCACTTAGTATTTGGGTTAAGTGGAAATTCAGGTCCCCATGTCGTCTTTTGATCCAGGAATGGACATTCGGTGTGAGTCTGTAGGTCCACCATCCTTTGAGCATCGCTTGAATTGTTCAGAAAGTACTGATAACTCTTACTGCTGTGTTTTTTTATCTGACATATGCTTTGATGCCTAACGCCTGGATCCATATTGGAGTCGCATATAACATAAGCGATCGCATTACCTTTGCGAGTAAAAAACGCAGGCTGGAACGCACGCAGCCTTTATTTGCCATTATTCTTGATAAGGCATTCAGGATTTTGTTCGCTTTATCTGCAGTGTATTCTAGGTAAACCTTAAATTTGAGCTTTGAGTCTATTATTACTACCTGATATTTTGGGTGTGGCTGTAAATGAATCTCACACTCCCATATGGTGAGAGGTATACTCTCCTTCACTTTTCTAGTACTTATGAGCAAGACTTCTATCTTTTGCTTCACCAGTTCTAAACTAATTGATGAGAACCATTGGCGCAGACCGTTTATGAATTGCATTTGCATTTGATCCGGAGGTCATCTAGGTATATATCCACTGCTACCACAATAAGGTCGTCTGCGTTTGCAACTATTTTAATTGCTTTCGGTTGGTGTCTCCTCCTCATACATTAGGTTCCTTAGAAGGGGACCTAGTACCGAGCCTGCGGTATTCCACCCAAAATAGAGTAGCTCTTGGTGCCTTCATCAGTATCGATTAATAGTTAACAATTTCCATAAGATATTGAGGAGCGCGTACGTCATACAGAGCCTTGATTATGTTTGCCTAGTTTGCTGGGTTAAAGGCATTCTTCACATCCAGGGTCATCAGCGCGCAATTTTTTTTGTTCCGCCTTTCCATAGCTTGCCACTTACTGCGCATTTCGCAGTGTCAACGAAATCGGATAGTGCGTCAATGGTGGACCCCTTTTCATAAAGCCGTATTGACTTTGTGATAATCCGCCGACTTTCTGGATTACTAACTCCAAGCGGTTTCTTACTGTGCTTTCATATACCTTGCTAATAGTGTTAAGCATGCACCGAGGTCGATATGATGAAGGTTCCTCCGGAGTAGAACCAAACGCTGGACTTTCCATGGGTCGGGAAATATTCCTTTGCATATAAGCACACATTATACTATTCTGCGAACAATTTTGGTTTCAAAGTCATGCATTCCTTTAAGGCTTAGTTTGGTATGTCATCTAATTCAGGCACTTTGCTTTGCTTTTAAATTTTCCGCCTATGACCGATATTTTTTCTTCACTAACTAGCAGAGGTGGCTCTACGACTTCCGTTCGAAGTTTAGCATAAGAAATAGAGTGGTATTTTGGAAACAAAGTTGGGAACAAAGTTTCTCATAAAGGTTGGACTTATGGGTTGTTGTGCCTTATTTTTGAATTTAGACATACAGATTTTGTATGCTGTTCCCCAGGGGTCTTCGTTTGTTTCCTCAAATAGTTTTTCAAAACACTTCTTTTTACTGCGGTCAATGTCTGATTTTAAAAGCTTCTTCTGACTTTTAAATATTTGTATGAAAACTGCTTTCATTTCCTTCCCGTTGAATACGTTCCAAGCGGCGTCTAGCTGAGTTGCAGAGTTTTCTTAGCCCAGCTATTTCTTCATTACACCAATACTCTGTCTTTCGGTTGTTGTGGTGTACTGTCCTATGCATGGTTGCGTCGCATGCTGTGAACAATTCTTTTCGCACTGTGGATACCAAATGCATGGCGTCTTCGCCTTGTATATTTGCTGAGCTCCAGACCATCTCGAAGAATTCAGCATCAAAATCGTTTTGTTTCCAGGATCGCTTTTGGATTGTGTTTGCGCCTACTACCCTAAGCGGTCGACCACGCATTGAAGTCACCACCGATTATAATAGGCGATTTGCCTCTGGTTTCTAGAGAAAGTTCCAGGAGGAAGTCTTCAAAATCTTTAATTGAGGAACTGGGAGAAGCATAGCAGCTAACAAAATATATGCCTCGTATATTTGCCCATGTGAAAAAATTATGACCACCGGAGCGAGACATAAATGGTTGTCCTTTACATGACCATGTTGCAGCCTTGCCAGAAACAACGGAGAATAGGGGAGTATACCCGTAGACGACATACAGACCACTCGATCTTTATTTTGGCTACCTTGAGCGCCGTCTTGGTGTCCTGCGCACACAGGCATAAGACAGTTAGTTGGGTATCGCTTCATGTCTTCGCATGCTCTTAATGTTTATTTATCCCTGCATTGTCTGGTTTATGTGCCTTTGGCCAGCCATCATGTTCTCCAGTTCTTTATTTTGCTATCCATATGGTTAAAGTTTTGAATAGTTCCACTACTTTGTATTTTTTTCAGAGCGTTTACCACCCCCCATTGTCTGGTTGGCATTTTCGCAATCTCTTTTTTATCCAGCAGCGGTGGATATCTCAGTTTTCCGTTAAGAGGCGTTCTAATGATTTTTGAGTTCCCTCCAAATGGATTCTCTGGGGTGCATCCACTACTGTTCTCAGAGGCCAGTTGCGTTTGAACAGCCGAAGCGAACGGACGTGTGCGCGGACGATTCAGTTTTTACGGAGCGTTAATATTGATGACGGTGTTGTGGTGCTTTTGTTGCCAAAACTATTGAAGGTCATCATTGTGCGAACGATAGACGCAAGTATAGTGCGGGACAACTTAGTTGAAAAGTTTCCCGAGATAAAGTGATTAGTGTGGGTTTTCCCAAATAGTGTGCGATAAATAGACGCAAAAAAAAACAGTGTGGGTTTTTTCCCAAAGAGTGTACACACAATAGATGTGCAGTGTGGGTGTTACCCAAATATTGTGTAAGCAATAGAAGCAATTTTGTGCGGGAAAATATACATTTCCCAAAAAAGGGATTAAGTGCAGTGACAAAAGTGTTTGTGTGTGCTACCTAACGCAGGTAGAACTTTTGTGAGAGAGCACAAGAAAGTTCTAGTCAGGGTTCTCATTTACTACTCCGTAGCAGCAAAATTTCTAGAATTATTACTATGCTATCGCTACCGCTATCACTTTTCCGGAGCCACAGCGTAGTCGTAGCATAACAATGTAAAAGAAGTGCTCTACTCTGCTCCGAGTTTTGTTAGGTAAAAAACTATAGCTGGAGCGGGAGCAAAAAATTAAATTCTGCGCTATGCTCTGGCGTAGCGGTAGCAAAAAATTGGGAGCGGTAGCACAGCAGAGCTAATGAAAATTTTCATGTGCTACAACTCCCCAATGTGTTTGTTTTTTTTTTCTTTTTTTGCTATTTTCTGTCATAATATTTGAATTAATTGAATAATTCAAACAAAAAAATGTTATGCAAATCATTTTGGCACTTGTTGCGTCAAGTGACTTTATAAATCTAAAATCAAATATTTTAAGAAATATATTAATAAAGTCAATTAGATAATAATTGAATAAATTATACATATATATTTTTTTATTATGTAAAATATTTACCATTTTTATATTACCAAAAATATCATCTATTCCTAATGTATTACAATACTCAATTCTATGAATTTTCGAAATTAATTTTAACTACATTACTTTCCCCTTTTTTATATACATTAGGGTGTTTTTTTTTAACTATTATTTTTTTTCAGTTTCCTTGAAATGTTTAGCACTAAATATTAACATTAAAAACTGGACCAAGGCATGTAAAAATTGTCCATAGAAAATACACGACAATCCTGATTTCTTATCTTTAAATTCCTACGGATCAGAGGTATTTTAAGGCATCGCTTGACTTTAGACCCATGTTTCTCAGAATTGTTCACTCTACAAAAGTGCCCACAGCAACAAAGTCGAAACTCACACCGGCGAGGTATTACGGGGCTCTAAACTTGATTTTTCCAAGAAATTCGCATTCGCACGAAATGTGAAGAAGAAGAGTGATCAATTCTGAGAAACATGCGTCTAAAGTCAAGCGATGCCTTAAAATACCTTTAAAGATAAAAAATCAGGATTATCGTGTATTTTCTATGGACAATTTTTACATTCCTTGGTCCAGTTTTTAATGTTAATATTTAGGGCTAAGAAGTTTTTGTATGGTATTTCCAAGGTAAATAAATGGTAAATATTTTACATAATAAAAAAATATATATGTATAATTTATTCAATTATTATCTAATTGACTTTATTAATATATTTCTTAAAATATTTTATTTTAGATTTATAAAGTCACTTGACGCAACAAGTGCCCAAAATGATTTGCATAACATTTTTTTTGTTTGAATTATTCAATTAATTCAAATATTATGACAGAAAATAGCAAAAAAAAGAAAAAAAAACAACAAACACATGCGGGAGTTGTAGCACATGAAAATTTTCATTAGCTCTGCTGTGCTACCGCTCCCAATTTTTTGCTACCGCTACGCCAGAGCATAGCGCAGAATTTAATTTTTTGCTCCCGCTCCAGCTATAGTTTTTACCTAACAAAACTCGGAGCAGAGTAGAGCACTTCTTTTACATTGTTATGCTAAGGCTATGCTGTGGCTCCCGACAAAGTCAGAGCGGTAGCAAGAGTAAAATGAAATGCTATGGGAGTAGCGTAGTTCTTCAAACGCTGGTTCCAGTGCGTGAAACAATAGAAGTACAGTGTGGGTATCACCGAATTATTGTGCAAACAATAAACAATAGACGCCAGTGAAATTTGGGATTTTCCCAAAAGTTTACGAAGGACGTAATAATAATTACTAAGTGCGGGTTGGGTAATCCCCAAAAGCGTGTATTTCGCTGCAATGTCTGCAGCACGTAAAAGAGGAGCAAAGTGCATCAGTGGAGCGAGCGATGACTCAGGGCCCAAGGTGGTCGATGTCGAGTCATCCGACGATGATGGAGTGGAGCAGTCCCGAAAAGCGCGTAGGAAGGCGCGCTTGGAGAAAGCAGAAAGGGAGGCAAAGGACAGCGGCAGGAAGGAGAAATCAAAGAAGGCAAAGGAAGGAAAAGAGGAGGTAATTTTAGAACCAAATTCCGCTCGCGGAAATGAGGGTAAATCTGTTTAGGGCAAGGATAATCTTATATCGCCTGATGCTAAGAGCCACCTTAATGCTATGTCGGACTTAACTGTTGAGTTAAGCCGCATGGTGTTCGGGGGGGAGGAGCTCGAGGTATCTAGGCTCATGAAAATTGGTAGGGAATATGAATCACTGTTACTTACAGTGATTCTGGAGAATGCCGAACTTCGAGGGCAGATAAATGCGCTGCACAAGGTAAATAGTGCAGTAACGAGTGCAATGAAGAGTGCAGCTGGTCATTCGACAAGAAGTATGGGGGCTCCTGTGTCTTCGGCGATTGCCCCACCGGCACCTGTGCTGGAGGCAATAACGCCAAAGGAGCCTAAACCTGTGGAGACCTGGTCTGTTGTGGTCAGAAGCAAGGCTCCAGCCACCTCATCAAAGGAGGTGGCCAATAAGGTTTTAAAGGAAGTGGGACCTTCTCTTGGCGTGCGTGTGCACGCAGTGAAGCAAATGAAGGATGGTGGTGTGGTCATTCGGACCCCCTCCATCAAGGAAAGGGATATGGTGGTGAAAAACACCAAATTTGCTGAGGTCGGTCTTAGGGTGACCGTCAATAAAAAGGTGAGGAAAAGGGTCGTTGTGCAGGGTGTGCACACCGAGTTCAACATTAACGAGTTCATGGATGAACTATTCGAGGACACCATTAAGAAGAGTTGCCCTGGAGTGAAGAAAACCGACGTCCGCGTAATAAGCAATTCTTGGAATAAGGAGAATGGTAAGTTGACCGTCGTCCTAGAAGGAGAGGACGAGATGATAGCATGTCTTTTGAAGGTAGGAAGGGTCTACGTGAAGTGGTTCTCCTTCCGTGTTCGTGCGGATAGCCCAGTCGCCGGTTGTTTCCGATGTATGGGCTTTGACCACCGAGTTGCAAATTGTCCGGCCAAGTCCGATGTCTGCCATTTCAAGGGGAAGCCGGCTGGACATCTTATGATGTCCGCTGCCTGTCCAGTATATTGCGGCATAGTCGAGCGCACGCCTGCCAAACATTGATGGGCGCGCTAAAACGTTCGATTGGGTAGGTTAAGTAAGGGGGTTTGCTGAGTGTTTGGGATGGGAGTGTGGGGTCTAGCCCCTGGTCACGGGTCCAGAGCAGTATGGAAGCTCAATTGGTAATTTTTTCGGCTACGAGGTCGGACCGGAGACATAATTCCGGTACCACGAGGAGCAGGAGCCCTCGGAGTTCGCTTAAACCTGCTCATGCGGTAGGCCCCTTGGGGAGTATCGTGGTGGTTGTGGTTTATACCCAAATGCGGGAAGAGTGTTTCGATCATTCAATATGGAGTTGCATTACAACCGGGTGCCGGACCCAAAATACGACAGAGTTTTAAGATGGGCCTCGAACCCTATCAAGGTGGTAAGTGTGGCCATTACACACAGCCAATTGGTACTGAAAATGCTTAGCATTCTCAGGGCGCTGATCAACGCATTGATTTGATCCGTTGTACTTTTGAGTACCGTAGAGTAAGGTTGTCATCAGCAGGTACCTACGTAAAACACACCGGACGTTGTTCTCAGAGGCCATACCTTAATGAGAAAATAGTTAGATGTTCAGTCAGTGCCCCTAAAACCTTGCTTATATTTTTTGGTAGTAGGCAATGCCAAAACCAAAAGGATTACGAAAAAGGAGAAACAAAAGGAGAACAGCTGAGTAATCAAAACAAAACGGCAATGCAAAATTTCAGGGAAAAAATTATGTGTTTACAATAAAATATACGGGGTATGTGCAAATGCAAAAACACTCCAGGTCGGAAAGTATTCGACGCAGTACCCGCCGCGGTAAGCAGAGGAAGAGGAAGACCTCCACTCCCTTGGAAGGACCAAGTGGAGAAGGACCTGGCTTCGCTGGAATATCCAATTGGTGTCACGTAGCGAAGAGAAGAAACGACTGGCGCGCTGTTGTTGACTCGGCTATAATCGCGTAAGCGGAGTATACGCCAGTAAAGAAGAAGAAGTGCAAATGGATTTTTGTTAAAAAATGCAAATTGTACTTACCTATTCTTATCAGTATAGTGTCCGTTTGGATTGTTAAAGTTTCCGAAAGCCACAAGAAAGGGATAAATTGGTGTTGAAACTGGAAGTTTCAAGAAATACCCCAGGACTGCACCAAAAACTCAACCACCTCACTTGAATTCACTTCACATTGTGCGATGTTGCGTGCTGGGTTGGGTGGTGTGTAGTTAGGAATGCAAACATCGTGAAATGAAACATCGATGGTTCGATGTTACGATGTTTCTTCAAACATCATCGAAATCAAAAACAGCGGCCATTGAAACATCGATGTATCGAAACATCGATGGATTTTTTAACTTTTTTAACGTATTTTATTGGTGAGCATACAAAGCTTATTTCAGAACCATAAATAAGTGAAATACTTTTTTAATTGATATATATTTTAGCTACCTTATTTGCAACCTTTATGAAACTATTTTAATACAAAACTGTTTTTTTTTTAGCCAGTGCATCTTTAAAACGCAGAAATTTGAATCTCGGATCCAATACAGTAGCCAACGCCTGAACTGAATTAAATTCAAGTTTGTCAAATCTCTTATTCATGTTCTTTTACAGTTCACTTTTTTGCTCCCCGACAATAGCGTCTTGAACTGAAATTTTTGCCAGAGCTTCAGTTAAACAGCTTACTAAAGGTATATAAAGCCGAAATCTCCCTGGTCACAATTTAAAAACACTTTAATAATTCAATCACCTCCTTATTTTTGTTCAGCTCGGAGGCATTAACCATAGAGGGTGCTGCTGGACGAGTGAGCAGTACTTCACTTAAAACTTAACTGGACAAATCTCTCTAACATATAAAAACATGAATTCCATCGCGTTCCTACGTCAAGAATAATTTTCTTGGTATTACTTGTAGAAGCCCCGTGTCTATTTGTTTCTTCCGCAATTTATCGCTGGCATTAACACTTCTTTTTATAAACTTAACAATGTCGCGTACCTTAGTTATCAAAGCTGATACTTCCGTGGACTTATCTATTGATTGCGTTATAACCAAATTAAGCGTGTGTGCGAAGCAGGGTATTATTTTTTTTTTTCGCCAAACAAACTTCTATTTAATTTCATCATGGTTGAATCATTATCAGTTAAACAAGCAGAAACTTTATTTTTAGAAAAGTTCCACTCGTTGAAAAGTTTAAACATAGTTTCTTCTAAATAAGCTGCTGTATGACTTTCGTGCAATTCAATTACTCCTAACGTCCCACTCAACAAACGTAAATTGCACAAAAAATTATGTGTTACCCCAAGGAAAGCCTGATTTTTCATTGTCTCCGTCCATATGTCATACGTTAGGCAATAACTGTCGCACTAACGAATATACTCTTTGCAAATTGAAGACAGCGCTTCATATTTTTCATCCACTCGTAATTTTATTGTTTCTCTACTTGGAACTTTAAAAAGCGGAACCAGTTCTTTCATCATCTGCAGAAAACCTTTTCCTTCTACAGTGGAAAATGGCTTGTTGTCCATTATAATATATTTCACATTTGTTTCAGAAATTTTCCTTGATTTAGGGCCATCTTGGTAAAAACTACTTTTGACCTGCTCCAAAAATCTTTTACATTAGGTTGGATCAGCGCTGGCAACTGATCCGATTTATTTTGCAGTACTGGCGGAGTACATGTACTAGGAGACGATTCAATGCATGCGGTCTTCTTATTACTATTGTCGGATAACTCACTTGACGCTGTTGTCCCAGCGGTTGGTGATATGTTAATTATTTCAAAAATCGATGTTTTGGTTCTGAGTGCGGCGTAAGTTTAGAGGAGCATTCTGCATTATCAACTTGATCGAATAATACCTTTTTATGTACATTCTAAAAGTGATAGCGAAGTTTCGACGTGTTACCTGCATGTGGCGGAAACATCTGAATTTCTTATTAAGAAGCTCCAGACCTTGATTTTTAATTTTGAGGGCAGAATTTTGAAAATCTGAAATATTATGTACTTATTTAAACGTATAACGCAATTATTTACATATATTTTATATTCATTACAGGTGTAAATAAAGTTGTGATTGACAACAGATGAATTCGAAACAAAACTTATATTGGGTTGTCAAAAAAGTCTTGCGGTAGTTTCGCTAGTTGGCGCTGAAAGCGCGTAGTTCTAGTTTTATTCGTCGCATCGGGTCATGCTTTTTGGAAAGTTCATTTCACGCGCTAACACGTGTTTGATTGATTGTCGTTTCTTTTAAGTCATTCGTGAGTTATAGCGTCGCAAACATGGAGCAAAATAAAGAGAAAATACGGCATATTTTACAGTACTACTAAGATAAAGGCAAAAATGCATCTCAAGCCGCCAACAAAATTTGTGCAGTTTATGGACCCGATACAGTTTCCATTTCCACCGCACAACGATGGTTTCAACGTTTTCGTTCTGGTGTAGAGGTGGTCGAATATGCGCCACGCTCCGGAAGGCCTGTCGTCGAAAATTGCGATAAAATCGCTGAATTGGTCGAAAGAGACCGGCATAGTAGTCATCAAACCGTTATAAAACATTTGAAGAAGCTTGGAGTCACTAAGAAGTTCGATGTATGGGTGCCACACGAATTGATTCAATAAAAATACCGCAAGACTTTTTTGACAACCCAATATTAAACGCTCAAAAACAACTTCTAACACACATAGCACGAAATAGACTGTCACACAAAATGTATTTTCGTTTTTTTGTAAAACTTATTTCATTAATTCATAAGCGAATTCTCAGTATTATTCAAGTGCACATTCAACCAACGAATTCTCCGTTTTTTACAACAAAACACATGACAGTTTGCTAAAGCGTTTCGAAGAAGATGTTTTCACATTAATACCGAGAAAAAGTGCTGCAAAGATATGGAGTAAAATTTGAAAAAACATCGACATAAAACATCGATCGAGGCAACATTTATGTGATGTATCGATGTTTTTAGAATCACAACATCGATGGCAAACATCGATGCTTTTAGTCTCAGAAACATCGATGCATCGTTTGCATCCCTATGTGTAGTGGTGTGTGTTGCTTGTTGTACAGGTGATGTGATGAAGTCGCTGTGATGTATGTATGATGTGTGATGTGTCGTGTAGGCGCAGTTTATCATGTGAACATCCCGGCCGACCTAGGGGAATTAATTGCTTAGGAGTCTCTACAACTGTTGCAGCGTGCCTACAACAGCATTCAAGCCGGTTGTGCGGCGATGCCTATGACGACTGCCATGGCGAGGGGGAGATGTTCGCGAATGTACGGTTCTGGATTCTTCCGTATGATATACTTTTCGGCGCTGGGCCGCATTACGATGAAACGCAATTTTTTGCGATTGATTTCCATTTTTAGGTGTAATTAGTTCTTCATTGGTCGAAAGAAAACATAGTTTACGAGATGCCGGTTTGCGTTCGTACATCGACTACTCTTAAATGGCCATCTACTCCTCGGTGGACCTTTTCAATGCGGCCTAGTCGCCATTCCGTTGGAGGAAGGAGTTCGTCCTGTATAATGACGCATTCTTCCGTACACAGTTCCTTTTGGATAGTTTTCCATCGATGTATTTTAGATAGTCTTCCTTCCATCTCCGGCTAAATTCATGGTGGAGAATCTTGATTATTTCCCATCGGTTTATCAAATTGAGTAAATCTCCTTCTGTCTCAGGTTTGGCGAAAAGTGGAGCTCCTCTGAGAAAATGACCAAGTGTAAGAGCTGTGAAATCGGAGGGACCTTGTGAGAGTGAATTTAATACGGCTTCGAAACGAGTGAGTAGTGTAGTAAACTCCTCATAATTAATCAATATTTTCTTTAAATGGGACTTAAAGCTTTTTACTGCTGATTCCCAAGGTCCGCCCATGTGTGGAAAACATAGAGGTATAAACAGCCAATCGTTCCCTTGGGGTGCATATTTTTTAACAATTTCAGGGAAGGCTTCTTTCATGAAGTTTATAAACTCTTTCTCGATGGCCCATTGTCGCTCATAATGCCATTGTCGTGCAAATGCTGCGAGAAAAACCGCAGTTGTCAGATCTGAACAAAGCTCGAGGTGTACTTCCTTTGTCGTAAAACATACAAATACAGCTACGTACCCTGGAAAGGTTTAGCAAAATCAACCCCAGTAATAGTAAAGGGTAGAGCATAATTGCAGCATTCAGGTGGCAAAGCTGCCAGGATCTGCGTAGGTATTTTATGTTTTTACATAGTACATTGTTTACACATGAAAATAGCTTTTTTTATTTGTGGCTTTAGTCGCCGTATATAAAACTCTTGTGGAACCATTTGTTGTATCAACCGATGCTCACCATGCAGTATAAGCTAATGGAGGTATATTAGAAATAGGTAAGTAAAACGGGATTTCTCTGGAATAATGATTTGCCCTTATTAATCCCTTAGTGTCCAAAAATGGATTTAAGGTGAGAAGAGAGCTTCCCTTTTCGAGTGGTCGTTATTTAAATGAGTTAAGCATCCGCCCACTCTACCCGCAAAAATTTGCGCACCTTAATAAAACAGCTCAGTTCACCACAGCAGATGACACTAAAACAGAACTCACCACATCTGTAAACCAGCCCACTCCGCAAAAAGGGATGGACAAAAAAAAGCAGACACACTTCGTTAAATACAATTCGCTACCAACATTCGCCACGTCAACAATTCGATCAACACAAGTCGATCAATTACGTTCTATACTAAGCCGCGTCAACGCACAGTATAATTGGATCTTCGCCAGATTTCTTCTCAACCCGGTTCCTGGGATGTAAAATAACAACATAATTTGTAAATTAAAATAACTTATATAAAATAAAAAGAGGATTTTTTCTTGCCACCAATTATTCATGGTCCATTAGCCATAGTGACAGGCATTATGGATTTTTAAACAAAATGAAATAAAACAAAATTCAGTGCTGTGCGATGAACAATCAAAAAAAAAAAAACAAAAGAACCAAAAAACATAAAACAAACGCAGTGTGCTAAAAAACAAAAAAGTGACAGAAATAAAAACTAATAAATGTACAAACAAAAGTAACATATACAACAAAACAAAAATAATAAAAAAGTAGAGTGGAGCAAAACAAAAAAAAAGGTGTGGTGACTCGGCAATAACCAAAACTGCGGACACAAAAACATAACATTACAAAAAACGAAAAGTGCACAAACAGCAAGAAGAAAAAACAGATTACAAAAAAAATCAAAATATAAATAACAGATCCAACAAAAAAAAAAAAAACAAAAACAACAGACAGAATATTAGGCGCGAAACATAAATCGGGTGCGAAATTTAAAAATACAATAAAACAATAAAATTCAACAAAAATACACAAAAAAGGAGCAAACGGGCGCGAACAATTATAACAAATATACAAATACCTGCCGAAAAGTATCCAGAATTCTTCATTTCCACCCTCTCATCGCCCGAACGGAATTTACATACAAGCAAAACAACAGCGCAAGGTGGTAGCTGGAGAACAGAAGGAGGGACAAACGCAGAAGGCAGCATAAATGCATACAAAAAAACCCCCCTTAAGGAACAAGTGAGCGTATTCAATCCAATTTTCCAATTTGTTACATGCATGTACATATGTACAAAAAAAAAAAAAAAAAGAAATTACTGATATATATACTATTATAACATCGGTAATCAAAATACGTTTTAATGTCACAATAAAACGGTTGCCAAACTTTTAGGGTCAAAATTTAATTTACGGGAAAAACCGATAAAAGTTTGGTATTAGATATATATATATTTATTTTCAAATGCTTATATGTTAAGCGTGCTTTGGTGTATTCAAACACTTAACAAAAACAAAAAACAGCCAATATTCAAGCATTCACATGCGAAACATTTCCGGCAGTCCCTTATGTTTAATAAAGCAATAAGCACGACTGCATACAGTAAGAACGCAAAGGCAGAAATATTTAAAAACATAAAATAGAAGACAAAACATAAACAAAACTAAAACTATATTTATATACATATATGCATATATAACTATTTAGTGGACACAGATATTCATTATAACGGGTGATTTTTTTGAGGTTAGGATTTTCATGCATTAGTATTTGACAGATCACGTGGGATTTCAGACATGGTGTCAAAGAGAAAGATGCTCAGTATGCTTTGACATTTCATCATGAATAGACTTACTAACGAGCAACGCTTGCAAATCATTGAATTTTATTACCAAAATCAGTGTTCGGTTCGAAATGTGTTTCGCGCTTTACGTCCGACAAATTTTGTTCAGCGATGAGGCTCATTTCTGGTTGAATGGCTACGTAAATAAGCAAAATTGCCGCATTTGGGGTGAAGAGCAACCAGAAGCCGTTCAAGAACTGCCCATGCATCCCGAAAAATGCACTGTTTGGTGTGGTTTGTACGCTGGTGGAATCATTGGACCGTATTTTTTCAAAGATGCTGTTGGACGCAACGTTACGGTGAATGGCGATCGCTATCGTTCGATGCTAACAAACTTTTTGTTGCCAAAAATGGAAGAACTGAACTTGGTTGACATGTGGTTTCAACAAGATGGCGCTACATGCCACACAGCTCGCGATTCTATGGCCATTTTGAGGGAAAACTTCGGACAACAATTCATCTCAAGAAATGGACCCGTAAGTTGGCCACCAAGATCATGCGATTTAACGCCTTTAGACTATTTTTTGTGGGGCTACGTCAAGTCTAAAGTCTACAGAAATAAGCCAGCAACTATTCCAGCTTTGGAAGACAACATTTCCGAAGAAATTCGGGCTATTCCGGCCGAAATGCTCGAAAAAGTTGCCCAAAATTGGACTTTCCGAATGGACCACCTAAGACGCAGCCGCGGTCAACATTTAAATGAAGTTATCTTCAAAAAGTAAATGTCATGAACCAATCTAACGTTTCAAATAAAGAACCGATGAGATTTTGCAAATTTTATGCGTTTTTTTTTTAAAAAAGTTATCAAGCTCTTAAAAAATCACCCTTTATTATTCATTATATATATATCATACATATGTTTGTATAATTGCAAAGCGCAAAATCTATATATATGTGTATACATATATATTAACATATCGCTCATTTGCTGCAAGACCGGCATAAATCAAAAAACGTGGTTTTTGAGTTAATGCTGCAGAATTGTTCGTTATATCATACTTCATGTTGAGTGAAAAATTCATATGAATATCTCTTATATGCTCCGCTTGAGAAGAGGTGTAAGGTTGGAGTCACCGTGTAAGGTTGTAGGCAGTTGAAAACTTTAAACGCGTTTTCTGGAAAATCGATTTTTTTGACTTATGCCGGTCTTGCAGCAAATGAGCGATATATCTAGACGACGATTCTAATAGACACTACGTAAAAGTACTTATTTACTTGCATATGAACATCTACATATGTAAGTACATATGTAAGAGAAAATTACTTTTTCAATACCGTGCTCAATTTCTCTCTCTCAAAAAAAATATATTATAACATTTACACACAAATATACGGAAAAAAATCTACCGGTTATACAAAACACAAAATCTCACAAAACAAGTTCAACAAAACATATAAAGGGTGATTTTTTAAGAGCTTGATAACTTTTTAAAAAAAAAAAACGCATAAAATTTGCAAAATCTCATCGGTTCTTTATTTGAAACGTTAGATTGGTTCATGACATTTACTTTTTGAAGATAATTTCATTTAAATGTTGACCGCGGCTGCGTCTTAGGTGGTCCATTCGGAAAGTCCAATTTTGGGCAACTTTTTCGAGCATTTCGGCCGGAATAGCCCGAATTTCTTCGGAAATGTTGTCTTCCAAAGCTGGAATAGTTGCTGGCTTATTTCTGTAGACTTTAGACTTGACGTAGCCCCACAAAAAATAGTCTAAAGGCGTTAAATCGCATGATCTTGGTGGCCAACTTACGGGTCCATTTCTTGAGATGAATTGTTGTCCGAAGTTTTCCCTCAAAATGGCCATAGAATCGCGAGCTGTGTGGCATGTAGCGCCATCTTGTTTAAACCACATGTCAACCAAGTTCAGTTCTTCCATTTTTGGCAACAAAAAGTTTGTTAGCATCGAACGATAGCGATCGCCATTCACCGTAACGTTGCGTCCAACAGCATCTTTGAAAAAATACGGTCCAATGATTCCACCAGCGTACAAACCACACCAAACAGTGCATTTTTCGGGATGCATGGGCAGTTCTTGAACGGCTTCTGGTTGCTCTTCACCCCAAATGCGGCAATTTTGCTTATTTACGTAGCCATTCAACCAGAAATGAGCCTCATCGCTGAACAAAACACGCGCGTGAAACACATTTCGAACCGAACACTGATTTTGGTAATAAAATTCAATGATTTGCAAGCGTTGCTCGTTAGTAAGTCTATTCATGATGAAATGTCAAAGCATACTGAGCATCTTTCTCTTTGACACCATGTCTGAAATCCCACGTGATCTGTCAAATACTAATGCATGAAAATCCTAACCTCAAAAAAATCACCCGTTACAACTTGTGAGAACTATATAAATACATATGTATTAACACACAAATATTCAAAGTCCACATTTGCAATTATCCAGCAATACCTCTTGTTCTTTGGCAAACAAAAACAAGCAGGATTGTGGACAAAAAGCTAATTGATCTCTCTAACGAGCTCTCAATTGCTTACGAATAAAGCATAACAAACAGATCGTGCATACACAAAGCTAATTGATCTCTCTAACGAGCTCTCAATTGCTTAAGAACAGAAACATAATTATAAACACATAAAAACAAATTGTGCATATTTTTGTAAATAGCGCATTGATCTCTTCAACGAGCTCTCAATTGCACAAAACATAAGCAACCTTCATAAGCACATACATACTTACATACACACAAGTCCAAGTATTAAGGTGTACCTAAATACTAACATAAGGACGTAAAAGATGGTAATAAAGTAAAAGTGCGGATATTTTCAAACTTAAAGCTAAAATAAAATAAATAAATAATATTATATCACAAAAATGGTTTACAACGACACTAATCAAAATACACCTGCAGCAGCTACACGCTCAAAACAGGTTGCTAAATTTATGTCAGAAAGTGACAGTTTTTTAAGATACTGCACTAGATTTGCATCTTCACTGATTCACGAAAACTCGGAATCGTTACTAGAAATCAAAATCTAAAAACTTTTTGGACTCGCCTCCAAGCGGCTCATGACGCCATGGTAGATTCTGACAATTCAGATCTACCACAAAATTTTAAATTATCTGCTTACGATATTTACAAAAACTGCTTGGACCAATATGAAGAAACGAAAGCTATGATCTCCGATCAATTAAAGCTCATTAAAGCAATTGCAACTACTCCCCACAGTAGAGTAGAGCTGCCACAAATAGACAATCAAGAGGCAAGTTCAGGCATCCAACTCGAGGTGCCTGCATATGATACAGAAACATTCTACGGAGGTTATGAAGAATGGCCGTCCTTCCGGGACATGTTTACAGCTGTTTACATCAACCATCCAGAACTATCAAAGACACAAAAACTGTATCACCTCCGATACAAAACAAAAGGCCAAACAGGCGAAATAGTTAAACAGTTCGCATTAAATGACGACAATTTCAATTTGGCTTTGGGAAGCTCTAAAAGCTAGATTTGAAAACGAAAGAATATTGGTCGATAAGCAAGTAAAGACACTATTGAACATGCCTAAAATCAAGAAAGAAACAAGTGAAGAATTTGTAACACTACAATCCACTGTTTCTAATTGTTTGTCGATTCTGTCGACACAAAATATTCCCACAGACGGCTGGGACCCAATTCTGGTAAACATTTGCACCGCCGCATTACCAGAAAAATCGTTACTTCTATGGGAGCAATCGCTCTCATCACGAAAAAAGTGCCCACGTGGCACCAAATGAAAGATTTTCTCACCACCCAATATAAAATTGCGGAAAGGTTAGAAGGAAAAATAATCAAAACTAAGGACATTAAACACGACCAAAATAGTAGCTTAAATAGACCCCAAGTTAGATGCAAAAACAAATCAAACATAATTTTTAACAAAACACAATCGTTCACATCCGAACAAAGAATACATACGTCATGCGAACTATGCACAAGAGGGCATAAGCTTAAAACTTGCGAAAAGTTTAAAAAGTTAAACATTAACGAAAGGAACAACTTTGTCAGATCAAAAAGACTCTGTACAAACTGCTTGTCCCATACACATAATCTTAAGAATTGCAAAAGCAAATTTAATTGCTTATATTGTCACAAAAGATACAATTCAATGCTTCATTAGCAGATATCCCCTCTCACACCAAAAAAGCGCTCTTACAAAAAAAACACGGGTCTAATTGCAAAAGCAAATCCCGAAAGCCAAAATACTAAAAATTGCCAAAAAAACACCATGTTGCTCAAAGGCACAAAAGGTTCAAACGCTGCAAAGCGAAACACAAAGTGGACTAGTTACCGAACTGGTTACAGCCATACCAACTCAAGTTGAGTACAATACAAATAAATAGCTTAATTCACAATTAAGGAAATCTCAGACTCTAGAAGATCAGTATTGTGAAGACTTCTCTAAAGCTACAACTACTCGATCAAATAATGGCCGGTACGTCGTACGACAACCACTAGAGCCACAATTTTCTAATACCTCACATATTGGTAGAAAAAACAAAGTAAGATTTCGGTCTAACAATATTAAAAACTCAAATATATGTTACTTTTCGATCCCGCAGAAGGGCTTTCGCCAATAATGAGAAAAAGACAATTAAAAAAAAAAAAAAATCTAGAGCGTTGGCGGCGCCACTACTTGTAAAATTAGTGCATACGCACTTAAATATTTTACAGAAAAGACAAATACTAAGCAACCGGTATATCATACCGATGAAATAAGAAATTTAAAAACCCGCAAATAAAATGAATAAAAGCATCCACATGTTTACTATAATAATAAGTCGGATAAACCCGCAAAATATAAGACCTAGCCATATGCACCTAAAAGTAAATAAATAACAAATATTATGTTTAAAGCCAAAGGCATTTTCTGGATTGACAGCATGTATTCTGCGCCCTCGACAACTCTACTAGCAGTACGCCGAAATACATGCAGTAGCATATACATACGCAATACTAGGCAAAATATTTGCCTAGGGGTCCCAGGATGTTTAAATGAGTTAAGCATCCGCCTACTCTACCCGCAAAAACTGGCGCACCTTAATAAAACAGCTCAGTTCACCACAGCAGATGACACTAAAACAGAACTCACCACATCTGTAACCAACCCACTCCGCCAAAGGATGGGCAAAAAAAAGCAGACACACTTCGTTAAATACAATTCTACCAACATTCGCCACGTCAACAATTCGATCAACACAAGTCGATCAATTACGTTCTATACTAAGCCGCGTCAACACACAGTATAATTGGATCTTCGCCAGATTTCTTCTCAACCCGGTTCCTGGGAGCGATCAACTCGCATGTTAGCATATTGATACCGATCGACAACAATCCTGCGCGCTACGCTCAAAGCTTAATAATAAAGCATCCTGAAACTCCTCTTCCGCTCGCCGGGGATTTTAATCGTACATTCGCACGAGTTGCGTCGTCAAACGACTCCACCATTTTCAAACTTGTCGATATACCAAAAAAGACAAGTATTTTCTAAGTACTTTTCATTCCTCTAAAATGTAAGTTGAATCTTCAGATTCAACTACATACTTACATACATATTAACATGCATAAATACATAAATAAATAAAGAAATATGCATACATACATATTAACATGCATAAATACATAAATAAAGAAATATGCATAAGCAAGCAATCATATTTTAAATTCCTTTAAAAATGAAATCCAATGCCACTGTTATTATTTGATATGTTTATTTAAGATATGCCGAGTCGTTGATGCTGAGGAATGTCAAGTCAGCACAACGGCTTCAAGTAAATTTAGCAAATAAGATTTTTATAAAGAATAAAATGATTAATAATAAACTGAACGGCAAGCCGCACAGTACGGAAGTACCGGAGTTTTTATTCAAACCAAAAATATGTAATATCGTAATTGGCGCAGTCGGTAATTCGGTGTTCCCCATTTTTCTACTATAAAATACAATACATCATAACAATTTTAGTGCGTTGAAAGCAAAAGTTATTCTCAAACTTATACTAAATAAATGAAATATTATGAAGTAAATTAAACTATATAAAACAGCTAAATAAATAAATTGTTAATAAATTATTAATAAACTTTGCTAAATAAATGAAAGTTGCAAAAAAAAATAAAATAATATGTAAATAATTATGTAAAGCATATACAATTTCGCATAATTTGTTGAAGTAAAAAAAAAGAAGTGAACTATAAAATAATTTTATAAAAAAATATACATATGTAATTGTGTACCAGAGATATTTGTAAGTGCCATACAAAAGCAACATCAGCAGCAACAACAACAACATTAACAAAAGCAACAACAACAACAGTAACAGTAACAACAACAACGACACCAGTAACAGTAACAACAACAAAAAAGGTACCATCAGCAAGGTAAAATAATATTCAACTAATAATTTAAGTAGTAGTTTTATTTAAAGTCATCACTTTCTTTGTAAAAAAAAAAAAAGTCAATGCAGAAATTATACTCACTAAATGTTTCAATCAATTCAAAAACAATGAAGTTAGAAATAGCAACGAACGCAATTGTTTTATAATTTTTGTTGCAAAAATAAAACAAAAATAAAAAATATGGGAGTGCAAATAGAAATGCTAACTCGATGCTTGGCATCTTTAACACAGATAGCTGCACTAAATGCAGCAATAAATCAACTTACAATTAGGCAAAGAGTCGAAAAAGACTTAAGATATGTATCTCCCTTTGAAGGAATTGTAAAAAAATTGCCATCTTTCATTGAAGCAGTTGACAGGGTACGAAGGGACTATGTAGGACAGGAAGAAATAGTATTCAGGGTTATTTATGATTTGAAAATTGGTGGATCAGCAAAAAATTTTTTGCAAATAAACCCACCTGAAAATTGGGAAAGTTGTAAAACTAAATTAAGGCAACATTATAGACCCACTAAAAATCAAATGATGATCACGAAAGAAATTTCGATTCTGAAAGTAAATAGTATAGCTGAATTAAGTAAAAGAAATCGTGGATGATATAACAGAATATAGTGCACTAAGCGAAAATGGTGACACTATGAGAGAAATTTTTTCAGGAATGCTAATTCAGCGAATAAAACAATTAGCATCAGGGGCATTTGCATATACAGTGCAATCGATCACATCATTAAGGGGTTATATACACTTATTTTCTAAAAAAAATCGGTTTTTCTAAGATTTTTTTTTGCAAAGGCGGGATTTTTTAATAATAATTGAACACTGTTGATATGTTTATATATGTTTAAAGTTGTTTAATTTAATTTTTCAGTTAAAAATGTGCCCATTTGTTGGCACTACAGCTGTTGTGTCGATACACTTTTTTTTTTTTAACGCTTTGCGGTGAGCATGATAAGTAGGTAATGGTTCATCTGCAATCAAATAAAAGAAGAGTTTTCTTTAGCTTATATTATAACGCCGTACTTGAACGAAGGATTTGGCGAAATAAACATTTTTACGCAAGTGGTGATGATTTTACTGAAAAGATCGATTTTTGTGTGTCTAAAAATTCATTTTTTTCATTCCCAAAAAAAAACTCTTGTTTCAAATAAAAAATCCTTCGTTCAAGTACGAGATATTGTAGTTTTCAAGTAGCTAGCAAAAAATTAGACCGATAGGTCGCATGGTTCTTTAGAAACCTTGCTCACCGCAACGGTACTTTTTAAAAAACATCATTTCGAGATAATCGCGTTTAAAGTTTTGGCACGTACTTGGGGGCATGTGGGAGGAGCGCGCTGTTGACAGCTGTAACTTTGGTTCTAGTGCTCAGATCTCTATGAAATTTACAAGAAATAATCTTAAAGGGATATACTTTAAGAAAATGCAAAATATCGATTTTTCCAACCAACACAAGTGTATATAACCCCTTAACGGAAATGGCGAATGAAATTTATAAATTTATTGGGTTGGATGAAGGCAATCTAAATCCTTATCTAAAAAAAAGAGGAAAACAACTTTCAAGCTAATACCAAAAATAATGGTATAATGGCAAAATCGTTCAGAACAAGTTCGAACAAATCAAAATCATTATAATTATTCACAACAGCAAAGAAATTCAGTAAATAGTAGACAACAAGTACAAAATAGGGGACCAGTAGGAGAGGTGATCCACAAGAATCAAACACGAACGAGGAGTTTTTTACAAATTAGCCTCGGAATCATCAAACAAAATTATAATAATATTAACATTTTTTGAGAAAAAATTGTATGCTTTGGTCGACCCAGGTTCAACCATAAGTATAATAAAAAAATCGAGTTTCGAAAAATTTAAATTACCAGTGCTTGAAAGTGAAAGCACTTTGGTGAATACTTTAAAGGGGATAATTAAAACGCCAAATGTTAAGGTAAAAAGCCCTTGTCCCAAAGAATTGATATACCCGCAAAATGCAAACCTGAGATGGTTAATAATGGCTTTTAATAAACCATATGTTTTGTTTATAGGAAATGATTTCCTTTTTAAAAACGTTAAAACCATTAATATCGTAAAAATGACAATAATTTTGAAAAATGGTGTGAATCTTCCACTATATATGTGATATGAACTATATGAACTATGCAAGAGCAAGTTTATTCATTAGATATAAGTGAAGTAAAGAACATCAACCTTTATCATTTAAAATCAAATGAGAAAAAGGAAATCAAAAAATTATTAAAGCATTTCAATAAACTTATCTATAAAGAAGGGGACAAGGTCACAAATACAAAAGCAGTAGTTCATGAAATTAAAACAGTTACGAATCAACAAATAAACTCAAGAATTTATAGATTACCTCCAAAACATGACGAAGAAGTAAGAAGACAAATTTCTGAATTAGAAGAGCAAGGGATAATAAGAAAAAGTCACTGTAGATATAGCTCACCTATTCTAATAATACCGAAAAAGATAGATAATTCAGGAATACAAAAATTCAGGCTAGTGGTTGATTATAGGAGGTTAAACCAATTTACTGTAGACGATAAGTACCCTCTACCGAATATCGAAGGAATCTTAGATAAATTGGGCAAAGCACAGTATTTTAGCACTATAGATCTAGCAAAAGGTTACCATCAGATTTTAATGGCAGAAAGGGACATCCAGAAAACAGCTTTTGTCACTCCGGCAGGACTTTATGAATACGTCCGAATGCCTTTCGGTTTGAAAAATGCCCCAGCTACTTTTCAGAGATTTATGAATGACATATTGAGGGAATATATAAATAAAATATGTGTCGTATATTTAGATGACATATTAAATAATTTTTTCAACTTCATTAGAAGAGCACATAAACTCATTAAAAAATTTTTTTTTGAAACTACAAGAGAATAAATTAAAAATACAGGCAGATAAATGCAGTTTTCTTCAAAGAGAAACTACATTCCTAGGACACATTTTAACAAAAGAAGGCATCAAGCCTAATCCAGATAAAATTATAGCAATTCAAAAGTTACCAATACCAAAAACTGAGAAACAGTTAAAAGGATTTTTAGGAGCAACCGGCTATTATTGAAAATTCATAAAAGATTATTCTAAAATAGCTTACCCCATGATAAAATATTGGAAAAAGGGCAATAAAATAAACGCTAAAGATCCACAATATATTGAAAGCTTTGAAAATTTAAAACCACTAATTTCATCTCACCCAACTCTCAAATTCCCAGAGTACGACGAAGAATTCAGTATCACAACTGATGCTAGTGACTATGCTATTGGAGCAGTGCTTTCACAGCAAGGCCAACCAGTATGCTATAATTCAAGAACTCTAAATAATCATGAGCAAAAATATTCAACTACAGACAAAGAATTTTTAGCGGTAATTTTCTCTATTAGATATTTTCGACCATATATATATGGCAATAAATTTAAAATAATAACTGATCACTGCCCGATCAAATATCTTGTTAATAAATATAAAGGAAAAGAAGTTTCTCAATGTTGTAGCTGATTTCTTGAGACGAATTGAAAACTCACCAAAAATAAAAGAAGGTAACGACAATGAATCAAACTTAGCATTGTCGGAAACAATTCATTCAACAGATGAAGAACTGCTTGAACACTTTCCAATTAAAGAAGAAATTGTAAATAAATATGAAATTCAAATTATATTAACATACTAGCTAACCCCGCAGCCGTTTTCCTGCGTGAAATTACATATGAGTTTTGAAATGAAAAGAAAATTAAATTTATCATTTATTTTATTTTCAATGTAACGCAGCTTAATAAATAACATTTTTTGGTTTCTGTTCCGGTGCGTAAATGTACAGAGAAGATAGTTTTCGAACTCGTGAGCACGCCACGTATTTTTGGCCGTGTAAAAAACATAGCAGCTCAAAATTTATGTCATACACTTCTAGCGCCTATCCCTCTGTCCTGATGATTGTCATCTCAAATGCTATTTTTACTGGAAACGGAATCCGTTTGAACTGAAATGGCAAATCGTGAGAACTCAAACAAATTCGTAGAATCAAGTATTCTGCCACCTTGTATTCGATAGCTGCGTCACAATCAGTCGGGTTCCATTACACAGTTTCGGCTTGTTTCGGCGCTTGTAGATTGCGAAGTATAATAACGACAGATCCAACTTTGAGACGCAAATGATGTAAAATGTCTTCGGCAATGTCATTTTTGTTCGTATCCCATAATAGACGCGGATTTGGAGGCTGATATGTCGAAATTATTATCATGAAAAGTGTGCGAACGTCATTTTCATTCCAGTGATTATCATCTTCCAGCAATTGTAATTGCTGGCTTGCTTCTCAAAAAGTTGCACACACCGTATCATTCACAGTACGCAATGGTTCATATGAAGTTGAACCGCGTACATTTATCAATAGCAAGCGAAGGTAGAAACAATCGTCGTTTTTCGGGTGGATTGTGTAAATTCATCTTAATGCATTAACTGATAAAACACCTGGATGTCCATTTATTGGTTGGCCTTGCTTTCTGCGTACCTATTTCTTCGGCGATGCATTCCATGCATAATATCAAGGCATTTCCGAATGTTCTCACAAACGGATCACTAACGAAAGTTGAGCAAAAACTCGTAAATGTTAATTTTGTTGCTGGCGGTGTTTTCATTGGCTGTACTGTATTCTCTGGGTTGAAATACACTCTTTGGCCATTCTCCAAATTAACTGCGAGACGCACAACAGTCGGAAAGCGCTACAAAGTGCTTTAGTGCAGTTCACGTATCAACCGTATCGTTCAAGACCAATAACCGCCATGTCGCTTCCTTTGGTCATGTACTTACAAACGTATGTATTTTATTGATTACATCAAACTGCGATACTCAACATTGACATGACTTTTGAATGTGAATTAGACAAGAGTGGTGAATATAGTACGATCCGTGTGTTGTCAACTTCGATATTTATTCATTTTGAATGTTCTGCCATTGTCGTGTGGTGAGCAACGCCGATAAAGTACAGTACAGTACAGCCATCATTTCTTGTTTGTGTTTCCGAAAGAAAAGCACGTGGATAGTGTTTGGTGGATTTATTGTCAGACATACAAATCGAAGTGGGATTGTGATATCCACAAGGCCCGTGAACCATAATGGTTTTCATCACTTCGTATAATACTGAATCTTTCTCTGCATCAGGAATTTCAGCAGAAATGATTTCATCAATTTCATCTGGTGTAACCACCATCCAAAAAGGAATGTGTGCGTGGGGCAAACCTCTCTTTTGCCACTCAACAGAGTATATCTAGTATTTAATCGCAACATATATACGTTGCTTCTAGATAAAGCCCATCGAAGCTGTTGCTTGAAAAGTCTTGATGTGACATCGTGACGATCGCTTGCTGATTGACCGCGATCCATAGTACCGCACGTATGCCATCGCATCTTGGGAGTACTCGGTCAAGTGCCTTGCGCTGCTAATGTACTTATGTTGATGCCAAAAAGAACACCGACCGATATTACAAATTTCAATCTGTAATTGATCACTTTGTGTGCAACACACATAACATTTTCACTGAATAATTTTCAAAAATTTTTGAAGCAAACGACAAATTTGAACGATTCAAATAATTGAAAAAAAAAAAACAAAAAAAATTTGTATGGAAAAAATTTACTTTTTGGAATCGTCCAATTTTCCGACTTTTCCTCACGAAAAGCATACAGGTTTTTTTATTTCTAAACCTTCCCCGATCCACACAGAACATTCTCTGAAAATTTCATCAAGACTGGTTCCGTCGTTCCCTTAGCGTTACTAATAAACAAACAGACATTTGTTTGTATGGGAAAAAGGGATTTTCCGGCAATTATTCGGGGTTTTCTTGCCGTAAAAACCATCCGTTTACGTTGTGTTAAAAATAATTTATTTTCGATTTTTCTAAATTTTTTTCAATGTGCAATTGATATCAAACCACTGGAACCGAAATTTGCCTATTTCCAATTCTTATCGAATACGATGTAAAATGTCTTCGGCAATATACTTTTGTTCGTGTTCCATAATTGACGCGGATTTGAAGGCTGAAATGTCGAAATGACCATCGCGAAAAGTGTGCGCAATGACTCAAATCAAACTGAACGACGTACATTTATTTATAGCAACCGAAGGTATTAGCAATCTTAGTTTTCCATGCATAATATCAAGGCATCTCCAAATAGAGCAATGTTCTCACAAACGAATCACTGACGCAAGTAGAGAAAAAACTCGTCAATGTAAATTTTGTTGTTGGAAGTGTTTCCGCTGGCTGTACTGTGTTCTCTGGGTTGAAAAACGCTCTTTAGCCATTCTCCAAATGAACTGCGAAACGCACAACAGTCGGAAAAGTCGATTTCACCAAACTACAATATTAAACATTGGCATGAGTTTTGAATGTGAATTAGACAATAGTGGCGAATATGGTACGATCCATATGTTGTCGACTTCGATATTCACTACTCTAAGTTCAATGGTAAATGTCCTGCCATTGTCGCCTGATGAGCTACGATGATAGAGTGGATATCCTTCATTTCCAGTTTGCGTTTCCGAAAGAAAAGCACGTGGATAGTGTTGCGTGCATTTATTGCAAGTGGGATTGTGGTGTCCGCAAGGTCCATGCACCATATTGGTTTTCATCACTTCGTAGAATAATGGATCTTTCTCTGCATGAGGAATTTCCGCAGAAATAATTTCTTCAATTCGATCAGGTGTAACCAGGTGCGGGAAACCTCTCTTTTGCAACTCAGCAGAGTACATCCAGCATCTGACTGCACCATACTTGTATATAGTACATACGTTGCTTCAAGATAAACTCCATCAAACATCGTAGCTGTTGTTTGAAAAGTCTTGATGTGACATCGTGATGATCGCTTGCTGATTGACAGCGATCCATAATTCCACACATATGTCATCGCATTCTGGGAGTCTCATGTAGTTCATGTGTCTTGGGCTGCCATACGTTGATGACAAAAAGAACGCCGACCGATATTAGCGCGATGTCTTCGTTGCTTCGTAAGAAATTTCAATCTGTAATTGATCACTTCGTTTGAAACACACATAAAGTTTTCACTGAATAATTTTCAATAATTTTTCTTTTAAATAGCCGCAAAAAAAAGCAAGCGACCGAAATTGAACGATTCAAATAATTTACAAATCAAAATATTGAAAAACAAAACAAAAAAGAATTGTATGAAAAGTCAATTTTTGGAAATTTCCAATTTTTGGACTTTTCCTTAGGAAAAGTATGTGGTTTTTTTTATATCTAACCCTTTCCAGATCCACAGCGAGCAACTTCTGATTTCATGGAGATTGGTTCCGGCGTTCTCGAGCGTTAGTGTTACTAACAAACAAACAATCATTTTTACTTACATATGTATGTACATACATATGTATGTATGTATGTCCTCTGCTAATGGTAGTCACCTTGTCGCGGTGCAGAGGCTTAGTCGCAAGGCATACTCGGCGCCCCCCAACCGGTGTGGACGGTGCTGAATGGCGCCATCCAGGCGGGTTGTCGGGCGCCGCATGCGGGCGGCGACCAAGAACTACCACCTCCTAATCGAGGGTGTCATGCGACCCGTGCCCATTGGATGATTTGCAGCCAGGAGGAAAATTCGGCTGTATTCTAACGGAGCCTCCCCAACACCGGGCCGAATTGGGGTGTAACGGTGGCCTTACCGCGCCAAGGGGCTCTGGCGTGGCGGACTCCCTAGTTCCCCATTTAACAAGAAGACCCGACAGCTCACCTCGTTGAGCCAAGGGTCGTACGAACAAGATGGATACAAATGCAATAACTAAAACAACAACAACAAATCAAGAGGAATCGACAATGCAACGAAATAGGACAACGAATAAGGAACACGACAGGGAGAAGGTAAAAGCAGGAGGAGGTCAGGGAGCTAAACGGAAGTTTAGCTACCTTGATGCTCTCTCGCCAGAGGAGCGGGCGCTGTTCGAGGAGCATGCCAGGGAGGACGAAGACGACATGCCTTGTAGCAGCGGCGCCCGCCGCTCAACAGACGTCAAGACAGCGGATGCAGCCCAAAGCACCACCAGGACCCACCGAAACAGGCCAAGCCACTCGGACTCGGGAGAGTCGCATCGGGCAGAGGCCGGTGGCGCACGCAGGAGGAGAAAGAGGCGCAGGAGGGGAGGGCAGAGATCTCTCCCAACGGCGGACAGACCCGGCGGGTACGATGACCCTCGGAAGAAGGCCATGAGCGGTGCCTGCCTCAAATGGTATCTGCGGTACCTCCGGGATGGGATGACCCCCGAAGCGGTGGAATCCCTGGCCAAGCGACGATACGCGGATACCGGGATATCCCCAACAAGGGAACGTGGCAAGGCAGTGTCGGAAAGTGCGCAAGGCAGCCGGTCTATAGACCGGGGCCAGGTTAGTGCACCACTGACCGAAACGCGCGGTGACGGGAAGGCGGTCACCTTTGCAGAGACCGTAAAGAGGAAGAGCGGTCAACTGACACCACAGGCGCCCCCCAGTTCGAAAAGGCCGAGGGACAGCAGCAGGAGAACCGAAGGACAACCATCAGCACCGTCTCCCCCCCGGGTGGAGGAGGGGCGGCGCAGGTATGTGGACGCTGTCAAAAGCATCCGCATGGCTGTACTGCCTCAAGACTACCCGGCGTTGTCGTTGGAGTCGGAGCAGCTCACGGTGCTCCAAAACCTCCTCCTAGAAGAGGTAGCCGGCGGAGCTGATTACGCGGCGTCCTTCCTCGGGGTTGAATTCAGAGGTGGCATGCTACAGGTGGACTGCAATGACCAGGCGTCCGCCGACTGGCTGCAGGAATTTACCCCAAAGTTAAGCGGCTGGACCGGTCCAGTCCTCTGTGCAAAAAGGGCGGAGGACCTGCCGCTCATGCACAGGATGACGGTGTTCCTCCCCCGAAGCGATGACAAGCCGTACCAGTTTGCCCTGAAACTAATCAAGAACTAAAACCGGGGCCTTAGCATCGCGTCCTGGCGAGTTGTCAGTAGCCAGCTGGAGGACAAAGGAGAGCTACGAGGATGGAGACTGTACCTGTACATAGGTGACGAATCGTACAGGTACATACGTGCAGCAAGCTTCCGCCTGTTTTACAGGTTTAGCATGGTGGTCATGAGGCCGCACAAACCAGTGACCACAGGAAGCAAGGAGGACGGGAAGACTGCCACCCAGCCGAGTGGTAGCACGTCAACACCGACAGGAACGATAGCAAGCAAGGTGATGGAGAGGACGCAGGTGGACGCCGTGGCAAAACAACCGGGCGTGAGCAGGGTTGAGCAGACCACGAAGGTCGCTACCGCTGACGTCCTGGATGCCCATGAAACCGAGCTACCCTCCACCCAGGAACTCCTCGAAGGACTAGAGGACCACGACCCAGTGAACAGCAGCGCGAACGACGGAGGGGATGTGGACATGCCCCCCCTCGAGCCACTACCTTAATGGCCGTCGACGTGGAAGTTGCCCAAGTGAACCTGCATCACGCGGCGGGGGCCTCAGCAGTGATTACGAGCAGGTTCACAGCGGATAAATTGGGCGTTCTGTTGATCCAAGAACCATGGGTCTACAAAGGAGAGGTCAAAGGCCTCAAGACGGAACAAAACAAGGTAATTTGGGACATCTCCAGCGAGAGGCCTAGATCGTGCATAGTGGTCAGGAATAATGTCAATTTCTTCTGCATTTCAGAGTTCCTGACGCAGGATTTTGTGGCGGTACAGGCCAGAGACTGGGAGGGCCAAAGCTTCGTCCTGGCATCAGCCTACTTCCCAGTGGAGACAGCAGCAGCACCCCCTGAGGGAGTGATTAGGCTTGTGGAGTACTGCAAGAGATACAGGCTGCCCCTCATCATCGGATGTGAAGCGAATGCTCACCACGTGGAATGGGGGAGCATGGATTGTAACGCAAGGGGTGAGTCTCTACTAGAGTATGTATTAGGTAGTAATTTAGCAATTGAGAACGTGGGTTGTGAACCCACTTTTATAACTATAAGCAGGAGGGAGGTGCTGGACATCACCTTCAGCAGCGAGTATGCGGATGGGTCCCAGGGTGGAGGGTTTCAACGGAGCCCTCCCTGTCAGACCACAGAATAATAAGGTTCGCACTGAAGGTAGAGGTCAGGCAACTTCCCCCGAGACGTGACCCTCGCAGAACAAACTTCGGTGTTTTCAGGGAAAAACTAAAGGACGGGTTACAAAGGCAGAGTCAGATCGATGATAGCGTCACGGGCCTGGGGATAGTGAGCAGGGTGTTGGCACTAAATGTGTCAATCACTAAAGCCTACATGGATAGTTGTCCCCAAATAGCGCCCACAGACAGACGCAACTGTGCCTGGTGGACAAGAAAGCTCGCAGACCTCAGGAAGAAGGTACGCAGCCTATTTAACAAGGCGAAGCGTACAGGGGTCTGGGAGGAGTACAAGTGCCACCTAACTATATACAATAAGGAGATTAGGTCGGCAAAACAAAACAGTTTTAGGAGCTTCTGCGAAAACGTCTCCTCCACACCAGAAGCGGCGCGGCTGCACAAAGCTCTGGCCAGTGGGAAGACAAGTGGGCTATTGCCTCGTTCGAAAAATTCAAGTCTCCGGGGGTGGATGGCACCTTCCCAGCGTTTTTGCAACAGGGCGAGCAGCTGTTGCTACCTCACCTTGTTCGGCTGCTAAGGGCCTTGCACTGGCGTACATCCCGGACCCATGGAGGACGGCAGAGGTGATCTTCATACCAAAAGCAGGTAGGAGGGACTACTCTTTGGCCAAATCCCACAGGCCGATCAGTCTAACCTCCTTCCTGCTGAAGACGATGGACAAGATCATCGACCACAATATCAGGGCGACGGCGCTGAAAACTGCACCCCTGCATGCTGTTCAGCATGCATACAGAGCGGGAAGATCAACCAGTACGGCTCTGTACCAGTTGACCTCGGATATCGAGAGCTCACTGGAAGAAGGGGAGGTGATGATATGCGCCTTTCTAGATATCGAAGGTGCCTTTGACAACACGTCTCACAGGAGTGTAGCCAGGGCACTGGAGAGAAGGAAGGTGGCTGCACCGATGCGCAGATGGATTGATGCTGTGCTGCGCACCAGAATAGCTGAGACCAAAGTAGGCGATACAACAATTCGTCTAGGATTCCCACAGGGAGGTGTGCTATCACCACTACTGTGGAGCCTTGTCGTGGATGAACTGCTAGAATTGCTAACTGACAACGGGATCCGCTGCCAAGAGTATGCGGATGACATTGTGATATTAGCAAGAGGTAAATTTGAGGATACTCTCTGTGACCTAGTACAACATGGTCTAAATCTGGCAAAGGGGTGGTGCAGGGGAGTTGAATTAAACATCAACCCCTCGAAGACAACCATCGTCCCATTTACAAGGCGCAGGTCCCTACCCGGCCTGAGGAACCTCACACTTGGGGGCAGAGAGATTGAAATGACTAACAAGGTTAAATACCTAGGTCTCACTCTGGATTCTACCTTGCGATGGAAGCAGCACGTGAACCAAATGGTAGCCAAGGCAACAAAGGCACTGATGGTATGCAAACGGCTGGCGGGTAGATCCTGCGCTGTAAGCCAAAGATCATTAGGTGGTTATACACCATGATTGTCCGACCGATTATTACATACGGGGCGGTGTCCTGGGCCTCCGTGGCGGCACAGGCTTCGGTGGGAACCCAACTGTCTAAACTACAGCGGTTAGCATGCGTGTGCATGACGGGGCCATGCGGACCTGCCCTACGGCGGCTCTGGAGGTCCTGATGGAACTCACACCGCTCCATGTAATAATAGGTCAAGTAGCCAAGCACTCACTTCTGCAGATAACAGCGGAGGGTGGTGGTAAAGGCATGATAATTTCGTCCCAAAGGATGGAGAGAATAAGTGGCGATATTCCTATTGCCCTCCTCCCAAGGGACGGCATCAGCAAAACGACCCACTTAACAAGGAAGTTTAAGGTTACCCTCGGTAGCAAGAGTGAGTGGAACGACCCCACTCTTGAGCAAATGCTAAGGGATACCACATTGAGGTGGTACACCGATGGCTCGAAGACATAAGAAGGAATAGGTGCGGGTATCGCGGGTCCGCGTACCAAGCTCTCCATTCCGATGGGAAACTTTCCGAGCATTTTCTAAGCCGAAGTTCTGGCCATAAGTCGGTGTATTGAGATAAACCTTCACCGCAACTATCGCCACGAGCGAATAGCTATACTCAGCGATTGTCAGGCGGCACTGAAAGCGATTTCCTCTTACGAGATCAAATCGCTATTAGTGCAAGAGTGTAGAAGAAGGCTTGACAACCTAGCCGAAAAGAACCAGGTACACCTGATCTGGGTGCCTGGTCACAGGGGAATAGCCGGCAACGAACTGGCTGACGAGCTTGCCCGCTCCGCAGCCTCCACTGATTTGGTGGGGCCCGAACCATTCACTGGAGTGGGTCCCCATACGGTGAAGGAACTGCTCCGCAAAGAGGAAAGAGCGTGCAGGGAGGCACACTGGCAGCGAGCGCACGGGATGCGTCATGCCACGCTGTTAGTTGAGGGGTATAACCAAAAGAGGTTCGAGGCTATAATTAACCTCCCAAGAAATAAACTCAGGCTCCTGGTCGCATTCTACACCGGCCACTGTAAGCTAAAAAGGCATTTATCGAACATGGGTCTTTCATCTTGCACAAACTGTCGGTTCTGCGACAGTGAGCCTGAAACCCCGGAGCACCTGCTGTTCGACTGTAACGCAGTCTGTAGGCGCAGGGCAAAGGCCCTCGGATCCATGTTTCCGGATAGGGATCACACTGCCTCGCTGGCACCCAGTAAGATATTGGACTTCATCAATATGCTGGGACTAAGCGAGTCTCTGTGAGTTAGGAGAGGGCACAATAGACCCGTGGTCGCAGTGCATGCCTCAATTAATAATCTATCTATCTATCTACTTATGTATGTATATACAAAATAAAACGTTTGTATGGGAAAAAGAAAAGGGCAGTTTTTAGGGGTTTTCCGGCAACTTTCGTAATTTTTTCTTACCTAAGAACCTTCTCTTAATAATAACAAATACAACAAAAAAAAGATCAGCCAAATCGGTTCAGCCATTCACGCGTGATGCCGTGACAACGAAAACGGTTTCATTTTTATATATAAGAAGGAAAAAAAATTAATAATAACTGAACGGCAAGCCGCACAGTACGGAAGTACCGGAGTTTTTATTCAAACCAAAGATATATAATATCGTAATTCACGTAGCGAGTACATTTAATAACAACATAATTTGTAAATTAAAATAACTTTTATAAAATAAAAAGAGCATTTTTTCTTGCCCCCGATTATTCAGTCGTCTTTCGGGCAACTTTGTTTTTTTTTCGACTGAAATAGACTAACTTTGGCATGTTGCAAGTCGGAATGCGTTAGTTGTATGCAAGGATCATTTGGTATTTCTTTAATTTTTTTGTTTAAGTCTTTGGGTGATTTTGTACATACATATACATAAGCGACTACTCTTAGTGCTCAAGGGAATGATGAAAATCGGTGGAGAATTTAATCCTCTTCTGGAGTGGTATGAAAATATGGAATTTTTCGTCCTTCGTTCCGAGCGGGAGACTTTGGCCAGAATTCTTAAGATTCTGTTAGCAATGTGGGACCGTTTCACCAGAGTGTAGTGCTGGTGAGATGCAGTGGCTTGCAACCTCTTGTCCCAAGATCCGCTGGGTTATATGCACTTGCAACATGTTGTCATTTTGCTGCGCCAACTAAGTCTAAGATTTGAGATATTCGATTATATACTTAGGTCTTCCAGGTATAGGGTGGTTTTTCCAACCACGCTAAAACTATTTAAAACTAAAGTTTTTATTGGGTTTTCTATCATAACTCCTCCATTTTCGTATCTTTCGACCAGTGCTTCCAAAGCCAGCCTAAAATTGTCGTCGTTTAAAGCGAATTGCTTGACGATAATACCTGCTTCCCCTTTTTTTTATACCTGAGATGGTATAGCTTTTGTGCTTGTGAAAGTTTAGGATGGTTTGTATAAACGGCAGTGAACATGTCCCGAACGGACGGCCATTGATCATAACATCCATTAAAAACTTCAGTATCACAAGCTGCTACTTTTAGATATATGTATGCCTTTATCTAGATCTTCTTTTGATATTGTAACTTCTCTGTGAGGGAGAGTAGTGGCTCTACTTCGCCTGTTTGTTCAGTTATCAGTAACTTTAATAATTCGTATTGATCGCGGCAGTTATCACATTTGGCTGTCGCCTAAGTTTTTGTGTTTTCTGGCAGTTCTGCGTCGTCAGTATCTAGTACTGTATCGTATGCTGCCAGAAAGCGTGCCCATCTTAATATATAAAAATCACGTGTCACGTTGTTTGTTTGCGATGGACTCTTAAACTACTGAACCGATTTTAATGAAATTTTTAACACTGTGTGCAGTTTGGTCCAACTTGAAAGATAGGATAGTTTATAACTCTCCTTATAGTCGCATTATTTATTTATTGCAAATTATTTGTTTATTATTAGCAAAGAGCTATCCACCAGTTGGTGGCGCTAAGAGCGGTATTGAGTGCGGTATGTTACAGTAGATGGCGCTACAAACATTAAATGAAAATGCGTTGTTTGAAGTTTGTATTATTTGTGGTAAAGTTATACGAGTCTATGACTTCCAAAAAAACATAAAAATTGGGCGGGGCGAAGTTCGCCGGGTCAGCTAGTATATATATATACACTTTCTAGTTTTATATTCAAAACTGATTACTTGATGTCAGTAATAGGGGAAGCTTGAAATCAATGGCAATATCTTATAAAACTATTACTTTCAGTGATAAATCTCGATATTGTATGATCTCTTGATCTTTTTTGTTTTATACTCTGCTTTGAGCGAGTAGCTTCTGCAGGTGTACCATGCGGTTTATCTTCATCAGCCATTTTCGAAATTTCTAATGACAGAGGTGTTTTTGGTTTAAATACAAATTATGTTTTGATAATTTGTGTATTTTTAACTTTTGATTTAATGGGATCAAATTTTCTACTCGCTACCGCATAAAAAGATTGAAATATTTGTTTATATAAAAGTTCGATACTAAAAATGTATTGTTTCCATCGTATCCCTTGTAGTTAGGAATAATTGTTACAAATGTTATAAAAATGTAAGATATAACTAATAGCTCATAAATGTATAAAATCCCGAAAAAACGGTAATAAATAATATTTGTATATGCATGTTTATACATTTATGTAAGTACGTATATATGTTAAATTATGTACATAAATATGTATGTACTTAATGAAATAATTATTGTAAATGTGAGGAAAGAATAAAGAAAATGAAATGAGCAAAAAAGTATATATAGTACTTATGTATGTATGTCGCGCGGGATTTGGATGCACATAAATGTTTTTTATTTACCTACCTTTGATTGAATGTTATAAGCGATCCAGCTTGTTGCTTTATAGCCCAAGGGGATTGGAAAATTTGCAAACAACGAGTACTTGTCTTCTGTAAATTCTTTTTGTAATGTATTCTGGTGGTATGAATGGCAGGTACTTGGCTTTTTGCAGTTATTTTTTTGTGCATATACATACATATTATATATCGAAGTGTTAAGAACATTTAACGGTGTCCCGAAATACCGTCGAAACTGTAAACTCAACATACATACATTTATACATACATATGTGCATAAAAATTAAATTTATATATTTTGTATACGTATATAACAAATTATGTGTGGAACGGACTCACTTTATCACTTTATTTTCCGCCAAGGATTTTGGGTATACGCTCTTCGTTTCACCCTTTTCCGTTTCTTCTCCTCTATTAATGTATGTATGTCCAGCGCTGTCGCTGTTTATTTGTTGTCTTCCTTCTTTGTTGTTAGTTGAAGTAGTCTCCTGTGACTTATACTAGTATAAGTATGTTTATGTGTTTCTTCAATTATTTGAGTTTATACGGCGACCATTTTTGATTTTAGGTTTTTTCTTCACTCACTGTTTCTAAAATTTTGTTTTCTTTCTGCATCTCCAAGTCACTTTCTTCTTATTGTTTTTTTGTTTGTTTACCTTTTTTAAATTGTTCACTTTCATTCTTGGTTTTTTCTTTTACTTAGGTGCCTTGCGGAAAAAGCTAGAAGGACCATTTGTTCACGTGTGACACTAGTATACTTAATCGATATATGTTATGGAAAATTATTTCAACACAAACACACTGTATAAAATTTTTATTAAATTATTTAATTTTTGTACGAAAACTGTATTTTTGGTTTTCCACGAAAACCAGTATCCCACTGCGGAACACTGCCGGCGAAATATCACTCCGGCACTTGGCGGTTTTACAAAAAGAGAAGGTGCGGTGGTTGTTGCGGTCGAACGTCTTAATTCAGGCAGGGATAAAATCATAAGAAACGCGTTCCCTGATTATTTGACAGCGATAAAGATCAGGGAATTTCGATCAGCTGATTTTAGAAAAGGCGGTAAATAATCTAATAAGATTCCCGGAACTCACCTTGTGGTCGAAAAACGAACTTGCAACGAAATTAAAAAATGGAGCACGGAGCACATCTGCGGTGTATCGTATCGAAAACCAAAAAGAGCCTGGTGCCTTGTCCGTCGGTCCCTTTTGTTCTTTTTTGTGTGGTGTCCTCATGTGTGTTGAATTCGTGATGTTGTGGCATTGTGTGCGTGTGATGTGGAATGTGATGATGATGTGGTGAATGTAATGTGTGTGGTGTGGGAGTGTAATATTGTGAGGGGGGTCTGAGACTCATTTAGCCATCCCGGCCCCCCTAGACAACTGATTAGCCTAGGAGTCGCTTCAGCTGTTTCAGCGTTGCCACGACGCTGCTAAGACCCGTGGATCACCGTGGTTGGGGTCTAGGCTGACGACGCCGAATAGACATTCCAACCCTCTGATGCACTCGCGTTACGAGTTGATGTCTCGTTGCGTGGCTGCGAGGTATAGATGGTTTATGATCGTCGCGCATCGCGGTGAGGTGTAGCAGCGTGTGATGCGGCCGTTGTAGATTTGGCACAGACCCCTCGACTCACACTCTTGCAACCTATGCGTCTGCGATAGGCAGTTCACACAGTGCCCGTGTGCCTGGGCAACTTTATGCCGTTGTAACGGTCGCATTCCTCCGAATATCCCACAATGGTGCAAGCGATATGGCCGTCGACATAGAGGGCATCTTATGCGATGCCCGTCCGGGACACGTGATGAGCGGTTGCCGGTTACAGGTGCGGTTGCGGTTGCCGGCACTGTTGCCGGTGCTGTTACCGGCGCTGTTGCAACGGCAGCTCGGGGCGCTGGGGTTGGCCCGGTGCGTTGCACGCTGGTAGCCGACCGATCGGTTGGCGTGGCTAACACTGGCGTATCTACGTCCATGGTAATCTATGTATGAAGGAGATTGTTAATTAGAAATCTGTCATACAATTAGATATTGGCAATCGTGCCACGATATGTGGCATAAATGGGCCGTCGTATTGATCGACCATTCTTTGTTAGTTTTCTTTGTAATTTTTTTAGCGGTTGGTATTGGCGTATTTCTCGTCTTCATTTGATTAGCTTATTCGATTTAATAAGGATAGCGACTCCACGCCTGGCTCAGGAATGGCCAGGATGGGTGCTCCTTTTAGAAAATGCCCTGGAGTTAAGGCGGTGAAATCTGAGGGATCTTGCGATAGTACTGTGAATTTTTTATTTAACTTTTCTATTATTTATTGAATCTACCCTACTTAAGAGCCTAACAATAAGTTTGCGAATCTTAAACTACTCACTTAATTTACACCCTACATGGGTGATTATTTTTTTAAACTGGGCCTAAAATATACTCGTATTACGTTTGGGCTGGTAAGTCCTTTCTACGTAATCTTGAGCTCCTGTTCACACGCAATAACAATCTTGCTAGTTGGTTTGGGTGAACCGATAGTTTGTATGCATACTCGTATTTCGCTCTTCGTTGCTCTATTTTAGTTCGTTCGTCTCATTTCGGATATACCACGGTGCTCCGGTGATTGTACGAAGAATTTTGGAATGCGCACGACGAAGAATTTCGATGTTACTGCTACTCGCGTTGCCCCACAGCTCACACCCATAGGTCCAGATTGGTTTTAAAACTGTGTTGTATATAATGACTTTATACTCCAGACTCAAAGCTGAGTGAGAGTTAATAAGCCAGGGCAAAGAACCTGCCTTTAACTTAAGGTAAGTCTTTTTGGCCTTTATGTGGTTTCGCCAAGTGAGTCCCCTAGGTAAGTAACATGATTGCTTTGTGGTATTTGTACGTTGTTCAGTGTCAAGGGCGAACAGCTGCTCTTGTTTAGGGTAAATGTAACGTGCTTACATTTTTGCTCAGTTGGCCACGGCTTCAATATGATTTCCTAGGAGCGCATTTGCATGAATTGGGTACTTGGATCGGCTGATTATTGCAGTGTCATCGGCAAAAGTAGACATAGTCAAGCGGTCGTTTACTGGAATATCTGGAGTGTATAAAACATATAACATTGGGCCGAGGACACTGCCTTGTGGTACACCAGCTTCAATCGTTTGGGCTTCAGATGTAGTGGTGTTACATCGAACTACAAAATTTCGATCATAAAGATAGGACTTAAGGGGGTATTCTAGTCTGGAAATGCTATTTAACGGCATTTTTTAAAGTCCAATAAAAAAAACTACGAACATTTTTACTAATTTTTAATCTAATTTTTTATCAGATATTTACTGATATTTTAAGAATACAAAAAAAAAATTAAAAAAAAATTTTGCGATAATTTGATTAACTGCGTCGTGGTGGCGTGTTGGCGTGGCGGGGGTTGAAAATAAGGGTGCGCCCTTCCTGACACGATTCCAACACTTTGGGTGATCCGAAGGAAAAAAAAAATTTTTTTTAATCAGTACAAATGCCGCTATCGTCTGAACTAGGATAAATAAAAATAAAAAAATTTTGAGTAAATGGCGACTGTTTCAATTTTTTGCCCGTTTTTTGGCAAAGATCAAAATTTTTTTAAAATAGTAAAAATCAAAATTTTTTAATAATCCTAGTTCCGACCATAGAGAGATATATAAAGAAGGTCCACACCAAATTTCAAGTTAATCGGTTCATTAGAATTTGAGAAATCATGTCAGAAGTATTGAAAATAGTGGTTTCGAGAAAAACGCGATTAAAGTTTTACGTTATACGATATTCGCTCAACCATTATTATATCGTCGCTCACTAAAATAGCTATAACTTTGAAAATAATTTGAGTTTTTGAAAAATCCTTTTAGGGAGATATTTTTTAATATCAGAACTATCCCCCCCCTAGAATACCCCCTTAAACAGTTCAAGGGTGTTTTGCGAGAGTAGCGTTTTTATTTTGTACATCAGACCATCTAACCATACCCGATAAAAAGCCTGCGCGACATCAAGAAATATTGCAATATTCCCGATTTTCAGATGTGATCCTATGTACTTGCTCAATCGGCCCATGCTTTTCCCTGAAGCCAAGTGAGATGGTATTATGTTGTGGGTTTAAAGATGTGGCTTAATGCGGAGCATAAGAAGTCTTTCAAATAATTTCGACGTGCAGGGTAAAAATCTGATGGGCCTATAGGAGGATGGCTGCGTTTTGTCCTTTCCAGGTTTAGGTATCATCACTATAGTTGACTTTTTCCATTGTTGAAGAAAGTGAGCTTGTTTTGTGATTGCATTGAAAAACATACAGATGCAGATTATAGCACAATTTGGTAGCTCAATAATCATTTTTGGAGTAATTAAGTCGTGCCCAGGAGCTTTTCTTGGTTTCAATTTCTCCATATTTATTTTTGATATTTCTTCAGGTACGAATTTCACTGGCTCAGATTCCGTCAGATATGGTACGGTTGGAAGTGTAAAGTCTGGGTTTGGCTAGAAGACTTTTTTTATATTAGCAGCGAAGGCTGCTGACTTTTCTGCGTCACTCCGAGCAAATTTGCCATTATTGTCACGTATTGGCATTTCACACTCTATTGGCGCACTTAGAGTTTAATGTGCTTTCCACAACAATTGCTTTGTACTAGTCGGTGACAGCTTTTGAATATACTGGTATTGCACACCCAGTTTCTCGTTTCTGAGAGCTCTCGTCAGGACATATGTATGTGGCCGCTCTCAACAGCTGTTTAAAGGGTGGTGTTCTATGAACCTTCCATTCCCGTCATAGGCGTCGTTTTTGTAATACGAGTATTTCAATTACCCTATTAGTTAAGTTATGCTTTTTGTTTTCCATAAATTTTAGCGGCTGTTATAATGGTTGATTCGAATGCTGCGATGATGTTTTGAATATCTGCCGGTGTATCTAAATTTGGTTCAAGTTCTATGTGTGTGCTGATGTATTTTTTGTACTTTAACCAGTTTGTAGCTTTTGTCGTGAGCATATAGGGTAACTCTTTATAATGTGACTGATGCCGCAAAGTGAAGAGAACTGGTGAGTGGTCTGATGAGAGATCTGCTCTTGTTTCTGCAGTAATAGGACTGTGAGGAATTTTCCTAGTTACTGCGAAGTCAATTAAATCTGGCAGCTTTTTCGGGTCCGCCGGCCAATATGTAGGCTTTCCAGAAGACATGTAGTCCAGTTTGTTTCTTTTAACGTCTGCACGCATATTGATGTTGCTTGCAGATAACTCTCAGCATTTCCAGTTAAACAATGGTGCTTAATGCGACTCCTGATTAAGATACCAGTTCCACCATGCGCCTTTCCATCTGGATGATTAGTACAATAGAAGATATATCCCGGTACATTAAAGTTGTATTTATTAATTAGGTGAGTTTCTGCAAGGAACATTATATCAATTTCCTTGTCGTTGAGAAATTTTGATAGCTCTAGTTTATGGCGAGGTATTCCATTTGCATTCCATAAAACAATTTTAAGCGAGCTCATTATTTTGAAGTTTGGTTAGCAATCAGCAGTGTATTTTGATTTCGCATGAGCTCTTGCATTGTGTTCTGCATGAAAGTTATGAAGTTCATCATACCATGTTGCTTTGACGCTATCATTGCATCGATATTCGATTGACTGCCGGATGGAACGTGGGGCTGCTATTCTTGCGGCTCAATAAGACTCGCTGTTACTGTAGTTGTGGGTTTTCCTAGGCCTAAATTTAGGACGTTTGCAAACGATACGCCCTTGATGGTTTTTGATGGAGCTATCAGCGGATTCATATTTGAATATACAACGGTCGGTACATTATTATTGCGTTCGGAGACTACACGTCGGTTGATACGATTTTTTAGCTCCTTGTAAACTGGACATCCTCTGTAGTTTGCTGTGTGGTTTCCACCGCAGTTTCCACACTTTTTGGCATTTGGGTCTTTTTTTTTGACGTGCAAGTGGCAGAATCATGCAACTCTCCACAAGCTACACACACTGCGCGAAGTGTGCAGTAGAACCTGGTATAACCATACTCTTGGCAATTGGTGCATTGTACAGGGCCGTTTCTTTTATGCGGTTTCTCTACAGTGATCCTACGATGTAGCAAATATTGAAGTTTGTAAATGGGGCGCACACAATTTTTTCCAAGTTGTTTGTTTTCTGGTTCTATCTCAACGTTGAACATAGGCTGTGGGATTTTGTTTTTATTAAAAATATTTGCAACATTTTTGGGGTTAAAACCGTGATTTTTAAGTGCTTCGTGGACTTCCATGGGTTCAACACTTGGCTCAATACCCTTGATAACAACTTGCAGACCTCTCGCACTTTTAAGTTGATAAGAAATTTAATCTTTTTCTCCTTTAGGTATTTAGACAATGTACGAAAGTTCTGTTCGGAGTATATTTGCACTTTGGTTTCTCGGACGTTTCCCTTCGACAGCGGAACTATATGAAAGTTATTATTGCCGATAAGTTGAGTAAATATTTTCACGAGAGCACCAGAGTTTTCCTCTGTTACGTATATTGGCGGTGGTTTGGGATTAGTGACTTTTGTAGGACTTTCAGGAGTTTTGTTGCTCTCACCGTCAACGTTGTCACTTAAAAGCGCAAATCGATTTGTGCTTAATGGCTCAGATGCATTACCTCGGTTTATTTTTTGCTTAGCGTTTTCTGGGTTTTGCGGACTAAGCTTACGCTTTATGGTAATGTACTGATCTATTCCGGCCTTTTTGAGGTGTTTGGGTTATCCTATCTTTCTTATCTTGCGCTTTTATATTTGGAGGAGGTTGAAGAGTGGACGATGAGTTTGACTTTACGCTTTCACTGTCACTCTGAGACCTGATCGAAAAGTAAGCATTGTTGCGCTGGACGGAGAGCCGGCATGCACCGTGTTCGCGTTGTCTGTGGGCACGGATATCGCTTTGGCTCATAATTTTATCATTCATTTTTTTTTTTTTGCCGTGTGAAAGAACCAGCTGATAGCCACTTCACATATGCGAAGGATAGTTTTTCCGCGAAAATTAGTTGAGTGTTTTTTATTAGCTTTGTTTTATTTTATAATTCTATGTTTTTTATAATATTTATGGATTTTAAACACCAATGCAGATAATTTGTGGTAAATTGTTGTACGCGAGGTGTCAATGATGCTGAGGATCTCCAGCGAATCTGCCTGCGAGCCTCCACAGCCTAGAAATCACGTAAGTTAACACAAATTAAGGAGCACACTTGAAACTCTTGACCGTACACTTTGACCGATATTTCGCGAAAAAGATACCTTGAGGGGAGTACTTTTGTACGATATCGGGTGACAGTTGTTTTAAAAAAATCCACAAATTGCTTTTCTGTGGCTCGCTGAGCTCCAATAAAGGATTTGCCATTATCGCTCACGATTTTTGAAGGATAGCCACGTCGAGCGACGAAGCGAGCAAATGCCGCGAGAAAAGCTTCCGTCGTCAGATTACTACATTGCTCAAGATGTACTGCCTTTGTCGTGAAATATACAAAGATAGCCACATAGCCTTTCATGACCTGGGAGACCTTAACATGGACGCCTTTACCTGGAAAGGTCCAGCAAAATCCACACCTGTTCTGGTGAAAGGCAGAGCGAAATTGCAGCATTCAGGTGGAAATGCTGCTATAATCTGCGTTCGCATCTTCTGTTCAGTTCCCGTCTTAACCCGCAAATCAAGAAGTGCATCTTCACGTGCAAGATTTGCACTATACACAAACAGAAGATGCGAACTACTACTAATACTCCTGACGTACCATATGTTGCATGAGGCGATGTTCGGCGTGTTGCATTAAGATGTGGATGTAATGGAGGAATAATGTGGCAAATGGTGACCTCTCTGGAATTATTATGGGGTGGAGTTCATTGTAAGTTAGGCTCGAATTAGCGAGCCGACCATTGGCAAGAAGCAGACCTTTCGTGTCCAGAAATGGGTTTAGGACTAAGAGTGAGCTCTTTTTATCAATTAGCTTCGATTCTCTTAATAGTGATATATCGCGGCTGAAGTAGCGCGCTTGTGTATACGCTATTAGTGCGACCTTTGCCTTTTGTAACTCTAGGTGCGTCACTGTGTTGCATGGGAAATTATGTGATCCCTTGATTTTGCTTTTGAGTTGCTCTATAAATTTGAACATATAAGCAACTACTCTGAGAGCTCTTGGAAACGATGAAAATCGTTCAAGGATGTCGGTATCATCCAATAATGTGTGAAAAGTGGCGATTTTTCGACCTTCTGAGGCGATAATGTTGCGCATGGGAAGTTGTGGCCAAGAATCGGGAGATTCTATCAACTATCGGGGGCCATCCCACCAGAGAGTGGTAGTGGCAAGGTGCAGTGGCTTGCACCCTCTTGTACCTAGATCGGCAGGATTGTCAGCACTGACTACGTGACGCCAAGAGGCCAAGTAGATCAAGTATTTGAAACGTTCGGTTTGAAATATACGTCTTGGTTGTTTTTCCAACCAGGCTAGTACAATTTCGGAATCAGACCACATGTATAGTTTGCATTTGGTCATGTTTAAATGCATTTGCACCATGGCTACTAATTTTGAAAGTACATAACTCAAGTCGTGGGAGACTTATGGTTGTCCAAGGTGCCACTATTGTCTTTGCTACTAATAAGTGGCTTGTGGTCGTGGTGTCACTTTGCGTGCGTATATAGATAGTAGCGCAGTATGCCTTCTCTGAGGCGTCACAGAAGCCATGTAATTCGACTTTCTGATCGGGAGAGTAATTTACCCATCGCGGAATTTGTATCTGAGAAAATCATTCAGATTGTTTGCGAAGTGGGACCATTTTTCTAAGCGAAGAGGTTTCACTTGTTCGTCCCAGTCAGTTCAATCTAGCCATAATTCTTGTATTAAGATTTTCGCTTGGATCATAATTGGCGAAAGCCATTCTGCGGGGTCGAAAAGTTTTGCGACCGAGGATAAAATCTGTCTTTTTGTGATGGCTGATAATGCGGATATGGACTCTGCCGTGTATGAGAACTGGTCCGATATCGCATTCCATTGGATGCTTAGTGTTTTTGTTGTACTTTCCTTTTCGAATATAAGGAAATTAGTGTCCAACAAATTTTAGTTCGGAATATTTTTGAGTATATTTGGGTGATTTGCCGTAATCTTTTTTTAATGGAAACCCTGCGGATTCGAGGGCTTTTATTACCTGTAATAATGATTCGTATGCTTTTGGAAGAGTGTGACTTCCATACAGAATATCGTCAACATACGTTTGAGTTCTCAACACTTCAGTTGCCAGAGGAAATTCAGACTTTGTATTGTCTGCCATTTCGTGGAGTGTTCGAATGGCTAGATATGGTGCACAGTTAACGCCAAATGTAACTGTTTTTAGTTTGAAGTGGCGTAAAGGACTGGTGGGAGATCTTCGGCACATAACACGTTGAAAATTTTGGTCGTTTTTATGTACGCCTATTTTCCGATACATTTTTTCAACGTCCCCATTAAATACGTATTTGAATATACGCCAATTTAATATCCGAAGGATTAAATCTAGTAGGTGTGTGGATCCCGTAAATAGGATATTATTTAGGGAATTCCCTGAAATAGTGGTTTTCGAAGCATTAAAAACAACTCTTACTTTTGTTGTTTTTTTTGTCTGGCTTTAATACTGCGTGATGTGGCAGGTAAAAGGAGTAGTATTTACCGTTGGCGATTTTCTCCCCTGGGTTTCAGGCCCGTAGCCAGCTTTTCATTTCGGAGGGGGCTGAAGTAAAAACATATATAAACTTTGAATTTTCTGTTTATTAAAAAAAACAATATAAATTCATATACGTATTACTTAAATTATTTGGTAGTTGTAACTTAAATAAGTAATATTTTTCTTTTCTTCTTGTTTGCCATATCATTAATTACTTCATCTGGATCTATTTTAATATCCCAGTGCACTGCAATAACAGCAAGTGCACTCAGCCGCTCATTGCCCATCACACTGCGTGGTAAAGTTTTTATTCTTTTTAAGGTTGAAGAAGTTCTTTCGAAGGAAGCGGTCCTCACTGGAAGAGTTGGTAAAATTGTAAGCAGGTAGTGAATATTTTTAAAATACGTTGCATCGTAATGTTGCAGTAATTTCAACACTTCTATGGTTGGATCTATTGTTGATAAGCTGCAGGCACGTAGCCAGGGGGGGGGCTAGAGGGCTGAAGCCCCCCCCCGAAATAAGGAAATTTTTTAAATAAATCGCAAATAAAAAAGATTTATCACTGACTGAATCTTTTGAAACTCTTATACACAACTCAGCTCAAACCTATAACAGTCGTACGCAACTACACTAGACGGTGACTGAAAACTTATCAAAAGTCATACTTAAGCGTTGTACAGATCTCCATCTTGATATGGCAAAGTTGGTTGGACAGGGATATGACGGAGCAGCAAACATGTCAGGGCATTTAAGTGGAGTGCAAACCAGGATAAGACAACTGTATCCAAAAGCACGATATGTTCATTGCGCTAGTCACCGATTGAACCTTGCGCTTTCTAATACTATGTCATTACCTTCAATACGAAACTGCCTTGGTATTGTCAGTGAAATAGCAAATTTATTTAGAAACCATTCAAATGCAAACACAACTTTCCAGGACGTTATACAGAAGCACGCACCAGAAAGCAAAAAAAGACGACTTGTTCGCCTTTGTGAAACAAGGTTTATAGAAAGGCATGAAAGCATTATAAGCTTTGTGGAGCTTTTCAAATTCATTGTACTAAGTTTGGAAATAATTTCGAGTAAGACATGGTCCATTTCGTCTAAAGCATCAGCCTTCTTAGCAGCGGTAGAGAAAAGCGATTTTTTGCTTAGTCTATTCGTCTGTGAGCAATTGTTCAGCTTAACGCTGCCACTGTCTATGTAACTCCAAGAAAAATCTATGGATTTTGTATCAGCAATGAACCGAGCCAAAGAATTAATAAGAACTCTGCACCAGATAAGAGAAACAGCGGATGGTTTTTTCAACGATATTTTCCAAACAGCATCACAAATGTCTAAAGATCTTTATGACATAGATCTTGTAGTGCCTAGAGTGACTTCGCGTCAAACTACTAGTGCTAATCCACCTTGCACAACCCCTGGAAGCCACTTCAGAGTTACAATACTTATTCCATGCGTTGATGCTCTGATTCAAAACATGACAGAACGTTTATTAGTGAATGAGGATATACTCTCGTCATTTCAAATTCTACTCCCAGGTTTTGCTGCAATTGATAATGCCGAAGAATTAAAAAATTTAACTATTTACTTCGAGGAGCAAATATCAATGACAGCATTAAAATCAGAGTATCGATTGTGGTGTGCCAACCAGGCCCGTAGCCAGCTTTTCATTTCGGGGGGGGGCTGAAGTAAAAACATATATGTATAAACTTTAAATTTTCTGTTTATTAAAAAAAACGATATAAATTCATATACATATTACTTAAATGATTTGGTAGTTGTAACTTAAATAAGTAATATTTTTCTTTTCTTCTTGTTTGCCATATCATTAATTACTTCATCTGGATCTATTTTAATATCCCAGTGCACTGCAATAACAGCAAGTGCACTCAGCCGCTCATTGCCCATCACACTGCGTGGTAAAGTTTTTATTCTTTTTAAGGTTGAAAAAGTTCTTTCAACGGAAGCGGTCGTCATTGGAAGAGTTGCTAAAATTGTAAGCAGGTAGTGAATATTTTTAAAATACGTTGCATCGCAATGTTGCAGTAATTTCAACACTTCTATGGTTGGATCTATTGTTGATAAGCTGGCACACCACAGTCGATACTCTGATTTTAATGCTGTCATTGATATTTGCTCCTCGAAGTAAATAGTTAAATTTTTTAATTCTTCGGCATTATCAATTGCAGCAAAACCTGGGAGTAGAATTTGAAATGACGAGAGTATATCCTCATTCACTAATAAACGTTCTGTCATCTTTTGAATCAGAGCATCAACGCATGGAATAAATATTGTAACTCTGAAGTGGCTTTCAGGGGTTGTGCAAGGTGGATTAGCACGAGTAGTTTGACGCGAAGTGCCAAAACGATCTTGAGACATTTGTGATGCTGTTTGGAAAATATCGTTGAAAAAACCATCCGCTGTTTCTGTTGTAGTTTGTTGTTTTAACGGTTAGCTAATCCCCGTTAGGATGGTAAGGGTTGTTTGTGTTGTCGTCGAGATCATCTAACGGTAGGCCCAAGAAACGTGCTGTTTCGACGGGGTCGGATCAAAGGGAAGAGGGTGTTAGATGGGTGGGGTTTGTGGGGCATGCAAAGAGGTCGCCAGTGTCATGCGGAGACTCGTTGCATGCAGGACATACATTAATACCTAATGTCGGGGTCGATTCTGGATAAGTAGGAGTTTAACCTGCTACAGTACCCAGAACGAAGTTGTGCTAGGGTCACTCGCGTTTCTCGAGGCAACTGGAGCTCTTCATCTGCAATAGGTGGTGCTTTGACTCCAAGAACGCCATTCACGGGAAGGGAGTCGGTGAAGGTGTTAATGGCTCCACTGTGAATGACGGTCAGTGCCTGTCTGAAGTCTGTAGCGTCCGAAGTGCGGTCGGCGTACTGTACGATGTCGTCGACGTAGTCGAGGAATGACCTCTTGATGCTCCTAGGAGGCGGCTCCGCTCCAAGCAGATGGCTGCAAGGGTGATTCCTACGGAAACACCCCAGCAGGAACTGCCTGGAGAGGAGTTCATTATGCCCCTTTACAAGAAGCATGCGCGTCTCACTATGGAGGTGTTCGATGGGAGACATCAAGAGACATCCCGTCGTAGTCCGGAGTGCTGTGTTCTGGCAGGTCTGTAGTTTCCTCATCTGCGTGCCACTGCATCCAGGCGACCATATCGGTGCTGCGTAGTTGAGGACCGGCCGGCCGATTGCCTTGTAAGTTGCCAACAACGTTTCTTTGTCTTTTCCCCATGTGCTGCCGGCTAGCGACTTGAGGATCTTGTTGCGGCTCTGTACTTTGGCGATAATCGCGGTCGTATGGGGAGAGAAGGAGCATAGACTATCAAGGGTTACGCCTAAAATTTTAGGGTTATTGACAGTCGGAATTTTGACGCCGTCGACTGCAATATCAAGCTCAAGTCTATACTCCTTCGTCCAGTTTGTGAATATGGTCGCTGTGGATTTGGTGGGGGAAAGTTGGAGATTCTGTGCAGTGAGGAAACGAGAAAGGTCGGAGAGGTAGCTGTTCACTTTCGAACACATGCCATCGATTCCATTGCCCGACGTCAATATCGTGCAGTCATCAGCGTACGAGGTTATGGAGACCCCCTCTGGTGGTTGAGGAAGTTTCGAGATATAGAAATTAAAGAGTAACGGGGAGAGGACACCACCCTGCGGAACCCCCTGTTTAATTCTTCTAAGTTTAGATGTTTCACCTCGAAATAGTACGGATGACTGACGACCGTTCAGATAGTTCATGGTCCACCTCTTAAGCCCTGGAGGGAGAGTGGTTTTTTCAATGTCCTGCAGTAGCGTTGTGTGGTTGACCGTGTCAAAAGCTTTTGACAGGTCCAACGCTACGGGGATCGTTCTTTCGCAGGGTGGTTTCTGGTTGAGGCCACGAACTATCTGGGCGTTTATGACGCTAAGTGCTGTGGTGGTGCTGTGCACTTTGCGGAAACCATGCTGGTGGCTGGCTAGGCTCAGGTGGTAAGTGAAGGTCGGGAGTAACAAGGCCTCAAGTGTCTTCACTACTGGGGAGAGGAGAGTTATCGGTCGATAAGATTCCCCTTTGTTGGCGGGTTTCCCAGGTTTCAGTAGTGGGACCACTCTTCCGACTTTCCACACATCGGGTATTTGAAGAGTGGTGAGCGACAGGTTGAGGACCTTGGTGAGATATTTTACTTCCGTCGAGCCTAGATGCTTTAACATTAGCATGTTGATTCCGCTGTTTCTCTTATCTGGTGCAGAGTTCTTATTAATTCTTTGGCTCGGTTCACTGCTGATACAAAATCCATAGATTTTTCTTGGAGTTGCACAGACAATGGCAGCGTTAAGCTGAACAATTGCTCACAGACGAATAGACTAAGCAAAAAATCGCTTTTCTCTACCGCTGCTAAGAAGGCTGATGCTTTAGACGAAATGGACCATGTCTTACTCGAAATTATTTCCAAACTTAGTACAATGAATTTGAAAAGCTCCACAAAGCTTATAATGCTTTCATGCCTTTCTATAAACCTTGTTTCACAAAGGCGAACAAGTCGTCTTTTTTTGCTTTCTGGTGCGTGCTTCTGTATAACGTCCTGGAAAGTTATGTTTGCATTTGAATGGTTTCTAAATAAATTTTCTATTTCATTGACAATACCAAGGCAGTTCCGTATTGAACGTGCTTTTGGATACAGTTGTCTTATCCTGGTTTGCACTCCACTTAAATGCCCTGACATGTTTGCTGCTCCGTCATATCCCTGTCCAACCAACTTTGCCATATCAAGATGGAGATCTGTACAACGCTTAAGTATGACTTTTGATAAGTTTTCAGTCACCGTCTAGTGTAGTTGCGTACGACTGTTATAGGTTTGAGCTGAGTTGTGTATAAGAGTTTCAAAAGATTCAGTCAGTGATAAATCTTTTTTATTTGCGATTTATTTAAAAAATTTCCTTATTTCGGGGGGGGGGCTTCAGCCCTCTAGCCCCCCCCCTGGCTACGTGCCTGCAGCTTATCAAAAATATATACAACCATAGAAGTGTTGAAATTACAGCAACATTACGATTCAAAGTATTTTAAAAATATTAACTACATGCATACAATTTTAGCAACTCTTCCAATGACGACCGCTTCCGCTGAAAGAACTTCTTCAACCTTAAAAAGAATAAAAACTTTACCACGCAGTGTGATGGGCAATGAGCGGCTGAGTGCACTTGCTGTTATTGCAGTGCACTGGGATATTAAAATAGATCCAGATGAAGTAATTAATGATATGGCAAACAAGAAGAAAAGAAAAATATTACTTATTTAAGTTACAACTACCAAATAATTTAAGTAATACGTATATGAATTTATATTGTTTTTTTTTAATAAACAGAAAATTCAAAGTTTATATATGTTTTTACTTCAGCCCCCTCCGAAATGAAAAGCTGGCTACGGGCCTGTACGAAATTGTTTCGATCGCTAATATTAATTTTTTGGAATTTTTCGCACGAATTGAGCTTGTGACCTCCTCTACAAAGTTCGCATGACGTTTGTTTATACTGTTCGGATGTGAACGATTGATTTTTAAAAAAGCTTCTATTTAAATTATTGTTGCTACTTGCTTGGGGTCTATTGACGCTTCTATTGAGGTCGTTTTGAACGTTTTTTGTTCTGACTAGTTTTTTATCTACCCTTTTTGCAATTTCATACTGGATGGTAAGAAATTCTTTCATTTGCTGCCACGTTGGGCACTTTCTCGCGATGAGAGCGATTGCTCCCACAAAAGTAACGATTTTTCTGGTAATGCAGCTGTGCATATATTTATCAGAATGGGGTCAATTGGGAATCTATGGGAATATTCTGTGTCGATAAAACCGACAAACAATTTGAAACCATGGATTAAAGTTTTATGAATTCTTCGCTGGTTTCTTTCTGAATTTTTGGTAGATTCATTAGTATCGTCACTTGCTTGTCGACCCATATTCTCTCGTTTTCGTGACGTGCTTTAAGAGCTTTCTAAGCAAAATTGAAATTTTCGTCATTGAGAGCGAACTGTTTGACTATTATGCTTGCTTGACCTTTCGTTTTGTATCGGAGGTGATACAATTTTTGTGCATTAGATAATTTTGGGTGGTTTATGTAAACGGCTGTGAACATTTTCCGGAAGGACGGCCATTGTTCATAACGCCCATGAAAAATTTCTGTGTCACATGCGGGCACCTTGAGGTCGATGCCTGAACTTGCCTCTTGACTTTGTACTTGTGGCAACTCTACTCGCGGAAGTGGAGCAGGTGCAATTGCTTTAATTAATTTCAATTGATCTGCGATTACAATTTTTGTGTCTTCATACTGGTCTAAGCAGTTTTCAAATTTGGCGTAAGCAGAAGATTTAAAGTTTTCTGGTAGATCTGAATCGTCAGTATCTACAATTGCGTCATACTCGTATGCAGCCTGGAGACGTGTCCAATAATTTTCAATTGTTTGACTTTTTACTTCTATCGCCGATTCAGAATTTTCTTGAATCGGCGAAGAAGCAAATCGATTGCAATATTTTATTAGACAGCCACTCTTAGAAATGAATTTTGTGTATGATATGTCTTTCCCCCTTTTCTGTTTCGTAGCACATTGCTTCGAGCGTGTAGCTTCTGCAGGTGTACATGGAATTTTTCGTCAGAAATCACCCTTGGGACTTTTAGTAACTGACTTGGTTTAGAGTCCTTTGAGTCTGAGCTCCTTTAAAAAACGTATAGAATATCAAAACGTCTTAGTGAAAACTAGACTTGTAGATGTTTAAAAAAGTTTCGTATATAAAATGTTCAATAGAAGACTCTTTTGTATGTAAGGGTTTAAAAAAAATCAATAAAACCGATGGCTTTTTGATAAACCGTGATTTCAAAAAATATTTTCGGTTATACATACATGTACATAAGTATGTATTGTTACGAATTTACTCTTGCTAGTTTACTTTGTTAGGTTCGTATCTCTGGATTGACAAATAAAATCAACACTGTTTAATTTAATTCAACAACTCTTTATTTCACAACTCGTCTACACTATAGCAGTTTACTCTTAGCACTGATTGATTACGTTGGCGCTGCCACGGCTTATATAGCCACGCACTTCTCGCTGATGCCGACGTGTCCTTCTAGAATATCGCGTCTGGAAATTACCAGAACATACGGCTATACGGCGCCAGACGCAAGCAGACAGTCGCGGCGCCAGACTCAGCAATTGTTTACCTAGACAAGCAGACAGTGCGGCGCCAGATGTCTATTGTTTCGACGAGCAGACAGCCGTGGCGCCAGATGTCTACAACAAGACAAATGCTACTTCATAATCAGGGATGCATATAGTAATACAAATATAACTTAATACTACTTTTGTAACACTGCCCTCCACTAAAGCCTAATCGTCCCGATTAGGCACAAATCCTCTTGAACCAAATGGGGCGAGCCTCTCCAAATGTACTACTTTCATTTTACATCGTGCTTTTCCATTTCTTTGTATGCGGTATACCACGTCATTAAGTCGTTTCATCACCATATAGGGTCCTTCCCAGGCTGTCTGCAATTTCGGGGACAAGCCTTTCTTTCGAAGTGGATTGTACAACAGGACCAGATCACCTTCTTCAAAACCTTTTGAATTTGCCGCTTGATCGAACCGGTTCTTCATCTTATTGCTCATCAGATGCGTATGCTGTCTTACCATTAGATGCAATTCATTCATTTCTTCCTTTAAGGCAGAACAATAATCTCCATCATTTCTTACAGCTGTAGGATTTGTTCCAAACTTAAGATCAGCAGGGAGTCGCAGATCAGATCCAAAAATAATCTTTGCTGGCGTGTAACCAGTTGTCTCGTGCTTCGCTGAACGATACGCCAGCAGGAACATCTGGATGCACTTGTCCCAATTCCGTTGATCTTTATCAACGATTTTCCGCATATGTTCTTCGAGCGTTCGGTTGAATCTCTCCACCATTCCATCTGATTGTGGATGTAACGCTGTTGTCCGTGTCTTGTGGATGCCCAATAATGTACAGACTTCTTGGAAAATGGAAGATTCGAAATTCCTGCCTTGATCTGAGTGTAATTCGATGGGCACTCCGAACCTTGTTATCCAATTTTCTACAAACGCTTCGGCTACTGTCTTCGCTTCTTGGTTTGGTAAGGCATATACTTCTGGCCATTTACTGAAATAATCCATGACAACCAGTAGATATTTGTTTCCGGCCGTACTGGTTGGGAACGGACCTGCAACATCCATTGCGACTCGTTCAAATGGTGATCCCACGTTGTACTGTTGTAGCCTACCGCGACTTTTGGCTTTAGGACCTTTAGCTGCCATGCACTCTACGCAATTACTTATCCATTCTGCTATGGAATCTCGACAACCGATCCAGTAGAACCGTTGTTTAATCTTCTCTATAGTTTTTGTAATTCCAAGGTGCCCTCCACTAGGTCCATTGTGATATTCTTTCAATACTTTCGGGATCATGGACTTCGGTACTATGATCAGCAGACGAGACTGTTTGCCATCTTCGCTTTCCCAGGTACGATGAAGGTATCCATTAACGAGGTTTATGCTGTTCCATTGGGCCCAATATGCTTTTGCAGTTGGACTCTCGCTACTTATTTGTTCCTTTGGTGGTCGTACCCCATTTTCTTTGCCTATTACCAGCTTTGCAAGATCAGGGTCCTCCAGCTGATTGATTCTGATGCGGTGAGGAGTCCAATCATCTTCAGGTTCTATATTCAGTAATCGCACGTCGATTATACCTTCTTTTCCTTCTGATTTGGAGCAATGTTTACATTCCAGTGGACAAGGGCGACGTGATAATGCATCCGCATTTTGTGGTGTAATCTTTCGATCCATCGTGCAATTTGGCCTTCCGGATTCCTAAACTGTAATAACCATTTTAATGCTGCATGATCAGTCCTCAGCAAGAATCGTTGTCCATACAAATACTTGTGGAAATGTTTTACACATTCCACCACAGCTAGTAGTTCTTTTCGCGTCACACAGTAGTTTTTCTCTGGTTTCCCGAGCACTCTGCTGTAATACCCAATTACTCTTTCTTGTCCGTCGATGAGCTGAGACAGGACACCTCCAATTCCATAAGCGCTCGCATCTGTATCCAGGATGAATTTCTTTCCAGGTATTGGATAAGCCAACATCGGCGCCGTACAAAGTAGTTCTTTAAGCTGCTCAAACGCTTTTTCTTGTTCCAACTGCCATACAAACGGGCGATTCTTCTTTGTTAAATCATGTAAATTTCTAGCCACGTTCGCAAATCCAGGTACAAAACGGCGGTAATACGTGCATAAACCGAGGAAGCTGCGGAGTTCATGTATGTTGGTGGGTCGAGGCCAATCTTTAACTGCATTTATTTTTCCTTCCTCGGTGTGAATCCCCTCAGTTGACACTTTATGTCCGAGATATGTGACCTGCTTCTTCCATAATGAGCACTTTTTGGGATTCAAGCGTAATCCGGCTGATGCTATTCGCTGAAAGACTTCCTCTAGATTTTTCAGATGATCATCAAAACTTTTTCCCATGATGATAATGTCATCAAGATACACCAAACATGTCTTCCAGTTGAGTCCTTTTAACACATGTTCCATCAGTCGCTCGAACGTTGCAGGCGCATTACATAACCCAAATGGCATCACAGAGAATTCCCATAACCCGTCGCCCATACTGAAAGCGGTCTTTTCACGGTCACATTCATCGATCTCGACTTGCCAATATCCACTTTGTAGATCTAATGTAGAAAACCATTTCGCTCCAGACAAGGTGTCTAATGTATCGTCGATTCTTGGTAGAGGATAACTGTCTTTCTTTGTGACATCATTCAACTTCCTATAATCTACGCAGAAACGGGTGCTACCATCTTTCTTTTTAACTAAGACGATAGGTGAGCTCCATGGACTTATTGAAGGTTCGATTACACCGTTTTTGTGCATGTCTTCAATAATTTTGTTAGCATCCTCACGTTTTGCTAGTGGAACCCTACGCGGAGCTTGTCGGATTGGTTTAGCGTCTCCGGTATTTATGCGATGTTTGACAATGCCGGTTCTTCCTGTGTTTCCTTCGTTTGCAAATATGGATGCGTATTTTTCTAATAGTTTTTCTGCTTTTAATTTTTCATTTCCATGCAGTTCGTTCAGCAAATTATTTAGGAGTGTAGGACTTATCTGTTGTGGCTCAATAGTAGGTTTCTGTTGTGACCGTTCGCATCGTGCTATTGCACTTATATTCTGGCACTGTCCAATTACTGCTCCTTTCTTCAGACTTATAGGCGTGTTGAATTCATTCACTAATCTGACCGGAATGGTGGCGTCTTCTCTAGTTTTCACAAGCGTTCTTCCTACCAATATGGGTGTATCTATTTTTGTTGGTTCCACAATCCACAACTCTTCAGTCCCACCTCCTCCATTCACTTTAGCCCATACAATCGCCTCAGATTTTGGTGGAATACTCTGATTATCATCAACAATCACCCTCTTACTTTCAACGTTGGTCACATATCCGGTGTTTATAGGCATCTCCATGTTCTGGCAAAACAGCATTTGCTTGTTTAAATCCAAAGTAACCCCGTGATCAATCATGAAATCTACTCCCATTATAATTTCATCCGCGATTTCTGCTACGATGAAGGTGTGATTAACTTCCAGGGTACCAATTATGACTTCGCAGAACACTTTTCCCGCAACAGCTGCTTCCTCTCCAGTGGCCGTTCGAAGCTTGCAACCAACTAATGGTTCAACCGTTCCTCTCACCACATCCGGTCGGATGATTGAATGTGTGGCACCAGTATCCAAAGTAAGCGTTGACAGTCGTCCATTTACGATGCCGTTGATAGTAAGATTGTTGTCATGGCGACCTATTTGTGATATCGAGATGGCGGGGCAAATAGTTGTGGGAACCAGCTCACGCCCCTTTGAACTGTTCCGTTTTAGTTTAACGACTTGTGAGATGTGGATGCTCCGTCCTCGTTATCTGTTGGTTGTTTCCGGTTTGATGGGTTTACTTTTACATTGCAATTTCGGGCAAAGTGACCCGCTTTTCCACAGTTGAAACATCTTCCTGTTGTATTTACTCGCGGTGCAGCAATTGTCTTCAGAGTCTTCAATATTTCTTCCATCAGCGCCGGTTGTTCCATTTCAACCCTTTGTACTTTGTGTGCTGGTTTACTTAGTAGGGAAGCTGTTTCCTGTGTGAGGGCGTGCGAAACCGTTTCAGCAAACGTTCTTTTTGGCAATGCATATGTGGCGCGTTTGGTGTCCACATCACGAATTCCATTTATGAAACATTGAATTTTTACCCTCTCAATGTAATCCACAGGTGCATCTGCATTTGCCAAATGAGCCAGTCGTTCTATTTCAGTTGCAAACTCTTGCAATGACTCGTTAATCTTCTGACCCCTATTTTGCAGTTCTATCTGGTATATTTGTTTCCGGTGCTCACTACCATATCGTCTTTCTATCGCACTCATCAATGCCTCATAGTTGTCCCGTTCACAGTCTGGAATAGTCTGAAGGATTTCTGCCGCAGGTCCTTTCAATGATACAAACAAGGACGCTACTTTGTCCGCTGCATTCCAGTTATTGGCCATTGCTGTCTTTTCAAACTGAAGTTTGAAAATTTGAAATGGAATACTTCCATCGAATGTGGGTGCCTTCAATCTTTGATTATTTGTTGATGGTGCAGGGCCATGCAGTTGCAGTTCTCGCACACGATTACTTAATTGAAGAACTTCTGCTTTTAAATTTTCTTCGTCATTTTTTAAAGTGCTTAATTCGTCTTCAAATTTTGAAAATTTCTCTTGCACTTGTGTATTATTCTCTGTAATCTGTTGTGTAAGGCGAGACTCTAACTGTGATGTATTTTCAGCTATTTGCGTCATTTGCTGTGCCAGACGATTTTCTGTTTGCACTACATTTTCTGTTATTCGTGATATATTTTCAGCTATTTGCTGTGCCAGACGATTTTCTGTTTGCACTGCATTTTCTGCTATTTGCTGTACCAGACGATTTTCTGTTTGCACTGCATTTTCTGCTATTTGTGATGTATTTTCAGCTATTATTTGCTTAATAGCCACTAACAGCATGTTCGTGTCTGCACTTGATGATGTTCGTTGTTCTTCTACTTTCTCTTCTACCTTTGTAGAAGTTTCTGGCCCAACAAATTCGAACTCGTCCACATTAATTCCATCCGCTTCCATTGCTTCACGTAATCGTGCCTGCAGATCTGCCTTTTGCCCGCTTATCGGCAAATTACGCTCCTCCAGTTCCTTTTTTAATTGTTGAATTCTCAATTCTCCGAATTTAACCATCTTGAATTTGGATTATTTGACAATCCCACTTCTGACACCAATTGTTACGAATTTACTCTTGCTAGTTTACTTTGTTAGGTTCGTATCTCTGGATTGACAAATAAAATCAACACTGTTTAATTTAATTCAACAACTCTTTATTTCACAACTCGTCTACACTATAGCAGTTTACTCTTAGCACTGATTGATTACGTTGGCGCTGCCACGGCTTATATAGCCACGCACTTCTCGCTGATGCCGACGTGTCCTTCTAGAATATCGCGTCTGGAAATTACCAGAACATACGGCTATACGGCGCCAGACGCAAGCAGACAGTCGCGGCGCCAGACTCAGCAATTGTTTACCTAGACAAGCAGACAGTGCGGCGCCAGATGTCTATTGTTTCGACGAGCAGACAGCCGTGGCGCCAGATGTCTACAACAAGACAAATGCTACTTCATAATCAGGGATGCATATAGTAATACAAATATAACTTAATACTACTTTTGTAACAGTATGTATGTATATGATTAGACGAGAACTCTTAAGTAAATAGAGGTTTTGAACGAACTTGATATGACAAGCAGCTTTACGTATTTGATAGTGTGTGTAATCGCGAACTCTTTTAAGAGTTTTGAACGAAATCTTTAGAAGTGAACTCTTTTAAGTAAATACGAGTTTTCAATTAAAATATTACACGTATACAGAATATCGCTTATATTTGATTTAATTATTTGTTGGTGACCGGAAATATTTTATATGTTTTATTTTTAATACGCTTTTATTATCTTCACTAGTTATATTATTCACTAACCCGGTTGAAACCCGACGTTAAGAATTATATTTATATTTAACACGAAGCGTCAAACCGCCCGCTAAAGTAATTCTTTTTTAATTCATTTCTTAGTCTAACGAAACATCATTATTTATAGCCTAGCTTAACATACGATATCTTATTAACATTCTTAGCAGAGTAGGTATTATATGTTAAGTACATTAACATTGTGGATCTCTATATATAGATAAATAAATTTAACATGAATAGTAACTATGTAAAGGGATTGAGATCCACATATATGTAATTCACTTGTATGTATGTATGTATGTATGTATGTATGTTTGTTTGTAACTTTTTAAGTGGTACTGAAAATTAATATATTTGAGCGACACTGTAGGAAGGCGATAGTAAGTTTAAGCACCTCACCAAAAAGATGCGCTTAAAAGTATGCAACATCTATATAAAACTAGTTTTAGTGACATTTAAATAGCATACTGATTTGGGCGTCGACCGTTCATGAAATGCAAGGTTGTACAGTAGAACAAGAAGTAATTTATCTGGGTTCTCGACTGCTGCTGAACAAGCTTATGTAGCACTTAGTCGTTGTAGATCTTTGGGCTGTATTCGAATTGAAGAACTGGACTGTTCAAAGTTGACAGATAAAACCCCATGTAACAGTGAAGCTTTAGAAGAAATGATTCGATTAAGAAGTAATAATTCGTAAAGTCGTCAATAGAACTTGGTCGCAAATAGTCAATGAAAGGTTACGAGTAGATATTAAATGCTGCCTAAGTATCGATTTACTTAACCAATACTACATGTCATAGTTCATATTTTAAAATATTTTGGGGTTTCTCACATCAAACTAAAAAATTAAAAATAAATATAGTTTAAAAAAACTAAAAAACACGCTTTTAAAGCATATCAAACTAAAAAGTGAAAAATAATTCTTTGTATAAACTAACAATAATAATGAAGGGAAATTTCCTGCATTATTGTGAGAAAAGCGTGGGGTGCTTTGTGACATATTTTTCATATATCGAGCATGCCACGCTTTTCTCACAATAATGCAGGAAATTTTCCTTCATTATTATTGTTAGTTTATACAAAGAATTATTTTTCACTTTTTAGTTTGATATGCTTTAAAAGCGTGTTTTTTAGTTTTTTTAAACTATATTTATTCTATATATATCTTTGTTTTATGTATATTTTACGTCCAAATGTCCTATAGGGTACGAGTATACCTATAGGTGGTTCTTTTATTTATTATGTGCTAATGAGCGCTCGTTTTAGAGATCACTGCACTTTGTACATATGCAAGTACTCGTATGTACATATGTATTACGCTTTGGTTTTTTACACAATCCTGCTTGTTTTTGTTGATCAAAAATCAATGGGTATTGCGGGATATATGTCAATGTGGACTTTGAATATATTTTGTACGCAATCCTGCTGGTTTTGTTAGCCAAAACCCAATTGGTAATGCGGAATATATGCCAATGTGGACTTTGAAGTAGGGAGCGTATCTACATAAGTGACAATACACGTATGTATGTAAAAATATTTAAGTATGTTAAAAAATATTTTATGTTATATTTAAGTTGTACCCGTTGTCTATATATCTGCCGGTATATTCCTAAGCGGATTGATTATATGTAACGGGTGATTTTTTTGAGGTTAGGATTTTCATGCATTAGTATTTGACAGATCACGTGGGATTTCAGACATGGTGTCAAAGAGAAAGATGCTCAGTATGCTTTGACATTTCATCATGAATAGACTTACTAACGAGCAACGCTTGCAAATCATTGAATTTTATTACCAAAATCAGTGTTCGGTTCGAAATGTGTTTATCGACAAATTTTGTTCAGCGATGAGGCTCATTTCTGGTTGAATGGCTACGTAAATAAGCAAAATTGCCGCATTTGGGGTGAAGAGCAACCAGAAGCCGTTCAAGAACTGCCCATGCATCCCGAAAAATGCACTGTTTGGTGTGGTTTGTACGCTGGTGGAATCATTGGACCGTATTTTTTCAAAGATGCTGTTGGACGCAACGTTACGGTGAATGGCGATCGCTATCGTTCGATGCTAACAAACTTTTTGTTGCCAAAAATGGAAGAACTGAACTTGGTTGACATGTGGTTTCAACAAGATGGCGCTACATGCCACACAGCTCGCGATTCTATGGCCATTTTGAGGGAAAACTTCGGACAACAATTCATCTCAAGAAATGGACCCGTAAGTTGGCCACCAAGATCATGCGATTTAACGCCTTTAGACTATTTTTTGTGGGGCTACGTCAAGTCTAAAGTCTACAGAAATAAGCCAGCAACTATTCCAGCTTTGGAAGACAACATTTCCGAAGAAATTCGGGCTATTCCGGCCGAAATGCTCGAAAAAGTTGCCCAAAATTGGACTTTCCGAATGGACCACCTAAGACGCAGCCGCGGTCAACATTTAAATGAAATTATCTTCAAAAAGTAAATGTCATGAACCAATCTAACGTTTCAAATAAAGAACCGATGAGATTTTGCAAATTTTATGCGTTTTTTTTTTTTTAAAAGTTATCAAGCTCTTAAAAATCACCCTTTACATAATATATACATATATATAAATATTTTATTTGTTATGTATGATTTGTGTCCGTAATTCTTATAGGGTATACCTATAAGCGGATCTTTTGTGATTGTCTTATGTGCTAATGAGAGCTCGTTTAGAGATCACTGCCTTTTGTACATATATGTATGTATAACGTTTTTATATACAATCCTGCTTGTTTTTGTCGGTCAAAGAACAAGGGATATTGCGGTATATTTGCCAATGTGGACTTTGAAGCGATATTTATTTATATAATATGGTGAATATTTGTATCAAACCGCGAAAAAGGAAAACAAAATTTTCGATTTTTCTTTAGCCTTTACAATAATTTACACACTCCGTTAATATAGCATAGGCTAATCGTGTATCGTATGTCCCTATATATACATCTATGTGAATATACATACGTATTCGCAATATTTCTGCCGTGAGAACAAAAGAGAGCGCCGGTATTTTTTTAACCGTCTACTTATGTTCACGGCTTTTATATATGTATGTAATATATTTACATATAATATGTATGTACGTGTATATATGAATATAAATGCAAGTGGAAACAGAATATTTGTATGTTTGTATTTTGTTCTTTATCTTTCTTTTATTTTTATTTTTCGCTTTAGAGTGTAGCTTTGTGATAAATCTGCCTTAGCTTACGTTTAAGCAATCCTGCTTACTGATTTAAGAAGCAGAAGGGGTATTGCGTGTGTGTATTAATACACAAATGAAACACCGCAAGAAAAGGCAGCAATAGTATTTTAGTAATGTGATTTGTGCGTTTTTATCTTTCTTTTTTTTTTTTTGTTTTTTGAGTATCGGTTATATTCAGCTTTCTCCGTTAAGGTGTTGGAAAATTAGGAAATAAGAATACCGATCTTTTTTGTTTTTTCGTTGTGTTAACGCGCTGGTACCCGTGTTTTTGAACTGTTAAAACTGATTTTTCTGGGTTAAACCAATAAAAACATACATATTTTAACAAAAAATGAAAACGATTCACTTACTTTTACTCTCTTCAAGGGGTCTCTTTTTGTGGGGAAAAGTAGCGATGTAGCTACTTTTTGTTTTTTGGGGTCAGTGGCCTCCTTTTTTTTTAACGAGGAGGAAGCATCGAAAGCCTGGACCCTATGTCTGTGTGGAACTTTAATCCGAACTAAACCTCCTACCGTCCTGTACCGTTCCCCCCGGTACCACCGTCAAGTATTACGTCGGGAGGATGGTTGAGTGACAAGTTGCATTTACTTGGCCCCACCTCTGTTGGTCTGATAACCCCCCTCGTACATTGTTCGTCGCCAACCCTTCCCGTCACTTCAATGTTTGTGTGTTTGAGTCGTGGTTGTCCGTTACATTTAACAGCTCTCTTCTCCGTCGCTGTTCGCTGGCACGTTGGGATTTCATAAACCTGGCTGCTACTTCACAAGCAGCTTTCCACTTCTCTACCGATTCGACCATTTGGTTTACCAAGTTATCGGGAGTTGGGTCTACACCAAACTCAGTTTTAAGCGTTGCCTCTCATGATTATATTTTGGGCAATAGAAGAATGTGTGTTCCACATTTTCGACGGTACCGCCTCCACAATAATCACATGTGTCGTTATTTTCGTGCCCGAATCGTTTTAAATATGCTTTGAAGCAGCCATGTCCTGCGAGAATTTGAGTTAGGTGGAAATCTGTCTCACTGTGTGGTCTATTTAACCATTGTTCGACATTGAGGATCGCCCGTTTCCGCTTTCCTCCCAGCGTTTTTTCTATTGATCTACTGTCTCTGCCTTTGCTATTTCTTTTAATGTATTGTACGGTAACCTGTCATTTGTACAGCATTGAATCTCCTTGGCCAGAAGGTCTAAAGGGTGTAAGCCTGCAATAACTAGAGCAGCATCTTCCGATACTGTGCGGAACGCAGAACATACTCTTAGCGCGCAAGTGGCATATATCGAAAAAAGGCCACGGCAATATGATTTTACTTCTAGAGCTTTTCCCCATACCTGGACGCCGTACAGCGCGACTGACTTTAGTACACCAACTAATAGTCGTCTTCTATTTTGCTTTGGCCCACGGGTATTGAGCATTAACCAGGTCATGGCTCTGCATACTTTTGTAGTTTTTTCGCCTGTGTACGCTAAGTGTTCCTTAAAGGACATCCTTGCATCAAGCATGATTACCAAGTATTTAATTGCCGGTTGTGTCGTGATGCTTACACCCTTTATATTGAACGTGGCAACTTCACGGACTTTTCTGCCAGGATGGAGCCATGTTTAGGAGTTCACGCAAATGAGGAAAGTTCTCTTAGCGCCATTCACTTGGGAGTGGCCAAAAACGATTCCTTTATATTTGGTTCAAGCAGCTTACAATTTCTGGTCTCAGACCAAGTATCCTCTGAGTAGCCTAAGAACATCCGTTTGAAGGCGAGCTAAAGTGAGAAGGCGAAACATCCCCTACATAGGGTTCGGCGCTGGGTTTGGGACCCGCCACGTAAAAAACACCCCCAATGAAAAACAACAAAAAGCCTCGGATGAGAGACCCCCCTTTTGATGAAGATAGAAAAAGGCTGACATCACCGCCGTCCAAGAAATGCGATGGACGAGACAAGGACTGAAGCGAGTAGGTCCTGTGGCATTTACTACAGTGGCCATATAAAGGAGCGCAAGTTTGGTGTTGGATTCGTAGTGGGAGAGAGGCTCCGTCGCCGAGTACTGTCATTCACACCGTTGGAAGAACGTCTAGCCACAATCCGCATCAAAGCGAAGTTCTTCAACATATCGCTGATTTGTGCCCATGCTCCGACGGAAGAGAAGAACGATATGACCAGAGATGCTTTTTATGAGTGCTTGGAGCGCACTTATGAGAGCCCCCCCACGATGTCAAAATCGTGCTTGGCGACTTTAACGCCAGGGTGGGCAAAGAAGGTATCTTTCGCACTACGATCGGTAAATTCAGTCTCCACGACGGAACATCCCCAAATGGGTTGAGGCTGATCGACTTCGCCGGGGTATGGTTATCTGTAGTACTAGATTCCAGCATAAGAAGATACATCAAGCTACCTGGCTGTCTCCGGATCGAAAACCCCCCAACCAGATCGATCATGTTGTGATAGACGGAAGACACGTCTCCAGTGTTTTAGATGTGCGTGCACTTCGAGGACCTAACATCGACTCGGACCACTATATTGTTGCAGTCAAAATTCGCACCCGCCTCTGTATAGCAAAAAACGGACGCCAACAAACACAGGGAAGGTTCGACGTCGGGAAGCTGCAACCACAACAGACAGCCGAAAGATTTCGGCTAGCACTCCTGCTCTCTAAGAGCACTCGTCAACAACTCGGTATAAGGGAACTGTGGGACGGCATTTCAAACTCCTTACGTACAGCTGCAACCGAAACCATTGGTTTTCGGAAAGTGCAAATGAACAGCTGGTACCACGAGGAGTGCCGTGTCGCAGCGGAGAGAAAACAGGCTGCCTACCTTGCAACGTTACAATCGGCCACAACACGTGCGGGATGGTGTAGATACCGAGAGTTGCATAGGGAAGCGAGACGCATTTGCAGACAAAAAAGAAAGAGGCCGAAATGCGTAAGTACGAAGAGCTTGATAAGCTCGCCGACAAGGGTAATGCTCTACGAAAAAATTCGGCGGCTTACAGAAGGTTCCAAGACCGGAGCATACTCTTGGAGAACCCCCAAAGGTGATCTAGTCACCGATGCCCAGAGCATACTTAGATTATGGAGGGAACACTTCTCCAGCCTGCTGAATGGCAGTGAACAACAAAGCGGCGCAGACCGATGGATTGCCGGTCGAGCTATTCAAACACGGCGGCGAAGAACTGATAAGGAGCATGCATCAGCTTCTATGAAGAATATGGTCGGACGAAATCATACCCAACAATTGGAATTTAAGTGTGCTATGCCCAATCCATAAACAGGGAGACCCCACAATCTGCGCCAACTACTGTGGGATAAGCCTCCTCAACATCGCGGATAAGGTTCTATCGAGCGTATTGTGTGAAAGATTAAAGCCTACCGTCAACAAACTGATTGAATCTTATCAGGGAAGGACTTTTCCGAGCCGTTCGATATCAAACGAGGTTTCAGACTAGGTGACTCCCTATCGTGCGACTTCCTCAATCTGCTCTTGGAGAAAATAATTCTAGCTGCAGAACTGAATCGAGCAGGTACAATCTTTTATAAGAGTGTACAGCTGCTGGCGTATGCCGATGATATTGATATCATCGGCCTTAACACCCGCCGCCGTTAGTTCTGCTTTCTCCAGACTGAACAAAGATGCAAAACAGATGGGTCTGGCAGTGAACGAGGGCAAGACGAAATATCTCCTGTCATCAAACAAATAGTCGTCGCACTCGCGACTTGGCTCTTACGTCACTGTTGATAGTCATAACTTTGAAGTTGTAGATAATTTCGTCTATCTTGGAACCAGCGTAAACACCACCAACAATGTCAGCCTGGAAATTCAACGCAGGACTACTTCGGACTGAGTAGCCATTTGAGAAGTAAAGCCCTCTCTGGACGAACTAAAACCAAACTCTATAAGTCGCTCATAATTCCCGTCCTGCTATATGGTGCAGAGGCTTGGACGATGACAACAACCGATGAGTCGACGTTGCGAGTTTTCGAGAGAAAAATTCTGCGAAAGATTTATGGTCCTTTGCGCGTTGGCCACGGCGAGTATCGCATTCGATGGAACGATGAGCTGTACGAGATATACGACGACATTGACATAGTTCAGCGAATTAAAAGACAGCGGCTACGCTGGCTAGGTCATGTTGTCCGGATGGATGAAAACACTCCAGCTCTGAAAGTATTCGACGCAGTACCCGCCGCGGGAAGCAGAGGAAGAGGAAGACCTCCACTCCGGTGGAAGGACCAAGTGGAGAAGGACCTGGCCTCGCTTGGAATATCCAATTGGCGCCACGTAGCGAAGAGAAGAAACGACTGGCGCGCTGTTGTTGACTCGGCTACAACCGCGTAAGCGGCGATCACGCCAGTAAAGAAGAAGAATATAAATGTGTCGATAAAATCACAGTTTCTTGAATATAGGACCTCACCTTTAAGGGGTAATGCTATAAGACACCCCCTTGGTTAGCAGGCTTCCCAGGTTTGAGTAGTGGCACCACCCTGTCGATTTTCCAGACATGGGGTGTGTGAAGGTCGGTCAGCGACAAAAATAGAAGCTATATCACAACTTATTCTCGTCGAGCCCAGGCACATTTTTTTAACATCAACAAATTAACATTTTGGCCGTTGGAATAAGCAAGTCGTTCGCAGTCTTTTGGCACTCCCGCGGAGAAAATGCATAACTTCAGGTGCTTTTCAAGTTAGGATTCCTTATGCGGGGGAGGTGTTGGTAAAACTTTATATTAAACTAGATTCACCGATATACGAATGGGTAAGAGAAATATTGATACAATTCAACTCATATTTCGCACAAAAGCATATTATTCTCAAAGAATCATATTTCCAAAATTTCAATAATATATCTCACAGATTCATAGATATTGGCAAGTGAAAGGTTCAAATGGAATTTAAAATGTGTTATATGAGATGTAGGCGTAGTTTTTATCCGATTTTGCTCATATTCTCATTGTTATGTAGGAATGTCACGAAATTTTTTTAAGTCGTTCAAGGAGGTTTCGAGACATGTAGGTGTGGTTTTTATCTGATCTCGCACATTTTCACTTTATTATTTAGGATTATCAGGATATGATTACATACCGAATTTGATTGAAATCAGTCGAGTAGACCTAGAGATATGGGCTTTCACCTAAACATGAGCGGTAAAAAGTTTTGTGTTTGAACCAATTGCCAAAGCATTTTAAGCCACTCAGATTCAGATATCTCCATAACATGCGTTCTGAACGCATCAACTGCCTTTTTAGGGGTCGACAAAAGTTGACCTCTTAGTTAATTTTTTCGTAAAGGAATAAACAAAAGAGTGAGTCAAGTCAGGACTATACGGTGGATTAGTCATCAAATCAATCTAATAAGTGCTCAAAAGTGCAGTAGTTTCAATCGTAGTGTGAGAGTTGGATTTAAAGACAACTGGCAAAAAATTATTATTTAGCTCTCAGAATTTATTGTTTTGCGTTCTTCTAGTGGTACGGTTGCGTCATGTAAATTTTTTCTAAAAAACAGGTAATCTCTTGCTTGGAAGTGCTTCACGGGAAACAGCTTTTGTTGGATTCGGCTCATTTGAAACACCCATAAATCCACTGCTGTTTACTTTTGGGCTCATACTAAGCTGTCAATAGTTTCCGGAACAATAACTGATTTTAGAGGATCATCACGAAGTTTGCTTTGGGGTGACCTATGACATAGATTGAATTCACCATACCATCGATAAGCACTAGTCCTTGCTGGTAAAACACACTGTTGCTGAGCTAATCTAGATGGAAAATTGTAAAAAATAAGATTGCGCGGGAATGTTCGTGATTTAAGTTGATTTTTGAAAAACATATATTGATCAATACTATAAAACTAAGGTTGCCAAATCCCAAAATATAAAAAGCAGCAGTACGGAAAACATGTGTCTGTCTTAAGCGTTAATTACGTGATTATTTATGGCGTTTTATACAAGGTGCGTTTCAAAGATTGACCAATTGTCCTGTGCGAATTTGATGACATTTCATAGATTGAAAGTGAAGTTATTGTGCCTTAAGTGTCAGTATGTTTGCGTTATCGGTGCAAAAATGAGCTTTGAACAAAGAGCCAACATTAAATTTTGCTTTAAAATTGGTAAAACTTTTACCGAAACATTTCAATTGATGAAACAATTTTATGGCAATGATTGACTATCCCGTAGCAGAGTGCACGAGTGGTGTCAACGTTTTCAAAGTGGTCGTGAGGACATAAAGGACGATCAACATATGAGCCAATGGAAATTTCATCGAAACTGTGCATTCATCAAAAATCAGCTGAAATTGAAATTCATGGAAATGGAAATGAACATCTCCAAAACATCGACTTATCGCATTTTGACCAAACATTTGGGCTAACGAAAAGTGTGTGCACGGTTTGTTTCGACTGAAGACCAAAAATTGCTCAGAATTCAACATTCGAAGGACGATTATTCTACCAAAAATCCCATTTTAACCATTAACCACTCCCCGTATTCACTTGATATCGCACCGTGAGGCCATTCAAAAGGCTTTCACCGCCATACTAGCGCCCATACCGGCCAACGAGCTAAAACACTCGTTCGATTTGCTTTTGGACCGTGCAAAAAGCCGTACTGAAACGGAAGCAGACTATTTTGAACAAAATAAATTGATTTTGCCGAAAAAATCATATATTTTATTTTTTTTAACTCCTGTTTACTTTGGAACTCACCTTGTATGTCATACTCCTCCTAGCATCAATCAACCAGTTTAGCAAGTGTAGTTACGATATCTCATATTTTATTCAAGATACAGCTTGCATGGACGTACACACGAACAGTCGGACGAACTCGACTCGTCTCGTCATCCTGATCATGTTCATCTTTTTTACTGGCATAGACACCACTTACGCGATTACAGCCGAGTCAATAACAGCGCGCCATTCGTTTCTTCTTTTCACAACCTGCCGCCAATTGAAAACGCTAAGCGAAGCCAGGTCCTTGCTTGTTGTTTTAAATGCTGGCTCCACGACAGACGAAATTATCTGCAGCTTTGAAGATATGACTGTCTACAACGACATGGGAGCTTAGTCGCGAGTGCGACGACTGTTTGTTTGATGGCACTAGATATTTCGTCTTGTCCTCGTTTACTGCCAGACCTATCTGCTTCTAACGGCGCGGGTGTAGATGCCAATGATATCAATATTATCGGCATACGCCAGCAGCTGCTGTACACTGTTATAGAAGATTGTACCTTCTCGATTAAGCTGTGCAGGTCGTGTTATTTTCTCCAGCAGTAGATTGAAAAAGTCGCACGATAGGGAGTCCCTTTGTTCAAATCTCGTTTGGTATCGATCGGCTCGGAAAGGTTCTTCCCAATCGCGGCGGAGCTTGTGGTGTTGCTCAACGTCAGTTTCCACAGCCATATTAGTTTAGCGGGGATACAAAGTTCAGACATCGCGGCATAAAGGCAGCTCCTTTTCGTGCTGTCGAAACCAGCTTAGAAATCGGTCGGTTGTTGATTTGCCAGGTCTAAAGCCACACTGATAAGGTCCAACAGTTTGTTGCCGGTGGACTTTAATCTTTCTCCCAACATCCCCGATAGAACCACATATGGAAATTTGAGGAGGCTTATCCCACGGTAGTTGACTCAGATTGTGGATTCCCCCTTTATGTGTATTGGGCAGAACACACTTAAATTCCAATCGTCGGGCATGCTTTCGTTCAACCATATTCTACAAAGAAGCTAATGCAACTTCTTCATGGTCGAGTAATGGAACGTCTGCTCCATCACATCGATTGGGGAATCGGGTTCGCCTTCTCTGGCTCGAGAAGTGTTCCCTCCATAATTTTAGTTTACTCTAGGCATCAGTCGCTAGATTACTTTTGGGGATTCTACAAGAGTATGCTCCGGTCTTAAAACCTATCGAACATTACCCACGTCGGCCAGCTTGTCAAGCTCTTCATACTCACGCATTTGGGACTCATCTCTTTTTGCATCTTTTGATTGCAGCTTCTCGACGTCGAAACTTCCTTTTGTTTGTTGGCGTGCGTGTTTTTGCTGCACAGAGGCGGGTGCGAATCTTGGCTGCAACAAAGTAGTATTCCGAGTCGATATTAGGAACTCGGAGGGCATGCACATCTAAAACACTGGAAACGTGTCTTCCGTCTATTACAACATGATCGATCTGGTTGGTGGTTTTTCGATCCGGAGACAGACAGGTAGCTTGATGTATTTTCTAATGATGGAGTCTAGTACTACAGATAACCATAATTCGGCACCGGCGAAGTTGATCAGCCCCAACCCATTTGGGGATGTTGGGTCGGCTTTAGTATACCGTCCCAGGATTTCGGGAATAAAAAGGGTATGGTCAGTTAGAGGAGATTCTCCTGATCAATTGCCGAAGGCTGCCCACGCAAAAAGGAGTTCTACGCGAAAAGAATTTGATACATCCTGGTGTTGGACCGACTAGGGTTATTTTTGTGGAAGCGCGGCCGAAGACCGCCCACGCAAAAAGGGGTTCAACGCGAAAAGAATTTGATACACCCTGGTGTTGGATCGACTAGGGTTATTTTTTTTGGACGCTTCATCTCTCCTTTGATCGATCCTAGCGGGCTCGGTATGAGCTCCGCCTCGGATTCATTGAGGAAAGCTCCTGCCTTTGCCAAGGATCTGAGTTCCTGTGGCCGGGAACCCACATCAAGTTTAGTTGGAGCTTGTCTTTTACTGAGCTTAGTGCTCTCTTGCAGTTGTGGACTATACTGGAATTTGTCATCGGTGAAGACAGTGCCAGGAGGGCCGCCTGGCTATCCGTAAATATAGTTGCTTTATGTATATTCCCGTGGTTTTCTAATAGAACTTCGCAGACCTTTTCTATGCCTAGTACTTCTGCTTGGAAGATGCTAGCCGAGTTCGGTAGACGTATAGAGAGAGATATGCCCAGATCAGCGAAGAATACCCCCGTTCCCACTCCGCAGTCCATTTTGGACCGTCGGTATAGACTGAGGTCGTATCTATCTATCTATTGAAATCCAGCTTTGGGAGAATGTAGTCTGATTTATTAATAGTGAGCTTGTTTAGGATTACACTATGTCCGTAGTTCTGCTGATTCCAACCTCCCAATTATTTTATTCTTATCGCCGCAATAGCTGTTGTTTTTTGAATAAAAATGTCCTTTGGTATTTGATGCAGGATCACATTGAGCGCATCAGACGGACATGACCTGATTGCGCCCGTAACACCCGCATATGCTGCTCTTTGTATTCCATTTAATTTTCTAATGTTGTATTGTTTATTTAGCGCTGGCCACCATACCAGAGCTCCATATGTAAGTATGGGTCTTATGACCGCCGTGTACATCCACATGATTATACTTGGTTTGAGGCCCCAATTCTTGTTGACGATTTTCTTACAAGTATAGTAGGCCATGTATGCTTTGTTTATTCTTTTTTCTATATTTATTTTCCAGGACAGTTTGGAATAGAGTGAGTGTTGTGCCGTTTAGTACCGGACGTTGAAACTGAGGTATTTTGGTTCTGCTAGTGAATAGCATCAGTTCTGTTTTGTTCGGGTTAACTCCTAGACCATTGCTTGTAGCCCATAGGGTTAACCTACGAAGGGCTCTTTCCATAGTCTCGCTGACTGTTGAAGGAAACATACCTGATACCAACAACACTATATCGTCTGCATATGCTACTGCTGTCACTCCTCCACCGTTTAATTGGAGGAGTATTTCGTTCAGCGCTACAACCCATAGAAGCGGAGAGTATGTTACTGAAGGCGCCCTCTATGTCTAGAAAAGCAGCCATGGTGTATTGTTTGTGGTGTAGTGATTTTTCAATCACACTTATCACCTCGTGAAGGGCGGTTTCGGTTGATCGGCCCTTTATGTACGCATGTTGGGACTTCGATAACTTCTCCGCCATTATTGTTCTTACGTGTATATCTATTAGCCTTTCTAGTACCTTCAGCATAAATGAGGTAAGGCTTATAGGTCTAAAAACCTTGGCATTCTCGTGTGTTCTTCTGCCTGGTTTCGGAAGGAACACAACTTTACTCCTTTTCCAACTTCTTGGGATGTAAGATAGTTGAATGCTTGCTTTGTATATATTTTCAAGCCTTAGAACCATTTGTTCTACCAGTTTCTGCAGCATTATGGGCATAATCCCGTCAGAACCTGCCGCTTTAAATGGTGCAAAACTATTTATGGCATATTTGATTTTCCTTTTGTCTACTATTTGGCTTCGATAGTCAGCTGCGTTCACCGGTGGTTCCGGTTGAACCCTCGTTGAAGGTGTTTGCTGACTCCCGGGGAAGTGTGTTGTGATTAGTACCTCCAGAGACTCTTTTGCCGAGGAGGTCCAATCACTTCCCTCCGCCCTAATGTAGGCAATATTAATATGGTCTTTGGATAGCATTTTACTCAGCCTAGCGGCTTCTCTGCAATCGATGTGCAGAAAGATCGCCATGAGTCATTTTTAGCTTTCCTGACTGCTTTTTTGTATTCCTTCATAATGTCTTTATATGGCTGCCAAATTTTGGTTCTAAAACTCTCATTGAAAGCTTTCCTTAGTTGTGTTCTCATATTCTTGAGTTCACTGTTCCACCAAGGAAGATACTTTCTCTTTTTCAAAACTGTTAGCGGAGTAGATTTATTGTTGTTAAGATTTTTTCCAACTTCTCTACTTCTGAATCTAGTTCCTCTGGATTTCTGATACTCTTATTGCCTCCCTTTTCGAGGCATTTTGTTGCTATACTGGTATATTTTCCCCATGCCGTTCTTCTAGGGTTCTGGTATGTGAGAGGCGCACTGTACCTCTCACGGATGCTGAAGAGTATCCAGGAGTGATCCGACATGGAAGGCTCATCGGATACCCTCCAGTTATCCACAACGAGACTGTCTGAGTCTGTTGATAGCGTGAGGTCAAGAACTTCCTCCCACCCCGGAAACCTATCCGAGCTTGGGGAAATAAAAGTTGGCTTATCGCCCTTGTTGCAAATACTTAGATTACTATCCAAAATATACTGCAAGAGTGACTCACCTCTGGTGTTTATACTGGAGCTACCCCATATGGTATGCCTTGCATTTGCATCACACCCTATTAGGACATCATCCTTCTTGTTCTCCTCTACTAGCCTGGTGAGCGGGGCCGGTGGTATGTCTTCGTCATGGGCCAAGTAGGCCGAGACCAAGAAGAAGGGCTTTTCCTTCTGTTCCACCTTCACCACTGTGATATCTGCTGTGCTGTAATTAGGACAAAGAAATGCATTTATACTTTTATTGATAAGAATGCATGCCCTAAGTTGACCTCTGTTCCGTGTGTAAAACAGGTTATAATTGCTGCTGTTTAGCCCTTTTATGGAATCTTCATTGACCCAGGGCTCCTGTATTAGGCTGATGTCGATGCCCCCCTCGTTCACGAGGGTTGTCAGATTCGCTGTAGCACTCTTCGAGTGCTGCAGGTTAATCTGTACGCACTTTATGCTGTTGTTATTGGGCATCCCGGGTTCTTCAATGCCCACATTTCTTAGCAACTGGCTGGCGTCGTCGACCTCTTCCGTGTCGTCTTCGTCAGCCGCTTTGTCGCCTTGGAAGATTTTTAGTCTGGCCTTGCGTATTCCGAAGCTGATTTTGTTGTCAGTCTACTTCAGAGCCTCAATGGACTCATCGCAAATGGCCACTAGTATTGGCTTGCTTGCTTTATTTGGTTTTTCCTCCTTGATAAGCTGCCACTCACTAGCCACTACCAGGTATAGATTTGTTCTGCAGCTTAATGCACCTCAGGAGTTTTTCGCCTGGCTCCTCTAGTGGGGGTAGCCAAATGCGAGCCCGAGGCCTCTTCGGAATATCGCTGACGGGTATAAGCCTCAATTGGAGGCCTACAAAGGCGTTGATAATTTTAGCAACACTACCCGTCAGGAAATCTAGCGAGGCCAGGTCCGCGCACTTGATGACCCTGTAGCCCCTGAGGGACACAGAGGAGTCAAACCCCGGATTGTCGAGTACATAGTCGATCTCCACCCATCTCTCCTGTATAGTGCTCGGAGAGGAGGATTTCCCATCTATAATGGCCACCTGCAGGCTATCTCTGGCTACATCGCAGAAATGCCTTGCCGTTGTTGTGCTGCTGTGTTCTCCTTCGCTCCTCCTCGGTTTTTTGGGCTGAGTTCCGGGTACTTTTGTTGTGGAGCGATTTCTCTTCTGAGAAGTGCTCTCTTTTTTGCTCTGTTCTTGAGGTTGTGATTGCTTCCTTTTCAGGTAGCTTTCATATTCCTCTACGATAGATTTGAGGCGCTTTGTTTCAGTCTCATCAACTGGGGTACCGGCTGCCTGGTCTTTGGCTATCTTCCCTAGTATGAAGACCGCCCTCTGGTACCGGTTTTTCCTCAGCTGATTCTGGGATTTTTTGCGTTTCTTTTTGCTGTCTCCTTTAGCCGTCAGTGCACTTTGGTTGGTGCTCATGGCAGCCTTGGAGGTGGACGCCTCCTCCCTTAAATTTGATGTTTTGTCTGCTGTATCTACCGGTGTACTTTGGTTGGTACGACCGGTGGTACTCTTACTCGTCTCCTGGCTGGAGGCAAGCAGTTCGTCCTCCTCGGATTCCGTAATAGGATTCCTGTAGCTCATGTCCTTAGTCGTCGCCGTTGTTGTCATGATTGTTGTTGTAGTTGTTGTAGTAGTTGTTGTTGTTGTTGTTTTATTATTGGTTACGTTCATGTTTTGGTCCCACGAGTAAGCCGGAAAGGGTTGGTCACTCGTCCGCAGAGCCGGTATGCGGAGAGAAGGCTATTTATACCTCCGACCTCGCCCGGGCATCAGAGGGGACCGTTCGCGATCAGCTATTTATTACCCCCCGCTGACCATTCAGCCCTTGGCACGGGTACCTCGACACCTTGGCTTAGGGTGGTGTTGGTTCGGGTATCCTCATAATTCCACAATAGGAGATGGGCGTAAAACCAAGGGTTTATTCATCCATATCACTATTGTGGGAAATTATGAAGTGTCCCTCTTAGTTCGTAGGATTAGAGTGCGCTTCCTTTGGGATGCACACTTTACTCTTACTTAAGCCCCTTCGCCACGACAAGGCGACCAACTTCAAAGAGAAAAAAGAAAATTGTAAAGCGGAGGACCTTTCCGTTACAACTAACAACTCAGATTGAGAGAGACGTTTCTAAAGATTACTACGAACTCCGAAAAATAGTATCAAATATAAAAAATTATCATTGTTCTTAACTGAGCTTTCAATCTAAGTAAATGGACGTGTTTTAATGCGCTCCGTGAACCTGTCTACAAAAAATTACACAAAATAAACAAATATCTTAAAAGTGCATTAATTGCGTTAGGCAATAACGCCGTGATAATCAAAACTTAAAAAATCACAAAAAAATTAAACCGTTTAACCAACAATAAACATAATAAAAGAACAAATTAGTGCGAAAAAAACAAAAGCATGAGCGCAGCGCAGCCCCACCAACAAGGCCGTAGGCATTCTCTGAATGCCTACTTCAGCTTTGTTGAGCCGGGGAATACAGCTCCTTTCAAAACACAAGGCAACGATGAGAAGGATGAAGGATGAGTCACCCATCGCTTCGACTAACTGAGCAGCACCATAAGCAGAGCTTACAACAAACAAAAGTAGCAGAGAACGGCAGTCAACAAACGTGACCACACCAACAACGTACCAGCAAAAAACGCAGGCAGCGAAGAATAACACAACGCAAGGTGAGAATGTGCCAATAAAAAAAAACCAGTCTGTACAAACTGCTAGCATTGACCGCCACATTAACATAAAAAGGAAATTAAGTCCTTCAAAGTCAGCGGTCAATCCTAAAAAATTTCAAGGCGGGACACCAAATAAGAATATACCGGAAGTTTAAATGCCAACATTTACTAAGCAATGGATCAGACGAAGGGTACCACCTCAGTGTTAATACCAAACCACCTCCAATATATTTGCGCGAGCGTAGCAGTAATGCTCTTGTTGCCGAATTAAGTAACATTGTAGGTACTAACAATTTTCACTGAAAAAAGTTTTATGGAAATAGTCAAATTGTTGTCAAATAACAGGAAGAATAGTAGGAGAGTATTATTCGTACTCTAGTGAAGTCAAAGAAGCATTGGAAAAATGTGATTTTGGTATTAAAACTGTTGTAAACCTATATATAAATAAAAATGACTCGCTAAAATGTATGTACGCTCATAACTTTCATAGGACTGAACCAAATTTGATAATTCTTTTTTTAAAATGTTCGTTGAGGTTCAGAGATGGTTTCTGCGGAGAAAAAATTCGAATAATTGCCGGAAAACCCCTAAAAAAAGCCTTTTTATTTTTCTCATACAAACGAATGAATGTTTGTTTTTTAGTTACGGTAAGAGAACGGCTGAACCAATATTAATGAAATTTTCAAGAGAATGTTCTGTGTGAATCGGGGAAGGTTTAGAAATAAAAAACCTGTATGTCTTTCATGAGGAAAAGTCGGAAAATTTAAAAATTCCAAAAAGTTAATTTTTTCCATACACATTTTTTCATTCAATTTTTTGTTTTGTTTTTCAATTATTTAAATCTTTAAAATTTGGCGTTTGCTTCAAAAATTTTTGAAAATTATTCAGTTAAAATGTTATGTGTGTTGCAAACAAAGTGATCAATTACAGATTGATATTTGTTACGATGCCATGAAAAGGTCGCGCTAATATCGGTCGGCGTTCTTTTTGGCATCAACATATGTACAGTAGCAGCCCTAGGCACATGTACGAGTACTCCCAGAATGCGATGCCATATGTGCGGTATTATGCATCGCGATCAATCAGCAAGCGATCGTCACGATGTCAGAGTAAGACTTTTCAAGCAACAGCTTCGATGGAGTTTATCTTGAAGCAACATATGTATATATGGTGCAGTCAGTTGCTAGATGTATTCTGTTGAGTGAATAAGAATAAAGATCCAGTTTGATACTAGTGATGAAATCCAATAAGGTTCATGGAACTTGCGGACACCACAATCCCTCTTCGATTTGTGTGTAAATGCACGAAACAGTATCCACGTGCTTTTCTTTTGGAAATGATGGATATCCACTGTGTCGGCGTCGCTCACCAGACGACAATGGCGTGAGTTAGAGGCGTGACTATCGAAGTTGACAACATATGGATCGTACTATATTCACCATCATTATCTAATTCACATTCAAAACTTATATCAATTAGGCTGTTCACGGTAAGGTGGTTATCGGGTTATGTGATTATTAGATTAAAAATAATCTCTATGCTCCGTGAGCACCCTATGTTGTATGGTTATTTGCTTATTTTTACACAAACAGCTGTTCATTGTTTGCAATTTTAGTTCAATGAAATTCCAACTTATAAAATGCCTAAACAAAGTTTAAAACGCAAAAAAATCGAATTTAAAATAAGTTCTGCTATTCAGGAAATGGACTTTATTGAAGGTATGTGCTTATTAAATAATCCGAATTTTAAGAGTTCAAAATATGCTTTGTATAAAATTTGCAGACATCTTGCATAATTTGCTGATTGTAAACAAAAAACAGCTGTTAATAGCAGATTTTCCAATAAGAAAATCTAAATGGAAATGCCATTCGCTTAGTTTTTTTTTGTGCTGCCATTTAGTAAAATTCCAACGACTTTCTAACACTGGAAATAAGCAAACAACCACATAATCTGTAAACAAGGGCCTAGGTTGGTCAACTTTGGTTATTTTGTCATAACGCATTTTGTTGTTTTTACTTAATCACATAACCACATAACCCGATAACCACCTTATCGTGAACAGCCTAAATGTTGAGTATTGCAGTTTGGTGTAATCGATAAAATACGTTTGTATGTACACCACCAAAGGAAGCAACATGGCGGTTATTAGTCTTGAATGATACGGTCGATACGTGAACTGCACAAAAGCGCTTTGTATTTACTTTTGCAATTCATGAACGTTTTCCGACTGTTGTGCATCTAGCAGTTAATTTGGAGAATGGCCAAATAGTGTATTTCAACTCAGAGAATACAATACAGCTGGTGGAAACACCGCCAGTAACAAAATGAACATTGACGAGTTTTTGCTCAACTTTCGTCAGTAATCCATTTGCGAGAACATTGCTCTATTCGGAAATACCTTGATATTATACATGGAATGCATCGTCGGAGAAATAGTTACACAGAAAGCAAGGCCAACCAGTAGATGAACATCCAGGTGTGTTATCAACTAATACATTAGGACGAATTTACACAATCCACCCAAAAAACGACGATTGTTATGCCTTCGGTTGCTATTGATTAATGTACGTGGTTCCACTTCATTTGAGTCATTGCGTACTGTGAATGATATGGTGTATGCAACTTTTTGAAAAGGAAGCCAGCAATTACAATTGCTGGAAAATGATAATCATTGGAATGCAAATGAAGTTCGCACACTTTTCGTGATAATCATTTCGACATATCAGCATACGAACAAAAATGACATTGCCGAAGACATTTTACATCGTCTTCATTAAAAATTGGAAAGGGATCAATTTCGGTTGATACTTCCGATGGTTTGATAACAATTCCATCTGCCGTTTATCGATTCACGAAAGATGAACTCATCACGAATGTGTATCCGAATATTGGCCAAATTATCGTAACTGCGATTCCTTAAGTCTACGCGCAATGTTAGCTGCCAAAAATACCGATGTTGTTGACTTAAACTGGAAAATTCAAAAGACGACGCCGTGAATTATCCAGTGGAGTTTCTAAATTCTTTGGAGAGGATTGGTATGTCACCGCATTATTTGCGTCTCAACGTTGGATCTGTCGTTATTATGTTTCGCAATCTTCATGCGCCGAAACTGTGTAAAGGAACCCGACTGATTGTGATGCACCTATCGAATACAAAGGGCAGAATGCTTGATTCTACGAATTCCTTTGAGTTCTATTGATTTGCCATTTTAGCTCAAACGGATTCAGTTTCCAGTAAAAATTGCATTTGAGATGACAATCATCATTACACAAGGATAGTCGCTAGAAATGTATAGCATAAATTTGGAACTGCTATGTTTTTCACAGGACCAAAAATACGTGGCGTGCTCACGAGTTGGAAAACTATCTTCTCTGTACATTTACGCACCGGAACAGAAACCAAAAAATGTTGTTTATCAAGCTGCGTTACATTGAAAAAAAAAAAGAAATGATAAATTTAACTTTGTCTTCATTTCAAAATACATATGTAATTTCACGCAGGACAACGGTTGCGGGGTCAGCTAGTATATTTAATAAAAACAAAATACCACAGCCAATCTTTAAAATTGAATAGTTGACAAACTCAAATCAACTTAAAAAAAATTAAATCCATCCCATATATAATTTAGAATATTTGCTGCATCGTAGAGTAAGTGTTGAAGAACCACATAAAAGAAACGGTCCGGTACAATGTACTAACTGACAAGAATATGGGCATACCAAATCATATTGCACTCTACGCAGTGTTTGTGTGGTATGTGGAGATTTACATCCCACTTCTACATGCACCCTTAAGAAAGACGAATTAAATAAAAAATACAGCAATTGTGGAGGAAATCACACAGCTAACTACAGTGGTTGTCTGTATATAAAGATTTGAAATCGAAGTTCTCACAGGGCATTTAAACACTTCATAACCAAACGTTGCAAACACCCCGTAATGAAATTGTAGCAACGTCAGATAAAAGTCCAAATCCTATTACTTCTAACAATAATAATTGCAAGGAGGCTATGTGAATCTGGTAAAAGTCAACACTGTACAAATGCAACTGCCACAAAATTTATTAAGTAAAAAATGAGCGTACTAAATATCTGTATATTTAATACTTCTGTCTGAAAAGAATACAGATGTAATGCTCATATCAGTAACTCATCTAACAAATAAAAATAATTTCTATATACCGGGATTTAGACTCTATGTTAAAAATCGTCCGAATGCAAAAGCGCTTGTTGGCACGGCAGTATTGATTAGAAATCGCTTGAACCACTATGCTCTAAAATCTCGCGCTACACCACAGATACAAGCTACAACAATATCACTAAAAAATCAAGGTTGTGACTTGAACCTGTCGACCTCGTTTAATAATGTCGACCTCGTTTAAAAAGATAGAATTTAAAGACTATTTTGGAACACTAGGTCAAAGATTTCTAGCAGGTGGAGATTATAAAGCAAAACACACGTACTGGGGCTCACGTTTTATTAATCCGAAAGGACGACAGCTGCACTACACTATTATGAATAAGCATAATATAATATCTCCTGGTAAGCCGACATACTTGCCCAGCGACAGAAAAAATACCAGACTTAATACATTTTGCTGTAGTCAAAAATATAGATAGATCGCTTATGACAGATGAAAATTAAAAACGGCGTGCAAGAGGAGTGTTCGGAGCAGCTCCTTTCACTATGGAACTACCAATAATGAGTAGATTTTAATCTTAAGTTCATTTATACTTAACCCATTTACAGCCATTGGTCGATTTATCGACCAGCAAATTTGAAAAATCACCAAGTCGAAAATGAACGAGATCTGCGTGAAATCAATAATTTTATGCGATTTTGCAACTTTCTGACTAAGCTTGGCTAAACGGCTCAATGTAACAATCTCAAAAAATGTTAAGCATCGAGTGTTTTTTTATTATAATCAAAATAAAAAGTTGAAATGAAATCAATGCGGTGGATCTAGGTGCGGCCGAAAATGGGTTAACTTAACTAAATTAATACGCACACATATATTCCACCAACTGTGGTGAGAAAACATTGTAAATATTTATATTTAATATTAATTGTTATCTGGTCACTCTAATATTGCATATCCACCACAGCTTTACTCGTTATCCTAATTCCTCATTTCCCTTTATCCTTTAATCTGTTTATACATACATACATGTTAGAACAATTAAGCTTAGCTTTCCCTAAGCCTAGCATCTTAGTCATAGTTCGCTTTTTACATTCGATACCTGCACACGCATTATTTTCTAGTTCGGTCCTTATATTCGCTACCTGCAGACAGGCAGGCATTTCACCTAATAAACCACCAGCCACGTAACTTTCTACTCGTTGTATTATATATATTTATATTAATAAATATTTTGTAAATATATATCGTCGTTGTTTTATATCGCGAATCGAAGCTATCAAAAAAGCTTGGTAGCTCAACATTTTGGTGACCCCGACGTGATGGCTGTGTGTGTTTATTGGTGATTCTCGTATAGTTATACTTGACATTAACTATCAAACTATTAGTTCGTGCGCCACCGTGCTAGTGTAACATTAGTGTGGACATATTTTGCAGTGAACAGTTGATAAATCAAACTTGTGGTTTAAAACCTATTTGATTTGTGGCAAAATAGTGGCGTACGGTAAATTTGGGTATTTAAGCGAAAACGTTTCTAACGTAACTTAAAACCGTAAGCACCGTTTATCGGGTGCCACTAATTTCTTCAACGGTTCAGTACGGTTATCCGCTATACGTTACCGCGCTGATCATCTAACCTCGTTAAACTTTTAATTGGTTAAGTTTTTTGGATATGTCGTTAAACCAATCAATCGGTGGTAAACCAGCTGGAGACATTCCTGCAAATGAGAGTCCCATAAGTCAGCATTCGCCAATGGGCAGGGTGACATTTTTGAAGTTGAGGACACAGGCCATGTATAAGCGCCTTGAATGCATAAGTGCTGATATAGACTCGGAACGGTTGCAAAGCATGGACGAGTATGCTTTAGCGGCAATAATTGATTCAGTTAACGAACTGAAATCGAACTTCTTGGCCGCACACACAAGCTTGGAAGAGCATGACTTTGAATCTATAGGAAGTGATTTACTTACACAATTTGATACGAATTTGGTTCAGTTGAAGGCTACTCTACAACGTGAAATTGGAAAGCGTAGCGCTTCTCAACATTGTTCCACATTCAAGATGAACAGCAATGAATTCCAGCCTATTATAGTGAATACTAATCGATCTCGTTTGCCTCAATTAACGTTGCCGAAATTCAGTGGATCTTATATAGAGTGGACAAATTTCTATTCGATGTTCACATCAGTCATCGATAAGGACAGCGACCTAAGCGATGTGGACAAATTGCAACATTTGCGTTCCAGCTTGAGTTGCTGCTCTTGACACCATACGATCGTTGGAAATAAATGAGGCTAATTATAAAATCGCATTAGATCTTCTCATTAAACGATTTGATAATAAACGTCTTATTTTTCAGGCACATATCAGGGAGATTTTCGGGATGGACAAAGCAGATGGTACTGTCAGCAAGCTGCGAGCGTTGTCGGACAAGGTCAATTCGCATATATGTGCGTTGCAGGCACTTGGTTTCAAAGAGCAAATAGCGGACTCTATAGTGGTATAATTTTTAACTCAAAAGTTGGACAAAGTAACTCAAGCAAAATAGGAAGAAAATTGCTCAATAAACGAGTTACCATCGTGGAAATCATTAGCTGCATTTTTAGAACATCGATGTCGTACCCTCGAGAATATGGAGCATGCATCCACAAACTGGACCATTTGGTAAAACCGGAAAAACCGTGAGTACACATCAAAGAAAATCCTTTATTGCTTCAAAAAGCTTGCTGGGTGTATGTGGAAATGCTGAACATTTGATTTATTATTTCCAACGGTTTTTAACTTTTTCTATGTCTAGATTGTTTCAAGAAAGTACATCAGATACGAGACTGCAAATCAACTTCTTTTCGAAAATGCCATTCAAAGCAGCACACGCTTTTACATTTTAATCGTTTACCATCATCTAATAAAGGGTGATTTTTTAAGAGCTTGATAACTTTTTAAAAAAAAAAACGCATAAAATTTGCAAAATCTCATCGGTTCTTTATTTGAAACGTTAGATTGGTTCATGACATTTACTTTTTGAAGATAATTTCATTTAAATGTTGACCGCGGCTGCGTCTTAGGTGGTCCATTCGGAAAGTCCAATTTTGGGCAACTTTTTCGAGCATTTCGGCCGGAATAGCCCGAATTTCTTCGGAAATGTTGTCTTCCAAAGCTGGAATAGTTGCTGGCTTATTTCTGTAGACTTTAGACTTGACGTAGCCCCACAAAAAATAGTCTAAAGGCGTTAAATCGCATGATCTTGGTGGCCAACTTACGGGTCCATTTCTTGAGATGAATTGTTGTCCGAAGTTTTCCCTCAAAATGGCCATAGAATCGCGAGCTGTGTGGCATGTAGCGCCATCTTGTTGAAACCACATGTCAACCAAGTTCAGTTCTTCCATTTTTGGCAACAAAAAGTTTGTTAGCATCGAACGATAGCGATCGCCATTCACCGTAACGTTGCGTCCAACAGCATCTTTGAAAAAATACGGTCCAATGATTCCACCAGCGTACAAACCACACCAAACAGTGCATTTTTCGGGATGCATGGGCAGTTCTTGAACGGCTTCTGGTTGCTCTTCACCCCAAATGCGGCAATTTTGCTTATTTACGTAGCCATTCAACCAGAAATGAGCCTCATCGCTGAACAAAGTTTGTCGATAAACACATTTCGAACCGAACACTGATTTTGGTAATAAAATTCAATGATTTGCAAGCGTTGCTCGTTAGTAAGTCTATTCATGATGAAATGTCAAAGCATACTGAGCATCTTTCTCTTTGACACCATGTCTGAAATCCCACGTGATCTGTCAAATACTAATGTATGAAAATCCTAACCTCAAAAAAATCACCCGTTAGTAACGATTTACCATTACTGTCGAACTCTGTCCAAGCTAATGCCATGACTGCAACGCTGCCAACGCAGTCTGACATCTCTGCTTCCCGATCTCCATCTGATGTTGTGCTTTTAGCTACTGCTATCGTTTTAGTAAAGAATCGTGCCGGAACTTTCGTACCTTGTCGCTCACTTTTGGACTCTGGCTCACAGATTCACTTCGTCACAAGTCGCTTCGCAAACCAACTTCAACTGCCTAAATCTAAATCCTTCGCTTCAGTTTCTGGAATTGGAGATGCCAATTTTCCAACAGATGGATACTCAGTCAATCTCGTACTAAAGTCGCGGACTTCAGGTTACTCAACAAACATTACTGCTCTTGTCGCTCAAACGATTACTGATAATCAACCGGGAACTTCAGTCATGACCGATGATTGGAATGTTACTTCGAATATCGAACTAGCTGATCCTGCTTTCAATATACCACAACGCATCGATATGCTCATCGGAGCAGGAGTTTCTTCGAACTCATTTGTGTGGGGCAGATAAAGTTGGCACCTAGGTTACCCATTCTTCAAAGAACTGGACTAGAATCGGTTTTATCTGGTGGTTGGCAGCAAACCCCTCAACTATCGACATTTATTGTCAGCCAAACATCATCTAGTGGAATTGATAACGATACGCAGTTAGACAAACTAGTTCGCCGCTTTTGGGAAATTGAACATGTTCATGAACCAATCACCAAAACTTCTAAAGAAGACCAAGATTGTGAGGAGCATTTCAAAAATAATTACTCACGTTTATCATCGGGCGAGTATTCGGTCCATTTGCCCATTGAGTGCAGCTTAGACTCACTTGGTGATTCATAGTTAGCTGTTAGACGCAGATTCAAGAATATTGAACGCAAACTTAGTAGAAATCCTGATTTGAAGGCGAAGTATAGTTCATTCATGAAGGAATATCAGCAGCTTTGTCATATGTCGTTAGTCTCTGAAAGAATGATTTCCAAGTGCAAGTACTTTCTACCTCATCTTTGCGTTATTAAGGATGATAGTACGTCAATGAAGTTGCGATTTGTTTTTGACGGTTCTGCGGCTACAACTTCAGGGTTATCACTAAATGACATACTCATGACTGGTCTTACCATTCAACCCAAACTTTTCAACATTCTCGTTCGTTTTCGTACGTTTCCAATTACACTCACTGGGGTCATTTGCAAAATGTATTGATGTGTTCGCGTAACACCCCCAGATAATATGCTTCAGTGCATACTAAGGTGGGATTCCCCAGAAGAAAAATTACGTATATATGTACAAGTTAGACACGGTCACATACGACACCAAGCCTGCTGCGTTCTTGGCTATACGAACTATGCATCAGCTAGCATTAGATGAATCCTCATCTTATCCACTTGGTTCAGAAATCGTTCTTCGCGATTTCTATGAAGATGATCTTATCTCTGAAGGAAGTTCAGTAGAGGAAGTACAACAAATCAGGCAACAAACTACAAACGTACTTTCTAAAGGTAACTTTCAGTTAAGAAAGTGGTGCTCTAAGAACTCAGATGTTCTCAGCAAAATTCCTGTTGCTGAGTTTTCTTAGTTTCGATATGTCAAAACTATCGACTTGTTTAGAATTCATCGAAGGAGATTTTTTTGTTTAAATACAAACCTCAGCAAACATCGTAAAAGTTTTCCAAGTGTTCCCTATTGTCTACTATAGCACGTTTCTACGACCCATTAGATCTGATTGGTCCTACACTTACTAGAGCTAAAATACTGTTGCAAAGGATGTCGAGAGACAAACTCGATTGGGATGAAAGTTTACCACTTTCCATATGTACAGAATGGTTAGCATTTTGTAACGATTTTATTGATCTTCAACACACTTCATTTCCGCGCAATGTTCTTCAGCCTGGCGCTACTGTTCAAATACATGCATTTTGTGATGCCAGCCTGGAAGCATACGCCGCTTGTGTTTACGTTCGCTCTATTAAGCATGATGATATTAAAGTCCACTTGTTATGCTCCAAGGCTCGTGTCGCTCCTCTTAAAACGCTGACAGTGCCCAAATTAGAGCTTTGTGCGGCCTCCTTACTGGCGCAACTATTATCTGAATTAAGAAAAATGAATATATTTGATTGTTCTTATTACTGCTGGTCGGATTCATCAGTGGTTCTCTCATGGCTGCGAGAGGAACCCTCAAAGTTCAACGTATTTGTTGGCAATCGAATTTGCGCTATACAACAACTAACTGAAGGTATGCAGTGGAGTTAAGTTCCCACCTCCATGAATCCAGCTGACATCCTTTCAATGGGCGCTACACCAAAGGAGTTCCTAAGGTCAAAGCTTTGTACGTATGGTCCACAATTTTTGGAAAACATTGAATCTTCGTGGTCACATCCATGCGCACCTCATATATCTCTACCACAAACTCGTCAAAAGGTTTTGCACATCTCGTCTGATAGACCCGACATATCTTTTTCGTTCAAATATATCAACTCGTTCGGAACAATGCAGCGTATCTTTGGCTATATATACAAATTTATAAAATCAAAAAGATCACAGCTCACAACTACAGATATCCATCGTAGGACTCAATTGTTCATACGTCTAGTCCAAAGAGCGCAATTGTTGTCAGAAATCGTCGCCTTGAAGAAGAACAACTTTGTACACATATCAAGTAAAATCGCTTCGTTATCGCCATTTTTGGATGATTTTGGAATTATTCGAGTTGGAGGTCGTTTAAAGAACTCAACATTAGACTTTGAAGCACGTCATCCAATGGTTTTACCAAAGGATCACCCACTGACGTCGTCAATAATCACTCATTTTCATCGAAAGTATCACCATGCAGGCCCTCAGTCTCTACTTGCCTCCAATCGTATGCAATTTTGGCCTATAGGTGGCAGAAAAACTATTGCGAGTGTTCTACGAAAATGTCTCATATGTTGCAGATCGAAACCACGCCTCGCAACCAAGTTTAAGCTTACTGCCTTAATAAAGCGATAAATTGACGTTTTATACCTCCTCGATCACCATATTTTGGTGGTCTGTGGGAGACAGCAGTAAAAATGGCAAAAAAGCACTTCTATTGCTCCGTTGGTTCATCGGTTCGCGGTTTTGAAAAATTACGTATCTTAGTATGTCAAATCTCAGCACAAATTAATTCAAGACCTCTTGTGCCAATTTCCAAAAATCCAGAAGATCTTGATGTACTGACGCATGGACATTTTCTTATTGGTGGTCCTCTTATCGCTATTCCTGAGCCGAACCTCACTCATCTAAACTGCAATCGTTTAGATCGCTGGCAGCAGGTTACATACATACAACAAATATTTTGGAAGCGATGAAGTGAAGAATATCTTACGATTCTACAACAACGAGCAAAGTGGCGTAAACCACACCCAAACATTGCAGTCAATGACATCGTATGCATTAAAGACATTGTAAATATTTAAATACATATAAGATTAAATATTTACAATGTTTTCTCACCACAGTTGGTGGAATATATGTGTGCGTATTAATTTAGTTAAGTTAAGTATAAATGATAACTTAAGATTAAAATCTACTCATTATTGGTAGTTCCGTAGTGAAAGGAGCTGCTCCGAACATCCTCCTTATATCTTATATATAAAAATGAAACCGTTTTGGTTGTCACGGCATCACGCGTGAATGGCTGAACCGATTTGGCTGATTTTTTTTTTTTTGCTGTATTTGTTATTATTAGGAGAAGGTTCTTATGTAAGAAAAAATTACAAAAGTTTCCGGAAAATCCCTAAAAACAGCACTTTCCTTTTTCTCATACAAACGTTTTATTTTGAATATACATACATATGTACATATTTACATATGTAAGTAAAAATGATTGTTTGTTTGTTAGTAACGCTAACGCTCAAAAACGGCGGAACCAATCTTCATGAAATCAGAAGTTGTTCTCTGTGGATCTGAAAAGGGTTAGATATAAAAAAAAAAAACCATATACTTTTCGTAAGGAAAAATCGAAAAATTGGAAATTTCCAAAAAGTGACTTTTCACACAATTCTTTCTTGTTTTGTTTTTCAATATTTTGATTTGTAAATTATTTGAATCGTTCAATTGCGGTCGCTTGCTTTTTTATTCCGGCTATCTAAAGGAAAAATTATTGAAAATTATTCAGTGAAAACTTTATGTGTGTTTCACACAATTTGATCAATTGCATATTGAAATTTGTTACGAAGCCACAAGGAGATCGCGCTAATATTGGTCGGCGTTCTTTTTGCCATAAACGTACGGCAGTCCAAAACACATGAACTACATGAGACTCCCAGGATGCGATGACATATGTGTGGAATTATGGATCGCTGTCAATCAGCAAAGGATCATCACGATAATACAGCAAGACTTTTCAAATAACAGCTACGAAGTTTGATGGACTTTATCTTGAAGCAACGTATGTACATATATACAAGTATGGTGCAGTCAGATGCTGGATGTACTCTGTTGAGATGCAAAAAAGAGGTTTGCCGCACGCACACATTCTTCTTTGAATGGTGGGTGGTGGTTACACCAGATCAAATTGATGAAATCATTTCTGCGGAAATTCCTTATGCAGAGAAAGATCCATTATTCTACTAAGTGATGAAAACCAATATGGTGCATGGACCTTGCGGACACCACAATCCCACTTGCAATAAATGCACGCAACACTATCCACGTGCTTTTCTTTCGGAAACGCAAACTGGAAATGATGGATATCCACTCTATCGTCGTAGCTCATCCGACGACAATGGCAGGACATTTACCATTCAACTTAAAGTAGTGAATATCGAAGTCGACAACATATGGATCGTACCATATTCGCCACTATTGTCTAATTCACATTCAAAACTCCTGCCAATATTTGATATTGTGGTTTTGTGAAATCGACTTTTCCGACTGTTGTGCGTTTCGCAGTTCATTCGAAGAATGGCTAAAGAGTGTTTTTCAACCCTGAGAACACAGTACAGCCAGCGGAAACACTTCCAACAACAAAATTTACATTGACGAGTTTTTTCTCTACTTGCGTCAGTGATTCGTTTGTGAGAACATTGCTCTATTTGGAGATGCCTTGATATTATGCATGGAATGCATCGCCGAAGAAATAGGTACGCAGAAAGCAAGGCCAACCAATAGATTGACATCCAGGTGTGTCCTCAACTAATTCCTTAGAACGAATTTATATAATCCACCCGAAAAACTACGATTGCTAATACCTTCGATTGCTATTAATAAATGTACGTCGTTCAGTTTGATTTGAGTCATTGCGCACATTTTTCGCGATGGTCATTTCGACATATCAGCCTTCAAATCTGCGTCAATTATGGAACACGAACAAAAGTACATTGCAGAAGACATTTTACATGGTGTTCGTTAGGGATTGGAAATAAAATCTATTAAATATATTTGCAAGTATGTGAACAAAGGTAGTGACATGGCTGTCGTCGGAGTTGCTGCCGAAAATTCAAATGATGAAGTCACTCAATATCAAATGGGCCGCTATGTTAGTAGTAACGAAGGCATGTGGCGCATATTTTCGTTTCCAATGCATGAACGACACCCTACTGTTGTTCACTTGGTCGTACATTTGGAAAATAGTCAACGGGTGTCTTTTACAGATGCAAACGTATTACAACGAGTTGACAGGCCACCATCGACAACATTAACCAGCTTCTTTGAAATGTGCCAGAATGATGATTTTGCCAGAACGCTACTTTACTCCGAAATGCCAAGATATTATACCTGGAATCAATCATCCAAAAAAGTTCAACGACGAAAACGAGGACACCCAGTTTCAGATTACCCACAAGTATTTTCCACCGATGCACTAGGCCGTCTTTATGCAGTCCATCCCAGTCAAGACGAGTGTTTTTATTTGCGTTTATTGTTAGTCAATGTTCGTGGTCCAACATCATTCCAACATCTGCGAACTGTTAATGGTGTATTGTGTGACACATACAGAGAAGCCTGTCAACATTTGAGATTGTTAGAAAATGATACTCATTGGGACCAGACTCTCGAAGATGCTGTGATTTCGTCAAATGCTAAACAAATACGAACATTATTTTCTATAATTTTGTCTACATGCTTCCCATCAGCACCGACTGATTTATAGCATAAATACAAAGAATGCAGATTTACAAATGAACGAAAAAATTCACAATGAAGCCTTAATTTTAATTAAGGACATGTGCTTGATGCTTACCAAAAAAGTATTAATACAAATAGGAATGATAGGAGCGAATCGCCCAATGTTCGACTCATTTGATCAAGAATTGAGACGCGAAGCCCAATACGATTCCGAAAAATTACGAGAAATGGTTGATATAACAGTTCCCCTTTTAAATCAACAACAAAAATATGCTTACGATACGCTCATGAAAGTAGTGAACGATGGAACTGGCGGATTTTATTTTTTAGATGCTCCAGGTGGAAATGGGAAAACTTTTTTGTTATCATTGATTTTGGCAACAATTCGGTCGCAAAATGGAATTGCACTAGCCCTAGCTTCATCAGGTATTGCAGCTACGTTGTTGGAAGGCGGTCGAACAGCTCATTCAGCTCTCAAGCTGCCGTTAAACCTTCAAATTAATGAAACTCCAACTTGCAACCTTTCGAGGAATTCTCCGATGGCCAAAGTGCTGCAGCAAACAAGATTGATCATTTGGGATGAATGTACGATGGCACACAAAAAATCTTTGGAGGCATTACATCGCACGATGCAAGATTTACGAAATAACAAAAACCGGTGGTGCAATGATACTATTGGCAGGTGATTTTCGACAAATATTGCCAGTTGTTCCACGCTCAACGCCAACTGATGAACTGAGTGCCTGTTTGAAGTCGTCCATTTTATGGAAATACATTAAAACACTTAAATTAAGTATAAACATGAGAGTCGAATTGCAGGAAGACCAGTCTGGAGAAGTGTTTTCCAAACAACTGCTCGATATTGGTAATGGTATTATTGCTGTTGATACATCATCTGGATACATTACATTCCCTACCAATTTTTGTAACTTTTGTGAATCAAAGACCGAACTCATGGAGATGATTTTCCCAAACATTGCTCAAAATTACGTAAATCACATTTGATTAAGCGAACGTGTTATATTGGCCGCAAAGAATGTTGATGTGAATGAAATGAATTTTCATATTCAAGAGAAAATAGCTGGCGAATTGAAGAATTACAAATCAGTTGATTCCATTACTAATGAAGATGAAGTTGTCAATTATCCAACAGAATTTTAAATTCGCTGGAATTGCCCGGCTTACCACCTCATAATCTGCAATTAAAAACCGGATCAGTAATTATTATGTTACGGAACATAAACCCGCCACGTCTGTGTAATGGTACCCGGCTTGCGGTGAAGAAATTATTGAACAACGTCATCGAAGCCACAATTTTGAAAGGGAAGTACAAAGGCAAAGATGTTTTAATCCCACGCATCCCTATGATACCGAACGACATACCATTCAGCTTTAAACGTTTACAGTTTCCAGTGCGGCTTGCATTTACAAGTGTATGCAGTCGCTAAGTGTATGTGGCATCAACCTAGAAAATCCATGTTTTTCACATGGCAAATTATGTGTCGCCTGTTCCCGTGTCGGAAAACCATCAACATTATTTATTTATGCGCCAGAACATAAAACTAAAAATATAGTTTATCAAAAAGCATTAGAATAGAGAGAAGCAGTGAAGGGTATATAGGCTATTTGTTGCTTTCTAGAGCGCGCGTGGTGTTGAGCTCAGTGTTTTCTTCAAAATGCCAAGTTGTTCAATAGCGATTTGTAAAAATATAAGTGAAATTATGAAACCCTATGGAATAAACGCTATTATGAAAATGTATATTTTGTTTTTCATTTAATAAAATTAATAAAGTCCTCCTCAGGTATGACGAAATCCACCCGAAAAACGACGATTGCTAATAATTTCGGTTGCTATTGATAAATGTACGTGGTTCACTTTCATTTGAGTCATTGCGCACTGTGAATAGTAGAGTGTGTGTAACTTTTTGAGAAGCATACAAGCAATTACAATTGCTAGAATATGATAATTAATGGAAACGATGGACGATTCGATAGCCACTTCGCATTCCACTGAAGTTCGCACACTTTTCGCGATGGTCATTTCGACATATCAGCCTTCAAATCTGCGTCAATTTTGGAATACGAACAAAATTACATTGCCGAAGACATTTTACATCGTATTCTACATCGTTTGATATCAATTCCACCTGCCTTTGTCAATTTACTTCAACGAAATGTGAACTCATCACGAATGTTTATGCTAAATTTGCCAAATTATCGTAACTACGATTGCATGAGTGCGGAAGGAGTGGAAAACCATCTTCTCTGTACATTTACGCTCCGGAATAGAAACTAAAAAATGTTGTTTATCAAACTGCATTACATTGAAAAAAATTTAGAAAAATCGAAAATAAAAGATTTTTAACACAACGTAAATTCAACTTTCTTTTCATTCCAAAACACATTATTTCACGCAGGACAACGTATGCGGGGTCAGCTAGTACAACTATATATAATACAACGAGTAGAAAGTTACGTGGCTGGTGGTTTATTAGGTGAAATGCCTGCCTCTCTGCAGGTAGCGAATATAAGAACCGAACTAGAAAATAATGCGTGTGCAGGTATCGAATGTAAAAAGCGAACTATGACTAAGATGCTAGGCTTAGGCAAAGCTAAGCTTAATTGTTCTAACATGTATGTATGTATAAACAGATTAAAGGATAAAGGGAAATGAGGAATTAGAATAACGAGTAATGCTGTGGTGGATATGCATTATTAGAGTGACCAGATAACAATTAATATTAAATATTAAATATTTACAATGTTTTCACACCACAGTTGGTGGAATATATGTGTGCGTATTAATTTAGTTAAGTTAACCCATTTTCGGCCGCACCTAGATCCACCGCATTGATTTCATTTCAACTTTTTATTTTGATTATAATAAAAAAACACTCGATGCTTAACATTTTTTGAGATTGTTACATTGAGCCGTTTAGCCAAGCTTAGTCAGAAAGTTGCAAAATCGCATAAAATTATTGATTTCACGCAGATCTCGTTCATTTTCGACTTGGTGATTTTTCAAATTTGCTGGTCGATAAATCGACCAATGGCTGTAAATGGGTTAAGTATAAATGAACTTAAGATTAAAATCTACTCATTATTGGTAGTTCCATAGTGAAAGGAGCTGCTCCGAACACTCCTCTTGCACGCCGTTTTTAATTTTCATCTGTCATAAGCGATCTATCTATATTTTTGACTACAGCAAAATGTATTAAGTCTGGTATTTTTTCTGTCGCTGGGCAAGTATGTCGGCTTACCAGGAGATATTATATTATGCTTATTCATAATAGTGTAGTGCAGCTGTCGTCCTTTCGGATTAATAAAACGTGAGCCCCAGTACGTGTGTTTTGCTTTATAATCTCCACCTGCTAGAAATCTTTGACCTAGTGTTCCAAAATAGTCTTTAAATTCGCTATCTTTTTAAACGAGGTCGACATTATTAAACGAGGTCGACAGGTTCAAGTCACAACCCTGATTTTTTAGTGATATTGTTGTAGCTTGTATCTGTGGTGTAGCGCGAGATTTTAGAGCATAGTGGTTCAAGCGATTTCTAATCAATACTGCCGTGCCAACAAGCGCTTTTGCATCCGGACGATTTTTAACATAGAGTCTAAATCCCGGTATATAGAAATTATTTTTATTTGTTAGATGAGTTACTGATATGAGCATTACATCTGTATTCTTTTCAGACAGAAGTATTAAATATACAGATATTTAGTACGCTCATTTTTTACTTAATAAATTTTGTGGCAGTTGCATTTGTACAGTGTTGACTTTACCAGATTCACATAGCCTCCTTGAATTGTTAGAAGTAATAGGATTTGGACTTTTATCTGACGTTGCTACAATTTCATTACGGGGTGTTTGCAACGTTTGGTTATGAAGTGTTTAAATGCCCTGTGAGAACTTCGATTTCAAATCTTTATATACAGACAACCACTGTAGTTAGCTGTGTGATTTCCTCCACAATTGCTGTATTTTTTATTTAATTCGTCTTTCTTAAGGGTGCATGTAGAAGTGGGATGTAAATCTCCACATACCACACAAACACTGCGTAGAGTGCAATATGATTTGGTATGCCCATATTCTTGTCAGTTAGTACATTGTACCGGACCGTTTCTTTTATGTGGTTCTTCAACACTTACTCTACGATGCAGCAAATATTCTAAATTATATATGGGATGGATTTAATTTTTTTTAAGTTGATTTGAGTTTGTCAACTATTCAATTTTAAAGATTGGCTGTGGTATTTTGTTTTTATTAAATATAGTTACTAGCTGACCCCGCAGCCGTTGTCCTGCGTGAAATTACATATGTGTTTGGAAATGAAGAGAAAGTTAAATTTATCATTTCTTTTTTTTTCTCAATGTAACGCAGCTTGATAAACAACATTTTTTGGTTTCTGTTCCGGTGCGTAAATGTACAGAGAAGATAGTTTTCCAACTCGTGAGCACGCCACGTATTTTTGGCCATGCAAAAAACATAGCAGTTCCAAATTTATGCTATACATTTCTAGCGACTATCCTTGTGTAATGATGATTGTCATCTCAAATGCAATTTTTACTGGAAACTGAATCCGTTTGAGCTAAAATGGCAAATCAATAGAACTCAAAGGAACTCGTAGAATCAAGCATTCTGCCCCTTGTATTAGATAGGTGCATCACAATCAGTCGGGTTTCATTACACAGTTTCGGCGCATGAAGATTGCGAAACATAATAATGACAGATCCAACTTTGAGACGCAAATAATGCGGTGGCATACCAATCCTCTCCAAAGAATTTAGAAACTCCACTGGATAATTCACGGCGTCGTCTTTTGAATTTTCCAGTTTAAGTCAACAACATCGGTATTTTTGGCAGCTAACATTGCGCGTAGACTTAAGGAATCGCAGTTACGATAATTTGGCCAATATTCGGATACACATTCGTGATGAGTTCATCTTTCGTGAATCGATAAACGGCAGATGAAATTGTTATCAAACCATCGGAAGTATCAACCGAAATTGATCCCTTTCCAATTTTTAGTGAAGACGATGTAAAATGTCTTCTGCAATGTACTTTTGTTCGTGTTCCATAATTGACGCAGATTTGAAGGCTGATATGTCGAAATGACCATCGCGAAAAATGTGCGCAATGACTCAAATCAAACTGAACGACGTACATTTATTAATAGCAACCGAAGGTATTAGCAATCGTAGTTTTTCGGGTGGATTATATAAATTCGTTCTAAGGAATTAGTTGAGGACACACCTGGATGTCAATCTATTGGTTGGCCTTGCTTTCTGCGTACCTATTTCTTCGGCGATACATTCCATGCATAATATCAAGGCATTTCCAAATAGAGCAATGTTCTCACAAACGAATCACTGACGCAAGTTGAGAAAAAACTCGTCAATGTAAATTTTGTTGTTGGAAGTGTTTCCGCTGGCTATACTGTATTCTCTGGGTTGAAAAACACTCTTTAGCCATTCCCCAAATGAACTGCGAAACGCAAAACAGTTGGAAAAGTCGATTTCACAAAACTACAATATCAAACATTGGCATGAGATTTGTATGTGAATTAGACAATAGTGGCGAATATGGTACGATCCATATGTTGTCGACTTCGATATTCACTTCTCTAAGTTGAATGGTAAATGTCCTGCGACGATAGAGTGGACATCCATCATTTCCAGTTTGCGTTTCCGAAAGAAAAGCACGTGGATAGTGTTTCGTCTATTTATTGCAAGTGGGATTGTGGTGTCCGCAAGGTCCATGCACCATATTGGTTTTCATCACCTCGTAGAATAATGGATCTTTCTCTGCATGAGGAATTTCCGCAGAAATGATTTCATCATTTGATCTGATGTAACCACCACCCACCATTCAAAGAAGAATGTGTGCGTGCGGCAAACCTCTTTTTTGCATCTCAACAGAGTACATCCAGCGTCTGACTGCACCATACTTGTATATATGTACATACGTTGCTTCAAGATAAAGTCCATGAAACTTCGTAGCTATAGTTTGAAAAGTCTTGCTGTATTATCGTGATGATCGCTTACTGATTGACAGCGATCCATAATTCCACACATATGTCATCGCATCCTGGGAGTCTCATGTAGTTCATGTGTCTTGGGTTGATGGCAAAAAGAACGCCGACCGATATTAGCGCGATGTCTTCGTTGCTTCGTAACAAATTTCAATCTGTAATTGATCACTTCGTTTGAAACACACATAAAGTTTTCACTGAATAATTTTCAATAATTTTTCTTTTAAATAGCCGGAATAAAAAAGCAAGCGACCGAAATTGAACGATTCAAATAATTTACAAATCAAAATATTGAATTTTTTCTTACATAAGAACCTTCTCCTATTAGTAACAAATACAGCAAAAAAGAAATCAGCCAAATCGGTTCAGCCATTCACGCGTGATGCCGTGACAACGAAAACGGTTTCATTTTTATATATAAGATTAATAAATATTTTGTAAATATATATCGTCGTTATTTATATCGCGATTCGAAGCTATCAAAAAAGCTTGGTAGCTCAACAAGGAGAATGACAGATAAATCGCTCGCCTTCCACTCAGCCTCAATTAAAATCTGCTGTGCGTAAAGTAAAAAAAAGCGCTTAAACGGGACGAAGAATTGAACACTGAAATGTATATAAAGAAGATGTGTCCAAGTTTCAACAAGCAAATTCTCTTTGGAAAGCCCAAAACTCCTTGAAGCCACCCACTGACTCTAACATGCCTGTACGAGACATGGGTGGAAATTAGGCTCGAAGTGACGAGGAAAAGGCTAATTGTTTTGCAAATCACCTAGAAAAGGTATTCAACCTTATTACCCAAAGAACAACTTTGAGTTGTTCAGCTTACCCAACACAGTTAACGAGTCACTCGAGTCTTTTAAGACTTCACCTTCTGCAATTATTGGAATCATAAAAGAACTTAACCCGAAAAAGTCAACAGGACATGATAATATTGTATTACCCCAAAAATATTAATTGAGTTACCAAATATTGCCGTAGTAGTACTCTTTTTGCTCTTCAATACAATTCTTAATGTCGGACACTATCCTAAGAATACTAAGAGTACTGTCAAGCTATATTTCAAGACGTGGCTAAGGCGTTTTGATATAAGGTGTGGCATGAAAGCCTTTTAAATATTGTATGATTAAAAATATTCTACCTTTAGAATTGTATGAAACATTGAATTCAGTTTTAAAAAATATAAAATTTATGGTAAAAGTAGGAGATCTCATATCTGATGAACGACAGATAAGGGCTGCTGTACCCCCAGGGCAGTGTTTTATGTCCAACACTATACATCATATATACAGCAGATCTTCCAACAGCTAGCAATGTATTAACTTCAACGTTGGATTTCAAGGCTGACATTGATGCTGGTGTTAATACTGCTTCCAAGATAGACGAAATTATCTACAAATTCAAGGTTATGACTGTCAACAGTGACGTCCCCCTGCGGGGAAGGGGGACCCCCTCAGGGCTCGGGGTTCAGGGGGGAAACCGAATATTCTCGCGGCAAGGCATGCCTGTCGTAAGAGGCGACTAAAAGCCAAATGCACTATGTCTGACAAGTACAGGTCTGTTTTGAATGTCAGCAGGGTCTAATAAGTCGGAAAAGTGCTATAATATTTGTTGAAATGATATGATATTCTTTAAATGGGTTTGCAATTGTATAACAAACACTAGTTTATCAATCGACACACAACACATCATACAGCCGGGTTCTTAAGAACTCCTCGGTGTTCTTAGGGGCTCGACTGGCAGTAGTGAGAGCTGCAGGTCACACCAAAGACTAAAACATGGTACCACGGGGAGCAACTCCAAACTGCTCATTAGGTTTGGCCCTTTGGGGTGATGGTGGCTATGGTTTAAACCTAAATGCGGAAAGGGCTTTTGTCCAATGTGGAGTCGTACTGCGGCCGGGTGCCGGACCCAGAGTACCGCAGAGGTTTTAGATGGGCCTCGAGCCCGACCAAGGTGGCTAGGGTGTTTCCTTTGGTTTTCAACCGAACCGATTGGAACCAAGGTATGAGTGTATGTGGCGACACTCATGCTTTGGTTCTTCCAAGATGTAGTGTTGTGCATGCACTTATGCTTTGGAGCGCTGATCAATGCATTGTTTTGATCTATGTGCTTCTAGTAATAGAAAGCACCATGGATTTGAACCTTTGCAGGTAGATACCCACGTAAAACACACATTGATTCTGTCAACAGTGACGTGGGTGCCTAGTCGCGAGTGCGAAGACCTTTTGTTTGCTGACAGCAGATATTTCGTCTTGCCCTCGTTTACCATCGGACCCATTTTCTTCGCTTCCTTATCCATTTTGGGGAAAGCAAAACTAACGGCGCGGGTGTAGAGCCAATGATATCAATATCATCGGCATACGCCAGCAGCTGTTCACTTTTTTAGAAGATTGTACCTTTTCGATTAAGTTCTGCAGCTCGAACTGTTTTCTCCAGAAGTAGGTTGCAGAAGTCACACGAAAGAGAGCCGCTTTGTCTGAAACCTCGTTTGGTATCGAACGGCTCGAAGATGTCCTTCCCAATACTGACGGGGTTTTCTTATTGCTCAAATTTGTCTTTTCTAAGATTTGGTGAATGGTGAATGTTTAAATGAGTTAAGCATCCACCCCTCTACCCGGTAAAACATCCTAATGCGCCTGTGGAATTCACCACAGATGATGATTACAACACAACTAAACACTTTTGTACACCAACTCTGTCAACAAAAAGGATGGACAACGGGAAGGCAGGCTCAATTCGTTAAAAACAATCCGTTCTAAACATTCGACCAACACAATTCGTCTCATAAAATTCGATCAACACAAACCGCACATTAGTATTCGCACGTCAACTTTCGATCATCACCACATTCGCATAAACGCTGCATCGAGTCGATATCTGCGCTAAACATAACTTTGCATCAGCCGTGATCCTTCCTATTTCAACATCACTTCGTTCGCATCGATCCCGTACTTGTTTCTATTTAATTAAGTTTGGCATTTGTTGTAACCGAATTTGTGTTAAAAATAAATTATAACGTATTTCCGATCAGCTGAAAAAATGCGTCTTATTTAGTGACATCAATTGCGAGTTTAATTCATAAAACCTTAAATACAGAGGTGGGTACTTCCCAATTAGTTGGGCACCACAATATTCAGTGAATATCTGGTCGCTTGTTAAATTTCTAGGTGTACAGCCACACTGATAAGGTCCAATCAGTTTGTTGACGGTGGGCTTAAATCCTTCAGACAATACGCTCTATATAACCTTATATGCGATGTTTAGGAGACTTATCCCACGGAAGTTGGCGCAGATTCTGGGATCTCCTTTTTGTGGATTGGGCATAGCATTCGGCGGGCTTGCTTTCATGTGACCATATTCTACAAAGAAGCTGATACATGATTCCTATCAGTTCTTCGCCGTCGTATTTGAATAGCTCGGCCGAAAATGCATCGGCTTTGTTGTTCTTCAGAGGGGTAATTGCTATTCGAACTTCTTTATGGTCGAGCAATGGGTCGTTTGCTTCATCGTCATCGATTTGGGAATAGGGTTCGCCTTCTTCTGGTGTTATGCTTTCACTGTTATTCAGCAGTCTTGAGAAGTGTTTCTTCCATAATTTTAGTATGATCTGGGCCAAGAAACGAGTTTAAATAAGGTAAGTACTTCTTACAACTGACAACCTGACCAAAAACGAACAGACATACTATACATAGCAATGTACCCTACAAAACTGAAGTGAGCGTATTCAGTTCATATACTCTAATTTTATCATGCATGTACTTATATACATATGTAAAAAAATTGGCGGTCTATGTATAGTGAATCAATAAACCATATACCTTTTGAACATTTTAAGAAACAAATTTAAATTTTAAGTGTGCTTAAATCGGCTGTTAATAGTAGCAGCCACTTTAATTTACAACAGTATAACTACCCAAAACACATGTCTTATCTTGTACGTGAATGGTTGTTATGAAATTAAAAATAACTCCATAGGACCGGTAATCACCAGACATTAATCCTATTCAAAATATCTGGAACTTTTTGGAAACCCATATTTCAAACATCGAATTTCATCAAAACAAGGCCAAAACCATGGATCATCGACTTAGTGAGTCAGAATATCTGGAAATATTACTAGAAATCGAGTGGGGAGCATGCTTCGACGTCTAGGGACAATAATAGCAACAATATATACAGTCTTCCACAGAAGTGAAGGTACAGCAAGTAAATTTTTGAAAACAGTGTGATCTGCTTTTATTAATCAAATAAAAGTAAAATTTTCTTAACGTATTTTCAACAACAAAAAATAAACTTTGAATCCATGTAAAAACAAAACCAAAATTCAGTATATAAGAAAAGAAAATGATGCCAATATGGTGATAAGCCATTATATTGAGTCCACAAAAGTCAAGGTACACCTAAAGAAAATATATATAAATTGTAGTTATGGCATTGCTTTCTATTCAAAGCTCACCTTTTTCAGTATTTTGTAGGATATCCTTTAGTTTTTATACTCTCGCAACAAAGTTGCTAAAGAGAGTATTATAGTTTTGTTCACATAACGGTTGTTTGTAAGTCCTAAAACTAAAAGAGTCAGATATAGGGTTATATATACCAAAGTGATCAGGGTGACGAGTAGAGGTGAAATCCGGATGTCTGTCTGTCCGTCCGTCCGTCTGTCCGTCCGTCTGTCCGTCCGTCTGTGCAAGCTGTAACTTGAGTAAAAATTGAGATATCATGATGAAACTTGGTACACGTATTTCTTGGCTCCATAAGAAGGTCAAGTTCGAAGATGGGCAAAATCGGTCCACTGCCACGCCCACAAAATGGCGGAAACCGAAAACCTATAAAGTGTCATAACTAAGCCATAAATGAAGATATTAAAGTGAAATTTGGCACAAAGGATCACATTAGGGAGGAGCATATTTGGAAGTAATTTTTTTGGAAAAGTGGGCGTGGCCCCGCCCCCTACTAAGTTTTTTGTACATATCTCGGAAACTACTATAGCTATGTCAACCAAACTCTATAGAGCCGTTTCCTTCAGGCATTTCCATATACAGTTCAAAAATGGAAGAAATCGGATAATAACCACGCCCACCTCCCATACAAAGGTTATGTTGAAAATCACTAAAAGTGCGTTAACCGACTAACAAAAAACGTCAGAAACACAAAATTTTACGAAAAAAATGGCAGAAGGAAGCTACACCAAAGCTTTTTTTAAAAGGTAAAAATGGGCGTGGCGTCGCCCACTTATGGACCAAAAACCATAACTCAGGAACTACTCGACCGATTTCAATGAAATTCGGTATATAATATTTTCCTAACACCCTGATGACATGTACGAAATATGGGCGAAATCGGTTCTCAACCACGCCTTCTTCCAATATAACGCTATTTTGAATTCCATCTGATGCCTTCTCTGTATAATATATACATTAGAAACCAATGATCATAGCGGAATAAAACTTTACTCAAATACGGTATGTGAGCTGAGGTATCCCTTGTGGAAAAATTGTTGTGATCGGACTATAACTTTTCAAGGTCCCTGATATCGAACACGAAGAACTCAGTGCCCAACCTAACCTAACCTAATTTTTCACCGAAAATATCGGTAAATCTCTCAGAATTTGATTCTAATTAATTTTACAGCAAAATAAAAAAATATGTAAACGACGGATAATGAAATCTCGATTATCACTTTATCGTGCGAGAGTATAAAATGTTCGGTGACACCCGAACTTAGCCCTTCCTTACTTGTTATTACTGATTTCAACCATTTAGGCATTGAATGCACCAATTTTTTGGTGAGCTCGCTGCTAATGTTGTTCCACTCCTCTAACATAACCTCCTTAAGCTGCGCCTTGCTTGAAATCTTTCTTTTTCTAATTCTAGTCTCAAGTTCATACCAAAGATGCTCAATGGGGTTTAAATCAGGGCTTTGAGGTGGGGTAGGAAACATACGAGCATTGTACAACAACCACATTCGTACTTTGTAAGCAGTGTGCTTAGGGTCATTGTCATGTTGAAACAAGAAGTTTTCTTGTATACCTAGCCTAAGAGCACTCTGTCTCATATTATTTCGTATAATATCCAAATATGTATTCTGGTCCATATTATTTTCGACAAAAACAGGTTTCCTACCCCCGCAGCTGCCATGCACCCCCACACCATAACGCCACCGCCTTCATGTTTAATGGTTTTAACCGTATTCTTTGGATTGAGCGCTTCTCCTGCTCTGCGCCAGACCCTTTTATGCCCATTTACGTCAAATATGCAAAACTTAGACTCATCTGAGAATAAAATTTTGTCCCAAAACTCCACAGGCTTGTCACAATATGTCTTTGCGAATGTTATACGCTTTTCTTTGTTTATAGCACTCACAAGCGGCTTCTTCCTGGGCGTTCTAGATGAAAATCCATTCTCTACGACAGCTCTTCGCACAGTTTCTACACTAACCTGTTTGTTGTCGTAAACAGCAAGGTCATCACTAATTTTTTTGCAGCTTACAAATGGGTTTTCTTTTACTATACGCAAAATTTTCCTCTTGTCAGTATCATTCAATTTGGGCGGGCGGCCAGTCCTGGGTGCATTTTCAACTCTGTTTTCCTTATTATATCGGTTAACCACTTTTTGGACTGATGACCGACTACGCGATACAAGCTCAGATATCAATTATGATTTCCCGTTCTCTAATTGTTAATTCTTTTCGGCCCATAACTTCTTTTATTTTTATTTGATTTTTATAACAAATAACACTCAACGAACACGAATACAATATTAAAAGTACCAGACTGTAGCTTTTATTTCACAGCAATAATATTGAATTGTGGGATTCCCCTTTTTACGAATAAAAGCGCGTTTACACAGCTTTACCAAGACTTTTGTGGAACGTCAGTAAAGAGTTGCCAACAAAAACGTAATCTCCTCGCTGATCACGGTTGCCGAAATGGTTAATTTTATAAAAATTAAAAAGTACTATTACTAGTCATAATAACATTTTCGTTATTTGGCGTTTGAATGAAAAACACCTGCAAAGCAATACAATTCGCAAATCCAAATTCACTGTACCTTCAGTTTTGTGGAAGACTGTACATAGGTCAAAAATCGCTAAAACTATACTAATTACTTTTGATTTGTATAAATAATGAATTTGGCGCATTTTAAGCTTTAACATGAACTTTTTTTTATTTGTGTAAACAAAAAAATATTTTGATATGCTATATTTAATGTTACATATACATCTTTTGAAATGGATAGAAAAAAAACTAAAAATTTATTAATTTTGTAACATATAAACGTGTCGTAATTTAAAAGTCGGCCATTATATACTTATGTTTATTCACTTATATATCATATATAAATATACATATAGTATATATTAAGTAACTAATAACTTATTGCCTATTTATGCTTACACTCTCCTAACAAACAATAGCTATTTCAAGAATTTACTTGCAGGAATTTTTCGGCAACACCCCTTCTGCTAAAAACGAAAACAATAAGTAACCAATATTACAACAGTGAGCAGGACAAACAAATAAGCAAAACAAATTTAAACAAGAAATGTAAACAAACAAAATTAAATGCAAACTTACATACATACACATATGCGTATTGACAGACGGCATACAATCTGCAAGGACATTATAAAACACTATAAAATGCGTTTTATTAAATAATTTAAAAAAATTAATTCTCGTTTAACAACTAATCGTTATATTCCGAACACAAGTTAACAGAGGTAAAGCGATTCAAAAATTATTGTACAAAAAAAACGTAAAACCGGAAACCTAATAACCCATTCTTAATAACCAATAAGTACGTAATACATAGTATATAAATTTAATGGTTTTTTGTTTTTTCCCCTCTTTTGCGATTGGAAACAATGCATTGAACGGTATTGGGTATAAACTTCTGATTTTTTTCGTTTATTTTTGAAAAATAAAAATTTTTCGACATATTATCTTGGCAGTTTTCGTGGGCTCTTCGTATAATTTCTCTTTGCATGCTTTTGGAAATGACCAATAGCTCACAGTCGTTTACTAATTTATATAAATTGTCACCCTTGATAAAGTAACTTTCCCTTTCCTGCATACTTTCTTATATTAGTCGCAGATCCTCATCTTGCGCTTGTGCATCTTTGATTTTTAAAGTAAAGTCATCTTTTGTAATTGTTAAAATCAGAAATATACCTGAACCAGAACGGTGTTCGATAGCGTATTAATACTCTTGTGACAACATAAGCCATCTAACTACTCTTGTGCATAAATCTTTTTTATCTAGTGTTTTAGCAAATCGACCTAAAAATTCCACTCATCTTTGTAAAAATTGGCATTTATTTTTGTTAATTTGAAGCCCATAATCTTGGCACAAGTTTGGAACCTTTTTTAATCTGAATAGCGCTTCTTTTTCGTAAGTTGTAGGAATTAGAACCTCGTCGATGTAAGGAAGGCAATTCTTTCTTTTGTAAAATCTCGAAACATATATAGCATGTACATACCTCTTAAAATCGTCAGGAGAGTTGCACAATCCAAACCTTGAGGAAACTTGAGAAATTTGCCGTTTGCATCAAATACATCAAGATGGAAGAACCCGTTTGTTAAATCAATCGTGCTAAATATCTTAGAGCCTTTCAGTCGACCGAGTTGTTCTTCAATTAATGGAAGAAGGAATCTCTCCTTAATTATTACTTTGTTTATGCGTCGATTATCTATGCACAGCCTGGGTGAGCCAACCCGTTTTTTCCTAATACCACTGGACTGCAGAATTCAGACTCTGAAGCTTCAACAACTCTCTCTTCAAGGCATTGTTCAATATGTCTAACAATAATATGTCTTTCACTAAAAGGAAGTATTTTACGTGCAGAAAAAATTGGCGTATCGTCTTTTAACAATATTGGCATTTTTACATTTGTAGTTTCAGTTTTAATACAGGCGTATATACAGTGGCGTAGCTACAACTTCGGGCGCCCGGGGCCAAGGTTGTTCTGCCGCCCCCCTTTATCTACAAGACATCTTATTAAAAGCCATAGAAAAAACCCATTTTCGCCCTATATCTTGTACACTTTTAACACAATTTGCAAAATAAATTGTATAGAAAAATGTATTGAAGTATTTTTCTGAATATTAAAAAACAGCGAAGATTGTTTTGCCGCCCCCAAGACGTTGCGCCCTGGGCGAAATTTTGATTCTATTAACTTCGGTTAATTAATAATTCGTACATTATATATGTAACAAATTTAAATTTACTGTCTGTATCAAACGAAGCTAACCACTTCTTACCTGTCATTCCTACCTCTTTCATTTAAGTAAATTCTTTAATTCAAGTAAAGATATAATTCGTTACTTGTTTTTATAATTTATAAATTACCTTTGTCACTTTATGTGTTTTTCCTGAACAATTTTTTGACATATGATCAAAGTTTTAACTCAAAATACTTTACATCTTTTTCTCTTCTTTTACAATTGATACTTTTATGGTCTTTTATACCACAATTATAACAAGGAATTTCCACTTTTGCTTCAACATTATTCACTGTTTTTCTAAAAGTATTTATACTTTGCTCTTCTACTTTATAATTTCTTTGTTTACATCAGTATTTGCTTTCTTATTTTTAACTATTTCTTTTTCTTCATCTTTTGCTTTTGATCGTACCATTTCGTAAATCTTTAGTTTTTGTTTAACACTAGAACTACCACACTTTTGTCGAAGCTATTTCTACCAAAACCAGTCAAAATGACTGGTCTTTAAAAAATACGTAATAGTAAAGTTTATATAATAGTTTATTTATTTGTTACAAGATTGGTTGCTTACAAAAGGAATTTTGTGCTGTGTAGTACGTGGGGCCATGATCCCTAAATAAATATTCTTACATTTCATCACTTAAACAATAATAATAATAATAAGTTTCATAAAGAAAATATGATTCGGTTTAAAAAAATTAAAATAAATTCTAGGAAATTTAAGCTAATTTTATAGTATAAGGTAAATTATTTGGTATATTTATAATTTGTCACATTTCCTACAAACATAGATTTTCTTTTGAGTGCATTTTCCGCATACAAAATTTTTACAGATATTACAAATGGTGCTAGTTTTATTATTATCACAGTACCCAATTTGACACCATTTGCGTGAACAAAGTAAGGTCTTTGAAGTTGTAGGTACAGTAGTTTCTCGTGATTCCATTCCTGATTTAACATGTTTCTCGGTATTTTCCATGGCAAGTTCATCTGCTAATTGAAAAAGAAAATCTTTTCTGGATATCTTTTCACCTGTTGTTTCTCTATACAAGATCCAGGCATTTATGCCCGCTAAGTCTAAAATATTAAAAAATACTTGGAGTGGCCATCTTCTTGATCCTGATTTTACGCTATATTTCTTTGCCATTTGGTCTGTAATAACTACGCCAAACTTAGTTTTATTATAAAACTCAACTGTTTCAGGTAATAGCTTGTTACTTTTATGAACTCTGACGGATTTATGTTTCGAACTCAATATAAAAACTTTTTCTTTCGGCTTACTTTTGTAGATTGTAAGAACGCACCCACTTGATTTATAGAGTAATGAAGAAAATCGAACCATAGTATCCTTCTTTGTTTTACAAATTTTAGGCATTTCCCTTTTGTTTCCGCGTATAGTGCCAACCAATGTTGTTTTTTTGGCTAGCAATTTAGATGCCAGTGGTAAGCTTGTGAAAAAGTTGTCGGTTGTTATATTTCTTCCCTTCATAGTGAATGGTTCGATAAGTTGTAGCACAACAGATTCACTTAGAGGCTGTGATCTTACTCGTGTCTCATCTTTTCCTAAATAAGGAAACCCATTCACAATATACTTAGTTTGAACATCAGATGCTAGCCAAAATTTTATCCCAAACTTGTCGGGTTTATTCGGTAAATATTGGGTGAATCTGCATCTGGCTTTTGTTGACAAGAGTTGTTCATCCATTGTAATATTTTGTCCTTGTTTGTAGCATTGAATACTATTTTTGATGAATCTACTAGTATCCCATACTGCTGATACTAAAGCAAATTTATCGTTTTGAAGACGTTGACTTCTCTCACTTTTTTATCAAAGCGAATAAACAATATTTCCGTAAAATCATTTCTACTCATGGTGTTTGCAAAGAAGTTTGGTCCCCATTTTTCGTTCCATAGATATGAAACTTTTAAATTTTTTGCTTCGTATGCTCCCCGTCCATATAAAACTCCAATGAAAGCTTTCAATTTTGTTGCTGTTAGGTTCCGTTTTTTACCCAAAACTCGAGATGCTTCTAATTCTGTGCAAGATCTTAAATTTTCAAGCATACGATCGTCGATTACTAAAAAAAATGCCTTTCATAATATTTTTTTTTGCATATCCTGACCGGACCGGACACGTCTTTGAAGATATTATGAAGTGCTAGTCTTTTAGGAGAAGACCCTTCTTGTATTTTTTCCCAACAAGTTCCGTCCGCAGCAATTTCATTTTGATTATCTTGTCGTATACTTTCATTTTCAACTTCAGAACTAGAACGTACTTGCATACATCTTCTTTTACGAGAATTAAAAATATTTTCAAATTCACTGTCACTTTCTGAGGAGTCCTGAATATTTTCTTCGTTCAAAACCTCATTGTCACTATTTTCACTCTCAAAAATTTCTTCTTGGGTAACGCATACTTGATTTTCAATTTCTTGATCACTGACATAGAGTTCATCATCTTCAATATCAGAAAGTTCCATTGCTATATCGTTCAGATTTTCCAAAATTTCAGATTTTTCAAACGTTTTGTCATTTTCAGGGCTTATAAAACTAAAATCACAAATAATGCTTACATAAAGATTATATTTGTAATACTTTACCTCACCTTATACTAATTGAAAAAAATGCCGTTCATTATAAAATATGTAACTATTCTATCATCATAACACACTCAACGTCTCCAGATCTAAATGAACGACTAAATATATTTTCGAAAATGTTGCCATGAATGCATTAGGTTTTGCATTAGAATTACGACCGATCGAGATTTTTCCTGATAATTATCATCATCATACTAAGTGACAAAAATTCTAAGAAATTCTAAAAAGTTCTAAGAAACACTTTGTAGTTATATAAAACGAAAAATCGTGTTGATTCGTGATCGGTAAGCAAATCGCAGCATAATTTTACATTTTTAACTGGAAGCAGTCATTTTGACTGGTGCTGGTATAAGTACACATGATATGAAATGATTTTGTATTCGTTGAATAAGAGAAAAAATGCCATTTATAATACTATTTCTTAAGCTGTCGCTGGAAAAGTCAGACCCTGTTGAGAGAAAAAAAATGTTACATCAAGGAGAAATTTTAAAACAAAACTACCACATCAGTCAAAATGACTGGCATGGTAGTTCTAGTGTTAAATCCCATCATATAATGAGCGCCATACAAAATGCTTTTATTTATGCTTAAATCCCTTATACCAACGATCTCATATTGAATGAAAGTGACATCTTCTACATTTACCCTTTGATGCAATTTCTCTCATTAAAAAATAATAATTTTGCACGCTTTCCTCTTTTTTTATTTTCCTTTCAGTTAATTGTTCGTGTATTGTACCGCTGTACGTGTTTAAAATTTTTTCAACAATGCAAATTTCCACTTTTCTCAAGAAACAATTACCATTTCTAAGTTTGCAGTGCCTTTAATTAATTTTTTAGCAAATACATCTTTTTGAAATACATCCCATTCCATAGTACCTGATGTACTCGAACTCAGTTATCCAAACTTCGTCTGGTAAATTGTCTATTTCATTGTATTGTTTCCTCTACATAGCGAAAACTTATTACAAATCTAAACAATTGTGGCGCTCTTCTGTTTTGCGTTATTGCGCTCTCTTTTTCTGATACATTAACGTCGTTTAAAAAGTATACGAGACAATCGTCGTTTTATCTCTCATAAGTGGTGGTTGACTTTCTTATTGGATCATATTGATGACCAGTACACTTGTTCGCCAATTCGCCGCATTTCTGCTTCTATCGTCGTTTGTGTTGCCTGCTGCTACCTCATCGCTGTATTCGCCTTCGAAATCGTGGTCATTTTCATCGTCTTCACTATTGTTTCAACCAAGCAAATTCCCCTTTTGCAGATTATGGAAGATATGCAACTGTACATTTTCCTGTTTGCAACTCAAGTACAAATGGATATTAATTCTGCTGCAGATAAATTTGATCAATGTACAAATGCGGAATTTTCGCGCATACTCGTCGTCTTGCTATCTATCAGTATATGCACGAATCTTCCATTAGGTGCAGTGCGTCTTCACGTCGGAAGACCGTGGTATCTTATTATAAAATGTTTCTGTCTATTATTATTTCTATAACTTACACTAGGTGCTTCATTGTAAAGTGACTCCTGGTCGTCTTCTTTTGTGTCTCTCACTTGGTTAAGGCTTTGTGTTTTCCTCTGCTGCGAGTTTGACGTGTCTTCTCTGTCGCACTTGAATTGGTTGCCGACTCTTTGGATGACTTGTCTAAACGCATTCTGTGTTTGCCTTGCTCCCTGATGAGTGTTCATTGGCGGTTGTGGATTGTATGGTTGTCGTCTAAATCGTCGATGGCTTCGCTGTTGTACCCTCGGTACGCTTTCCAGTTTGTGATAATGCGAGTCATGCTGCATCGTTCCAGCTATCCCATGTGCTTCCATCAGATTGGTGCATGATCTTGAGTATAATGCATTCTTTGCTGCTGAACTCCTCAATCCTGCGATAAATGTTCTTACTGCTTTCATCTGGACTTCCTTGGATAGAGCACTGATCACATATTCGTTTTTATGTGTCATCTCTATTTTGGACAAAACTACATTAAGTGCCTGATTTAGCTGGTCTTAGTATATGTGTAGAGGTTTCTCTGCTTGCCTGATTCTCATCATATCTTCCTCGAGGACATAAAGTGGACGTTGGTCGGCATCAGAATCATCCAAACGATCTATGATCTCCTCAAAATTTAGTTTGGTATTATTGTTGATGAGGATTTGTGCAGCTCGTCCCGTAACCTTTCCTCTAAGCAAGATTAGGGCTTCTGTATAGATATTCTGGCCGCGGAATATCTTCACATTGTTCATTAATGTCACTGCTAGCTTTATCCAGTTCCTGTATTCGTGATAATCGCCGCTAAAGTTCGTTGAGGCTGACTTAAAGAGCCCTAAGTCGACTTCTATGGGATCGTACAGACTTTCTTCCTGTGCTTCTTCCACTGGTGCAGCGGTTATTTGAGCTTCGGCGAACCTTCTCTGCAAGTCCATAACCATGGCTTGAAGTGCCTGGATTTCCGCTTGTGCCCGTGCCATTTTTAGAAAATTTTTTATGTTGGACCACTTTCGACTAGAGATGAGCGATAATGCGATTTTTAAATCACTGTGATTTCAGTGATTGCTATTTTTAAATCACTGTGATTTTATATTGCTATTGCGATCGCAACAACCTTCTGTTGTTGTTGTTGTAGCGGCAGATTCAGCCGATTTGACAGTGTTTGGCTGAATACAAGTCCGGGTCCCGTCCAGTTACGTACACCCGACTGTCGTGGGAACGACTGAACCTTTTGTCGTGCATTGGCGGCAAATTTTCTTTTGGTTCCTGTAACTTTTCACTACATTTTCGCAAATGTTGGAGCGGTTCTGCTACCTGAAACTTAGAGCTTATTGCATAGTTCATTTGTATGTATTTGTATATTTTCAAAGAAAAACTAATAAACTCCATAATCCATCAGAATGTTTTGAATACCCGCTAATAATATTTTCCAGACCAAATTAATAACGGGAGTTTCCTAATCTTTGGGAAAATATTAAAAACCCGTAATTTTTTTATTCCATATTTTTTTCTGAAATTAGTTAATACAATTCTTGATTTAAATTAAATAATATTCGGTTAAACGAAATAATTATAAGAGCATCTTAACAAAAGAATAAATAAATATAAAACAGTAAAAGTAGCTCCATTTTTATTAAAATTCATATAATTTATTACTAAGTGTTATTAAAAACTTAATTTAAATATTTATACTATATATATATTACCATGAAAAGAGTTTCAATTTGTACTCTAAGCTAATTTTTTAAATTCATCACAAAAGCTTTCAAATAAATAAAATTAAAATTTTAATTATATTAAATTAAAATATTCCATAAGTAGTTGAAACTTCTGGTTGTTAAAGATGTTTTATATGAAATTTTTGTTTTGCAAATATTGCATTTTGCATATATTTCATCTACTACTTCAAACATCTGCCATACTTCACTTCTTTTCCTTGATAAATTTCCTGCCATTATTAAAAATTATAAGAACGTTACACTCAAAACTTCAAACCGCTATGACGAAAAATAGCATATACGATATATACAATACCCTGAAGAAAGTTGTTACTTTTCTGCTATTTGCTATTGTGATCGTAATTCACAGGTTCGAACTGCTATCGTAAATCACTGGTTCGAACTGCGATCGCAATCACTGATTCGAACTGCGATCACAGTTTCGGTAGTGAAATATCGCTCATCACTACTTTCGATACACTTGAATTTTATTTTGAATTCGTCGTTATTGAAGTCGCGAAGGATTTTATTCACTGAATCCTTTTGTTGACCGGTCCCTGCTCGGGCGCCAATTATGAATAATCTTTGGTTATTCTATAAAAATATATTTTCCTTGGATTCCTCAAAGGTTTCTTTATTTAAATATATGTATATAAGTTTACACCATGAACAAAATACTACCGGCTATGCCTAATATTATATTTAAACTGAGAACAAGTGTTGTATGCACGTCACTCTTTTATAGCAGTGCAGTCAACTCGTGTCGTCTTCCGATTGGCTAATTCCGGTGGCGTGGCATCTGGGATAATGTCGTGCTTGTTGTTGTTGGTCACGTGGTGGCTGTACATTCTTGTAAGATAAGATAATGCCCCTCCATGTTGATCACGTTGTATATGCGTGATGTGGTATTGGCTTGTTGTTGTTGGTCACGTGGTGGCTGTACATTCTTGTAAGATGATGCCTCTCCACGTGTTTTGCGATGGAAAAATATTATTTCATTTGTTCATTTATTTGAATGAGTGCGAATGAGAAAACATAATTGTCAATAACGCCAAAAGAAAATCCTTAAAAGGGTAATAAAAAAACGATTGAAAGACAAATGTCATTCGCGCTCGTACAACAAGAAGGTAGTGGATAAATTTTATATGATTTTTTTTTGGAACGAAGTTTCTTACGGCAGGCTTGGAGTAGATAAGGATTTTGATGCGGGACCTAACTGAAAAAAAGTGATAGTAAAACCGTAAGAAAAAACCGTAAGTAAAAGACCGTAAGATCGCTAGTTATAGCCTACCCTTAGGCTTTGCAAAATAATTAGTCATGAAAATCTGTAACATACTATAATTGTGTATGCAAATTAGTTTTGGGTGAGAATTGTGCTTGAACTAAGTACGTTTATGGGGAGTTGAATTGCTGCATATTTTTTGGGGCAAAGGGCTAAAAGGTTGGTTAATGGTTTGAGTTTTTCTTATAATGCTCAAAATTTAGTATTTAACTATTACTTTAGCGAAGAATTATTTACGAAGTTCCTTACGGCAGGCTTGGAGGAGATAGGGACTTTGCTGCGGGACCTAACTGAAAAAAGTGAGAGTAAAACCGTAAGAAAAAGTGCGTAAGAAAAAAGTATTAATTACATACTTTTAGGCAGGTTCTAACTAAGTGTTCGCTCCCCTGCACATTTGTTCACCATTGAAAAAGTTTACGTTGCGATTTTCTGAATAAGCTTTAGAGCTTTGAATTTGTCAATGTGTTGCCATATTCTTTCAATTCGTTTTCCTTAAAAAGTATAATTAATTGAAAACAATACATATTGGAACGAAGTTCCTTACGGCAGGCTTGGAGGAGATAGGGATTTTGCTGCGGGACCTAACTGAAAAAAGTGATAGTAAAACCGTAAGAAAAAGACCGTAAGCTCTTCGAGCTCAAAAAGCTATTTATAAGTATCTTTGTTTGAGACCCAGGATCTTAGGCCCCTGTCACAAAGACTCCAGAAAGCGTTTTGTTTCCGGTATAGAAAAAATTAATGAAATGATGACGCTTCCCTCTTTATCTCATCTTTATCGACTTCCAAGAGGCGTTCAATACACTTCATAATCTGGAATGCATTCGATAATAGAGTGGTCCCCTGAAAATTAATTGACGGTCTACTCTGATGTTGGGTAAGAAAAAGAGATCATTAATTGAATAAAACCACCTATACGATGGTAGAGAGTCTTCTTTATAGACTTGTCTAGGTCCAGAACTAACCATATCCCAAAATTTAAGTTCTTATTATTAAAAAAACACCGAACAGTTATAAATGTGGTAGTTTCAGATTATTGGGAGGATTAAAATCATTTGTATGGGCACGTCCTAATCTCTACAGAGTATTATAGGTTTGTTCACCTAACGGTTGTACGTATCACCTAAAACTAATCGAGATAGATAGAGGGTTATATATAGTATATAAACGATCTGGACGAAGAGAAAATCTTAATTTCGGTTGGCTGTCTGTCTGTCCGAACATAAATCGCCACTAACCGAAAATACATAAAGTTTCATAACTAAGCGCTCAATTAAGATATGAAGCTGTAAGCACAAGGAATGGCAGTAGCTAATGGCACCTGTGGGCACAACCTTTTGAAAAAGTGGGCGTGGCCCTGTCGTCTAATAATGTACACAGCTTTTAAACCACTTAAGCTACAACAACCAAATTTGCTGAGTATAAATCTTATAAGAACTTCCACTGACCAAAAGTGAATGAAATCGGCGGATAATCCCGTTCATTTCTACTAAAATCATCACCAGGATGGTATGAAAAAGCTTTATGGGAGCCGGTTTGAAAATTAGACTATGAGTGTGGCACCGCCAACTTTTTGTTGAAATCCCATATCTCGGTACCCGACCAACCGATTTCGACAAAATTTAGTACGTGGCATCTTCCTACATTCTTATTTAACATTGTTAAAATGGATGAAATCGAGCAACAACCATGCCTACTTCTCATATAGTTCAATTTAAAATTCCACTTGATTCGTTCAGTTTCCAGTACGCAAATCAAGTAGCTATGAATATAACTGGACACAACTTTGCACAATTAATATCTTTAGTGTATGCCACCTTTTGACCAAGAATTATTAAAATCCAATCAAAATTATTCAGGCCCTCAGGAAACCGTATATTTTTTAAAATAATAAAAAAATTATATTAAAAATATTAATTTACATTTTTACTTGAAATTTCTGCCTCTAGACTAATACAGGTATCCCTCGAATAGCACGGTACTTGAGTTGCACGAAATCTCGAATAGCACGGTTAAAAATTGCGACAACCCTCGAATAACACGGGGTTCGAATTACACGAAGCCGCGAAAATTCCTTTTAAAAATTGAAATTTAAGGATCCTCTACCTCTTCAAGGAAAAACAAATCAATCTTTGGAGAGTGACAGGGTTGAACATATGTAATTTAAAAATTATTGCGTTTATAAAGTTTTACCTTTTAAATTTCAAATAACACGGAACCAATTAACCGTGTTATTCGAGGGATACCTGTATATTCCTTTAACATCGTATTGGATATAGTAATAGATAAGGCTACACGCGGAACGGGAGGAATAAGATGGGGTCAAAGTAGATGTTTCGAAGACCTAAACTATATGGAGACATTATATGTTTAATAACACACACCTTTGCAAAAAGAAACCCATCAATGGGGCAAGAAACTGCAGCGAAAGTAAGACTCGAAGAAATGCGTATAAACACTACCTATACCCAAAACTTCCAAGTCGATTGTAGAGAACTCGGAAATGTGAAATTCTTTTAGTTACTTGGGCAAGTTATAGGTATGCACATTTGGTTTTACCAAACTTTACTATTATTTTGTTATTTTAGTTAATAATTTGAATTACAATATTTTTTTATTTTACGTAATTCATTATTTCTTAAAATATTAAATTTTTTGTAATACTTATCTGTACTTTAATAAAAACTAATCAGCAAAATTTGAGAGAAAAATCAAGACAACCTACATAAAATTATTTGTTTTTTGCAAATTGTATCGATTCTACATTAGCCGAAGGTACTTCGTTCCTACCTGGTGTCCCACGACGCCACGTTTCTTTTTTAAATGGTTTACAAATACTTCAGTTGTTATTATAGCCATGGGGAATCAGGAGAACCGAAATAGCAGCAGCAGCAATATCATCAGAAGCAGCAAATATAAATTGTTAGTATGTGGAAATAAGTGTGTGTTGTTTGAAATTGCGCAGTGCAGTATAATACACGAAAATAAATACGTATATGTTTTATGCGTTTAAGGTGGTCTGCACAATCCAATATACATATGTAATATGTGAAATCAAATGGTTTTTTATATATTATAAGTTTTTTATTTATCTTTTCTTTCAGACGCTTTTATAATTTTTTATTTAATTAATATTCATTATTAATTATTCCTTATTTTCAGATATTAATAATATTTTATTGAATATATTTGTATACATTTTATAATAATAAAAAATAAATAAAAAATTATTAAAAAATAAATTTAAAATCTTTGTTTAGAATTCTAAAAATATTTTAAATTAGGAATTAGAAAATGCAACCCGGCAACAGAGATGTATGATCACACGTATACGTATGTACGTGCAAGCAGAAAAGTGGTGAGAATCTGTACAGCGCGTATGGCGAGCTCACCACTTTTTTTAGTTTTGAGGGTTTGAAAAGCTACTGTTTCACTAGTTTTTTCACCTCTTTTGGCAGACAGGGTCGGTGCATATACATATATGAATATACAAGTCCATGTATTCGGGTGTACCTATACTAAATACCGAAATTCAAAAGTATATTCACCTAAAAAAGTTTCAAACAATACTATTGCTTTATTCAAATCAGTTATACTGAGAAACAAATTTTAATTATTTTTACACATATTTAAAATACAAATGAATTGTTGATTGACGGCAAAAATCAAAATACACCTACAAAAGATGCGTGTGCCCGAAACAGGTGGCAAAATTTATTTCAGAAAGCGACAGTTTAAAAAGATACTGCACTGGATTTTCTTCTTTACCGAATCAAGAGTACTCTGAATCGGAAAGAGCAGAGAAAGTCAGAAAAAAAAAAATTCTCCCCAAGCTAGAAGCAATAAAAATTCAAACAAAAGTTTTAAAAATACAATCGTTCCCATCCGAACAGAAAAAAAATACATACATACGTCATGCGAACTGAACTATGCACAAGAAGGCATAAATTTATATTTTTCGAGAAGTTTAAAAAACTAAAAATTAATGAAATAAACAATTCCGTGAAATCAAAAAAAAGAACACACAAATGGCTTGTCATATAAACACACATTTAAAATCAGCAAAAGCAAATTCAATTGCATATGTTCTGATAAAAGACATCACTCAAAGCTTCCCTACAGCACATTTCTAAGCTAACCCCAAATAGCGGATATAATAGTATGTACATAGAGAACCACGGGTTTAATTGTAACAGAAAATTCCGAAGTACCAAATCCCGAAAATTGTCCAGAGGCACCATACTGCTTAAAGGCATTTAAACGCATCCGATCCGCGGATGTGGAAACAAAGTCCGAAGGATTTGGTCTCGGGGAAAGAGTCGATTTTCGCTCACAGTGCATGATGGGAAAAGAACAAGTATGTGTATTATTTTACTTCCGTTGGACTCCTAGAGTTCCTCTAAACTCAGAAAGTGTTTGCATGTGGAACAATAAGAGGCAATCGAAAAGGACTTCCTTCAAATACTACGCCAGACAAGGAAATTAAAAGAGGCGAGTTTGATTCACGATCAACAACGAATGGAGTAATTGTTTTCAAATGGATAGATAATAGGGTAATATTATTGGCGTCTAATTTTTATGGCATTGAGCAAACTTTAGTCAAGAGAAGGGATCGAAAAGGCCAGGAAATACATATTCAATGTCCAACTGCCGCTAAAGAATACAATTCATTCGTGGGTGGAGTAGACCATGTAGATCAACTGCGAAGTATCTATGGGATAGGCAGGCAATCTAAAAAATGGTGCCATAGATTGTTTTGGGGGCTTTTGGAAATGACGTTCGTCAATTCTTATGTATACAGTCAAACACATAAAAAAATCACTCTGCTGGAATATAGACAGTCCGTCGCTGAAGGCCTAATGACGCAAACGGATATTGGTGCCAATAAACGAAGCTTGAGTTAGACGCCAACACAGTCAAGTAAAAACCAGTCGTGGTAAGGGTGGGTCGGTTGCAACTGATGTTCGTTTGGGTAATTTGGGAGTATATTTGGCCATTATTTGTGGAAGACCGAGGAAGATGTGAGATGTGCAGCAAAAAAAAGATTCCGTCCAAACCGCATTCGAAATGCCAACATTGCGGTGTATTTGTATGCAATGAAAAAAGGAACACTTTCGCCAAGTCTACCGCAACTTGAGCTATGCGTTATTTCTAAATTAGTATCCACAATGCATACACTTCTCTATATGATGAAATATAAATAATAATGCTTATACATATGTATATTCAATTGTACGTACCGGAAAGACAAAAAGTCAAAATTCCCAATGCAATACGGTGACGCATCTAGGAAAAGTCTTCCGTGTCTTCAGTCCGCCGCTTGTTAACCCATGGCTCCTGAATAAGGACAACCCCAGGCTGCTCTATTGCAAGTTTGCTGCGATGGACATAAATTTGTGCGTTAACAATTGTCTTATCTGCGTCTTTCTGAGAGTCGTTCAAGAGCTTCTACTCGGTATAAAGTTTTAAAGAATCTGTCTGCAAATGCAGTAACTTAATCGGCTTGGCAATAATATAGCCGGGATCCAAACTCTTGCGTTTGGCCCAAACAAGATGTCACTTTTGTCTACCGCTACCAGTTTAGCTCCCCTACCTTGGCTATAGCGACTTCGTATAGGCCGACGGGCCAGTCGTTGTCACAAGAAAACAAATTTTTTTGAAGTTATACTTCTTATACGAGTTCGGAAAAGGTGGCGATAAATTCAGGTTGCGCTACCTTGTCTGCGAAGATGTTCGAGTAGCAAGGGAAAAGGTGTCAATCGGCGATCGTTTCTTTCGGCACAGCTCGGCTTTTCAACCAACCACACAATGCTGCCATGCTTATGCTGTTGTTGTTTTTGTAGAACAATGTTTCAATTTCTGGTTGGTGACATACTCACATGTGTGCGCATATGTATGTTTGTATGCTTGTGCATTATTGAAGTTATACTTCTTTTTCTTTCGTTTGTCTTTCATTTCTGCGAATTCTCAACTATTTTGTGTAACTTTTGGTTGAAATACTCTGCGTTGACCGTTGAAAAATTAAGGTTATACTTTACAGGATCATTTTTGTAGTTGGCCTACATTTACATTTTTTGGAAATCGACCCGCGATGATGAGGTATGTATATCGTTTTATCTGGCATCGTGAGGTTTATGAACTTAATTTCTAATTTTGTCTTGTGGCATATTAGAAATGATGTTTCTTCGTAAATCGCTCACTTACAACGGATAAAACGACTTCTGAGTGGTCATTTTAATGAATAAATTCCAAGGTTTTACACAAAAATAATGCAGTCAATAAGTACAGTACGCTTATGTAAGTTAATACAACAAATATTTATTTCAACATAACAACAATCATTGCAACAATGTTGTTGTTGTTACATCCGCTGCAACTCCCAAAAGTGATCGACATTATTGCTGATCAATAAATAATAATATCAACAACAATAATCAACTTCAATTCTGCTGACTACTCAACATCCGTTAAACTCTGCCGACGCCGCTGCCGTTGAACCACAGCTAGCTTAGGGTATTTTTAAGATTCCATGTTTCAGTTTCTTTTAGAAATTCAAATAAAGAACAACTTAACTGGCGCCCGAGCAGGGACCAACGAGGATAAAAACTTAAAAGTAGACCTCGTTGGACAACATCGGTGGATTGCAAGTCTTGTCAGGTCAGCCCGCAGGACACCCTCTACACTTGTGTAAGCCCCCTAATTCGTTGATCCTTAATAAGATAGGGTGTATGGAATTAGGCAGAGAATCGGAACAATTAATGACCAAGCTGTACAGGGATAAGGCTCTTGATACCTTTATTCGCGGATTATGTGGAGACCTTTCACGTCTTCTCGGCATGAAGGAGCCTGCTGATTTACCAACTGCATTGCATTTATGTTTGAAACTGGAAAATCAAGCATACCGTACCAATCATGCGTCAAATAGAGGACAACAAAACATATTTAGAAATCAACCCAATAGACCAACGTTAGTACCACGCCAGGTTCCGACACCTCATTTTTCATATTTTCAAGCTAGACCACTTCTTCCACCTAGAATTAACACACCGCAAAACCCAACTATGAATCCCAGACAATTAAATAATTTTTTCGAACAACCACAACAAAGGCCATATTTTACTAATATAGGTAACCAATTCGCACAGAACCATAACATACAACGACCATTATACCAACCACCTCGTCCTATGGTTGCCAAACCACAACCACGACCAGAACCGATGGACATTGACAGAAGTATCCAAACTAAGCAGATTAACTACATGAACCGACCACAATTTGATTTAGGTAAAAGACCACCCATGCCCACTGCCGAGATAGCCAAACGACAAAGAAATTTTAATATTCAGACAGATACTTACCAACAAACAGGCACAGAAAAACCAGTACCAACTATGGCTGATTATCAGCAAACTATTTCAGAACAAGAAGAACAGACAGATTACGATGAAACACTTAGCGACTATACCAAAGTTATTGAAAATAGTGACCAAGAACAGCAAACCGATTCTATTTATATTAATTTTGTAGAAATAACTGACTTCACTTCCATATTTCGAATGTAATGTGAGTAGCGGACAAATGCTTAAAATACTGATTGATACCGGATCCAATAGAAATTATATTCAGCCAAAATTTGTACAGAATCCACTACAGAATGATACCCCATTTCATGCAGTATCCTTAGGAGTTGAAATAAAAATAGCACATTACAAAATGGCTAATTTGTTTAATGATCCAAAATCAATAGTTAAATTCTTTTTATTACCCACGCTCAGAACATTTGACGGAATATTAGGAAATGACAGTTTGAAGGAACTAGGTGCAATTATTGACACCAAAAGAGGTAAATTGTTCCTTAGAAACGGCATGAGTATTCCCATTAAGAGAAAAAATTTGAATCAGTAAATGCAATTATACCCAAATTAGATCATCTCGCAAATTATCAACGAAAAGAATTAAACCATTTGTTAAAAAAATGCCCAAATTTGTTTGCAAAACCCGATGACAAACTGACCAATACCACTAACGTTGAAGCCGAAATAAGCACAAGTACAGATCACGAACCACTTACACATAATTGTAATTGGAAAAAAGGTGGAATAGCGATTAAAAGATTGAAGTCATACCTGGATGAGTACAATAAGGAATTACTCTATAAACCAGGAAAAGAAAATATTGTAGCCGATCCATTGTCTCGAGTATCAAAACAATATGAAATTAATTCAATAACAGAAACCCAACACAGTGCTCAAAGCTCTTCTCATAATCTTATTCCCAGCTTTGAGGTACCGATAAACGCTTTTAAAAACCAAATTTTTATTTACAAAGAACATCCTCCTGACTACAAGTTTACCATTCCATTTCCTACATTCCATAGACACACTATTTTTCAACCAACATATTCCGATGATGATCTAATGAAAATATTGAGAAAGTACTTGAACCCTTCAGTAACAAATGGAATCTACACGACAGAAGACATAATGGGACAGATTCAAAGACTGTATCCGGAAAATTTAAGATCCTTTAAAATCAGATTTACTCAAATGAAGGTAGAAATCCATAACAAGTACCGCAAAAAAAAAAAAATAAAACTTAGACACCAGGCAGACAATATTTGTTAAGCAAAATACCAGATTAGGATCTAAACTTTCACCACGATATAAAAAGGAAATTGTAAAAGAAGACAAACACACAACAATTATTACAGCAAATGGGAGAGTTGTTCATAAAAGTAACATCAAAAATGTTTAGTTAGTCAAATGTCTAACTTACAGAAAAAAAAAATTAAGTATTTCTAACCTTTCATAATTCAGGATAGTTCCAGGATAATTTAACTCTTATTGTGGTTGCCAATGGCAAAGGCAAATCTCGACATTACGAACTATACAGACGCACATACCATTACCATCTATAAAGGAATAGGGAAGCTACAAACGTCATCCATAAAATTAATCCACTTAATAGATCTCTCTAACTCACCAAATAGTACAATCACTCACTGCATTAAATACACTCACTTTGCAAGACCGCCGAACTAGATCAATAAATTGAATTGGATCAGCCTGGAAATATGTTGGAGGAAATCCAGATCATGAAGATATATTAATAATACAAAATAATCTCAATAGCCTTAATACAAACACTAACAACCAGATCATTATAAATAAACAACTATAGAATAGAATTAATGAATTAACTTACAATTTCAAATATGTTAAAAAATACAATAAGTTTCCAAAATCAAGTAAGACTAATAAAAGAAGAAATAATAAATGTCAAATATGCAACTCAATGGACAAAACAAAATATAATAAATACTTTACTTTTAAATGAAATAGAATTACAAGAAGTCCACAAAATATTTCAAAAAAATAATATAACAACTCTATCAGTCGAAGAAATGTTAGAGTTCGCTGAAGTATCAGTCTTACATAATAAAACAGCTATTGTTTACATTGTAAAAATTCCTGAATTAGAAGCAACCAATTATCAAATATTATTAATAAAACCAGTTGTAAATAATAAACTAACAGTTCACTTAGAAATAGATGAAATATTTTTGTCCGAAAATTCTATGTTAAAAGTACCAAAAAATTGTAAAATATCCAACAATATAAAAATTTGTAAAAAAGATTACCATTAACTTAAGAGAATCCAAATGTATTTCTAAATTAGTTGAGGGCAAAGAATCGCTGTGTGATTTCAGTAATGCAGACCATATCCCAGAAATCGAAGAGATTGACAACAGCTTAATCCTACTTAACAACTTTAACGGCAGTTTAATACAGAATAATATAACCCATCATCTGAAAGGAACATATCTCGTACACTATTGGAATGAGAACATAACCATAAATAATAAAGAATTCAGCAACAAGGAGAAAACTATTTTGAAACCCGGAGCACCACTCATCCAAATGACCCCAATAGAATTGGAGCGTCTTCAAATATTATCATTGGAATCCTTACACGCACTCAACATAAAAAATAGGAAACAATTAAACCAAATAAATACAGATTCCTCCTCGAACCGAATAGCTATAATTTTTCTATCGGCCATTATTATAGCAATAGTTGTAATACAAAAATTTTGTATAAAGCCAAAGGAAAACCTAATCCTACAAATTGGAAAAGTTCCGACAGAAATCATGAGTGAAACGAACAATTTTCCTAGATGTGTCCAACCACAATTTAATAACATACCATACTTTTAAAGCTACTTGAGGACAAGTAGGAATTTGAGGAGGGAGAGTTAATACAACAAATATTTATTTCAACAATATTCATTGCTACAATGTCAACTTAAAAGTTGACACAACAAATATTTATTTCAACATAACAACAATCATTGCAACAATGTTGTTGTTAAAGTTGAATAATATAAACAAACATCCGCTGCAACTCCCAAAAGTGATCGACATTATTGCTGATCAATAAATAATAATATCAACAACAATAATCAACTTCAATTCTGCTGACCATTCAACATCCGTTAAACTCTGCCGATGCCGCTGCCGTTGAACCACAGCTAGCTTAGGGTATTTTTAAGATTCTATGTATCAGTTTCTTTTAGAAAATCAATAAAGAAGAACTTAACTTGTATGCTTGCTCATTATTTTTCTTTCGTTTGTCTTTCATTTCTGCAAATTCTCATGGTGACATATTCCTATGTGTACGCATATGCATGTTTGTATGCTTGTGTATTATTTGTTCGGCAATGTATGCAAATATATGTACATATAAGTACATACATATGAATGTATGAACATGCAAGTCAATGCGCGCACATGTAATAAGTATATTAATAAGTGATGAAAATATGATTTCAATTTCTGAACGCGCATATGCGTATACATACACTCATATAAGCATGTGCAGATTCACAAGATAGGATAGAAGATGTATGCCTTTTAACATCGTATACTATACAAATGAATATTTTTGTTACTAATAGAAATTAAATTTATCACAGCAATATACATAATATACATATACATAAATTTGCTGAAAAATCTTAAGCGTTTTTAAAATTAAAGTTAAACACGTTGGACTCACTGAGATGCGCAACTAAGAGCTAATTGCCTGTGCTAAATTCGAATTTAAAAAATTCCGATTAAAACTGAAAAACGTCCCTTCGCGGGTATAGTCTTTAATCTAATGGCTTTCTTTTGTTTCAACAGTTCTTTAGTTAGCCTAAATCTTAACCTAACGGCTTAGACTAGAGGTAAGTATGTATACAAAAAAGGGGTAAGTATGTAGTTCTAATTCAATTCAGCATCTTAAGTTCATTGTAATAGATTATTCTAATACATAGGTAGTAGATTATGGTTGTACTTGTATATTACAAAAATTGTAAGTATGTTACATAATGTAAAACATTTTATAATGTATACAAATATTTTAACAAATCATGATCCTTCAACTTCGACAGGCAACAGGGCGAGCTTGTGAATAGGGCGCTTAATGGTGCCTGCCTTGGTTGCCACGTCTGCCACTCGCACCTTTCCGTCTCGTCCTTCTACGGTTGCGGCGATTCGTCCTAGTGCCCACTGCTGCGGTGGCGTGTTGTCTTCGTGGACGAGGACGAGATCTCCGGGCTGCAGGTTGCGTTTCGGGTGCAGCCATTTGTTGCGCTCCTGAAGACTGGTAATGTACGTTTTGGACCACTGTCGTCAAAACTGTTGCTTGAGACAGCAAACAAGTTGCCATCTCTCGCAATAGCGAACTGGGTCTGTTGACACTTGTGCCGATGGTAAGGCTCGGAGGGAGCACCCTATTAGTAGGTGTGCTGGAGTCCATGCTTCGCCGTCGTTGGGATCCCGGCTCAACGGTGCGAGGGGCCGCGAGTTGAGGATGGCCTCCACTTCGGCCACCAGTGTTCCTAGCTCTTCGGCGGTGAGCAGCACGTTGCCTATTGCGCGCACGGCGAGGTGTTTGGCGGACTTCACTGCCGCCTCCCATAACCCGCCGAAGTGCGGCGCCCTCGGCGGTATAAAGGCGAATTTGAACCCTTCTTCGGCGGCGAATTCCATTACTTCCGGAGACTGGGACAGAAACGCCTCTTTGAGTTCGCGCAACTTGCGATCGGCGCCGACGAAGTTCGTTGCGTTGTCGCTGTATATCGTCTGTGGCATCCCTCGGTGACCAATGAACCTTTTTAGGGCGAGAATAAAGGAATTAGTAGATAAGTGAGAAACTAATTCTAAGTCTACTGCTTTAGACGCGAAACAAACGAAAACTGCGATATAGGTTTTTACGAGTGGTCTACCGCGTATTTTTAATGTAGTATAAATTGGACCACAAAAATCTACGCCACATATAAGAAAGGGTCGTAGCGCTCGCAGTTTTTCAACTGAGAAGTTTCCCATTATTTGGATTTGCAACTTCGGCTTATAATGAAAGCAGTGTGTACAGTTTCTAACGGTTCTACTGAAGGCTTCTCTTGCATTGATCAGCCATATGCGTTCTCGAAGAAGCGCAACCAACGTTTTTGCCCCTGCTTGGTGATTTCGAAAGTGCAGGAACCGTAAATAGTTAATAACGAAGTGAGAATTCTTATTTAGTAATAATGGGAATTTGGCATCGTATGAGAGAGGTGCATTTAAAAGGCGACCTCCTACTCGGATTAATTTGAATGAAAGCGACATATCCGAGTACTCATGCAAAAACGGATTGAGTTTTTGCAAGTTTGCGGGTAGCGTGGTGTCTTTCGTGAGTTTTTGGATTTCATTCGCAAATTCCGAATGCTGAATCACCTGAACAATTTTAAAAAAACTCAAGTGTAATTCGTCAGATGTCAGGTCCCTTCCCTCCGTAGGCATTTTTGGTCGTCTAATCCACCGTAATAGATAGGCAACCACACGAAGCAATTTTTGATGAGAAGAGAATTTTTCGATAAGGTTCAATAGTGAACTCTCTTTCACATTTATGGCTAGTGTGAAAGTATTTTTTTTTTCTTCTCTAATGCTTCATCGTCTGGGGAGAGCTGGAAGTGAGTGTTAATTGGCCATAAAGCGGGGTCTTCTAGGAGGAACTGTGAACCGCCAAACCATATTGAATTGTTCAATTCAACCACGTTGCAACCCCGAGACACTTGATCCGCAGGATTTTGTTTTGTTGGCACATGTCGCCAATTTGTATTGTCAGTCAATTCTTGGATTTCAGACACTCTATTTGCAATAAAGGTTTGTAATGAAGAGGGATGCGTCTTTACCCAATGCAATACGATTTCAGAGTTTGTCCAAAATAGAATTTTTTCAAATTGTCGATTCAACATTGGCGCAATTCGTGACCATAATTTGGCAAGAAGATGTGCTTCCGAGAGCTCGAGACGCGGAAGAAACTTGGTCTACAGCGGAGCCACTCCAGACTTTGCAGTAAGCAGCGTACATTTGATACCACTAGCATACTGGCTTCGTATGTATATGCAGCATCCGTACGCTCTTATTAAAGCGTCGGAGAAACCATGTATTTGGCAGATAGCACTCGACTCTAGATTTACGTATCGAGGAATGCTAATTAATGACAGCTGCAGTAGGTTGGCCTTGGAATTCTGCCAGCTAGTATTAAGGCGCAATGGAATCGACTCATCCCAGTCTAGTTTTTGTATCCAAAGCTCTTGCAATAAGATTTTTGCTTTGGTAACTAGTGGGGCTAATAATCCAAGAGGATCGAAAAGGCGAGCAGAGACTGAGAGTATGTTTCGTTTAGTAGCTCGCAGATCATGAAAATTGGCATCCAAAACAAATCGAAACAAATCCTCTTTCGGCAACCAATGGATTCCTAGTGTTTTAGTTGAGTTTTTGTCATTGAAGTTTAACGACTTTTCAGTACAATTAATGTCGAAAAATGTAGGGTGGTTCGAAAACCACTTCGTTAAGGTGAATCCGGCCGCGTTTAATATTTTAATTACTTCACTTCTTATGTCCTGTCAATAAGTCATCGACATAAAAGTCTCTTTTAATGGCCAATGAACCGAGTGGGTATTTAGTTGTATTAGCATCGCTGAGCATTTGTAAACACCGTGTTGTGAGAAATGGTGCTGGCGCAGTGTGCATGTTACGGTGTTAAGACGAAAAATTTGAATTTGCTCTGAAGAATGCTCTCTCCACACAATGAGCTGACAGTTTCTGTCTTCTTCATGTATGATTATTTGGCGGTACATTTTAGTAATGTCTGCCGTTAAGGCGTATTTATGTAAAGGAAAACGAAGAAGAGTTGAGTACAATTCTTTTTGGATGGTTGGGCCTACCATCAAAAGTTCATTTAAAGAAATTTGAGGAGAAGTACAACTCGACGCATCAAAGACTACTCGTAATTTTGTTGTTGTGCTTTCGGGCCTCAAAACAGAAGTTCTGGATCTTTCAATGTTTTCCTCTCCAGGGCCTGAAATCGCCGAACTGCGATTTCATAGGAGTGACCGAGTAACTTACGGTCAGCCTTAAAGGGCATTCTGACTTGAAGCCTTCCTGAAGGTAATACTTCAGTTGTATTGACGAAAAGTTGTTCACACTAATTTTGCTCAGGTATGAATTTGTTGCCACTTGTTTCTGAAGGAAGTTCCTCCAGAGCCCAGAATTTTTGGACTACTGAATCTATTGACGTTAAGTCTTCTTCAGTTTGGCATAATGTGCTATTTACTTCGGGAGGAGGACTAAGACTGCTGACATATTTGCCAGAAGCAATCCATTCCAAAAGAGTTTTCTGTAGCGTTGGTTCATTAGGACCACTTTTAATTTGACCAACCGCTAACAAATCGAAAAAGGTTTCTGCTCCTAATAACATATAGCTCATTTGCTGCAAGACCGGCATAAGTCAAAAAAATCGATTTTCCAGAAAACGCGTTTAAAGTTTTCAACTGCCTACAACCTTACATGGTGACTCCACCCTTACACCTCTTCTCAAGCGGAGCATATAAGAGATATTCATATGAATTTTTCACTCAACATGAAGTATGATATAACGAACAATTCTGCAGCATTAACTCAAAAATCACGTTTTTTGATTTATGCCGGTCTTGCAGCAAATGAGCGATATCTATCTTTTGAGATTTTTGGAACTCTGGATCCGCCAATTTAATATTGTGCGGAATTTTCCAACCATTAATATTAATGGTATGGTCTGAATGATTAGCCGAAATACATCGCATAATTTAGAATTCCGCCGAAAATTCATAATTGTTTACGCGCGACTTAAAAAATGCGCTTAATTTGGCCCCGACTTTTGTACTTGAATTTCCAATCCCTATAACATTTAATGGCCTGTTTTGGCGTCGAATCCGCAGTTTTTGGACCAAATCTTCCGTCATGAAGTTGACTTGACTTCCTGAGTCCACAGCTTGATCTCACCAGAATAACTGCTATTGTCAACATTACCCCATCAGGCACACTTACAAGGAAGGATAGAGGATACTGGTGCAGTAATGTGTGGGTGGGACCGATTACACACGCGACATCGATCCGCTCTGCATTTGGATACCGTATGTCCTTACGCAAACAATTTATGCATAAGGGCACCGATTTGACAAACTCAAATCTCTGTTGAACAGAGATAGTTTTAAAAGTGGGGCAAGCTGTTAAGTAGTGGTCCTCCGATTTAGACTGCTGGCATGTTGGCTGCGGACTAAAGCGGACTTCGTTCCATTCATGTTAGGCTGATTCACGTGGTTCGCGCTGGCTGCTGCTATGGGTCTGGGTCTGGATAGGTGCTGGTACCGTCTATTTAAGGTGGCTTCACAATCCTTCCACAATGGTAACTTGTCGTAATCCAGCTGTTCTTCCCACTTTGATCGGGTGGCAGAGTCAACTTTTGTCATGACTATGTGAATAATTATCGCATTTGTGATTTGTTTTTCATCGCCCAGCGATAGCAATAAGTCATATACAGCCGACACTTCATCAATCATCGCGCGCAATGAAGGGGCTGAAGGCTTAGGGATAGTTGGCAGCTCAAAAAGTTTTGAAATCGTATTAAAAAAATCAAACATTTATTGTGGTAAACCTTTTTTAAACTTGCCAACGCCTTCCGATAATTTTATCCGACATTTGAAACGCCTTTACCGTGCCCAGAGCCTACCCAGATAGACAATTAACCAGATGGTTAAATTTTTCAATATCTGGGATGTTTGGATCATTGTGAACCAAACTCTCAAACAAACTCATGAAATTTTTAAATTCCGAATATTTTCCCTTGAATTTCGGCAAATTCATTTTTGGGAGCCTTGAGCTGTGAGATGTCACGAATGATGTTTCAGCAATAGATGTTCTATTTTTGGCCAAAATTGTTTTAATTATGGATTTTGTTTCTACAATTATATCCTCTAACTCCCCTCGGGCCATGTCGTCTTCATCAATCTTTTCAATTTTAGATTGACATTTCATCAATTTCTCACTATGTGAGTTTAGTATATTAAGACGACATTCCAATTCGATTGGATCTAATGACATAGTCTTTTCTAGAAGACCCGTTTTTATGCGTAAAATGCTACTTTTCGCCACCGTCCTTTGACGCTTTAATGACTTTAAGTCGATCAACTCCTTACTTGGAGAGAGGTTGGCGATAGTTGGGTTTGGCTTGCTCATTTTGCTTATTTAAATTAAATTTCCGGAACCAAAACTATACAGGTTGGCAACAGATATATTAAGAATCGATAACGAAAACGAAAAATATATGTATAGCGATTCCCAAATATACGAAAGCCAGACCATTAGCAATAAAGGTTGGCAACAAATATATTTGGAATCGGTTACGAAAACGAGAAAAAATTATATCGATTCCCAAGTATATGAAAGCCAAACCTATGAAGTATGCAGAATGTGCAATAGCACAGTTGAACGTTCTTGAAATTTTTTTTTTCTATCGAGAAAATTTTCCAAAAAACTGGATTGTAAAACTTGATTTCGTTTAAAAATTAAATTTTTTTTTGGTCTGTAATATATAAAATATCGCACCTTAATGTTCAATTAAGAACGCTACCGCAAATCCCAGGATCCCCCTTTCACTTATGTAGATGCATAGATGCATAAATGCATATGTATGTATGTATATATACGTATGTGAATATTAAAATATGAGAAATATATGCAATATGAAAATATACGTATGTGAAAAATTGTGAAAAGAGGGAGAGCCAAAAACTGAAAGTGTGCACTTGCCCTTTTTTTTACTTTTCGTTTTTTTATTTATTCGCACCACTTTCAGTGATTCGCACTCGTTACCTGTTGTAAATGCATAGGCGGTTTGCCTGCGTTCACTTTCCTTTTGCAGAGAATGCAGTTGCAGCTCATTCCCACGAAGAAGAGAATCTGGCGTCGACGTTAGCAGCGACGGTGTTGACGTTGACTTGGAAGCGGCGAGAATCGGCGTTGACGCAGCAGCAGAGGGACGATGGTGTTGACGTAAGCCCGTTCGGTACCGACGTGATGTTACCCCAAATAGCTGTTTAACGTTTTAACAGCCAAAGTTATCGGTTTTTAGTTTTACGGCACTTTTCTTTTAATGGGTTTGTACCTCTTTTTCGGCACTTTTTAGCGGCACTCGCGACACTATTTTTATTTTGGTTAGGAACGGCACTTTATGTTTTTGGCGGTAGTTTTTAATAAATCTGCTTTACCGCAATTAGTCTCATGCACTAACCGTGTAACCACCTTTAGCAGAAAAAATATAAATGCCTTTATTTTAACACTGCTTATATTTTGACACTCCACTGTATTTGCAAAAATATGCCTGTTTAACCTAATTCACCACCTTTTGGTTTTGCTTCTTTTCTTTTCTTTCCTTGTGTTTGCCCACTATTGGACTGGTGAATTTTACCGCACGTATGTCATGTACATATGCATGTATTATATTTTCACCGCACACTTCACAAAATGTTTCTCTCAATCTTTTTTCAATTTTTAGTTTAGGTTAATTTGTATTTTATTTTCTTTATGTTTGATTTTACCACTTCGTTTTTTATTCACTTGTGTATGTCGCATGTGTACACTCCGCAATTATTTTATACATATATGTAGTATATACAAGTGATATATTTTTCACAAACCACTGCTATTTTTAATGTAAAACTTTTTTTGAATCTTTATATATATGTACGTATATCTGTATAGATATATTTTATTTTTATTTTTAATGTCTTTGTCCAGACATTTATTTTTAGTATTTGTCACTTAAATCACTTGCACTCGACCGCAACCGGAAGAAATGGAAAATGCGCAGGCGATTGTTCACGAGTTAGACATTAAATTAATACGCTAAGTATCTTATGCCACAGCGCAATTACAAGCTACAACAATAACTATAAAAAATCGCTGCGGGGACTTAAATCTGACGGCCATATACTGTCCACCTCGATTTAAAATTACAGACATACAATTCAAAGACTTTTTTGAATCACTAGGCCATAGATTTATAGCAGGTGGAGATTACAATGCAAAGCACACGTATTGGGGCTCACGGCTAATTAATCCGAAAGGACGACAGTTGTACTACACTGTTATGAATAAGCATAATAAACTGGATAATAATATCTCGTGGTAAGCCGACATACTGGGCCAGTGATAGAAGAAAAATACCAGACTTAATAGATTTTGCTGTAGTAAAAAATATATATAGATCGCTTATGGCAACTGATGTATGTACAGACTTATCATCTGATGCTTCTCCTGTACTAATAAAGTTATACGAACAGCCCATGATATTTGAGCAAAAGTTTCTCCAAAATCACATACAACTAACTGGTTGAAGCATAGAAAGTATATCAGCAGCCACATCAATATTGATTGCAAAATAAATACAAGAAGAGATCTTGATGAAAGTATAAGAGAATTTAATGACGTAATAACTAATGCAGCTGTATTGACAACACCAAAAAGAAACAATAAACTAGTTGGTTTTAGAAAAATCACCAATAATGAAGCAGAGAAACTTGAAACTTGTAAATGAGAAAAGGCGAGTTAGACGTGAATTACAGTAAAATCGCTCCCCTTCAACTCTGCTTCAACTGAAATCTGCTGTACGAAAGTTAAAAAATCGCTTAAACGCGAAAAAGAACACAACATTTAAAATTATATAAAAACGCTGTGCCCAAATTCTAACAAGCAAAAATTCCTTTGGAAAGCTCAAAAGTCTTTCAGGCCACAAGTAAATAGATTCCAACATGCCTCTAAGAAAGTTGAATGGTAATTAGGCACATAGTGATGAGGATAAGCCAAATTGCTTTGCAAATCACCTAGAAAAGGTATTTCAACCCAATTGCCCAAAAAACAACTTTGAGTTGCCAACCTTGCCCAATACCGCAAACGAGTCGCATGTGTCTATTAGGACTTCTACTTCTGAAGTTACTAGAATAATAAAAGAACTTAACCCCAAAAATCACCAGGACATGATAATATTACCCCAAAAGTGCTAATGGAGTTACCAAATATTGCTGTAGAGGTGCTCTCTTTGCTCTTCAATGCAATTCTTAGTTTCGGATACTATCCAATTTCATGGAGAAATTCACAGATTATCTTAATAGATAAACCTAGGAAAGACTTAGCAGAACCATTTTCATACAGACCTATGAGTAGTTTACCCTGTCTTTCAAAAATATTTAAAATATTGTTACTATCAAAGATGACTCCTTTCCTCCACGAAAATAATATAATACCAACGCACCAATTTGGGTTTCGTGAAAAACATAGCACGATTGAGCAAGTAAATAGAATTACTAACGAAATAAGAAAAGCATTTGAGCACAGAGAGTACTGTTCAGCTATATTTCTAGACGTAGCTCTAGCGTTTGATAAGGAGTGGCATAAACATTTGTATTTAAAAAATAGAAAATTTACGGTAAAAGTGGGAGATTTCATATCTGATGAAAGACAGTTAAGAGCAGGTGTACCCCAGGGCAGTGTTCTAGGCCCAACACTATACATCATATATCCACAGATCTTCCAACAGCTAACAATGTATTAACTTCTACTTTTGCGGACGACACAGCTATAGTGAGCCGTAACAAATGCCACATAATAGCATCAAGAATATTAGCCGAGCACTTAAGGTTTGTCGAAGAATGGCTAGCCAAATGGCGTATAAAGGTAAATGAACAAAAGTGTAAGCACATTACATTTACATTTTCGCTTAGCCCAAAAATGTGTCCGGCAGTAAAAATTAACAATATTTTACTACCCCAAGCGAATGAAGTAACTTATCTTGGTATTCACCTAGATAGAAGACTTACGTGGAAAAAACATATATCTAGTAAAATAACTTGCATGAAGATAAGAGCTGCAAATTTAAATTGGCTATTAAACAAAAACTCCAAACTTAGCCTAGACAACAAAGTGCTTTTATATAATGCGGTCATAAAGCCGATTTGGATGTATGGCATTCAACTGTGGGGTACGACCTGTGCAACTAATATAGACATAATACAAAGGTTCCAATCAAAAATGCTTAGATCAATCACGTGTTCACCATGGTACATGCGTAATGAAAATATCCATAAAGACCTTGGTATTTCTATGGTAAGGAAAGAAGTAGAAGACAGCAGAAATAAATATATATCTAAACTCCGTGATCACCCAAACCCTTTGGCTAATGCTTTGGTACATTCCTACGATCAAACACGCCTTAAAAGAAGAGATATGCCCGCGTACTGAGGAGCAATGTATCACCAAAACACCTCAATCATTTGCTTGAGCGTGTCTAGTTATACTCTCGCAACAAAGTTGCTAAAGAGAGTATTATAGTTTTGTTCACATAACGGTTGTTTGTAAGTCCTAAAACTAAAAGAGTCAGATATAGGGTTATATATACCAAAGTGATCAGGGTGACGAGTAGAGGTGAAATCCGGATGTCTGTCTGTCCGTCCGTCCGTCTGTCCGTCCGTCTGTCCGTCCGTCTGTCCGTCCGTCTGTGCAAGCTGTAACTTGAGTAAAAATTGAGATATCATGATGAAACTTGGTACACGTATTTCTTGGCTCCATAAGAAGGTCAAGTTCGAAGATGGGCAAAATCGGTCCACTGCCACGCCCACAAAATGGCGGAAACCGAAAACCTATAAAGTGTCATAACTAAGCCATAAATGAAGATATTAAAGTGAAATTTGGCACAAAGGATCGCATTAGGGAGGAGCATATTTGGAAGTAATTTTTTTGGAAAAGTGGGCGTGGCCCCGCCCCCTACTAAGTTTTTTGTACATATCTCGGAAACTACTATAGCTATGTCAACCAAACTCTATAGAGCTGTTTCCTTCAGGCATTTCCATATACAGTTCAAAAATGGAAGAAATCGGATAATAACCACGCCCACCTCCCATACAAAGGTTATGTTGAAAATCACTAAAAGTGCGTTAACCGACTAACAAAAAACATCAGAAACACTAAATTTTACGAAAGAAATGGCAGAAGGAAGCTACACCAAAGCTTTTTTTAAAAGGTAAAAATGGGCGTGGCGTCGCCCACTTATGGACCAAAAACCATAACTCAGGAACTACTCGACCGATTTCAATGAAATTCGGTATATAATATTTTCCTAACACCCTGATGACATGTACGAAATATGGGCGAAATCGGTTCACAACCACGCCTTCTTCCAATATAACGCTATTTTGAATTCCATCTGATGCCTTCTCTGTATAATATATACATTAGAAACCAATGATCATAGCGGAATAAAACTTTACTCAAATACGGTATGTGAGCTGAGGTATCCCTTGTGGAAAAATTGTTGTGATCGGACTATAACTTTTCAAGGTCCCTGATATCGAACACGAAGAACTCAGTGCCCAACCTAACCTAACCTAATTTTTCACCGAAAATATCGGTAAATCTCTCAGAATTTGATTCTAATTAATTTTACAGCAAAATAAAAAAATATGTAAATGACGGATAATGAAATCTCGATTATCACTTTATCATGCGAGAGTATAAAATGTTCGGTGACACCCGAACTTAGCCCTTCCTTACTTGTTTTTAAATAGGTTTAAGATTTTATTACTTATTGTTAGGCTTTCAAAACAAAAAGCAGATTCAATAAATAAAAAAGATATTGAAACAAAAAAAAAGTATTACTTTGTTCGAAAATTACAGCCACGCACTGAGTCCCTGCTTGGGCGCTATGAAAAGTTTCAAGCGTTTTTATACTCTCGCAACAAAGTTGCTAAAGAGAGTATTATAGTTTTGTTCACATAACGGTTGTTTGTAAGTCCTAAAACTAAAAGAGTCAGATATAGGGTTATATATACCAAAGTGATCAGGGTGACGAGTAGAGGTGAAATCCGGATGTCTGTCTGTCCGTCCGTCCGTCTGTCCGTCCGTCTGTCCGTCCGTCTGTGCAAGCTGTAACTTGAGTAAAAATTGAGATATCATGATGAAACTTGGTACACGTATTTCCTGGCTCCATAAAAAGGTCAAGTTCGAAGATGGGCAAAATCGGTCCACTGCCACGCCCACAAAATGGCGGAAACCGAAAACCTATAAAGTGTCATAACTAAGCCATAAATGAAGATATTAAAGTGAAATTTGGCACAAAGGATCACATTAGGGAGGAGCATATTTGGAAGTAATTTTTTTGGAAAAGTGGGCGTGGCCCCGCCCCCTACTAAGTTTTTTGTACATATCTCGGAAACTACTATAGCTATGTCAACCAAACTCTATAGAGCTGTTTCCTTCAGGCATTTCCATATACAGTTCAAAAATGGAAGAAATCGGATAATAACCACGCCCACCTCCCATACAAAGGTTATGTTGAAAATCACTAAAAGTGCGTTAACCGACTAACAAAAAACGTCAGAAACACAAAATTTTACGAAAAAAATGGCAGAAGGAAGCTACACCCAGGCTTTTTTTAAAAGGTAAAAATGGGCGTGGCGTCGCCCACTTATGGACCAAAAACCATAACTCAGGAACTACTCGACCGATTTCAATGAAATTCGGTATATAATATTTTCCTAACACCCTGATGACATGTACGAAATATGGGCGAAATCGGTTCACAACCACGCCTTCTTCCAATATAACGCTATTTTGAATTCCATCTGATGCCTTCTCTGTATAATATATACATTAGAAACCAATGATCATAGCGGAATAAAACTTTACTCAAATACGGTATGTGAGCTGAGGTATCCCTTGTGGAAAAATTGTTGTGATCGGACTATAACTTTTCAAGGTCCCTGATATCGAACACGAAGAACTCAGTGCCCAACCTAACCTAACCTAATTTTTCACCGAAAATATCGGTAAATCTCTCAGAATTTGATTCTAATTAATTTTACAGCAAAATAAAAAAATATGTAAACGACGGATAATGAAATCTCGATTATCACTTTATCGTGCGAGAGTATAAAATGTTCGGTGACACCCGAACTTAGCCCTTCCTTACTTGTTAAGATTAAAGTTAAACACGTTGGACTCACTGAGATGCGCAACTAAGAGCTAATTGCTTGTGCTAAATTCGAATTTAAAAAATTCCGTTTAAAACTGAAAAAACGTCCCTTCGCGGGTATAGTCTTTAATACAATGGCTTTCTTTTATTTCAACAGTTCTTTAGTTAGCCTAAATCTTAACCTAACGGCTTAGACTAGAGGTAAGTATGTATACAAACAAGTAAGGCAGGGCTAAGTTCGGGTGTCACCGAACATTTTATACTCTCGCATGATAAAGTGATAATCGAGATTGACGGATAAGTACATATTTTTTTATTTTGGTTCCTAATGTATATATTGTATAATACAGAGAAGGCATCAGATGGAATTCAAAATAGCGTTATATTGGAAGAAGGCGTGGTTGTGAACCGATTTCATCCATATTTCGTACATGTCATCAGGGTGCTAAGAAAATATTATATACCGAATTTCATTGAAATCGGTCGAGTAGTTCCTAAGATATGGTTTTTGGTCCATAAGTGGGCGACGCCACGCCCATTTTCAATTTTTATTAAAAGCCTGGGTGCAGCTTTCCTCTGCCATTTCTACCGTAAAATTTAGTGTTTCTGACGTTTTTTGTTAGTCGGTTAACGCACTTTTAGTGATTTTCAACATAACTTTTGTATGGGAGGTGGGCGTGGTTATTATCCGATTTCTTCCATTTTTGAACTGTATATGGAAATGCCGGAAGGAAACGACTCTATAGAGTTTGGTTGACATAGCTATAGTAGTTTCCGAGATATGTACAAAAAACTTAATAGGGGGCGGGGCCACGCCCACTTTTCCAAAAAAATTACGTCCAAATATGCTCCTCCCTAATGTGATCCTTTGTGCCAAATTTCACTTTAATATCTTTATTTATGGCTTAGTTATGACACTTTATATGTTTTCGGTTTCCGCCATTTTGTGGGCGTGGCAGTGGGCCGATTTTGCCCATCTTCGAACTTAACCTTCTTATGGAGCCAAGAAATACGTGTACCAAGTTTCATCATGATATCTGAATTTTTACTCAAGTTACAGCTTGCACGGACGGACGGACAGACAGACATCCGGATTTCAACTCTACTCGTCACCCTGATCACTTTGGTATATATAACCCTATATCTGACTCTTTTAGTTTTAGGACTTACAAACAACCGTTATGTGAACAAAACTATAATACTCTCTTTAGCAACTTTGTTGCGAGAGTATAAAAAAGGGGTAAGTATGTAGTTCTAATTCAATTCAGCATCTTAAGTTCATTGTAATAGATTATTCTAATACATAGGTAGTAGATTATGGATATACTTGTATATTACAAAAATTGTAAGTATGTTACATAATGTAAAACATTTTATAATGTATACAAATATTTTAACAAATTTAGTTCTTAAAAAATATTTTTTGATTTATAAAGTCGCATGACGCAACAATCGCTGTGATAAATTTAATTTCTGTTAGTAAGAAAAATATTTATTTGTATAGTATACGATGTTAAAAGCAAAAAAAATTAAAAATTTATTCTGTCGAGATTCGAACCTGTGTTAGAATCTTGACTTTCCAAGCGCTTACCACCAACACCACCATTGACGCTTAGGTTGCGCTGACTTAAGTATGGTTTGAAATATAGAATATAGAAATATGCTTTTGTAGAACATTTGCTTTCGCAAACATACAGACAAATGTGCAAAAGACATAATATATGTATGTATGATTGTTTCGCATTTGCTTCTGAATATCACTAAGAAGTATAACTTCTTCCGCGCGTAGGGACTCCACGCACCTTTTTTAACACAGGAGCTCCTTACCACTGCGATCTCCTGTGCCGAATTGTAGTTTTATATCTTAATTTAGTGATTAGTTTTCGCGCTGTATAGTTCATTGTGGGCGTGATCCGATTACGCCCATCTGCGAACACGTAACTTTTTTTTAGACTAAGAAACCCGCATACATAAATCAAGATATCCCAATTTTTTCCCAATTTACAGTTGCACAGATGGACAGACATAAGTCACTCAGATTTCAACTTTTCTCGTCATCGTGACTATTTATATGTAATACATGTATGTATATTTAAGTTTAATATATATTTATATTACCTCTAGTTTTAAGCCGTTAGTTTTAAGATTTATGCTTAGCAATTAGATTAAGTGAAATAAAGAATTCTATTGCAATTGAACCGAATAACCGAACGCACGCTTTTTTCGTTCCTCGCAATTAATAAGTCTTTTTCGCGACAGGTAATTGGAGTGTTATTTAAAATCGTGTTATATATTTAAACACATTAAAAAAAGCTGAAAAAGCAAAATATATACAAACATAAAAGACAAAAAGTTGTACGTACGTACAAGTATGTACATACATACATATATAAAGTGAAGTAAGTGGAGTTTTATGTACAGCGGCAAATCTTAAAAAAAAAGCGAAAAAGAGGAAAATTAATACTAAAAATATACATACAAAATTACATACATACTTCCGTGGTAAAGAGTGTGTGAAAAAACCTACCTATGCTACCAAATTTCGAAAAAAAGGAATAAAAAGAAATAAAGGAAGAAGAAACGTGTGCAGTGTAGTTGCTGGAATAAAAAACAAATAAATACATATTAACAAATTAAAGAGAGTGCAAGTGCATAGTCAACTGGAAAAGAAATAAGCAAGAAATACATACAAATATATTGTGTGCATAAAGAAGCGGAGGCTGTGTTAACACACCAACAGTGAGTTACAAAAATTTCTACCAAAGCGTTTGAACAGTTTCGTGACAAAAATAATAAATACTAAAGTGCCGGTCTAAAACGCTAAAACCGTAAGTGCCACTAAGTGTCCGTGTCCAGTGCCGCAATAGAGGAACACATAATGTAACGTTTTCATCTCCAGTACTGCTCCATTTCCACCAACGTCTACGTCACCGCCGCTGCGTCAACGTCTTCATCGCCGCTGCTACGCCGCGCTACCATCAAACCGCTGCTGCGATCGTCACCGCTGCGGATTAATGAAAATGGTGCAAACAACAAAAATTCAAATAAACAACAAAGTGCACCCTTTCAGTTTTTGGCTCTCCCTTTTTGTTTCACTATATTGATATACTTACATGCATACATATATTATATATTATACAATCTATTATATCTAAATGTATAAATTTAAAGTGAATCAAAGGGATTTTGGGATTTTGCGGTAGCTCTTTATTTTAAAATAAAGGTGAAAAAATTATTAATTGCAAAATTAAATAATTTCGTTTTTCGCAATTTTTTCGATCCGCGTTTGCAATTATCGGTCGTTTTTTCGCAATTTTTGTAGATTTTCGTTCGGACATTTTCCGATTAAATTACTTTTTTGTGCTATTACTCATTTATTGGTTTGCCTTTCGTATACTTGAGAATCGTCATATTTTTTTTTCGTTTTCGCCATATCGATTCTTAATATATCTGTTGCCAACCGTTATAGTATTTCTTTCGGAAATTTAATTTAACCAACGCAAAATGAGCAAGCCAAAGCCAACTCTCGCAAGCCTGTCTCCAAGTAAGGAGTTGACGGACTTAAAATCGTTAAGACATCAAAGAACGGTTGCGAAAAGTAGCATTTTACGCATTAAAACGGACCTTCTCGAAAAGACTATGTCTTTAGATCCAATAGAATTGGAATGTCGTCTCGATATATTAAATTCACATAGTGAAAAATTAATGAAGTACCAATCAAAGATTGAAGAAATTGATGAAGACGACATGGCCCGAGGGGAGTTAAAGGACATCATCGTTGAAACGAAGTCCATAATAAAGTAAATTTTAGCCAAAAATAAAACTTCATTTACCAAAACATCTTTTGTAGCTTCTCACAGCTCAAGGCTCCATAAAATGAATTTGCCGAAATTCAAGAGAGAATATTCAGAATTCAAAAATTTTATGAGTTTGTTCGAGAGCTTGGTTCATAATGATCCAAATATCCCAGATATAGAAAAAATTAACCATTTGATAAATTGTCTATCTGGAGACGCTTAGGGAACAGTTAAAGCGTTTCAGATGTCGGATGAAAATTACGCGAAAGCGTTGGCAAGTCTCAAAAGAGTTTATGATAACAAATGTTTGATATTCTTCAATACAATATCTAAACTTTTTGAGCTGCCAACCATTCCAAAGCCTTCCGCTCCTTCATTGCGATCAATAATTGACGAAGTGTCAGCGGTGTATGACTCATTGCTATCGCTGAGCGATGAGAAACATATAACAAACGTTATTATTATACACATAGTGATGACAAAGGTCGACTCAGCTACCGGATCCAAATGGGAGGAACAGCTGGATTATAACAAGCTGCCACTGTGGAAAGAATGTGAAGCCACCCTAAATCGAAGACTCCAGCAGCTATCAGCGGAAGGAGCATCAAATTCAAGGACGAAGCCCATACCAACAAGCAGTGCGAGTCATGGGAAACAACAACATATGGGACCAAATCAGCGCTAGTTGCAGCAAATACAAGGCACTCTCTTTGTCAGCAGTGCAAATCCAAGGACCATTATTTGACTGCCTGCCCCACTTTCAAGGCGCTTCCGGTGCAGCACAGGTTCGAGTTCGGGAAATCGGTGCCCTTATGCATAAATTGTTTGCGTAAGGGACACACTGTCTCTAAGTGCAGAGCGGATAGATGTCGTGTGTGCAATCGATCGCATCACATATTATTGCACCAGTATCCGGTTTCCTTCCCCGCTGCACCTCATCCGCAACCATCAACCACTCATGCCATGCATACAGCCAGTATGCCGGATCGGGTCATGTTGGCAACAGCAGTGATTCAAATGAGGACCAGTTGTGGAGAGTACCTACCTGCGAGAGCGTTGCTGGACTCAGGCTCCCAGGTCAACTTCATGATGGAGGACTTGGCACAGAAGTTGCGGATTCGACGACAACAGGAAACATTAAACGTAATAGGAATCGACAATTTCAACACGAAAGTGGGGTCAAAATTAAGCGCGTTTGTTAAGTCGCGGGTAAATAATTACGAATTTTCGGCGGAATTCTGGATAATGCGAAGTATTTCGGCAAATCATCCACGCCATAATATCAATATTAATGGCTGGAAAATTCCGCACAATATTCAATTAGCGGATCCAGAATTCCACAAATATAAAAAAGTTGACATCTTATTGGGTGCAGATATATTTTTCGATCTTCTAGCTGTCGGCCAAATTAAAAATGGTCCTAATCAACCAACATTACAGAAAACCCTCTTAGGGTGGGTTGTATCTGGCAAATACGGCAGCAATCTAAGTCCTCCTCCCAAATTACATAGCACATTATGCCAAGCTGAAGAAGACTTAACGTCAATCGATTCAGTAGTCCAAAAATTTTGGGCGCTAGAAGAACTACCTTCAGAATCAAATGGCATCAAATTCACACCAGAGCAACAAGAGTGTGAAAATTTTTTCGTTAATACTACTCAAGTATTGCCTTCAGGACGGCTTCAAGTCAGAATGCCTTTTAAAGCTGACCGTAAGTTACTCGGTCACTCCTATGAAACCGCAGTTCGGCGGTTTCAGGCCCTGGAGAGAAGGACATTAAAAGATCCAGAACTTCGCAAAATGTATCTGGACTTTATGAATGAATATAGAGCATTGGGTCACATGAGCCCAACGAACAATAAGATCCCGAGTGAGCCACACTACTTCATTCCGCATCAATGCGTTTTAAGGCCCGAGAGCACAACAACCAAATTACGTGTTGTATTTGATGCCTCGAGTCGATCTTCAACTCAAATAGCGTTGAATGAACTTTTGATGGTAGTTCCAACCATCCAAGAAGAGTTATACTCAACTCTTCTTCGTTTTCGTTTACATAAGTATGCACTAACAGCTAACATTACTAAAATGTACCGTCAAATAATTATGCATGAAGAAGACAGAAATTGTCAGCTTATTGTGTGCAGAGAGCATCCTTCAGAGCAAATTTGAATTTTTCGTCTTAACACCGTAACATACGGCACTGCGCCTGCTCCATTTCTCGCAACACGGTTTTTGCAAATGCTCAGTGATGCCAATACAATGAAATACCCACTCGGTTCATTGGCCATCAAAAGGGACTTTTATGTTGATGATTTATTAACAGGGTCCGAAAATTTTGAGTCTCTAGATCTTTTGAGAAGTGAGGTAATTAAAATATTAAACTCGGCAGGATTCACCTTAACGAAGTGGTTTTCGAACCACCCTAAATTTTTCGACAGTGATTGTACTGAAAAGTCATTAAGCTTCAATGACAAAAACTCAACTAAAACGTTAGGAATCCATTGGTTGCCGAAAGAGGATTTGTTTTCGATTTGTTTGAGATGACAATTTTAATGATTTGCGAGCCACTAAACGAAACATATTGTCAGTTTCTGCTCGCCTTTTTGATCCTTTTAGATTACTAGCCCCACTAGTTACCAAAGCAAAAATCTTATTGCAAGAGCTTTGGATCCAAAAACTAGATTAGGATATGTCGATTCCATTGCGCCTTGACACTAGCTGGCGGAACTTTAAAGCCAACCTAATGCAGCTCTCATCGATAAGCATTCCTCGTTACGTAAACGTTGAGTCGAGTGCTATCTGCCAAATACATGGCTTCTCCGACGCCTCAATAAGGGCGTACGGATGCTGCATATATGTACATACGAAGCCAATCTGCTAGTGGTATTAAATGCATGCTGCTTACTGCAAAGTCTGGAGTGGCTCCGCTGAAGACCAAATCTCTTCCGCGTCTTGAGCTCTCGGCAGCACATCTTCTTTCGAAATTATGGTCAAGAGTAGCGCCTATGTTGAGTCGACATTTCGAAAATATTACATTTTGGACAGACTCTGAAATCGTTTTACATTGGATTAAAACACATCCATTTTCACTACAAACCTTCGTCGCAAACAGAGTGTCCGAAGTCCAAGAGTTGACTGACAAGGTACATTGGCGACATATGCCAACGAAACAAAATCCTGCGGATCAAGTGCCTCGGGGTTGTAACGTGGCCGAATTGAATAATTCAATATGGTTTGGCGGTCCACAGTTCCTCCTAGAAGACCCTGCAGCGAATGAAGTAACTTATATTGGTATTCACCTAGATAGAAGACTTACGTGGAAAAAACATATATCTAGTAAAATAACTTGCATGAAGATAAGAGCTGCAAATTTAAATTGGCTATTAAACAAAACTCCAAACTTAGCCTAGACAACAAAGTGCTTTTATATAATGCGGTCATAAAGCCGATTTGGATGTATGGCATTCAACTGTGGGGTACGACCTGTGCAACTAATATAGACATAATACAAAGGTTCCAGTCAAAAATGCTTAGATCAATCACGTGTTCACCATGGTACATGCGTAATGAAAATATCCATAAAGACCTTGGTATTTCTATGGTAAGGAAAGAAGTAGAAGACAGCAGAAATAAATATATATCTAAACTCCGTGATCACCCAAACCCTTTGGCTAATGCTTTGGTACATTCCTACGATCAAACACGCCTTAAAAGAAGAGATATGCCCGCGTACTGAGGAGCAATGTATCACCAAAACAGCTCAATCACTTGCTTGAGCCTGTCTAGTTTTTAAATAGGTTTAAGATTTTATTACTTATTGTTAGGCTTTCAAAACAAAAAGCAGATTCAATAAATAAAAAGATATTGAAACAAAAAAAAAAGTATTACTTTGTTCGAAAATTACAGCCACGCACTGAGTCCCTGCTTGGGCGCTATGAAAAATCTTAAGCGTTTTTAAGATTAAAGTTAAACACGTTGGACTCACTGAGATGCGCAACTAAGAGCTAATTGCTTGTGCTAAATTCGAATTTAAAAAATTCCGTTTTAAAACTGAAAAACGTCCCTTCGCGGGTATAGTCTTTAATACAATGGCTTTCTTTTATTTCAACAGTTCTTTAGTTAGCCTAAATCTTAACCTAACGGCTTAGACTAGAGGTAAGTATGTATACAAAAAAGGGGTAAGTATGTAGTTCTAATTCAATTCAGCATCTTAAGTTCATTGTAATAGATTATTCTAATACATAGGTAGTAGATTATGGATATACTTGTATATTACAAAAATTGTAAGTATGTTACATAATGTAAAACATTTTATAATGTATACAAATATTTTAACAAATTTAGTTCTTAAAAAATATTTTTTGATTTATAAAGTCGCATGACGCAACAATCGCTGTGATAAATTTAATTTCTGTTAGTAAGAAAAATATTTATTTGTATAGTATACGATGTTAAAAGCAAAAAAAATTAAAAATTTATTCTGTCGAGATTCGAACCTGTGTTAGAATCTTGACTTTCCAAGCGCTTACCACCAACACCACCATTGACGCTTAGGTTGCGCTGACTTAAGTATGGTTTGAAATATAGAATATAGAAATATGCTTTTGTAGAACATTTGCTTTCGCAAACATACAGACAAATGTGCAAAAGACATAATATATGTATGTATGATTGTTTCGCATTTGCTTCTGAATATCACTAAGAAGTATAACTTCTTCCGCGCGTAGGGACTCCACGCACCTTTTTTAACACAGGAGCTCCTTACCACTGCGATCTCCTGTGCCGAATTGTAGTTTTATATCTTAATTTAGTGATTAGTTTTCGCGCTGTATAGTTCATTGTGGGCGTGATCCGATTACGCCCATCTGCGAACACGTAACTTTTTTTAGACTAAGAAACCCGCATACATAAATCAAGATATCCCAATTTTTTTCCCAATTTACAGTTGCACAGATGGACAGACATAAGTCACTCAGATTTCAACTTTTCTCGTCATCGTGACTATTTATATGTAATACATGTATGTATATTTAAGTTTAATATATATTTATATTACCTCTAGTTTAAGCCGTTAGTTTTAAGATTTATGCTTAGCAATTAGATTAAGTGAAATAAAGAATTCTATTGCAATTGAACCGAATAACCGAACGCACGCTTTTTTCGTTCCTCGCAATTAATAAGTCTTTTTCGCGACAGGTAATTGGAGTGTTATTTAAAATCGTGTTATATATTTAAACACATTAAAAAAAGCTGAAAAAGCAAAATATATACAAACATAAAAGACAAAAAGTTGTACGTACGTACAAGTATGTACATACATACATATATAAAGTGAAGTAAGTGGAGTTTTATGTACAGCGGCAAATCTTAAAAAAAAAAAGCGAAAAAGAGGAAAATTAATACTAAAAATATACATACAAAATTACATAAATACTTCCGTGGTAAAGAGTGTGTGAAAAAACCTACCTATGCTACCAAATTTCGAAAAAAAGGAATAAAAAGAAATAAAGGAAGAAGAAACGTGTGCAGTGTAGTTGCTGGAATAAAAAACAAATAAATACATATTGTTACAAAAGTAGTATTAAGTTGTATTTGTATTGCTATATGCATCCATTATTATGAACAATAGCTGTAGGTATATGGAATAGCATTTGTCTTATTGTAGACATCTGGCGCCGCGGCTGTTTGTTTGTCGAAGCAATAGCTACATCTGGCGCCGTATAGCAGTATGTTCTGGTGGTTTCTAGACGCAATATTCTAGAAGGACACAACGACATCTAGCGAGAAGTGCGTGGCTATATAAGCCGTGGCAGCGCCAACGTAATCAATCAGTGCTAAGAGTAAACTGCTATAGTGTAGACGAGTTGTGAAATAAAGAGTTGTTGAATTAAATTAAACAGTGTTTATTATATTTGTCAATCCAGAGATACGAACCTAACAAAGTAAACTAGCAAGCAGTAAATTCGTAACAATTGGTGTCAGAAGTGGGATTGTCCAAATAATCCAAATTCAAGATGGTTAAATTCGGAGAATTGAGAATTCAGCAATTAAAAAAGGAACTGGAGGAGCGTAATTTGCCGATAAGCGGGCAAAAGGCGGATCTGCAGGCACGATTACGTGAAGCAATGGAAGCGGATGGAATTAATGTGGACGAGTTCGAATTTGTTGGGCCAGAAAACTTCTACAAAGGTAGAAGAGAAAGTAGAAGAACAACGAACATCATCAAGTGTAGACATGAACACGTTTGTTAGTGGCTATTAAGCAAATGGCAGAAAATGTAGTGCAAACAGAAAATCGTCTGGCCGAAAATGCAGTGCAGGCAGAAAATCGTCTGGCACAGCAAATAACGCAAATAGCTGAAAATACATCACAGTTAGAGTCTCGCCTTACACAACAAATAACTGAAAATAATACGCAGTTAGAAAAGCGTTTGGTACAACAGATTACAGAAAGTAATACACAAGTGCAACAGAAAGTTTCAAAATTGGAAGACGAATTAAGCACGTTAAAAAATGACGAAGAAAATTTGAAATCAGAAGTTCTTCATTTGAGTAATCGGATGCGAGAACTGCAACTGCATGGCCCTGCACCATCAACAAATAATCCAAGATTGAAGGCACCCACATTCGATGGAAGTATTCCATTTCAAATTTTCAAACTTCAGTTTGAAAAGACAGCATTGGCCAATAACTGGAATGCAGCGGACAAAGTGGCGTCCTTGTTTGTATCATTGAAAGGACCTGCGGCAGAAATCCTTCAGACTATTCCAGACTGTGAACGGGACAACTATGAGGCATTGATGAGTGCGATAGAAAGACGATATGGTAGTGAGCACCGGAAACAAATATACCAGATCGAACTGCAAAATAGGGGTCAGAAAATGAACGAGTCATTGCAAGAGTTCGCAACTGAAATAGAACGACTGGCTCATTTGGCAAATGCAGATGCACCTGTGGAATACATTGAGAGGGTAAAAATTCAATGTTTCATAAATGGAATTCGTGATGTGGACACCAAACGCGCCACATATGCATTGCCAAAAAGAACGTTTGCTGAAACGGTTTCGCACGCCCTCACACAGGAAACAGCTTCCCTACTAAGTAAACCAGCACACAAAGTACAAAGGGTTGAAATGGAACAACCGGCGCTGATGGAAGAAATATTGAAGACTCTGAAGACAATTGCTGCACCTCGAGTAAATACAACAGGAAGATGTTTCAACTGTGGAAAAGCGGGTCACTTTGCCCGAAATTGCAATATAAAAGTAAACCCATCAAAACGGAAACAACCAACAGATAACGAGGACGAAGCATCCACATCTCACAAGTCGTTAAACTAAAACGGAACAGTTCAAAGGGGCGTGAGCTGGTTCCCACAACTATTTGCCCCGCCATCTCGATATCACAAATAGGTCGCCATGACAACAATCTTACTATCAACGGCATCGTAAATGGACGACTGTCAACGCTTACTTTGGATACTGGTGCCACACATTCAATTATCCGACCGGATGTGGTAAGAGGAACGGTTGAACCATTAGTCGGTTGCAAGCTTCGAACGGCCACCGGGGAGGAAGCAGCTGTCGCGGGAAAAGTGTTTTGCGAAGTGATGATTGGTACCCTGGAAGTTAATCACACCTTCATCGTAGCAGAAATCACGGATGAAATTATAATGGGAGTAGATTTCATGATTGATCACGGGGTTACTTTGGATTTAAACAAGCAAATGCTGTTTTGCCAGAACATGGAGATGCCTATAAACACCGGATATGTGACCAACGTTGAAAGTAAGAGGGTGATTGTTGATGATAATCAGAGTATTCCACCAAAATCTGAGGCGATTGTTTGGGCTAAAGTGAATGGAGGAGGTGGGACTGAAGAGTTGTGGATTGTGGAACCAACAAAAATAGATACACCCATATTGGTAGGAAGAACGCTTGTGAAAACTAGAGAAGACGCCACCATTCCGGTCAGAGTAGTGAATGAATTCAACACGCCTATAAGTCTGAAGAAAGGAGCAGTAATTGGACAGTGCCAGAATATAAGTGCAATAGCACGATGCGAACGGTCACAACAGAAGCCTACTATTGAGCCACAGCAGATAAGTCCTACACTCCTAAATAATTTGCTGAACGAACTGCATGGAAATGAAAAATTAAAAGCAGAAAAACTATTAGAAAAATACGCATCCATATTTGCAAACGAAGGAAACACAGGAAGAACCGGCATTGTCAAACATCGCATAAATACTGGAGACGCTAAACCAATCCGACAAGCTCCGCGTAGGGTTCCACTAGCAAAACGTGAAGATGCTAACAAAATTATTGAAGACATGCACAAAATGGTGTAATCGAACCTTCAATAAGTCCATGGAGCTCACCTATCGTCTTAGTTAAAAAGAAAGATGGTAGCACCCGTTTCTGCGTAGATTATAGGAAGTTGAATGATGTCACAAAGAAAGACAGTTATCCTCTACCGAGAATCGACGATACATTAGACACCTTGTCCCCCCCCCCCCCCTATTCTACATTAGATCTACAAAGTGGATATTGGCAAGTCGAGATTGATGAACGTGACCGCGAAAAGACCGCTTTCCAGTATGGGCGACGGGTTATGGGAATTCTCTGTGATGCCATTTGGGTTATGTAATGCGCCTGCAACGTTCGAGCGACTGATGGAACATGTGTTAAAAGGACTCAACTGGAAGACATGTTTGGTGTATCTTGATGACATTATCATCATGGGAAAAAGTTTTGATGATCATCTGAAAAATCTAGAGGAAGTCTTTCAGCGAATAGCATCAGCCGGATTACGCTTGAATCCCAAAAAGTGCTCATTATGGAAGAAGCAGGT